>NC_134875.1:28776795-29976795 GCF_049852395.1 Peromyscus maniculatus bairdii | reverse complement strand
GGCATATCATACTGCAGGGTGCACTTTCCAGAATCTCTTGTATTATGTATGGAGACATAGGAATAGGGGGTTATGATGTACTATAAATTAAATGTGGGCTTTTTAATGCGGAGAAGAGTACCTTTAAAATGTGATGATATATATTCATTTCACATGCCATGTTTCCAAATCAGAAACATATATGTGATTTGTAAGCAATGTGCTTTCTTTGGCTAAAAAGGTGCCTCCTTATTCATGTAGTGTTGGCCAGACTACTTTCCTGTAAATGAAGGACTCCAAATACATCTCTGTCACCTCATTCATTTTCCTGAATCAGCAATCTCTGGACACAAAGTTTTCTTTAAAGTTTCTTCAAAATATTACACACTGGAGGGGATGCTTTCACAAAGACTGATTCAGCAAGTGGAGCAAGAAAGAAACTGGGAGATTTATAGGGTTCTTTTAATGCTGGAAGAGGCTCAGCTGATGGATAAAGGGATGATTATGCAAGTTAGCCTGAGCTTTCAGAGAATGAACGTCAGTCTCTTTTCGTTTGAAATGAACATTCTCTGCAGCAGAGTGAAATAGTTTTCTGCTCATGGCAAAAGCTTTGTATCATGCTTGCCTCTGAATAATAATTCTCACTTTTCAAAATATTTCACGTTTGCTATTTCATTTGTTCTTCTCAATAGAATATGTAAGCGTGGCTGAGAAGCCAAATTTGGTAAGTGAAGATAATAAAAACAGAGAGACATTAAAGATCTTGTTGATTATAATAAAACTAATTACTGTGACTAAACTAGTGGTGTTGCTCTACTTCTCTGGACTTTTCAATTAACACATTATCTACAGGTTTGGTCAAATACATTCTACTCAGAGAGGGGTTCCTTATTATGAGACCTAGATTTTGTGACAGGCTGCAGTTTCCTTTATGAATTATCAATCTTTGTTCCCCCGACAAAGTGAGAAAAGAGAGTTTAAACTCAGTAGTTTAAATCTTATTCATACTATTGACATGCATATGAGAAAAATTTGGTCTTTGATTATTAAATTTGAATTTGGACATTAATTTCAAATCTGATGCTATCTTATTGGTAGGATTGCTGAAAAATGTTTTTGCTTATAATTCTGCTCCTTCAATTCACACCTCCATATACTGACAAAAAGTTACTTAAAAGTAGAGTATTTTTATTTTTAGGTGTCAACTTGACTAGATTAAGGAATAGCTAGGTAGATGACAGAGTATCTGTGCAAATGTCTATAAGTGGTCTGTATTTTCTCAGTGTGTGTTGGCATCATCCAAGTACCAAGGGTCTTGGAGAGAACAAAAGTTCAGAGGAAAGATGAATTATCTCTCTCTTTTCCTTAGCTATGAAATTATTGTATTATCTATGGACATCAAAACTCAAACTTCTCTGGTCTTTGGAGTCAAAGTGTTATAACAGCAGCTGCTAGGTTTTCAGGCTTTCATTCTCAGAATGATAACTGCACTATCCATTTTCTTGATCTAGGGTTTTCAACTTAGTCTAGACTACATACCCAGAAACCCATGGATTTTGATTTGTAGCTTTCACCTTCCAGAATCACACAAAGTAAGTCACTTTTATCTGTATGTACATGTCTAAGTATGCACTTATCTTTCATCTATCTATATCTCTCTGCCATCTATATATTTATCATTTATTAATATTTCTCTCTCTCCTGCCAGAGAATGCTGTTCAGCAAAGGGGATATGCTTATGTAGTTACTGAATTGTCAGGTACAATATTGAGTAATCATTTGACATTTCTCACAAAATACAGTCCAAACTATTAAGTCACAGGATATGAAATGTTTCTTAAACTACACCTTTAAAATAAGAAGTTGATGAATTCTACCCTGTTACCAGAAAGTGTCTAAACTTGCCTCTTATTTCACAAGAAAAGATCTCTGTGTCTGTCTGTCTGTGTATGTGTATGAGTATGAGTATGTGTATGAGTATGTGTATGTGTATTTGTGTGCATGTGCATGTATGAATGCACATGGGAGCACACACTTGTGTATAGGAAGATAAAGGAAAATGTTTTCATAAAGTATAATTTATTCTTTCATCTGTCCAAGAATCTGATTATGTGAAACAAATTACACATAAAAAAACACAATGCTGTTACTATTTTATGTGCTGTAAATGAAAGTTAAATGGGTTAAGTTTAAGCTTTTTTTGTTTATAATAGTCATTGTGCTAAGAACTAAAAAGTGGGAAAGCTCTAAATAGTCAGAACATAGGCTAGGGTATCACAAGGAGAATGAAGACTGTGTATGATAAAAGAAGACACACTTGAAGACTGTATTAATAGAGGTTAGCCCTAGGAAAGAAACCAATGTTATAGCAAATTCATCAGTAAAAAATTAGACTTTATTTGAATAAATATTAGTATAGTTTATATAAATATCCCTAGCATTCTGATGAACAGCATTAACTCTAAAATATACTCCTTTTATAAAGGAATGTACTTTCAAAAATTCATCCTAATCACCTATTCCAATTGTCCTATGGTAATAAAATCAATGAGAATATAAAACATACTTATACATTTGTGTATTTTAGCCATACAATTCTTACTCCAATCTGTTTGTCAGTTGTTTACTGTACTTATCTACTGGCAAATTAAAGGTGTTTGTTCTTTAATCAGGGCCAAGATCAAAGATGGTGTCACATTTGTTTTGGCAAGTGATAAAGTGTCATACTCTATTCCAAAAATATGTACAATCCGTTCTAAGAAACAAGAGCTAGTCATTATATAGTAAACATAGGCCTACAGCAAACAGAGCCTTATAAGTCATCAAAACAATTTAAAAGATCAGTTTGATATTTGACAGAGGCAATAAATGTCGCTATTTTGTGGTGACATGCTGAGCTAGCAGTTTACTCAGCTTTAGCCTGTGCTGTACTATCAGAAAATCAGTATAGTCAAACAATAACCAAGATAATAAGGCCATTATGAAAATAAGTGGGAAATTTGAGAATATAAATTCATATTAATTAATTAGGGTATAGTGGAAGGACCAATGTGTGAGTCTGGCCTGCCTTGATTAATCAAGTTAGACTTTCCAGTTAACTTTCTCTATGTCTCCTTATTCTTGTATTAGAAGCTATACAGGTTGGTTACACTCCACTTATGTGTTATTGATCATCCTCATCTCTTCCTTAATCATTAGGACCAGTAAAATCCTGGAAGAAAAAACTGCCTAAGGTATATTCTCTGTATTGTCTTAGATGTTTCCCCATATTCTAAATATACATAACAATATACTAAATACTCTACACACAAATTTGAGACAATAAATAATTTATTGAAGAACAACCTATACATTTAATTATGGTAGAGCAGGTAGATATGTGTATCCTAGTCAGCTTGACTGTAGAAATTTCTAAAATCAGAAAAAATACAGATTTAAACCTTAATCCCATAATTACATTAATTAAACATGAGAAAATCAGTAACATGTTAACGGCATGCTAGTACATTTTATGGGCTAAACAGTGAATCAAATTTCTAATTTTATTCAACTGTATTGACAATTTTTGAAAAAGGTTTATTAGCTCTTAGAAAATTTAATGCAGTATATTTTATCATATTCACATACTTCCTCAATCCTTTCCAGATCCACATACTATTTTTGATCCACATAATTCTGGGTATTCAAGACTAATTTATGCTGCCAATATGATTTGGGATGTGTGGCTTTCTAATAGAGTGTGGTCAAACTACCAGGGGTCATATACTTACAGAAAACCAAATCTCCCTCTCCAAGCAGCAATCAATTGCCATTAGTTGGGGGTGAAACATCATGCCTACAACCCCTTTTCATGTTGGGAGTTTTGCCTGGATTGAGCTTTCACACATCTTATTTATGTGGTCACAATTGCTTTAAGCTCATATGTGCAAATAACATATTATATCCAGAAAATTCTGTTTCATTCAATTCATCCATCATATCTGTTGTATAAATGTCCCATCCAGGCTGTGAATTCTGCAATCTCTTATTCTCTGCACCTTGATCAATTTTGGATCTACTGAGGATATCTGTATGCTGTGAATGTGTTGCTCTGATTAGTTAATAAATAAAGTGCTGATTGGACAGTAGCCAGGCAGGAAGTATAGTGTAGGTGGGGATAAGGAGAGAGAAGAATGCTAGGAAGTGGAAGGTTGAGTTAGTAGACCCTGCCAGCCACTGCCGCCATGAGAAGTAAGATGTAAAGTATCGGTAAGCCATGAGCCATGTGGCAACTTATAGTTTAATGAAAATGGCTTAATTTAAGATATAGGAACCAGATAGCAATAATACTGAGCCATTAGGCCAAACAGGCCACCCAGTTTAAATAATATAAGCATCTGTGTGTTTATTTGGGTCTGAGTGGCTGTGGGCCCAGGTGGGACTGGAGAAAACTCCAGCTACATGGATCTCTGTAATAAGCCACATCTACTGCCAAGACAATTTCCTCTCATGAGATATAGTAATCTATTGCTATAATTATAAGTAATTAAGAGTCATTGTAACACTATGTTCATTTAGCAGAGTAGTAGTGGTAAATTCTCCTTTAGAGTCTATGACCTACCAACCCATAGGTTCTTGGCCCCAGTGTGATGTCCTGTATGGGTTTTATTTTGTGGATTGGTGCTTAAATCCAGTAAGAAAATGTTTTTCCCAAAATATCCATACCAGTATTTCATCAGTAAGCATGTCTTCAGTAAGTTGATATGTCAGTGAATAGAACTGATGATTATTTATATCCTTCTGAGGTATGCACAGCACCTTCCTGCACTGTGAAAGCTAGTTAACATAAATGAAGATTCTAGATCAGCACCAGCTTTATTTTTCCACCTTCTATGTTTCAAAATATTTGTGTATTTTGCAATAGTCTTACTGTCATATTCTGGGATGTGAAGATAGCAAAGATAATTGTCAATAGTTTTGAATGTTTTGGAGTCTATGCAATCTTATTTATCTTCAACTTTAAAAGGGGAAACTCATTCCTGGAATTTGGACTTTTACTTGTTTACCTATGGTGTATAAAAGGAGCAATGTCACCCATTACAGGATGACTCCATTTAAACTCTTTCATGCATGTGTATGTATACTTGAAGAAGCTTATATATCAGTTGGATCTTTCCTTGTCATTTTTTTCAAAAGAAATTTGGTGTTAGTAAATACACACTGTAGTTCTTGCTATACCCTACCCTTCTATTCCCCAAACCACTTACTCCTTCGTGTCCTTTTATTCCCCACCCTTGAAATCCCCCTTCCACATGCACCATTCCTAATTCCTTGACCTCTGTGGCTATTCTAAATGAAACGCAAATACCTAAAGATTCTAAGCTAACAACCACAAATAAGAGAGAATATGTAACATTAGCCTTTTGGGGGGTCTGGGATACCTCAGTCAGAACGATTTCCATTTAAATTTCATATCAACAGTTGACTTATAATCCATTGTGTACATTTACTGCATTTTGATTATCAGTTGGTGGGTATCTAGGCTGTTTATGATTTCTATTTTTGTGAACAGAACACAAATGAACACAGATGAGCACATATCTCTAAAATTAGACATAAAATCCTTTGAGCATGTGTGCAAGAGCAATGTAGCAGGATTATGTTGTACATCTATGTCTAACTTTCTGTGGAAACTGCACACTGATTTCCAATGTGGCTGCAACAGTATGTAATCTTCCTGGCTGTGAATAAATGTTCCTCTTTCTTTACATCCACACCAGCATTTGTCCTCATTTTTAAAAATTACAACCATTGTAACTGGAGTAATAGAAAATCTCAAAGTCCTTTTAATTTGAATTTCCATTGTAAGTAAGTATGCTGAGCTATTGAAAATGTTTTTTATTCATTTGTATGCATCATTTGAGAATGTTATGCTTATTCCCATTGACCCATTTTTAATTGTTTTCTTTTCTTGATGTTTAGTTTTTTTGTTCTTTATACATTCTAAAATTTCTAGATATATATGATCTACCAAAACTACATCAGGGTGAAATGAATAATTTAAATACATTTGTAACAGTATGAGATAAATGCAGCAAATGAAAATCTCTCAGCTAAGAAATACCCATGTCAAAATGCACTCAGGACAGACTTATACCATACTTTCAAAGAATTTGTAGCTGGAGAGTTTTTTCTTTGGGTCCCACCAAGCTCTGGCAGTCCGACATCCCACTTATAAAATAAACACACAGATGCTTATATTATCTATACTGTTTGGCCTAATGGCTCAGGCTTCTAGCTATCTAGCTCTTATATCTTAAATTAATCCATTTCTATAAATCTATACCTTGCCACGTGGCTCGTGGCTTACCAAAATCTTCACATGCTGTTTGTTATGGCGGCAGCTGGCAGTGACTCCCTCTGCCTTCTTGTTCTCTCAATTCTTCTCTCTGTTAGTCCCACCTATACTTCCTGCCTGGCCACTGGCCAATCAGTGTTTTATTTATTGACCAATCAGAGCAACACATTTAACATACAGACCATCCCACAGCAAGAACTAATACCAATACTCCTCAAATTATTTAATAAAATGTCCATTCTACCAAGAGCAATATATAGATTCAATGCAATGTCAATCAAAATTCCAATGTAATTCTTCAAATACATGGAAAAAAATAACCTCAACTTTCTTATAGAAACAGGAAAGCCCACATGATAGTTAAAACGATCTTGAATAATGACACAATTCTGGAGTTACCAAGTTGTATTACAGAGCTCTAGTAATAAAATAAGGACTATGGTGGCATAATAAGTATACACACTGCTCAATGGATAAACTTAAGGACCCATATATAAGCCTATAGCCATCTGATTTTGACAGAGGTGGAAACTTCAGTTTGGAGTAAATACAGCATCTTCAACAAATGGATCTGGTCAAACTGGGTAGCTAAAAGTAGAAGAATGAAGCTAGATCCTTGAACAATCAAGTTTTTTATGCCAATTTTCTACAAGCAGTGAAGCCTTGATTGACAAAATGCCTCCATAATGGTAGGTTATTTGCAAGTAAGACTGAGGGGCATTTGGAACCCATATTTGACACTTCTTGGGTAACCTGAGAACTGATATCCCAGGGACCCATGATAAACCAAATAATACCTGTCTAAAAAAGAAGAGAAAAGAGGTAGTAATGAAATGACTCCTAATGATATTCTTCAATACTAATAAATTAGTGCGTTGTTCAGCTATCATCAGAGAAGCTTCTTCCTGTGGCAGATGGGAACAAATATAGAGACCCACAGCCAGGCATTACACAGACAGTGAAAGACCTTGGAATACTCAGGCCTAAATGGGAATTCTCCATGAAAACCCTTCCCTCATAGCTCAGGGAATCCCTCAGAAGTGGAGGCAGAAAGGATAAGAGCCCTAGGGGTTGTAGGAAACTGCCAATAAAACAAAGATCACTAAATCAACATAAACAAAGCCTATATGAACTCGCAGAGACTGTAGCAGCATGCATAAGGTCTGCATCAGGTCCTCCACATATATAGTATGGTGTCCAGTGTATTGTTTTAAGGAATTCCTGAGTGTGCCAGTGGGTGGGTCTCTGGTTATTCTGCTTTCTGTTCAGCTATTTGCCTTCTGTTGGTTTGTTTCCTGGAAGAGGGAAAATAGAGTGACACTGGGTATATCAATGACTCTGGGACTGGCCTCATGATCAAGAGTAGATGACCAACATATAATGGACTCCACATTTTTTTTTTGTTTCTTTGTTTTTGTGTGTGTGTTTGCTTTTATGTGATTATAGTTTGGTAGGGTTTATTTGTGGGGAATGGTTGTTTCTTGGATTGGGATTGTTGCTTTTGGATATTCTCTATTTTGGGGGACATAAATTAAAGTTGTGTGTGTATTGTAGTAGGAGGAAGGATTTGCAGGGCCTTAGAAAAGTGGAAGATATAAAATAAAGAACAATCAGACCACAACCTATAGAACCATGGAGGATATATATATATATATATATATATATATATATATATATATATATATATATCATGGAGGTCCCTAGGATGACTGTGGCTTATAATAAATTTTGGTTTTACTCAATTATTGAAAAAAAAATAGCCAAATGAATGGAAACACATGAACTATGATCCAAAGGCTGAGGGGCCCCCAGCTGGATCAGGTCCTCTAAATAGGTGAGACAGTTGATTGGCTTGATCTGTTTGGGAGGCAACTAGGCAGTGGGACCGAGTCCTGTGCTCATTGCATGAGTTGGCTGTTTGAAACCTGGGGCTTATGCAGGGACGCTTGGCTCAGTCTGGGAGGAGGGGACTGGACCTGCCTGGACTGAGTCTACCAGGTTGATCGCAGTCCTCGGGGGAGGCTTTGCCCTGGAGGAGGTGGGAATGGGGGGTAGGCTGGGGGTAAGGAGAGGGAGTGGGAGGGGGTAGAACAGGGGAACACATGGCTGATATGTAGAACTGAATGGTATTATAAAATAAAATAAAAGGAAATAAAAGGAAAAAAAAGAAAAGTGGAAGAATATGAACAAAATATATTTAAATTTAAAAATTGTTTCAAATTAAAAAACACAATAAAAATTATAAAATAAAAAGTACTTCTCATACCCTAAAAAATATTTTGTGATTGATGGGGGAGAATCTACCTATTGTAGTTGGAATACCATCCAGTTGGTGCTAAGAAAGCAGGATGATCAAGCCATAAGAAGCAAGCAATACATAATACTCTTCCATGGCCTCTGCATCAGATCCTGCCTCCAGGTTCCTGCTGTGTTTGTGTTCCTATCTTGGCTTCCCTCAGTGGACCATTATCCAAGATATATAAGTCAAATAAACTCTTTTTTCCCAAGGTACTTTTGGTCTTGCTGTTTTATCATAGCAATAGTAACCCTAACTAAGACAACCCCTATCGATTACCCTGCACAAAAAAATGCTTCCAAATGGATCAAGAACTGTAATGTAAAGCCTGGCACTGTGAATCTGAGAGAGGATGAAATAAGGAATATGCTTGAACTCATTGGCACAGGGAAGTTTCTTTCTAAACAAGATTCCTTTATCATAAGCAGTAAGGCCAAGATTATTAAATAGGAACCCATGAAACTAAATGCCCTTTGTACATTCACAAATAGCATCATTCATGAAAGGAGACAGCCTACAGAATACATAATGAGGAAACAAGACTTTGCCAGCTATAAATCTGACAGATGTATTAGTATCTAGACTATACATAGAATGAATCAACAATCTTAACACAAAAATGTTTTTATCACTCACATAATACTAACACAAAAGAGACATAAAAATGTAAGAAAATGTAAATGTCACACTGTTAATAAAAAGAAATAGCTGAGCTGAGATACAATCCAAAAGAGTATAACCCCAAGGTCATTTAGGTAGTTAACATGGCCTCTACAGTTAAAGAGAATATTAAGGAGGTACATGTAAGATCTCAGAGTCCCTTGAAATTTTTCTCTGTGAATAACTTCATTTCTATAAAACTTTCTGTGTTACTCAAGATGATTTATAGATAAAAATACTTTTTTAAAAATTATAGTACAAGTATCTATAGTAATTATAGAAAATATCATGAATTTGAGAGGGAGCATGTGGAGGGGATGGGCTTCAGAGTGGAGAGGGAGGCAGCAAAATGATGTAAATACAGTACACATACATAAGAGTAAACAAATTATTAACAAATATAAAGTAATATTTGGAAAATGGATCAATAACAATGAAGCATATGCTCCCTTCTTTCCAAGAATTCACAGTTCACTTTCTGAGCTAAAATGACCAAAGTGTTACACAGATTATTAGAACCTCCTAAAGAGATGATTTCTTTTAAGCAAGTGTCTTAGAGGGGTATATATTGGCAAAAGTCAACAAGGAAAGACATCCAACAAGAAATAAAATTTGAATGGGTCTTGAGTATGTATGAGGCTGTGAAATAAGAATGCGTGGGGAAAGCATTCTGGTGCTGGAGAAAAGGAGGCAAGCAAACACAATATTGCTTTTCATGTTGATATTGGCTCAAATATCCATAATTTTCAATTACAATATAGCTGGGAGCTCTCCTGTGTTCACTCTGTTCAATGAAGTTGTCCTGGTGACTTAGGATGCCTTGGCAGAAATTTTTGCAGTGCACATGTTTTAAGCTAGTGGTTTACACAACCTTGCATTCAAGCATCCCAAAGCCAAAGTGAAATTAAATTAATTTGACCCTTAAAAATTACATTTATAATCAGGAGAACTAAAGACCATTAAATGAAGATAACACAACAAAACAGAAATCAAATTAAGACTCTGTCCTGAAGACCTTTAAGGTGGAGAAGGCCTTTGTGTGTTATTAAATCACTCTGCTCATTTCACAGTGACTTGCTTTTGATAGAGCCTACGATGAAATAGACTTCACTGCTCCTGTGCATAATTAATATCCTTCTGTAGTCTTCATCAGACAAGTCACCTGTGAATGTAAAGTAAGTGTGTTTTAGTTAAAATTTTTCTGGTAATGGATCCTCAAAGCATAGATGAGTGGCCACAGGCAATATCTGAAAGACTACTTAAGTGCTGCCTTTTTAATGAACTTGACCTTAATATCTATTATTTATGAATTCAGTAAATCAGTATATGTCTGCCTAATCTTTAAACAATTATATATTTTAATGAAAATGTATCAATTTCTATATTTTGATAATATATTTTAGAGGATGCCTCTAATATTTAGAGGTATACCTCAGAATTTCACCCATGATAGATAAGAAATCTTAAACTGAACCAATTCTCAGGTCCTGCATTCAGGTTTTTTTCTTTTTTTTTTCTTTTCTTCTTTTTTTTTTTTTTTTTTGGTTTTGTGAGACAGGGTTTCTCTGTGTAGTTTTGGTGCCTTTCCTGGTACTCACTCTGTAGCCCAGCCTGGCCTCAAACTCACAGACATCTCTGCCTGCCTCTGCCTCCTGAGTGCTGGGATTAAAGGCATGCACCACAAAGGCCTGGCACATAAAGCTTCTTATTCAGTTACTTGAGTTAAAATTCCTCGCTGTTGTAACTAGCACCATTCCATTTGAAGATGAATACAACTGGTTCTTAAGTTTTCATTGTCTGACAAGAAATAACAACAAATAAACTATAGTAGGATATACGTGCTACAAAATTAGTATTTTATAAAGCATAAAAGAATCCCACCAATAGAAAGTTTTCATCTTATTTTGTGGCATGAATTGAGGTATTCATTTATAGATATGACATGCTGATGCCCATTCAGACACATGGATAACTGTAAGTAGACAAGAAGTCCACATTAGATTTTTCTTGTCTCTATCGATATTACTTTTAGAGAAAGGGAGACATTACTGAATCTTCAGCTTTTCTGGTTCAACTAGACTGACTGGCTGGCAAGGTCCTGTTTTTAGCCTTCTGTTCCTTCCTAATTCTGGAGTTACAGACACATGCTGTCATGCCCAGCTTTTATGTCAGTGCTAGAGACCTGAATTCAAGCCCTCATACTTATGCAGCAAACACTTAGCCATATCTTCTGTCCTTAAAAATAATTTTATTATAAAATAAAAAAATATGCCAAAAAACAAACCTAGAAAGGATGAGAAACACCACAATCATTGTAAAATAATTGCCCTCAGACATTTAAGACCCCCTCCTGAAAGATAAGAGCTGTGCCTGATGTGCACAGGTTATACACTTTCTGCATTAAGAAAAAGGCTTTGCCAATTGTTCTCAAAATTATTATTTGTTTCACTTTTGAAGATCATGTATGAGAGCCCTTAATTCTGCCTAGAAGACCTATGGGCAAAAGACGAGATTGAAAAGACAGGCTGGAGCCACATAATGAGTGACATTTATTAGTGCTTTATGTTTTTTCCTGTTAGTAGAAAAGATGCTTTTAACATTTTTTTAAGCAGAAAATAGCAACAATTGTGCTTAAAAGGTTTCTGGGATAGCAATATTTAAAATGATAAAGGTCCTTAAAAGGCATTGCAAAGATTGAATAAAGAAATAACTTTGCCAGTAGGAGCTTATGTAGAAATGTTCCCTTTATCAAAACTTCCTATGTGATGAGATTCCCTACCCCTTCAAATAAACTGCAATCAGTAATAGTAGTGAAAAGATAATACTTGATAAACTTTAATAGTCAGACCTTGATCTTAAATAGTATAGAAAATACTCATCTTATAGAATAACTGATTTCTGTTTGAATAATTAATTTCTCTCTCTCTCTCTCTCTCTCTCTCTCTCTCTCTCTCTCTCTCTCTCTCTCTCTCTCTCTCTCTCTCTCTCTCTGTAAAGCACAGAAGTCAGAAGAGGACATAGAAAATCTTCCTGTATTGCTCTCCACTTATTCTGATAGTCTCCCCCTGGAGGTGGAGCTTCCATCTTCATGGCTAGACTAAAGACAAGCAGAACCTCAGCAAGCATCTTGTCTCCATCTCTACCCACCCTGGTTATTGTTATTTCTAGGACTCCAGGCTTACTCAGTGCTTAAATGTTGAGCCATCTCTTTAGCCCTTCAACTAATTTCTCAAACTACTTTTGAAATAATCATTTATGACTCAAATTACCATCACTTCAATTATGAGATATAATAGTTATGATTCTGACAGAAATAAATGTAAATTTTTAAAAAATATCTATCTGAGAGATTACACATTCTAAACAAACAAAAATAAATAAATAAAACCTACAGCTTTGAAATTAACCAAACATTACAGGCTACTGCCATTGCTTTTTGTTCTCATTCTGAACTTGATAGTAACCCTATTGCTGAGGACAATGAAATCAAGCTGGTAAGGGCCTGGAAGATTCATTCTTATTGGTGAGCTTTTATAGAAGAAAAGTAATCACCAGTCTTATCCACCTGTGCCCTCTACAAGATACAATGATCAGGCTTGCCTAGCAAGTCATGCCCATTGGTTCAATAGGAACAAGGATATCATGGAGCAATCAACTGCTTTCTATTTAGATGTCAGGCACATTGTAAAAGATTAAAGTCATATATGGCACCATTATTTGGCCAGAAACCTTTGATTGGTGAAGTCATAGGCCCCAAAGAATACCTACTAGTACTCTGGTGCTAAATAGACATAGCGTTCAACCAACTCCTAATGACTTATCGTTATACCCATAGACCAATACACCCTCAACTCTCATGTAGAAGGTTCTATTTTTTTAGATGGTGATTAACAGAGATTCACTACTGGCCAAGGTGCAGAGAATAAGACATTGCTGAATTCTCAGTGCTAAAGGGGTGTGTATCCCACACCTTTCCTCCCAAAGCTCTGAAATCCCTGCAGAAGTGGTCCAGAAAAAATGTTAAGAGCCACAGTGGTGCCTGATCATAAGGAAACATCTTCTGGACAGAAGGGGAGCTGCACATAGGAACTCAAACAGTTGTGCTAGCTTGCACAAAACCTGTGAAAGCTCAAGCTACACCAAATCCCAGCATGGAGAAGGGATTTGGGCATGGGCTTCCACTCCTAGCAGTGGAGATATGGGCAATTGTTAGCTGATGGAAAAGGAAGGTCATTTTTTTCTCTAAGAGTGTAGCCTCTATCATGTCAACCACACTCCAGTGGAAGATCACAAATCCAAGAATATTTGAGTATTACAAATTAACCTTGAAAGGCTTGTTTGTTTGTTCCTTAGGAAGGACAGTGTTGGGTGGATAAGGAAGAATTAAGGGGTGATGAGCATAATTAAATACATTGTAGTGGGTAGCTGTTCTGGCCATGTCCTGAAGCACTGCCCCTAGTGAGGTAGCAGGTATCTGTTACACCTACCTATGACTTTGAAGTACATGCCACTGAGGCATGGCCACTAGGGACCCTTAAGACCTGAGATGCACATACGTGGCTCTCTCTTCACTACCTCGTGGTTTTGGATGCTGGGACAGACCAGGGCAGATCTCGCCAGAGAGCATCATTGGTTCGTGCCTCATTCTTCCAGGATCCTGTGACAAATTCCTGTATTTGTCTTGTGAGTTTTCTTTCACAAATAAATTCCTTGGCCGAATAAGCAGACTCTGTGAATTGCTAGCTATATAATCCCATTAATACATTGTACAATGCTCTCAGAAAACTAATACAGTATATTTATAAAAAATGTGGTTCAAGTTTCAAACATAGGTAAAATTTTAAGAAAGCAAAATAACTTGCCTTTGGCTCTGATTTAATACTTTTCTCAGCCATTCAGAATTCTAGGAGAGCCCTCCATTTTCTGTTGTCTCCCTATTGAACAATTGCTTGACTTTACTTTCCAAACTATCAAATATCAATTCCTTCAGTAGAGTCAGGTTCCTTTCATTTAAGAGAAAACAATAAATGCAGTTGTTAAAATGAAAAGAAGAAATCATGGAACTGAAAATATAAAGATAAAACATCATGAAAACAATAAGAAACTCAGCCAAGTCCATTTGATTGGAAAGTCTTTTTCCAGCCTTTTACTCTGAAGTAGTGTCTGTCTTTGAAGCCGAGGTATGTTTTTGTATGCAGCAGAAGGATGGGTGTAGCTATCCTAACATCTAGTAAAAAAGACTTCAAACTAAGAACTAAGGCCAACTGTTGACAAGTGGAACTTCATGAAACTAAAATACTTTAGCACAGCTAAGGAAACAATCAACCAGGAAAAGAGGATGCCCACAGAATAGGAGAAAATCTTTGCTGATATACATTTGATGGCACATTAACATCCAGAATATATAAAGAACTCAAAAGCAAAGTGAGAAAACAAAAACAAATGATCCATTTGAAAAAATGGACCTACGACCTGTGAAGAGGATCCCAAAAGAAGAAGAACAAAAAAAACCACTAAAAATATCTCAAAAAGGGCACTCGGGAGGCAGAGCCAGGCGAATCTCTGTGAGTTCGAGGCCAGCCTGGGCTACCAAGTGAGTCCTAGGAAAGGCGCAAAGCTACACAGAGAAACCCTGTCTCAAAAAAAAAAAATCTCAAAAAGTGTTCATATTCCCTAGCAATTAAGAAAAAGCAATTCAAAACAATGTTGAGATTTAATCTATCCCAGTCACAATGGCAAAAATCAATGGAAGAAATGACAACACATTCTGGAGAGGATAAGGGGGAAAGAGAACCCACATTCACTGTTGATGGGGTAGCCAAATGGATCAGCCAATATGGAAATAAGTGTGGAGAATTCCCAATAAGCTAAAAATAAAAATATAATACTACCCAGCTATACCATCCCTTGGCATATGCCCAAAGGACTCACTATCCTCCTCTACCAATACTTGCTCAGACATAGTTTATTTTATTTTATTTTTTAAACATTTTTTATTGATTCTTTGGGGATTTCACATCATGCATTCCAATCCCACTCATTTTCCAGTTCCTCCATATCCACCTTTCACCCTTGTATGGTCTCCCACCAAAAGAAATCGTAAAAATAAATAAATAAATAAAAATATTAATTAAAAATAAAAAAAGGAAATGCAGCCAAAAACACATGAAGAAATTAGAGATTTATTAAATAGGTTGGAATGCACTGGAATTTTGAAGTACAAATGTGAAAAAAAATGTTTGGAGATGGAGAGGTAACTCAGTGACTAATAGAATTTACATTTTGTCCAGAGGAACCAAGTTTGATTCCCAGTTACCTACATTGGGCTACTCACAACAGCCTGTACTCCAGCTCTAAGAGATTCAACACCCTATCTTGGCCTTCAGTGGCACCTGCATGTATGTGCACATGTACTCACTTAGAAAAATACACACATATACACATAAACAAAATAATAAAAAAAGAAATAAAAAATTCCCTACATTTTAGTACAGAATTAACTCTGTACTAAAAATTTTACTAAAAAAGTAGCTTGTGTTTGTTACTAAGTTTAAGAAATGTACTATCAGAGTCATTGCAGTTTGTGTTATTAGCTGTTTGAATCTACTTCTAACCAGAAGTAAATAAAAAATAGTATCATGAAGTATGAATTTTTCTATTGTATGTATTTATAATTTTATTACATACATAGCAATCCCTAAAATATATAATTTAGTTGTAATTATACATGTACTTTAACCTATGTTTTAAATTTTCTGTAGATGGAATTATATTCTACAGTATTTTTTCTCTCATGTCATGTTTTAGGAACCCATGCGTGTTAATGCATTCTAGTTTAATCACTTATGCCTATGTGCTATTCTTCACATTATTTCCCAACTAATAGTATTGCATATATGTGGTCTTCTCTGTGTGAAAGAGTATATGTTTCTTATCATGTCATTGATATTTTTTACAGATTCTTGGTGAAAGCACACAGTGTTTGTTCATTTAAATTTGTAAGTCATTAAATTATAGGCTATTTCTAATGAGGACTATTGAGATCCAGCCCTTCAATAGCCTTCTCCCAGGGTCTGTAGAAGAATCTACAAGCAGCTGATTATCTAATCTTTGATGATAGCGAATGAATCTACATACACAAAACTCTTTAAGCCATACAATTTATTCTTCTGAGTCAGTTCTCTCTCTACACAGCTTCTTTTCTGCTCTCATGAGTTGCTCCTTTCTTTCTTTTTTTTTTTTTTTTTTTTTTTTTTTTTTTTGGTTTTTCGAGACAGGGTTTCTCTGTATAGCTTTGCGCCTTTTCCTGGAACTCACTTGGTAGCCCAGGCTGGCCTCGAACTCACAGAGATCCGCCTGCCTCTGCCTCCCGAGTGCTGGGATTAAAGGCGTGCGCCACCACCGCCCGGCTGAGTTGCTCCTTTCTTGCCTGATTCTCTCTACCTCTTTCTGCTGTTCCCTCTAAGTGCTATCTTAATTCCTTCATCTTAGTTCTGCCCCATCTTGGTCTTTCTCCTCTTGTTCTTACCCACCTAGTTCTTTCCCATCTGGCTCTTCCTCATCTTTTTCTGTCTCATCCTTCTAGTTCTCTCTTCTAGTTTACTATTCTAGTTCTCCTCCAATCAAGTTCTCCTTTCTTTCTGAGGTTTACAATTATATACCCATGCAATAGCAATGCTCTGGCTAAGGCAAGGCCACCAGGCTTGAATTCCTTCAGGGTCAAAAGGAAAAGCAAAAAGATCTACACAAAAGAACAGTAATTGTCAGGCATCATCTGCAACCCAAAAGGGAAGTGGCTAATGGGGAAACAGATCACTAAGGGCTAAATTTGGTTAATATCTAAACAAAGAAGATTTATGTGCTCAAACTATAGTCTTAGAAGTGGTTAGTTGAAATGGTAAGAACCTACAGAACCTTGATGGGTGAAAATAAACCTGCCTTCTATTTTCCTTTGGTCCCCTTATCTGTTCAAGCTGTCTCGGCTGCTGCTGTTTTCTGGCAGGGCAGGGGAGTGCACTTGGTGGCTAGGCACCCTAAGTCATAGCTTGATTCACCTGTAAGAAGAAACCCTTAGTTCTGACTCAATTGTTAAAGATAGATCTAAAACTAGAGATAAGACTTTGGAAAGAGGAAGGTTAAGCTTAATTAGCACATCCACCAGGCCTTCTCAAACAGGTAGATTGGATGCTTAAGTCTGTTCTTATTGAGTCTGGGAGGTATCTCAGATAAGATACTTTCATCCATCCAGGGATGGTCCTGGCCAGATGCTGCTAGTGATGATAATTACAGAAAGGCATACAATTAAGGATTTTGACTGTGTCTGTCTGTTGTAGTACAGTTGGAGAAAGTTATACAAATACTTTAATTATATGGGGGAAATTGTGCACAATGAATAATAGCACACAAGAAATTCAAAGCAGGAAATAGCTAATATTCAAAAGCTAATATCAACAAGACTGCTTGAGCCTTAGCTTTATCTCTGGAAGAATTCTTAACTCTTCCAGGTATAGCTTTGTCAAAATCAGCTGAATTTTTTTTTTTCTAGACAGGGTTTCTCTGCGTAGCTTTGGTGCCTGTCCTGGATCTTACTCTGAAGACCAGGCTGGCCTCGAACTCACAGAGATCCGCCTGGCTCTGCCTCCCGAGTGCTGGGATCAAAGGCGTGCGCCACCACCGCCTGGCAAAATCAGCTGAATTTCTACTTTATATATTTTTTGTGGCCTGCAGCATATTTCCATTTTACTAATATCAAGTTATATTATAGAGTTAGTATAACAATTTGTATTCTCTTCAATAGGTAAGAATTCCGCTGTTTCAACATCACCACTAACACTAACCTTAGTAGATTTTATAATTAGCTCATTTAAATGATGCAGAAAATATCTTAGTGTTCTTCCTCTGATTTAGATTATACATATTATCATGTTTATTGGTACCTTGCTTCCTTTCCTGAGAAATGCCATGCATTTTCATGCTTATTTAATTTCAAAGTTAGCATATTTGACTTGGAGGTCTTTATATGTTTTGAATTTTAGCTATATGTCTACTCTAATAGCAGTATTCTGATGCAATGTTATTTATGAAAGAACTTGAAATTCTTGCTCTGGAAAGATTGGAAAGGAAATGGCTCCATTTATAAAGGACTTTCCTATCATGCATGAATCCCTTAGCACTGCAAAAAGTAGGCATGATGGCACAGGCTAGTAATCTTACTCCTGGGAGGGTAATCAGGAGTGTTACAAGCTCTAGGTCATCCGTTGACATAATGAGAGTTCAAGACCAGGCTGTGCTATATGAGACCCTGTCTCAAAAAATGAATGCATGCTAGATTTCACATTTTCCTCCATTAACAGAGCAAAGTATATTTTCTCTTTTCTGCTTTTATTTAGTGGGTTACATACAACTATATCAGTAGAATTTTATTTGCTGAGCCAAGACACCATTACTTGAATGAATATAACCAAACTTCTATAATTTTTCTTGTAGATTTGTATTTAGAATTAAGTTTACTTGGGTTTTCGTTAAAATTTAGAATGATCTTAACTAATGCAACATTCTCAGATTTTTCACTTCCTTGTTTTATCTTTTTCGTGTTTCAGTAACAAAGTTATATTAAGTAAACTTCGTGTGGAATGTTCATTCTTGTCATTTTTGTTAATGATCAGACTATACATATTTAAATTTTGCATTAAATCCTTCCTTAAAATATCATGCATTGTAGCATCTTTTTGGAGAACATTTTTTTTCTGTTTTGGTTTTCATATTTTTAAAATTTTAACAAAAAGGGCATATATGATGTTGAGTAGATAGGGAGGTGAGAAGATCTAGAATTGTTTATGAGATAGGAAGGAATATTATCAAAATGTATGAAAAATTCAATAAAAACAAAACAAAACCAAGATATCATGCATTTATTGACTTTTATATGTAGAGTGCTAAATTCAAAATTACTCCCACTTATACATTTATGAGACTATTTTCTACTTCTTTCTTGCATTAGTTTAATAACTTTCTATTTAATCTTTATATCAAAACAATTAAGATAATGCCATTCATATTATTCTCAATTTACCATTGAATATCTGTTGAATTCACAATTATATCTTATTTTCATGATACAACACTTACTCAGCTATAGAAGATTTTAGCATATTTCTGGAATAACTTATTAAGGACTGTTTTTATGTCAGAGTCTATCAAAGAGTTATTTACATGTAAAGTAAATAATGGTTGTTAAAAATTTAGTGACGTAGAAAAATATGACTAATGTAGGTCAAGTTTGTTATAATGCTTGCACCATTTGTAATAACATTTAATATTCATAAATATATTTTTGTAGACATGAAATCAGAGCAAATTATTTTTGTAAACTTGACTTTTGTCTTTTTAGTATGAGTTGGTAACTTTTCATTATATACACATAAACACATGATGAATATTTATAATAGTTTACATATTTAAAGGTCTGTTGACTTTTATTTCTGTGATAAGTCTTCTCCACGAATATTCAGGTTATAGTTACTTTCCCTTTTTCGTTCTTAAATATTTGCCTCATTATTTAGTTTTTCTGTGTAACAATTAGTGTTGCCAAATTGATAGAATCTGAAGTCATTTAAAATAATGGGCGTCAAGGCATACCTATGGGAAATGTGCGGAGTAGGCCAGTTGATGCAGGGAGACTTATCTTCAGTATTTGGGGGAAAACACCATGAGATTCTGGGTCATATGGAATGAATTAAAGCAATATAAGTACTAGTATGTATTCATTCGTTGCTCTTTACATCCCGTTTGTGAATCTTATGTAACCAGCTGCTTCAAGCTCCTGTTGCCTTAACTTTCCCAACATTTTGGACTGTACTTCCAACTGTGAGAAACAGAACAATTTTCTACCTTGAGTTAATTTTGTTAGAATGTTCTATTATAGCAACAAGAAAAGAAAGCAATACATTTTACAGGCTATAGCTGGATTAAACAGCATTTTCTTTAATTTTTTTTTCTTTCACACATTGTCCTCGTATGGCTTCATATGAACCAGTCCTGATCAAGTTGTTTTTTCTTATATTCATCATCGCAGTAAGAACACAATGGGTCCGTATTTACTGTTACAGTTAGTCATCTGACCCTCTGTTTTTTCTTTATTTAATACTTCAGAAAAAATAAATACTATGATATTCACATTAATTTCTCTTTAATTATCCAGAACATTGTTTCAAACTCTACTTAAAGAATCATATTTTGCTCACAAGCTTCATAGGTGCTAGCACATTGTCCAGTCTCAATAAATGTAAACTAAGGAAAACTGTCATGTAGTAAACATTGCATTACAGTTCATCTTCAGAAGTCAGTATTTATTCTAACCAAAATTTTGTCTGGCCTACAGTTGATTTCCACAGAAAGTTAATCTGATTATCTACCTTTTCATTTTAGGCCAACTATTTTCACAGGCAGAAGTAGGTTCTGGATGTATAGTTTGGTGTTTAACTGTTTCTTTGCTTTTATTTATTTAGAAATAATGACATTCATTTTAATTAAAATATAATTTTATATTTTCCTCCTCATTCTCTTCATTCTACTTTTCCCATATGCTCCCCAGTTCCCTGTGAAATTCATGCCTTCGTCTTCTTTGACTATTGTAACATACACATATAAATGAATTATCATATAAATATAATGCAGAGAGTCCATTAAGTATTGCCTGTATATTTGTGTTGCTGGGCTGATCATTCCGTATTGGATAACCAATTAGGAGGCTCATCCTTGGACAGGGTAGTGTTAGGAAGGGGAATTTACTGGACTTGCACAGGGTACACGTCTAATGGACCATGCTGAGCCTGGAATCTGGATTAAATGTGGGGTGCAAGTTGGTGAAGTCTGGTCAATTAAATCATTATTGTCCCAATTTTAAAACATGTCCAATAGTTGATAGACCACATTTCAAATTCCATTTACTTGTGTTGCATCTATGTTGATATAAATAGAGAAGTGACAATACTGTGTATATTATACTATACTACATCTACTTAATGTTGTGAACTATAACTCACACATTTTAAAAAAGTATTTTTCTTCTCTACTGAAGAGAATGGCCTCGGGCATGTATTATTCTGTTTTGAAAAATAATTCTACATTACTTCTTCCCTATGCTACACTAAACTGAATGTGTTTTATTAATGTCTTTGTGATTCCCTTATCTTTGAAAAGCTGCATAATAGAATCTTCCTGCTGTTGGTAAGAGTTAAATACTTTCTGAGAAAAGAATTATGTTCTGAATGTTCCCTCTTCTCCAAGGAATAACAAATACACAAATACTTCTGCAGTCTCTTATCCAGTTGTATTTATATTTCTAGTAGGGTTTTATCCAGATAATTTCTTGTTTTTTGACATGTGGAGAAGGAGCCTTTTAGGAACAAATTTTTGCAATTCCACATAATAGGGAGACTCTGTGTCTTTGTGTGTTACATTATTTCTAGATGAGTGTTTTAAAATCCTTCATGCTGAGATGTGTTTGGAATAAATAATAGTAATATATAGAGATTTTAAGTTCTTTATGCCTAGCTGAGACATAAATTACCACAATAAGAGTTCAGAATGAATCTTTGTAAATTCAGCCCTCTGTGTGTATGCGTACTATATTTGTGATATCCACCAACTGCATAACAAAAATGTTGGGGATTTTTTTCCAGACCGAAAAATTTGAACTTGTGACATGCCAAGTAATAGTCTGAATCCATGAAAATAAAGTGGTATATAAGAATATTCTGGGGCTGGAGAGATGGCTGAGAGGTTAAGAGCACTGGCTGCTCTTCCTGAAGACCTGAGTTCAATTCCCAGCAACCACATGGTGGCTCACAGCCATCTATAATGAGATCTGGTGCCCTCTTCTGGCGAGTGTATACATTGTAAATAAATACATAAATAAATATTTTTTTTTAAAAAAAGAATATTCTGTAGCCTCCCACCATTTCACAGATCATCAGTACATCTCCCTCTCATTGACTGAGTATGATTTACCCTGTGCAGTGCCTATGTGTGTTATATAATTAGACCTAAGAGGTCACTATACTGAGTTGTAAAGATTTTATCACATCTTATAACTATTCCCTGAACAATAAAAACAAGTGTTCACATTAAAATTGTGTTAGGCATTATAAGTAAACTAGGGTGATTTAAAATATATAGGAGGATGTTTATAGTATATATGCAAATATTATGTCATTTTATATAATGTGTTTGAGTATATGCAGATATTGGTATCCATGAAGAGAGACTAAACCAAACCTGCCTTAACATTATGGAGCTGACACATTTGGAATCCTTCAATATGACCCCCAGTTCCTAAAGCTGATATTGGGGGAATTAGATGAGCATCTTTATTGCTTGTACAGTGTTAAGTGGTCAACCCTGCAATCACATATGCAACAATAAATAAAACCTGAGGTTCTATTTATATTAAAAATATTCTATATCAATCACTTTATGCAACTAACTTATTGAAATCTTCACAGCACAGGGTCCTTATACATTCTAGAATGAAATGGTTGAGTAAGCAATGCCTTCTCAAATAGCGTTATACTCAGCAATTATGATCACAGAACATAAGCTGTGCTTCCATTAATGGTATAGATGGGTTTAAACAAAGCATAAGAAATATTAAAACATATGATGGAACCAAGGCAATTTCAAAATTTTAAAGTTTTATCAGGTTTACATTATTTCTTAAAAATACTAAGTGGGAGTACTTGCTTCTAATAAAATGAAAAATAATCAATGTAGTTTAACTTTCATTAAACACGGAAGACAGAGGATATGAATCTACCTTTGCTTTATCTCACAACTCTATGAAAACTATATAAAATGATGCAATTGGAGAAAATGGAAGAGGAGAAACCAGAGAGGAGCAAAACAATTAAGATGAAAGAATAATGGAAGAAAAATAGAACTTAAAACATTGAAAGTTGAATATCTGAGGACAGAAGATAAATGAGATAGAAAATAATAATAAAGGAAGTAATATGTTCAGAATTTAGAAAGGACTCAGAAATTATAATTACCAGTTAACTATAAAACTTTTGTAATGATCATTTCATAGTCTCTCTAGCATGTAACAACAGTTTCTTATGATAAAATGGAAGGAACTGAAACAAAGGAGATTTTTCAATGTGGGAGTTGTTAAATGTCATAGGAAAGAGAATGTCATAGATCTAACACCTAGACATTATCTGAATGATAGAATTTCCTTTAGAGCATTGTCAGTTAAAATTAGTTTCTCAGGAAAGTGATTATTTGATGGAATTCCATTATAGGAGGTTTACAGTTCTAAGAAAGATAATGTATATGTAGTGGTTATATCCAGCTTTTTTTCTTTTTTTTTAACTCTTAAGTGGCCTGGTTAACCCAGCAGAGGCCACACACCTAAAGAAAACTATTTTCTCTTTCTCCCATCAGCTGTCAGTGGACAACAGTTCCTTAGTTTGGTGTAGGACTCTGTGCCACATATACTGTCATCAAGAACTCTTGGGAAAAAGCTGTGACTGCAGAGATTGACTGACTGATTAGAACAGCCATACTGGGAAGAACGGAATGTCGCAAATCCTATCTTGGGAGAGTTCTAGCTCTCCAGAAGAGTCAATCCTTGCTTACCTCTGTCTTTGAACTAACACAGTTGTAACTAATAGATTTTTTTTATTTGGAAATGATTTACTTAGCAGACTGCTAGCTCCCCCCAAACAAAAACCTAATGATATCATCAGGAAGCATCTTGGGGCTAAAGAAAAACATTCCCCATCTTGCTGTAGCCACCTCTTTGAAGTAACTACTGAAGTATTTTCAACTTGTCTTGATTTATGATAGTCTTTGTTGTGTAAAACTGTAAAAACTTCACGAAACTGCTTCCACGTTAGAACATGGAATTTAGGGTAACTTAAATCTATGTTCCCAGACCACAGTCACTCAAAATATTCCCACAATCAACTATCTTATTCTCTTTCAAAAATAGGTAGATAGATGATAGATAGATAGATAGATAGATAGATAGATAGATAGATAGATAGATAGATAGACATATAGATAGATAAATGAGAGAGATGTCATAGACCATCCTTTCCTAAGTCCACCCCCTCCCGCCCCACATCACTGTATCCAAGTCCCCAAATGAAGAAGACATCCCCTGCTAAACTTCAGGTTATGCCTGGCAGAAAACCAGGTGGGCTGCCCAAAGACCTTTTCCACTCTTTCTAGACACAATCTCTCAGTCTCCTCCCTAGTGCTGCCACAGCTGGTGAGCTGTGGCTTCCCTTCCCCAATACCCATATCCCTGAGGATTTTACAGAATACCCCCTCCTCACCTGCATACCCCCACTCATCACCACATCTCAGCCTCCAAAACCAGCAGACATCCCCTGTGAACATACCAGATGAACAGGCCAATAAAATAGGCAAAACACAAAGGACACACTCTGAAAATTTAAAAAGGAAGTAGAAAGCAAGGAACAAAACACTTACCAAACAAAGACAAACCCAGAAACCAGCCTCTAGGCCTCTATAATCACTCAAAAACCAGATGCCTAGACACAAGCATAAGAACACAATAAGAGCCAGAACAATATGTCTCCACTAGAACCCAGCTATCGTACCACAGCAGACCCCACATATTCCAACATAGCTGAAATACAAGAAAAACACTTTAAAACCACCTGTGTGAAGACTGTAGAGTTGTTTAAAGAGGAAATTAATAAACTCCTTAAAGAAAGTCTGGAAAACACAAACAACTGGAGGAAATGAATAAATTCCTTAAATAAAACTGAAAAAATACAAACAGTTGAAGGAAACTAATAAAACTGTTTAAGACCTGAAAATGGAAATAGAAGCAAAAAGGAAAACATAGTTGGGCAAGTGTCTTTGAGATAGGATGGATTGTCCTTTGGGTATATGCCTAAGAGTGGTATAGTTTGGTCTTTAGGTAGATAGATTCTCAATTTTATGAGGAATTGTTATATTGATATCCATAACAGCTGTACAAGTTTGCACTCTCACCAGCAGTGAAGGAGTCTTCCCTTGTTCCACACTCTCTTCAGTATGAGCTCTCACTTGTGTTTCTGATCTTAGCTATTCTGATCTTAGCTATTCAGGCAGGTATAAGGTGGAATCTGAGTCATTTTGATTTTCATTTCCCTGATGACTAAGGATGTTGAATATTTTATTTTGTTTCTCAGCCATTTGAGTTTCCTCCATTGAGAATTCTCTGTTTATATCTGTACCCCATTTTTAAAAATTGCATTATTTCTTTTTTGATATCTAGTTTCTTGAGTTCTTTATATATTTTGGATATTAGCTCTCTATCAGATGTGGAGTTAGTGAAAATATTTTCTCATTAGATAGGCTGCTGAGGTGTTCTATTAACAGTGTCCTTTGCCTTACAGAAGCTTTTAAGTTTAATGAGGTCCAATTTATTAATTATTGATCTTAGTGCCTGAACTATTGGTGTTCTGTTTAGGAAGTTGTCTCCTTTGCCAATGAGTTCAATGCTATTCCCTACTTTCTCATCTACCAGGTTCAGTGTATCTGTTTTAATGTTGATGTCTTTGATTGACATAAATTTAAATTTTGTGCTGGCTGATAAATATGCACCTACATGAATTCTTCAACATGCACACATCCAGTGAGACCAGCACCATTTATTGAAGACACTTGTGTAGTTGGAAAGTTCCTTCCGGTCCTGAGGCCCCACATTTCTCTGGTTCTGCCCAGCCCACGGTCCCATAACCACTTATAAAATAATTACTCATAGGCTTATCTTAATTACCAATTGCATGGCCTATGGAAAACTTCTTGCTAGCTAGCTCTTATAACTTAACCCATTTCTATTTATCTATAAGTTGCCACGTGGCTGTGGCTCACAAGTACTTTCACATCTTTCTTCTCCTGAGAGTGCTGGTGTCTCCCTCCAGACTCCACTTTTCTCTTTCCTGTCTCTCTCCTTGGATTTCCCACATGCCTCTAAGCTGCCTTGCTAAGGCCAAAGCAGATTATTTATTAACCAATGGAAACAACACATATTCACAGCATACAGAAAGACATCCCCCAGCAAACTTGATTAATTATGTTCATAGCAGCTTTATTCACAATAGCCAGAAACTGGAAACAACCTAGATGTCCATCAACAGAAGAATAGATAAGAAAATGTGGTGTATTTACACAATGGAATATTACTCCAATGTGAAAAAATGAGTATGATGATATTTTATTTGTGCTATAACAAATAAAACTTATCTTGGGGTCAGAGAACAGAATAGCCACTAGATTAGACATAGAGGCCAGACAGTGGTGGCACACATGCCTTTAATCCTATCACTCAGGAGGCAGAGTTCGATCTGGATAACTGTGAGTTCAGGGCCACACTGGGAACACAGCCAAGTGTGGTGGCATACACCTTTAATTGCAGCACTTGAGATTTCATGTCTTTGCTTGGGAAAGACACATGCCTTTAATCCCAGGAAGTGATGGCAGGAAGCAGAAAGGTATATAAGGCATGAGGACCAGGAACTAGAAGTTTTTAGGCAGTTCAGCTGAGATCCCTTGTAGTGGGTAGCCATTCCAGCTTGGTTCTGGAAGCTCCAACCCCCATTGAGACACCGGCACCGAGAGAGCGCCCAGAGCGAGCGCTGGCCCATCCAGCTCTCAGGTCCCCAGGCGCCTCCCCTCGCCCCGCCTCGTAGGCGTGACAGTTGCCAGAGTCTCAATGGGGGTTGGAGCTTCCAGAACCAAGCTGGAATGGCTACCCACTACATCCCCTTCTGGGTGAGGACTCAGAGTCTTTCAGTCTGAGGATTCATGGAAACAGGATCAGCTGAGGAGTTGGTGAGGTAAGGTTGGTTGTGGCATGTTCTGCTTCTCTGATCTTTCAGCTTTCACCCCAATTTATGGCTCTGGGTTTTCTATTAATAAGACAGTTTAGCAATTTGTGTTACAAATGATATCATGAAATTTGAAGGAAAAGGATGAAACTAGAAAGTCATCCTGAGTGAGGTAACCCAGACTCAGAAAGACAAACATGTTATATACTCACATAAATGGATATTAGCTATTAAGTAAATGATAAATATGATACAACCCATATATTGAGAAAGTCTAAGTGACAATAAGGGCCTTAACAGGGACATTTGGATCTCCCTGCAAGAGTAAATGAATACATTTTGTGGACTTGGGGGTAGATGGAATGAGAACAGGAAAGATCTGGTGGGGGAGTAGGTGGGATGGAGAGAGAGAGTACAGGAAGAAATGACTGGATTGGAAGGCGTTTTTGGGGTGATGTGGAAACCTAGTGCATTAGAAACTCCCAGGATTCCATAAGAGTGACCCTAAAGAGGTCTCCTCCTAGTAAAAAACGATATGGAGCCTGAACTGGCCACCATCGGTAACCAGGCAGCTTCTAGTGGTGAGACTGGGAAATCAACACATCTGCAAAACCTTCGACATATAACCTATCTCTCCTGTAAGATGTACAGGGATAATGGATGTGCAGAACTTGTGAGAATGGCCAACCAATGACTTGTTTAATTTGAGATATATGATGCGTGACACTGTGTGAATGACCACATACTGGATTCTGGGTAACCCAGAGACCTATAATAGAAAAAATATCAATAAAATAATTCCTAATGATATTCTGCTATATTCATAGATCTATGCCTAGACCAATCATCATCAGAGAGTCTTCCTCGAGTAGTGAATGAGAGCAAATACAGAGAACCACAGCATTAGGTACAAGGAGAGCCCAAATTGGAGATCTTCAATGGGCCCGTTCCCTTAAATCTCAGGGAACCATGCTAAAAAGGGGAAGGAAGAAATGTAGGAACCAGAAAGGTCAAGGACATCAGGAGAACACAGCCCACCAAATTAACTGTGCAGAGCTCAGAAGAGCTCACAGAGACTGAAGTGGTGATCACAAAACCTGCATGGGTCTGTACTATATCAGTGCCTTATCAAGTCATCCTCAAAGGGGTTTGCTCCATCAGCAGATGGGAACCGATACAGAGACCCATACCCATAGTCAGACATACAGAGAGATAGAGTCTAAAGTGGATAACTCCTTCAAATCCATCACCTCTGAGCTGAGAGATCCCACAGATGAGGAATCAGAAATATTGGAAAAACTAGAGGGTATGGAGGACATCAGAAGTACAAGGCCTTCTGAATCAACTAGGCAAGGTACATATGTGCTCACAGATATTGAAGCAGCAAGCAAAGGGACTACATGAGTCTGTGTCAGGTGTTTTCCATATATATTATAGCTGTTAGCTTAGTAATTTATGGGAATACTGATTGTGAGAACAAGTGGATCTCTGCCTCTTGTGCCTGTGTGTAAGACACTTTACTTTCTCTTGAGTTGCCATGTCAAACTTCTATATGATTATGTTTCATCTTATTATATTTTATACTGGAATGTTTTGATATTATCTCTTAGAATCCTACTTTTTTTCTAACAAGAGACAGAAAGTGAGTGGATCCAGAGGGGAGGGAAGATGGATGAGGAGCTGGTAGGGGTAGAAGGAGAGGAAAATGATAAATATATAATTTTCCTGACAAAACACTGTTGTGGAATATGAGTTAAAGATGTGTTACATTCTTTTATGTTGTGGAATATAAGTTTAAGGATGCAAAGATGTGTTGCATACTTTTTTTAATGCTTCATTTTTTTGTATTATATATAGTTTATTTTTTTATTTTATAATTTGATTTAATTTTACATATCAGCCATGGATTCCCCTGTCCTCCCTTCTCCTGCCCTCCCCCCAGCTCAGCCCCCCTTCCCATCTCCTCCAGGGCAAGGACTCCCCTGGAGATTCAGCTCAACCTGGTAGATTCAGTCCAGGCAGTTCCAGTCCCCTCCTCCCAGGCTGAGCAAAGTGTCCCTGCATAGCCCCAGGTTCCAATCAGCCAGCTCATGCACTAAGGACAGGTCCTGGTCCCACTGCCTGGGTGCCTCCCAAATAGTTCAAGCTAATCAACTGTCTCACTTATCCAGAGGGCCTGATCCAGTTGAGGGCTCCTCAGTTATTGGTTCATAGTTCATGTGTTTCCACTAGTTTGGGTATTTGTCCCTGTGCTTTTTCTAATCATGGTCTCAACAATTCTTGCTCCTACAATCCCTTCTCTTTCTCACCGATTGGATTCCTGGAGCTCCACCTGGGGCCTGGCCATGGATCTCTACATCCACTTCCATCAGTTATTGGATGAGATTTCTAGCATGACAGTTAGGGTGTTTGGCCATCCTATCACCAGAGCAGGTCAGTTCGGGCTTTCTCTCGACCATTGCCAGCAGTCTACTGTGGAGGTATCTTTGTGGATTTCTGGGGACCTCTCTAGCACTTTGCTTCTTCCTATTCCCATGGGGTCTCAACATTCTTTTATGTTGCATTTGCTTAACTCTATGAAGCTCTATTACTTTGCATGCTGAAAACACCTGTTTGGTCAAATAAAGAGCTGAATATCCAAGAGCTAGGCAGAAGAGGGATAGCTCTGGCTGCCAGACAGAGAGAATAAATAAAAGGAGAAAAAGAGATGTTGGAGGATCAAGAAAAGGAGAAGGGAAGGAGGATGCCAGGGGCCATCCCAGCTTCCTCTTCTTTGAGAGGTGTGCCACAGAGCCACACAGCCACACATGAAATAAGAATGAAAGAAAAGTTATGCAGAAATAGAGAAAGAAAAAAGCCCAGAAGCAAAAGCTCAATGGGATAATTAGTTAAGAATAGCTGACTAGAAATAAGCCAAGCTAAGGCTGGGCATTTATAAATAAGAATAAGTCTCCATGTTTATTTGGAAGCTGAGTAAATAGTAAAAAGAATCAACAACACAAACTGTTGCATGATTCCTAAATGGTTTTATAATGAAAACCTACAACCAGATATTGGGGTAAAAGCTGAAAAGTCAGAGGAAGCAAGCCACAGCCATTTCTCATCTTGCCAACTCCTCAGCCAAAAAGAGAAGATCCTGTCTCCATGAGTCAGACTGAATGCCTCTGAGTTCTCAGCTGAAAGGACCTAATTCCTTTCTCTTCCTGCCTTATATTCCTTTCTCTGCCCAGCCATATCATTTCCTATCTCAACCTTCCTATTGCTGGGATTAAAGGTGTGTGACTCCCAAGTACTGGGATTAAAGGTGTGTGATTCAGTCTTACAGTCTGAGAAAATAAGACCAGCTGAGGGATTGGTGAGGTGAGGTTAGCTGTGGCCTGTTCTGTCTCAATGATCTTTCAATGTTCACCCTGGCTCCAGGTTTGTTTTTACTAATAAGACCTTTTAAGATTCATGTTACAATAAACAGAATCCATTCAGTAGATTGTTGTTTAATTTCCATGAGATTATAATCTTTCTCTTGTGGTTGATATTCAGCTTAATGGTAGTCTGATAGGATTCCAGGAGTTATTTCAGTTTTCTTCTGTGTGTTGAAATTTGCTTTGTATCTGAGTATATCGTCAGTTTAGGACAAAGTTTCATGACATGTAGAAGAATGTTTGAGTGAAATGTTCTGGGAATATCTATGATGTCCATTTGGTTTATAAAGTCTGTTAGAGTCAGTATTTCTCTGTTTAGTTTTTGTCTAGATGACCTGTCCATTGTTGAGAGTGGCATATTGTAAGATGAATTGCTAAATGGTCTTATTAATAATAATAAAAAAACACCCAGAGCCAGTTATTTGGGTGCAAGCCGAGAGAGCAGAGTAACAGAACAAGCCACAGCCACAAGTTCTTACTCTAGGATATCCTCAACCCAAGAGAGAGCTACTTCCTGTATACACATGCCTATATTCTTTCTGTCCTTGCCATCTCACTTCCTCTTTCCACCCAGCTACATTACTTCCTCTTTCTGTCCAGCTCTATCACTTACTGTCTGTCTGTACAGACCTCCAGACCTCTATGGTTAACTAGTGCTGGGATTAAAGGCGTGTGTCACCACTGGCTCTGTTCCCAGTGTGGCCTTGAACTCACAGAGATCTGGATGAAACTCTGCCTCCCAAATGCTAGGATTAAAGGCATGTGCTACAATTGCCTTGTATGTTTAATATATTGGTTGGCTTTTCCCTCTGATCTCCAAGTAAGCTTTATTTATTAGAACACAAATAAAATACCACCACATTTCCCCCTTTTTTGTCTAAAATAAAAAGTTATAACTAATATAAGAAAAAAATATATACAATAAGTACAATAACTATGTACAATACATGCAGGCAACAAATACATCAACAATGTCTAGTCCATTGGCATTTGACAAATTCAGTGAAAATCTTCCATTATCTGTCCTATTATTGTGAGTCCAAAATGTATCTAATTCACTTTTTATCCTAACTTGTAATATCAACCGAAAACTATCTTTTGATGTCTTTCAAACTTACACACTTTACAACTCTTAGTGTGTTTTGTTTCTGAATATCTTAACAAGGAAAACTATAACAATAACTATCTCATCTTCAACTCCCTCAGAGACCTAAGAAGGAACTAATATTAACTGAGAAAAGAGGAAGTGCAAACAAGTGACTTCCAAAAAATGAGTTATAACAGAAACAGCTGGCTTCCTGGACAGTCACCCAAGGTTTCTCTGCAACACTGAGGCTTCATCTTTGGCCTATAGACTTAGAATATATGACAGACTCATTTGTGAAGCAGGATTTTCTATAGATCCTTCCTACCTTTTCTTGGCAAGCATCAGTAGTCCTTTGTTTTGTGTTCTGTTTGTACATTTTGGACAGCATACTGTCAGCAGTGGATGCAAGGAACTTTCTTGCCCAATGGCTAACATTTACCACAATGAAGGTAAATTCCAAATGGAGTTTCTTCAATGCCCATCATCTTTTCTGAAGTAGATTGGTGCTGCCAGGAGCAGACATGTCTCATAGTCATAAAAAAAAAACTGTTATTAAAACATCGTAAATGTCTTATTCTGCAGATCTCTGAAGTGTTTGAAGATGACCTGTCTATCTCTGCTTGACTTTAGTCATACCTAATATGACTACAAGTTCAATTGTAATGACTAACTACTAACCTGCATTTCTTTATTATCCTAAATAGTTGGTAATAATAACTTTCAAGGACTAGCAAATTGCATTACATTGTTAAATGAACTGTATAGGTACAATACATTGAACAAGATTAGAAATATATGTACAGTATTTTTTAACAAAATCAATCTCAAATTTGTATCAATATGCATAATTTGTATATAATATAAAAAAATCTAATCCAATGTAAAATATTTAAAACTAATAGTTGCCTTCTAAAAGTGAATTTAATAATCTACCTTTTTTCTCTTATCAGGGTATTGAAGTCCGACATTATCATTGTGTGAAGGTCAATATGTGATTTAAGATGTTGCAGTGTTTCTTTTACAAAAATTTGTTGCCTTGTGTTTGAGGCATAAATGTTAAGAATCGAAATGTCATCGTGGTGGATTTTTCATTTGATTAGTATGTAGTGTTCTTTTCCATCTCTTTTAATTAGTTTTGGTTTGAAGTCTATTAAGTCTTTAGTCCTTTCTAAAGACCCTTTCTAAGGGGTCACCTAATAACATGGGGAACACAAATGTTTACAGTATGACCCATAGTGGAATCAAAATTATAGTTATGAAGTAGCAACAAAGATAATTTTATGATTCAAGGTCACAACATGAAGAACTATATTGTGGTGATATTGTATTCCCCAAAATATTGTACACCCTAATGAACATATCTAGGGTCAGAGAACAGAACAGGCACTGGATATAGAGGCCAGAATGGTGGCATACACACCTTTAATCCTAGCATTCTGAAGGCAGAGATCTGTCTGGATCTCTGTGAGTTTAAAGCCATACTGGAAACAGCTAGGCATGGTGACAGATGCATTTAATCCCAGGAAGTGATGGCAGAAAGCAAAAAGGTATATAAGGCATGAGAACCAGAAACTAGAAGCTTTTGGTCTGTTAAGCTTTTAGGCTTTTGAGCAGCAGTTCAGCTGAGATCCCTTTGGATGAGGACTCACAGGCTTCCAATTTGAGGAAACAAGATCAGCTGAGGAATTGGTGAGGTGTGGTTAGCTGTGGCTTGTTCTGCTTCTCTGATCTTCCAGCATTCACCCTAATACCTGGCTCCGGGTTTGATTTTATTAATAATACCTTTTAAGATTCATGCTACACTATATTAAAGGGTGGAAGCATTGGAAAGATTGAGAACCACTGATATACAACAAAAAGAAAAATAAAACCCAAGAGGAGTAGGCTCCAAAAAATAATCAAACTGAATGCTGAAATCAATAAAATAGAAACAGCTGGGCTATGGTGGTGCACACCTTTAATCCCAGCACTCAGGAAGTAGAACCAGGTGGATCTCTGTGAGTTCAAGGCCAGCCTGGTCTACAGAGTGAGATCCAGGACAGGCACCAAAACTACACAGAGAAACACTGTCTCGAATAAACCAAAAATACAAAAAAGAAAAGAAAAATAAAATAGAAAAAAAGAAAAGAATACAAAGAATCAATGGAACAAAGAGTTGGTTCTTTGAGAAAATTAACAAGACAGACAAAGCCTTATCCAACCTAACCAAAAGATGGAGAGAATATCTAAATTAACAAAATCAGAAATGAAAGGGGAGGCATAACAACAGACACTAAGGAAATTCAAAGAATCATAAGGACATACTATAAAAACCTATATTTCACCAAACTGGAAAATCTAAAAGAAATGAATAATTATCTTGATAGCTTCTACTTACCAAAGTCAAATCAAGATCAGATAAACAATTTGAATATATGCATAATTCTCAGTGAAATAGAAGCAGTCATTAAAAATCTCCCAACCAAACAAGCCTAGGGCCAGGCAGTTTTAGTGCCGAATTTTCCTAGACTTTCAAAGAAATATTAACACCAATACTCCTGAAATTATTCCACAAAATAGAAACAGAACATACATTGTCCAATTCATTTTATGAGGCCACAGTTACCCTGATACCCAACCCAGATAAAGATGCAACAAAGAAAAATAATTATAGAACCATTTCCCTTATTAATGTAGATACAAAAATACATAATAAAATATTTGCAAAAAAATCTAAGAATGCATCAAAAAGATCATCCACCATGATTAAGTAAGATTCATCCTAGAGATGCAATACAACAAAGTCAGTAAATGTAATCTACTATGTAAATAAACTGAAAGGAATAAAGTTAAAAAAAACCCACTTGATCCTCTCATTAGATTCAGAAAAGTTTTTAACAAAATCCATCACCCCTTTATGATACCTAAACATAATAAAGGCAATTTAAAGCAGGCCTATAGGCAACTCAAATTAAATCAAGAGAAACACAAAGCAATTCCACTAAAATCAGAACAAGGCAAAGTTGTCTACTCTTTCTATATGTATTCAATATAGTACTTAAGTTTTAGGTAGAGCAATAAGACAACTCAAGGACTTCAAGGAGATACAAACTGGAAAGGAAGAAGTCAAAGAATCCTTATTAGCAGATGATATAATAGTATACATAAATGACCCTAAAAATTCAACAAGGGAACTACTACAGCTGATAAACACTTACAGAAAAGTCGTTGGATACAAGATTAGTTAAAAAAAATCAGTAGCCATCCTACATACAAATTACAAAAGGACAGAGAAAGAATTCATGGAAACACCATCTTTCCCAATAGTATCAAGTAATTTAAAATATGTTGGGGTAACTCTAATTTAAAAATTGAAGGACTTTTATAATAAAAACTTTAATTCTTTTAAGAAAAAAGTTGAATTAGATATCAGAAGATGGGTACTTATGGATTGGTGGTATTAACATAACAAACATGGCCATTTTATGAAAAGCAATTTATCGATTCAATGCAATTCTTATCAAAATTACTAAACAGTTCTTTACAGACCTCAAAAGGATAATTATCAACCTCATATGGAAAAGAAAGGAAAGGGAAAAGAAAAGAGAGAAAGGAAGGAAGGAAGGAACAAAGGAAGAAAGGAAGGAAGGAAGGAAGGAAGGAAGGGAGGGATGGAGGGTGAGAGGAGGAAAGAAGGAAGGAAGGAAGGAAGGAAAGGAGGAAGGAAGGAAGGAAGGAAGGAAGGAAGGAAGGAAGGAAGGAAGGAAGGAAGGAAGGAAGGAAGGAAGGAAGGAAAAATAGGATAGCTAAAACAATCCTGAACAACAAGAAAACTGGAGGTATCACCATCCCTAATTTCAAGTTGTACCACAGAGCTATGGTAATAAAAACTACATGGTATTGGCACAAAAACATATATGTTGATCAATGGTATCGAATTGAAGACAGGAATAAATTCAAACACTTATGTATACTTGAGTTTTGATAAAGAGGCAAGAAATACATACTGGAAAAAAAGACACCATATTCAACAAATGGTACTAGACAAACTGAATGTCTGCGCCTAGAAGAATGAATGTAGATCCATATTTGCCACTGTGCACAAATTTCCAGTTAAAGTGTCTCAAAGACCTCAACATAAAACCAGATACACTTAATCTGACAGAAAAGAAAGTGAGAATAATCTTGAATGTATTGACATGGGAGAAAACTTTCTGAGCTGAACACATATAGTACACACAAATAAAATCATTAAAAAATAAATGGAACCTCATGAAGCTGAAAAGCTTCAGTAAGGCAATGGACACCATCAATCAGACAAAAGAGAAGACTACAGAATGTGAAAACATTTTTACCAACTCACATCCAATTGAGGTCTAATATCCAAAATATATAAAGAACTCATGAAACTATATATCTCAAAAGCAAATAATCTATTCAAAATATAGTACAGATGTAAAATGTGGTAAAGCATTTTTCAATAGAGGAATCTCTAATGGCTGACAAATAGTTTTAAAAAATGGTCAAAATTCTTTGCCATCAGTTCAGTGCACATTGAAACTACTTTGAGATTCTATCTTACAGATGTCAGAATGGCTAAGATAAATAACCCAATGACAGTTCATGCTGGTGAGGATGTGTAACAAGGGGAACACTCTTCCATTGCTGGTGATATTACAAACTTGTACAGCCACTATGGAAATCAATATGGTGGTTCCTCAGAAAATTGAGAATTGATTTAACTCAAGACCCAGCTATACCACTCTTGGGCATATACCCAAAGGATGCTCCATCCTACTACAAAGACACTTGCTCAACAATGTTCATAGTGGCCATATTCATAATCACCAGAAATTGGAAACAACTTAGATGTCCCTAAACAGAAGAAAGGATAAAGAAAATATGGTACAAAATGAATTGCTACTCAGCTGTTAAGAAAAAAATGACACCATGAAATTTTCAGGCAAATGGATGAAACTAGAGAAAAATCAATTTGAATTAGGTAATCCAGGCCCAGAAAGACATATATGGAATGTTTTCAATTGTAAGTGGATATTAGCTGTTAAGTAAATGATAATCAAGCTATAATCCACAGATCCAAAGAAGGTAGTTAAAGATGAGAGCTCTAAGGGAGTACACATGGACCTCCCTAGGAAGCAAAATTAGAATAAACTTTTTAGGTGGACTTAGGGAAGTTGGGGGGGAAGCAGTAGGGATCAGATTGGGGTGAGATAGGATGGAGTGTGAGTGCAGGGAGAAACAGCTGGCAATGGAGCCATGTAGGGGTTGAACATATTGCAGTGGAAGCTTCCTGGAATCTTTGAGTATGGTCCTAGTAAGGACTTCTAGTAATGGAGGACACAAAGTCAGAACTGGTGCTTTTTTTTTATAGCCAGGCAAGGCTTCCTGTGGTGGGACTCTGTTGCTTTTGCTTGAGATGTTGGCCAAGGGTGTCTGGTGGAGATCCCTAAATCACCTAGGCTGATGCTAGGACAGAGGATCACTCTATGAAAACTGATAGCATAGTCCCATTGTCTAGGATAACATCCACACAGGTCATTGAATGTGAAGAAGTTGAACTGTTGCCTTCATGAAGTCTCATCCTATGTTTTAGGTTCTTTAGTGCAGGCAGGTAGTCTGCAGGCTACTGAAAGAGAAACATGGATACAATCCAAGTCACAAAATCTTTGACCAATATTCTCTCCTGCCTGCAAGATGCACTGGTGCTGTGGGATGTACTATATATTATGTGTGTTGCTCTGATTGGGTAATAAATAAAACACTGATTGGCCAGTAGCCAGGCAAGAAGTATAGGCAGGACAAAGAAAAGAGAAGGGAGAAGTGGAAGGCTGAGGCAGAGAGACCTGTCAGCTGCTGCCATGTAAAGTCCCAGTAAGCCACAAGCCATGTGGCAACTTATAGATTAATAAAAATGTGTTAATTTAAGATTAAAAAGTAGATAACAAAAAGCCTGCCATGACCATACAGTTTATAAATAATATAATCGTCTGAGTGTTTGTTTTATAAGTGGGCTGTTGGACTGCCGGGGCTTGGCGGGACCTGGAAAGAAAACTCTAGCTACACACTGGGCCAATGCTGGTGCAGAGCAAGAGGGAGCCCAGACTGGACAATGCTTGGATAGCCAGGAACCAGAGACTAGATAGCCCAGAGACCTAAGGTGGAACCAAACAGACTGGCATAAGTAAATAATTTAATTAAAATAAATAAATGAGATCATTCCTAATGTTATTCTGCTATACTCATAAATCAAAACATTGTCCAGTTTATATAAAACAGGCTTCCTCTGGCCCCATATAGGAGTAAGCACAGAGATACACAACCAGACACTAAGTAGAAAGAGAACCTAAATTGAAGGTCTCCATTGAGTCCCTTCCCTGCATCTTGTTGAATCCTGCTGAACAGGGAGAGAAAAGATTGTAGGCATCAGAGGGGATGGACCACAAGGCCTACTCAATCAACCAAGCAGGCCTCATAACAACTCTCAGAGACTATTTTCCCTTTCTAGGGAGGTCCATACATGGGGCCTGCATAAATCTGTACCAAGTTCTCTACTTATATTTTATGGCTGCTAACTTGTTTTTTTTTTTTTTTTGTGGGACTCCCAACAGTAGGAGCAGGTTTATTTCAGACACTTTTGCCTGCCCTTGGGAGACTTTTCCTCCTATTTGGTTGCTTTGTTCAGCCTTGTCTCACTGTATCTTGTTTTGTCCTGTTTAGCTGTCATCTCTTGGAGGCCTCCTCTTTTCTGAAGAGGAAACGTAAGGGGAGTGGATCTAGAGGATAGAGGATTTTGTGTGGGGAGTATAAAGGGGGAACTGTGGTCAGGATGTATTTTATGAGAGAAGAATCTATTTTCCATTTTAAAAAAGAATAAACAGAATACACTATGTCCATGCATGAAATTATCAAAGGAAAAACAATGACTTTAAAATTAAAAAGGCTAAGCTTATGAGTTCCCACTTTACCATAATAAAAAATTAAATAAATTTTTTAAAAGAATGACAAATTTCTCAACAAGAACATGGAAAGGGAGACACAGTATGAAAGATAACTTCAAAATGAAAAGAAACCATTTCCTTCAATCAGAACTGCATATCTAGTTAAAGCACAGAACATGTCAGGTGGAGAATAAATAAATACCTTGTAGAACATGCAAACATTCTCAGAGAACTATGGATTATATATCATATAATCAGAGAAATCAGAGATCAGAGAAATAAGAAAGGAGTGAGGGTAGCACAACCATTAATGTAGTGTCACATAAACACTAAACAGAAATCAAGAAAGAAAAACTAAAATTAGAAGAATTTTAATGCAAAATAATCACTTTGTTTAGAAATTGGTAACTAGTGAAAGACAAATCTAAGAGTTGAAAGGCTGAGGAAAGAGACCTTATTGGTCAAGATAGAGTAGTGAAGTGACTGCTATTTTTCTTTCTTTCTGTTTTACTTTTAAGGATTGGTCATATTTTATTAATTTAAAAAATGCCATAGAAAAGGAAATCATCAAAGTGAATGTATATTTCAACTTTGGAATTAATTAATTCATCCTAGTTTTACAGTATGAGGGCAATGAAGAATTAAGTTACGTTTTTTAAAAAGAGAATCAAGGTGCTTTCAAAACAACCCAACACATGTCCAAATGTTTTATATTTAATGAAATAGGTTTTTAAGCAAGTGGATTAAAAGTGGTAAAGAAAGCACAAAAATAAGGTTCAACTCTGATTTCATCTTAGCCAAAGGACCAAGAATCTATAGACATTAACTTTCAAACTAAATATTTAGCTTTGCATCTAGTATCCACTTATGAGTGAGAACATACCATGTTTGTCCTACTGGGTTTGGGTTACCTCACTCAGGATGATATTTTCTAGTTCCATCCATTTGCCTGCAAATTTCATGCTGTCATTGTTTTTCTCTGTGGGAGCCCGTTCTTGGGTTCCTTGTGGCTTTACCCAGCAGGTCCACATAGAGGATGATTAGGACCACGGGCTAAGTGCAGGTGTCTGAGATGGTCTGCACTTGGCTGTGCTGGGGGAAGAGGTCTTTTGCTCCACCCCTTGGCATCTCTATAAAAACCCTGGGGCAGAGACAGTCGTGGCCATTGGAATAGGTTCCAGGCCCTCTCGAGGCTATCCTTTATTTTCTATCTGTTTATCTCCAATATTCTCTGCAATAAATCTTTCTATCTAATATTTCCTGCTGCTCACACTCAAGAAAACTCTGGGGAACTGTGGGGGTGGTGGGTAAACACTCCATAGAATGGCGTCATGAACAGGGACTAAAGAAGAAAAAACAGGGGACTAAAGAAAAAAGAAAAAAGGGGGAACTAAAGAAGTGGGGACTAAAGACAAAGTAATAGGGACTAAAGATAAAGGAAAATAATAGTTTTTTTTATTATTATTATTTTACAACACCATTCAGTTCAACATAATAGCCACAGATTCCCCTGTTGTCCCCCTCTCGCCCACCCCTCCCCCCAGCCCACCCCCCATTCCCACCTCCTCCAGATCAAGGTCTCCCCAGAGGACCGGGGTTGACCTGGTAGACTCAGTCCAGGCAGGTCCATTCCCCCCTCCCAGACCGAGCCAAGTGTCCCTGCATAAGTCCCAGGATTCAAACAGCCAACTCATGTAACGAGCCCAGGACCTGGCACCAATGCACAGCTGCCTCCCAAACAGATCAAGCCAAATGACTGTCTCACCCGTTCAGGGGGCCTGATCCAGTTGGGGGCCCCTCAGCCTTTGGTTCATAGATCCTGTGCTTCCATTCATTTGGTTATTTGTCCCGGTGCTTTATCCAACCTTGGCTTCAACAATTCTCGCTCATATAAACCCTCTTCTTTCTCACTAATTAGACTCCCAGTGCTCCACCAGGGGCCCAGCCGTGGATGTCTGCCTTCAGATTCCTCAGTCCTTGGATGGGGTTTATGGCACCACTATCTGGGTGTCTGGCCATCCCATCACCAGAGTAGGTCAGTTCCTGGGTCTCGCGACCATTGCCAGCAGTCTTTTGCGGGGGTATCTTTGTGGATCTCCGTGGGCCTCCCTAGCTCTCTGCTTCCTCCTCTTCTCACCTTCTCATGTGGTCTTCATTTACCATGGTCTCCTATTCCTTGTTCTCTCTCTCTTTTCTTGATCCAGCTAGGATCTCCCACTCTCTTTCCCTCGACTGTCGCCCTTCATTGTTCCCACTCATGACCAGGCTGTTCATGTAGATCTCATCCATTTCTCCGTGTCTTTTTTGGGGTCCCGTTTTCCAGGTAGCCTCACTGGTGATGTGAGTAGCAGTCCAGTCATCCTTGTTCCACATCTAGCATCTTCCTATGAGTGAGTACATACCATATTTGTCTTTCTGAGTCTGGGTTACCTCACTCAGGATGATTTTTTCTAGATCCATCCATTTGCCTGCAAACCGTGTGATGTCATTGTTTTTCTCTGCTGAGTAGTATTCCATTGTGTATATGTGCCACAATTTATTTATCCATTCTTCAGTTGAAGGGCATCTAGGTTGTTTCCAGGTTTTGGCTATTACAAACAATGCTGATATGAACATAGCTGAGCAAGTGCTCTTGTGGTATGATTGAGTATTTCTTGGGTATATGCCCAGGAGTGGTATAGCTGGATCTTGGGGGAGATTGATTCCCAATTTTCTAAGAAAGCGCCATATTGATTTCCAAAGTGGTTGTACAAGCTTGCATTCCCACCAGCAGTGGAGGAGAGTTCCCCTAGTTCCACATCCTCTCCAGCATAAAGTGTCTTCAGTGTTTTTGATCTTAGCCACTCTGACAGGTGTAAGGTGGTATCTCAGAGTTGTCTTGATTTGCATTTCCCTGATGATTAGGGAAGTTGAGGAATTCCTTAAATGTCTTTCAGCCATTTGGGATTCCTCTGTTGAGAATTCTCTGTTTAGTTCTAAAGCCCATTTCTCAATTGGACTGTTGGTCCTTTTGATGTCTAATTTCTTGAGTTCCTTATATATTCTGGATATCAGTCCTCTGTCAGATGTGGGGTTGGTGAAGATCTTTTCCCATTCTGTAGGCTGTCGCTTTGCCTTGTTGACCGTATCCTTTGCTCTACAAAAGCTTCTCAGTTTCAAGAGGTCCCATTGATTGATTGTTTGTCTCAGTGTCTGCGCTACTGGTGTTATATTTAGGAAGTGATCTCCTATGCCAAGGCGTTCAAGACTATTTCCTACTTTCTCTTCTAGCAGGTTCAGAGTAGCTGGATTTATGTTGAGGTCTTTGATCCACTTGGACTTAAGTTTTGTGCACGGTGACAGATATGGATCTATATGCAGCCTTCTACATGCTGATATCCAGTTATGCCAGCACCATTTGTTGAAGATGCTTTCTTTTTTCCATTGTACACTTTTGGCTTCTTTGTCAAAAATTATATGTCCATAGGTGTGTGGGTTAATGTCAGGGTCTTCAATTCGATTCCATTGGTCCACATGTCAGTTTTTATGCCAATACCAGGCTGTTTTTATTACTGTAGCTCTATAGTAGAGCTTGAAGTCGGGGATTGCAATGCCTCCAGAAGTTGTTTTATTGTACAGGTTCTTTTAGCTATCCTGGGTTTTTTGTTTTTCCATATGAAGTTGAGTATTGTTCTTTCCAGGTCTGTGAAGAATTGTGTTGGTATTTTGATGGGGATTGCATTGAATCTGTAAATTGCTTTTGGTAAGATTGCCATTTTTACTATGTTAACCCTGCCTATCCATGAACATGGGAGATCTTTCCATTTTCTGAGATCTTCTTCAATTTCTTTTTTCAGGGACTTAAAGTTCTTGTCATATAGATCCTTCACTTGCTTGGTTAGTGTTACCCCAAGGTATTTTATGTCATTTTTGGCTATTGTAAAGGGTGATGTATCTCTAATTGCCTTCTCAGCTTCTTTGTCCATTGTATATAGGAGGGCTACTGATTTTTTTGAGTTGATCTTGTATCCTGCTATGTTGCTGAAGGTGTTTATAAGCTTTATCAATTCCTGGGTGGAATCTTTGGGGTCACTCAAGTATACTATCATGTCGTCTGCAAATAGGGAAAGCTTGACTTCTTCCTTTCCAATTTGAATCCCCTTAATCTCCTTATGTTGTCTTATTGCTCTGGCTAGAACTTCAAGTACTATATTGAATAAGTATGGGGAGAGTGGACAGCCTTGTCTCGTTCCTGATTTTAGTGGAATTGCTTTGAGTTTCTCTCCATTTAATTTGATGTTGGCTGTTGGTTTGCTATATATTGCCTTTATTATGTTTAGGTATGTTCCCTGTATTCCTGATCGCTCCAAGACTTTTATCATGAAGGGGTATTGGATTTTGTCAAATGCCTTTTCTGCATCTAGTGAGATGATCATGTGGTTTTTTTCTTTGAGTTTGTTTATATGGTGTATTACATTGATGGACTTTCGTATGTTGAACCACCCTTGCATCCCTGGGATGAAGCCTACTTGATCATGGTGGATAATTGTTCTGATGTGTTCTTGGAGTCTGTTTGCCAGTATTTTATTGAGTATTTTTGCATCAATGTTCATGAGGGAGATCGGTCTGTAGTTCTCTTTCTTTGTTGCATCCTTGTTTGGTTTAGGTATCAGGGTAATTGTAGCCTCATAGAAGGAGTTTGGTAATGTTCCTTCTGTTTCTATTATGTGGAACAATTTAGAGAGTATTGGTATTAACTCTTCTTTGAAGATCTGGTAGAGTTCTGCGCTGAAACCATCTGGTCCTGGGCTTTTTTTGGTTGGGAGACCTTTAATGACTGTTTCTATTTCCTTAGGGGTTATTGGACTATTTAAATAGTTTATCTGGTCTTGATTTAACTTAGGTATGTGGTATCTATCCAGAAAAATGTCCATTTCTTTTAGGTTTTCCAGTTTTGTGGAGTAGAGGTTTTTGAAATATGACCTTATAATTCTCTGGATTTCCTCAGTGTCTGTTGTTATGTCCCCCTTTTCATTTCTGATTTTGTTGATTTGGATTCTCTCTCTCTGTCTTTTGGTTAGTTTGGATAAGGGCTTGTCTATCTTGTTGATTTTCTCAAAGAACCAACTCTTTGTTTCATTAATTTTTGTATTATTCTCTTAGTTTCTAATTTATTAATTTCACCTCTCACTTTGATAATTTCCTGGCGTCTATTCTTCCTGGGAGACTTTGCTTCTTCTTGTTCTAGAGCTTTCAGATGTGCTGTTAATTCACTAGTGTGCGATTTCTCCAACTTCTTTATGTGGGCATTTAGTGCTATGAATTTCCCTCTTAACACTGCTTTCATAGTGTCCCATAAGTTTGGGTATGTGGTGTCTTCATTTTCATTGATCTCTAGGAAGTCTTTAATTTCTTTCTTTATTTCTTCCTTAACCCATTAGTGATTCAGTTGAGCATTATTCAGTTTCCATGAGATTGTAGGTTTTCTGTGGTTTTTGTTGTTGTTGAAATCTAGCTTTAAACCATGGTGGTCTGATAGAACACAGGAGGTTATTCTGATTGTTTTGTATCTGTTGAGATTTGCTTTGTGGCCAAGTATGTGGTCGATTTTAGAGAAAGTTCCATGGGGTGCTGAGAAGAAAGTATATTCTTTCTTGTTAGGATGGAATGTTCTGTAGATATCTATTAGGTCCAATTGGGTCATGACATCAGTTAAGTCCTTTATTTCTCTGTTAAGTTTCGACTTGGGAGATCTGTCCAGTGGTGAAAGTGGGGTGTTGAGATCTCCCACTATTAATGTGTGGGGTTTTATATGTGGTTTAAGCTTTAGTAATGTTTCTTTTACATATGTGGGTGCCCTTGTGTTTGGGGCATATATGTTCAGAATTGAAACTTCATCTTGGTTGATCTTTCCTGTGACGAGGATGTAATGTCCTTCTTGATCTCTTTTGATTGATTTTAGTTTGAAGTCTATTTTGTTGGATATCACGATGGTTACCCCTGCTTGTTTCTTAAGACCATTTGATTGAAAAGTCTTTTCCCAGCCTTTTATTCTTAGGTAGTGTCTGTCTTTGAATTTGAGATGTGTTTCTTGTATGCAGCAGAAAGATGGGTCCTGCTTTCGTATCCATTCTGTAAGTCTATGTCTTTTTATAGGTGAATTAAGTCCGTTGATATTAAGGGATATTAATGACCAGTGATTCTTCATCCCTGTTATTTTTGGTGGTAGTGTGTGTGTACTTCTCTTCTTTGGGGTTTACTGTTGTGGCTTTATCTATTGCCTGTGTTTTCAAGTGTGTATCTGACTTCCCTCGGTTGGAATTTTCCTTCTAGTGCTTTCTGTAGGGCTGGGTTTGTGGATAGGTATTGTTTAAATCTGGCTTTGTCTTCGAATGTCTTGTTCCTTCCATCTATGATGATTGAAAGTTTTGCTGGGTATATTAGTCTGGGCTGACATCCATGGTCTCTTAGTGTCTGCATTACATCTGTCCAGGTCCTTCTGGCTTTCAAAATCTCCATTGAGAAGTCGGGTGTTATTCTGATGGGTTTACCTTTATAGGTCACTTGGCCTTTTTCCTTGGCTGCTCTTAATATTCTTTCTTTATTCTGTACATTTAGTTGTTTAATTATTATGTGTCGAGGGGACTTTTTTTGGGGGTCTAGTCTGTTTGGTGTTCTATAGGCTTCTTGTATCTTCATAGGCATTTCCTTCTTTAAGTTGGGAAAGTTTTCTTCTATAATTTTGTTGAATATATTTTCTGTGCCTTTGAGTTGGTATTCTTCACCTTCTTCTATCCCTATAATTCGTAGGTTTGGTCTTTTCATGGTGTCCCAAATTTCTTGGACATTTTGGTTCATGACTTTGTTGGCTTTAGTGTTTCCTTCGACTGATGAAACTATTTCTTCTACTGTGTCTTCAATGCCAGAAATCCTCTCTTCCATCTCTTGCATTCTGTTGGTTATACTTGCATCTGAAGTTCCCGATCTTTTACTCAGGTTTTCTATTTCCAGCATTCCCTCTGTTTGTGTCTTCTTTATTTTTTCAATTTCCCTTTTCAGTTCTTGGACTGTTTCCTTTGTTTGTTTCATTACTTTTTCATGATTTTCTTTCAGTGCTTTATTGTTTTCTTGCAGGACTTTATTGTTTTCTTCCAGGAATTTATTGTTTTCTTGGAGGGCTTTATTGTTTTCTTCTAATTTGTTTGCCCTTTCCTCTAGTTGTTTACAGCGTTCTTCCAATTTTCTTGTCTTTTCCTCTACACAAGCCTCTACCTTCTTCATGAAGTTACTCATAAGGCTACTTTCTTCTGCTTCTTCCAATTTTTGGTGTTCAGGTCTAGATGTTGGAGGCGGGCTAGGTTCTGGTGATGCTGTATTGCTCTTCATTTTGTTGTATGTACTTCTGCCTTGACGTCTGCCCATCTCCTTGTGGTTCCTTCTTGGTCTTATCAGTGTACTTGTTTCAGAAAGAGCTGACAGATTCAGGAAGACTCTCTCTCTTGTCCAAAAGGGAGTTCTCTTGTCCAACTCTCTCGTCCAGAAGGGAAGTCCGGGGCAGGCTCTGGTCCAGAATGGCAGTCGGGGACAGGCTGGGAGCTGGGGGCCGGTCTCTAAGTCTCAGGAAGTGGCTGTTGTCTTGGGCAGATGGGTGTGGGGGCAGGTCGCGGAGATTGCAGGGGCTGCCGAGGGGCTTGGAAAAGGGGATCCCTCCCGGTGGGGCTGGAAGGGGAGCTGCCCGGTGGCCAGAACCTGGTGCCAAGTTGGGCAGGTCTTCACGGAGTGGCTGGTGCCCAGGGATGGGGTCCGGGTTGGACCCAGGTACTCACCTCTGGACCAGAAGGGAAGTTGGGGGCAGGCTGGGAGCTGAGGGCCGGTCTCTGGAGGAAAATAATAGTTTTATTACAGAGTTTTTGGCAAAAGTGCTGAGTCAGCCCTGGCAGTGGAAAGGCATGCTGGTGTTATGGAAAATATATATATTTTTATATATATTATTGAGAGGCAGGGGTTTTATCCTTGAGAGAAAAGGAAAGCAGACTGGAAGGATGTCCGATGCTGCAGCGAAATTCTCTTCTGTTAAAATTTTCTATCTTCTATCCCTTTCTCAATTTCTATCTGTGAAAAATAAGTATAAGGTATAGGGTAGTAATATAGTTTAGGAAAAACTTAGAAGTGTAAGATTGTGTAGGAAAAAATAAGTAAGGCAACTAGACAGAAAAACTCTTCAATTTTCTAACTTTGGGGTTTATGAATGCAAATTGGGGGGAAATCTTTCTCTGGGCTTTACAGGTAGTAAAAAGCCCTTCTTTGAGCTTATGGGGAAGAAAAAGTTTCCTATGGAAGCTATTGACCTGGGGACAGCTGAAATGCTAAGTCCAAGTGGCAGGAGAAAGTAATTTCTCCCTGAGGCAAAAATGGGGGTGTAAGAAGTCAAAGTTTAAAGTTCAGAAGTTTTGGGAAAAGTTGGTCTTTCTCCTGGGGAAAAAAAAATCTTTCTCTTAAACTATAAATCTTTTCTTGGACAATTTAGGGGAAAAAATCTCTCTAAAAAGCTTTAATCTTTCTCAAAAGCTCTCTTAAAAAACTTAAAAACTAAAACCTCTTTCTCTCTCAGAAGGACAAAAATTAGAATCACCTGAAGACATTAGTATGGGGACCACCTGTGATTAGCTCTAAGGGAAAACAACAAACTTAAGACAGCAAAACCTCTCCAAGTTCTCTTTCAAGCTTTAAAAATCCTCCCTGCAATGCAGGAGTCAGGGACAAGTTCCTAAAAACCTTCTAAGCTCTGTCTCTTCAAGCTAGTAAAAGACAGTGTGAGCTACAGAAAGCCCAAAAGGGCCAGAAACTTTACCCTGAGAAAAGCAAAAAAGCCAAGCTTTTCAGTTCCAGTCAAGCTGAGGCAGCAAAGGTTTTGAGTGAGCATTTCAGAATGAAAAGGTGCTCCTAATCGTCCTAATGCAAAGATCCCCTGAAGCAATGCATACTGTTAGCATTGTATCCTCACTTCTGACCAAAAACCCAGAGGTGACTGGCCAGTGTCTCTGAGTTGGAGTGCATTTCGGGGATACTAGGGTTCCTGCAGTTGTAAACTTCCTGGAGCACAGAGCTGAGGCAGGAAGGTGCAGGACCCAGGGGAAGATTGCTAATGAACAAAGCTAAAGCCGGTGGGAACGGCACAGTTGTCTGCTTTCCTACAAGTCCCGGGTTGATAGGTCCACAGCTGCAAAAAGAAATCTGAGAAAAAGCTTTCCTGTTAGAGAAAGGACCTTTCTGGGAAACCAGTAAAGCTGAACTGTGTCTGAAGCAGTCGTGCTGCCGAGTCAGAACGCTGTCTGGGGAAAGAGCCCAGCCAGGGCAGAACAGAACTATCCAGGAATAAAGCTTTCTTTTCTGTCAGAGAAAGCATCTCTTTGAGAAAAGCTTTTTTTCTACTGACTCCTGGTGAGGTGAGGGAGTGTAGCCCTGAGGGGTGATTGCCTCTGGCATAAGCTCTGTCCTTGTGCACCCAGACAAGCAAACACAACCCACTGGGGGACTGGGCCAGGTGAAGGCCTGATGAGGCAAAACACCTGTCCTAATGGGAGTTTAGAAATGGCAAAAACCTCCCTTGTTAGATTTCAGTCTGTACACAAACCACACAGACCCCGAAAACAGAAATGGACAAAAAGCCCCTACCTTCAGGAGCAGGGAAAGCTGCCACTGTAGCGTCAGAAACTGTTTCTGGGGTAGAGGGGATAAACTGAAACCAAACTGGATACTGTCAGGGAGAAAGACTCTGAAGAAACAGAGGGGACAGATTCCTCCCCAGAAAATGCATGACCTGACAAAGGTTCTAGAGTTTGAGGCAGATTCGGGAAGAGAAAAAAAGCCCCTACCTCCAAAGGCAGCTAGCAGAGGTACAGAGCCACAGAGAGATATCTGAAGCTCTGCATCTTGCGGGGAAGGAACAAGCAAAATGAGAATAAGATCAGTGGGAGAAAATCTCTCTGAAAGAGCTATGGAAAAGCTGTTGTACATGATCTTGTTTTTCACTGACTGGTTAAGACAAACACAAGCCCCGAGAAAAGTTGCTATCATGAATGCCAGCCTCAATGCACGCTAACGAGGCAGGTGTGGTTCTGATCCGGGGCCAGTGTCAAATGAAGGAGAGACACCTGTTGAAGTCAGCTGAGGAGAGAATAGGAATCTCCCAATGTGCCATAGCTGAAAATGTAAAATGCTTGTTCAAATCTCCGGTTGCAAAGGCAAGAGACTTTGTTCAAACTTCCCAGGCAAGTCTAGTAAAAGAGAACCAGTTGACTCTTAGACCCAAAAAGAAATATGGGAAATGATATAAGGGACTGATATTATTATGGACTGATATAAGGGAAATGCATTCTGGGAAAGGTAGTTTTTCTGCTAAAGATGGCAACATTGCCCTGAAACACTTTTGTCAGCTCGAAAATACGTTCATGGTAAACTTAAAATACAGCTTTTAAAAGAATAAGGAGGAAAATCATCTAAGGGTTTAAGTGTCAGTTCCAATGAAAAATTGAAAGGATATGGAACTAGGTGCTTCACGGTTTGGGGTTTGGTAAAATGCCTTATTTACCCCTAATAGCTATGCAAATTTTTACAGTAGTTGGATGACAAAAAGCTACCTTTAAGAGCAAACAAGCCACTTTAAAATCCTTAAAACAAGGGAAAGCAGTTTATACACTGAATGTTGTCTTAGATATGAAGAAACTTATGTTGAAATTAAAAAAGTTCTTTGCCTTTTGAACAAACTGCCTGCAATGAGTAATTCCTTTGCAAATCTAATAAGGAGACAAGGAAACAGTCATTCAAAAAAGAAATGACTGCTTTATAGATGGGAAACAAACTTCAGAAAATCTAGCTGTCTTACAAAAGAGTTGCTCACGTGAAAGTTCCTTATAAGAAATCAATGTTAAATATCACAGCTGCTAATAACATCAGGAGTTAAAGCTAATGAAGTGAAAATACTAAATCCTGAAAATGCTTTTTCTCAAAGTAAGCTAATGAAGGATATGTTTCATAAAAGAACATCTACGTTCTTGACTCCTTTGAATAGTAACAGTTTTGGTGAAAATATTGGAACTAACAACAATCAAGTCAAAATGTTTCAAAATATTCAAGACGCTATTCCACAAAAGAAAGCTGCCATGCTTTGTGGGCCATAATAGAGCTCAGTCCAATCTTCCTGGTCCTTTAGCTGAGGGTAATGCAATGGCTGATAAGTTAACAAAGATAGTAGCATTATCCCAAGTGGAAATGGCTCAACAGTCATATGCTCTTCATCAAAATAGCAAAAGCTTAAGAAAGTAATTCAATCTTACCAAACAAGCAGTTCGTCAAATAGTTAAATCATGTGGGGTATGTCCAAACATTTTCCTATCCCTCCCTCACTTAGGGGTAAACCCTCAAGGTCTTCTTCCCAATTATCTGTGGTAAATGGATGTTACGCATATTGCAGAATTTGGCAAATTAAGATATGTACATGTGACCATTGACACTTATTCAGGATTTTTATTGGCTAGTGCACAACCTGGGGAAGCTACAAAACATGTAATTTTGCACTGCTTTGGAAGTGTTTTTTGTATATGGGTATACCAAAAATTATTAAAACTGATAATGGTTCTGGGTATAGTAGTAAGGCATTTCAACAATTTTGTACCCAATGGAAATCATACATAAAACAGGTATTCCTTATAATCCTCAGGGACAAGGTATTGTGGAAAAGGCTTATAGCAGTTTTAAAATACAACTTCAAATAATAAAAGGAAGAAATTTACCCTCAATCACCACATAATGCTTTAAATCATACTTTTTGTTCTGAACTTTTTGAATATGGATATCTATGAACAGCCTGCCGCAGATAGGTTTTGGCACAGTGGCACCCAAGCGACTTTTGCTCTAGTGAAATAGAAAGATCCCTGCTTGAGATTATGGAAGAGTCCCTATCCTGTTTTAATATGGGGTCGAGGACATGTTTGTGTTTTTTCACAAGAGGAGAATGAAGCTCAGTAGTTACCGAGCGTTTGGTAAGGAGCATGGAACTAAGGAAGGTCAGCTCCAATGAGGTTCCTATAAAGGACCCAGAATGAAAGTGGCTCGATTAGCATTTGAGGTTTTGTCACTGGTTTAATGCAAACAGTGAGGAAATAAGAGTTCGGAGATGTGCTGCTTTTGGCTTTACTAGCTCCTTTAGAAAAATACTTTATATCACCTAATAGCTGTGCACTATTTGGCGAAGAGCTTTACAGCAGCTAAATATGGTAATTTCACTCTCAGCATAAAGTGAAGTTTTTCGGTAGAATGAACCAAAAGTACTGCTGTAATAGAAACTGTTTGTCTGAATTGAAGCACTTAGGGGAGCTATTATGAATTTGGGTGAAGGGACAGCCTCTAGTTAAAAACCGTTTACCGCTGACAGTGCATCTCTGCCAGTTACGGAATGGCGTATCACAACTCTATAATGACAACACTCACTAAATCCCCGTGTTTTATAGCAAAGCTGACTATAAACTCTAAACTTCAGAAATGATGTACATACTTCCTGTCTAGTTAAGAGAATCTTTCTAATAGAGATAGTAATAATAAATAAGAGTAAGAAATAGAAGATGAAAAGAAGATATGTGAGTTTGTAAAAATTCCCTTGTTAAATCTGTGTTAAGAAGTCTTTAGGTGTTTGTTAAGTTAAATATATGCTAATGGTAGCCTTATATAAGTTTGTAAAATAGATCTATAGAGTTCCTTTAAGAATATAAGCTTGCAAGAAGTATCTAAGGTAGCCTTAAGACATGTAGTAATAAGCTTGTAAGAAGTAAAGATGTTAGTTGTAAATGTAACTTTAAATAAAACTAAATAAATTAATAAAAGAATTCACTATGTAATAAATAAATAAATAAATAAATAAATAAATAAATAAATAAATAAATAAATACTTTAGCTTCTTGGTGATTGATATCCCTAAGTACTTAACACTGATAGAGACCATATCAGAAATTATGTGAAATACATACAGAAATAAAGCACAAATTGACATATAAAAATATTGATGCGAATCTACCACATGACCTCCAGAAATGGTTTTCCTGGGATGCCCATTTACACCTGTTTGGTTTGTATTCCAAAATGAGTCTTAACCCTCAGAAACCTTCTAGGTGGACACCCTTCACCAAGTGCCTTCAGTCTTAACATGTAACTGTGAGAAGGTTACAAATCATTATGTCTGAGTTTGTGCCTTTTTAAATTTTTCCAAAAAAAATAAATTATGGAACTGATATAAAAGTAATACATTTTTCAAGATCTAATTTCTTCTAACTATATATAACATGAAATTCCTGCTTTATGTCTAAAGGGAATTTTGTATAATTACTTTTCATCTGTTTTGGTGTGACTTTACTTTTTATTGATTTTTTTTTTTACTTTTCAAGACATTGTCTCATGTTATCCAGGCTGTCCTTGAAATTGTTTTGTAACTGAGTATGACCTAAAACTCTGATACTCTTGTCTGTGTCTTCCAAATGCTAATATTGTAAGTCTACACCACCATTCTTGACTTGATTTGTTGATTCATTCTTATGATATTTTATATAATATTTTAAATTTGTTTACCTTTTTCATATGTCATATCTGCATTTGTCCAAAGTTTCTGATGCTTCAATTTCACCAATATTTACTCTTGCTAGAATTTTTTTCTGGAGGCATATTTGAGATCGAAGATTGGGTATTTTAGAAACTCTATTCAAAACTTTAAAAATTATAAAAGACAGAAAACAACAAAGGTAGGAAGATAAAGATAAAAGAACTACATTGGAATTTAAGAAAGACTAATTAGATGATATTAAGTCAAATTATTTCCCAGTATAAGCTATTTAAAATTAAACTAGCCATCCTTCCTGTGATATTTACATATTTTTTGTTCTTAGTTTTACCTATTATTTTTACTTGATTTAATTTTTTCTTATTTATCTTGCTGCTGCTTTCCATTACCTAGTATGGCGTGTCTAACACAACACCATGAGCCATATGAAGCTGAGAACAACTACAAATGTAACCCTATAAAAACTGGTAAGATTATGTGAAACTTCATGAGAATTGTTCTTTTGTAACTTGATTGTGTAGTGATAAAGTTTGTAGTTGAAAACATTATCTTTGTTTCAGAGCAAAATGTCAAGCTGCTTCAAGAATATTGGATCCAATTCATGAATGCTAATTATGAGCTACTGCCTTAAATTTGTATATAAAAGTGAAGCACCCTTTACTAACAGCATGGTTCCTATGTTAATGCTAGTATAAAGACTAGGACTACAAGATTATGACAATGGGGACTCCTTGTTGACAGGGAGGAACTTTTCTTTTTGTAATTGGTTTTTTCCTTTTTGTTCAAATGTCACATTCCTGCAATTCTGTTTCCTTTTTCATTTCTCAACCCAAACTCACTAGCTCAAGAGGTACAAAATGACTGTATTTCAAGGGCCAATAATTTTACACTCTGTAATTCAAACAGAAATTATAATGTAGTGGCTTCAGTTTTATATTTGTGTGAAGGATGGAGCTCATCAACAACAACAACAAAAAGTACTAAATTTAGGCAAGGTTTATACCAGGGTAGTTTTAACCTTGGGGAGAAAGAAAAGCTAATTTTACATTGAGTGCATTTGTCTTTTTTAAGAAAACACTGATAATCTACAGTGAAGTTAATAGAGCTATTGTTTACCTGGTCAAAATAAACTCCATTGTTGTTCATCTGCCTTTACTATGCAGATGCTTGAGAACTGATGTTGACCAGTTCCGCTCATTAGTCTTACAGATGACACTGAAGTTTTTTTTTTTTCCTTTGTTCTAGGATGTCAAAGCATCTAAGGTTTTATAATTAGACAAAATTAAACATTTGATCATCCTTTACTCATAGGAGGAAAATGCTAGTCAACAAAGCAAGACAGCAACATCCTAGACGTTGCATAATAAATACAACTCAAAGTTATCTAAAGATGAGTACTGGTGTGTGTGTGTGTGTGTGTGTGTGTGTGTGTGTGTGTGTGTGTGTGTGTAATGATGTTGTTTTGGCAGGTAGGATATAAATCAAAAGCTATTATGGTGGGATAATTAGAGAAAAACATTTGCACTGTTCCAGTGGCTAATGACAAAGTTTATTTTAGAAGAGCAAAACTAAGCAAATTTTTGTGATCATAATGGGACCTGAAAATACTTCATGTAAGAGAACATGTCTTTGCCTTAATGCACCTGATTTAGCTTAACTGGCTGAAATATTAGATGTGGCTTTTTAGAAAATATGTTGGTAGGGGGGAAGATATTTAGCCTTTCATTTGAAAATAGTTCTCTGAAAAGATCCTCAAAGATTCTGTGACAATACTAGAGTTAAATGATAAAATCTTATGGGATAATTGGATAAAATATCACAATTTAGAATCTGTAGTATGCACAAAGCAATAAATGGACAGAGATGATAATGGTATTTTCATCTTAGAATAACAGAACTTACCACACCCCGCTTTCATGGCATGGAAATAAAGAGGATAAGTAAGCAAATGCATTTAAGATATACATGTGTCATCATAGTACTCAGGAGGTTGCAACAGGAAGATTGCCAGTATAGGGTCATCCAGAAAAATACAGCAAGACCAGTCTCCAGATCTAAAATACATCTTCACTTATAAAATATTCTAATCCCTTCTACAAATTTGTCCAAATTAGTAGAAAAATAGAATTCTTGATCATTATTAATAAACTTCATGGCAAAACATAATCCATCTCTGAATTGAAGAAATATGAAGTGTTTTGTATAACAAGACTCATAAATTGGACCTTGCTCTGCCATTAAAAACACATGAAGCATTAAAAAAATTATCCTCTCTCTTTGATAATTTCTGTGTGTCTCTCTCCTCTCTTCTCTCTCTATCTCTTTCTCTCTCAATTGCAGCCTCATGCATAGAGATTATTTGAGCTATGCTACAAATCACCAGATAGAGAATTTATTTTTGATTATTTTTTGAGACACGGTTTTTCTGAGTAGCCTTGCCTATCCTGAAACTTGCTCAGTAGACCAGGCTGGCCTCAGACTCATAGCCATCTGCCTGCCTCTGCCTCCCAAGTACAGGGATTAAAGTCATACACTACCACCCAGCTAAGAAATCTTTTTATCTGTTTATGAGAATGGACAGAGGAAAAGCCCAAATGCCTCAACACAAAGAAATACAGGCAACTAAATAAATTGAGAATGGGAGAAGTGGTTAAAAAATATACGTGTGTGTGTGTGTGTGTGTGTGTGTGTGTGTGTGTGTGTGTGTGTGTGTGTGTATGGAATAATAATTAGTAAAAATGCTATAAATTTGAAGGGAAGTTATATAGTAAAGTTTGAAGAGAGGAAAGTAAAGAAAGACATGTAATTATACTATAATCTCAAAAAGTTAAAGGAAAAAATAGAATGTTGGTAAAAAAAACACACACAAAATGAGTTCCTAAAATGGATGTCAGTAGCATAAGTATTTAGAACAATTAATAAATATGGCATCATGAACTAAAAAGCCTCTGTATAGTCAATGAGACCACTAGAGCAAAAGAGGCAACCTACACAACTGAAAAAGTTACTAATTATACATCTGACAGAAGACTATTACCTAGAATACACAATACACAAGGAACTAAAATAAAATTATGAATATTTAGAAAACAGAGAATTTAACTTGAAAATTAAATATAGAACTAAATAAAAAAATCTCAAAAATGAAACACAAATAACCCATACATAAAAAACAAAATATTCATCAACCTTAGTCATGAGGAAATGCAATGACTTTCAGATTTCATTTGACACTAGTCAGAATGGGAAAGATTAATAAAATAAATTGCAGCAAATACTGGCAAGAATGTGGGAGAAAGGGAAACACTTGTTCTTTGCTGGGAAAAGTGAAAACTGACACAGCCACATAGGTTCCTCAATAAACTGAAAATAGATATACCATAATGTGGTGATATTCTATTGGTATGTTAATAAATAAAGTTTGCCTGGAGATCAGAGGACATAGATAGCCATCCATAAACAAAAGTCTGGTGGTAGTAGCACATGCCCTTAATTTAATCACATGGCAGGCAGAGTCTCTGTGTGTTCAAGGACACAGCCAAGCGTGGTGACTCATGCCTTTAATCCCAGTACCAACCATAGAGACTTGGAGGATTGTATAGACAGGCAGTGACAAGGAATGTGGGGTGGCTGGGCTAAGAGCCAATGAGAAGGCAGAACAGCAAAGCAATAAAGACACAGTTTAGAAAGGAAGAAGCTGTTTCTCTTGGGAAGCTATGGTGAAGTTTGAGCTAAGGTTAGTTGGTCGATGTCAGGATTTCTCTGATCTCTACAACTTTCACACCTGTATTTGCCTCTGTGTTTCTTATTTAATAAGACTGTTTAGAAATTAATCTACACCATAAGATCTAGCTATACCACTGTTGGACATACATTCCAAGGACTCTGTATTTTCACTGATATTCATTTTTGTTCTGTTTATAATAACCAGAAAGTGTAAACAGTTTCCATGCCCACCAACTGAAGAATAAATAATGAAAGTGTGGTACATTTACACAATGGAATATTATTCAACTGCTAAGAAAAATGGAATTATAAAATTTTCAGGTAAATGGATAGAAGTAGAAACATTCATCATGAGTGAGATAACCCAGACACACAAAAACAAGTAAATACTGCATATTTCTCTTATATGTGGATTCCTGCTTTTGTGCTTTGTGTGTGTTTGTGTGTGTGTGTGGTGCTTTATTTATAATACTCTCAGAGGTTTGGAAGCTAGTAAGGAGCCAGGGATGAGTGGATCTTCCAAGGAGGGGGAAATAAAGTATAGTGTTACAAAAGAGTAATGAGAAATTAGAACACAATTAAATGGGTGAGGATGAGAAGGCTGGGTAGAAGACAGAATATGGGGAGAGATAACTAACAATAAAGGTCTTTTGAAAGATCATATAAAAACCTAATATTGTAGAAGCTTCCCAATAAAATATATACATATATAACAAGTGTAAATGGAGTCATATCAGTGAAACAATGCCCCATCTGCACATCATATGGTATCAAATAAAACCCTCAGAACGAGAAATGGCTTACTTATTTCTGAGTTGTTGGTCAAAGGAATCCCATAGACCCAACTCCCCATGAATACCACAGTTTATTTCCAATGTTATTGGTTCCTCTCCCCAAACTCACAGTAAGATTCTATTGCTGAAGATGCAACATTTCTACTGCATAGAACATGGAGAAATGAATCTGGTAATCAATTGGAAGCTTTACCCCTACTGGCCACTGTAAACTCTGCTAGAGTATGTTATACATGCTGCTGGAGGACAAATAGAATCATCAGTCTCACAGAACTATGAATGCTAAGAAGTATAATAGCACCCTGTCTTCAATTGCCCTCTGTGCAATAGTGACAAAAATGTTAAGGGAGTAACTAACCACATTTTGACTGGACTTTAAGCCAATTCCATGAAATGGAATCCATTCTTGATACTGTTAATAAGGCCAAGAATCTGAGACTAGGTAGCTCATGAGCCCTAGTAGTCTATCAAAATGCTAAATGTACATAGGAAATAAAATGAATCCTAATGACATATAGCTATACCCATAGATTGGTACATTACTTATTCCTCATAAAAGATGCTGTTTATTACAATAGATGGTAATGAACACAGAGACCTACACCTGGACATCATGGAGAAAGAGAGATTTTTGAGGTACTCATCCCTAAGTGCAATGTCTTTATCAAATCCCTCCCCTCAAGGCTCAGGGTTCTATGAGGAAGAGGTGGCTGAAAGATTGATTGTAAAAGCCACGGTTTATGGATGGTTTTAAGGAAAAGCATTTTTCAAACACAAAACTGCAGATGAACATATGAGCTCACAGAGACTGTGATAGAATACATAAGACCTACACAATCTCAAGCCAGACAAAATTCTGTCAGGAAGGAGGGGGAAATGTGTACAAAATCCCACCATTTGGAAAGATTCTATTCACAGATCACAGGTTCTGCAACAGGGGAAATGGATTTTTCTTCAATGGAGTAGCATTGAGTGTACCAAACGTATGCCAGGGAGGTCTCCAAGGTCAGGAGTAGTTGGTCAACCCAAATTGGACTTTCTTTTATAGTGACATTCTTCCTTTTCTCTTTTTTTTTTTGGTTTTTCGAGACAGGGTTTCTCTGTGTAGCTTTGCGCCTTTCCTGGAACTCACTTGGTAGCCCAGGCTGGCCTCGAACTCACAAAGATCCGCCTGCTTCTGCCTCCCGAGTGCTGGGATTAAAGGCGTGTGCCACCACCGCCCGGCCAACCTTTTCTCTTTTTTTTTTAAAAGAGAGTACATGAAGTTGGATGCCTGTAGATGGGGGCAGTATCATTGAAGCAGTGGGGGATGGGAAAGAATGTGATTAAATCTTACTGTATGAAATTCTTAAAGAATACATTGAAAATAGAAATAAAAGAGAATTGTAATTTCGATTAGAAACTGAATACTCTCAAGAGGCATGGTGTTGAAAACTTGGGGTTATTCTATTTCATTATCATTTTTCAAACAGTCTCTTTATTGGACTCATAAATTGATAAGATTTGAGAAAATTATAAAATAATTTAGATTATGCTAGAAAATATTTCATGAACTGATTTGGTATATGTTTTAATTGAGTACTTTTTTTTAGCTATGTACAAGAAACTCAATAAACTGCTCATTCTACTTTCCTAAAATTATATGTGTAAATAGTTTGAGCATTAATATAACGTAGCACTAAACCTGCTGACATTAAAGTAGTCCACAATGTACTACAATTAGTTTTCTTCCAAGCTTTATTGTGCCCACTGATAAGTGTGTAGTATTCCAATTGTTGTTAAGTTTTGCATTCATGCAGTTTTACATTAGACAATAATCAGTAGAATAAGTCATATCAACCAAAGAAATTCTTAGATCACAATATTGTGTTTTTCTTTCAAAAGATTTTAACCACTGCCCTGGTTGTTATAGGTCACAGGGTAGTACAAATAGCTCTTAGCTTGATATCACAGAATCTATTCTGAATTGCCTTTTTGATTTTTAAGAAAAAATTTTGTTGGCAATACATCCCTACTACAGTTTTCACTCTCACTTCCCCACCTCCTCTCTCCCCCAGATCCATTCCTCTTCTGTTTTTCTTCAGAAAAGTGCAAGTCTCCCAGGGATATCAACTGAACACAATATAACAAGGTACAATAAGACTAGGCACAAACCCTCATATCAGGGCTGGGCAAGACAACCCAATAGGAGGAAAAGGGTCCCAAGAGTAGGCCAAAGAGTTAGAGATACTCCCACTCCCACTCTCAAATTTGGGTGATCCCTCTGCCTAATGTTTGGTTGTGGGTCTCTGCATCTGCTCTCATCAGATGCCAGTACTAACCTCTTTGATGATGATTGGGCTAGGCACAGGTCTATGAGAATATAAGGATATTGTTAGAAATCATTTTATTGATTATTTTTCTACAATAGATCTCTGGGCTTTTCCACCTCTGATTTCTGCTGCAGGCCGTGTCAGGCATTGTCTCCCTCTTGATTTGGATGCCTCAAATTAGACCTTCACTAATTGGCCATTCCCACATGTTCTAAATCTCCATTACCCCAGTACATCTTTCAGAAGGGGTAGATTATAGGTCAAAGGATTTGAGGCTGGGTTGATGTCCCAGTCCCACCTCTGGAAGCCTTGCCTGGTTACAAACAATGGCCAGATCAGGCTCAGAATCATCTGTTAGTAGGAGTTCTCACTAGGGTCTCCCTTATAGAATCATAGGAGTTTCTACTGAACAAAGTTTCCATTTCACCCCACCAAATGCCCTCCAATCCCAGTCTTCTCTTCCAGGGCTCTTTCCCTCCATTCCACCTACTTGATACTTCCTTTTCCCATGCCCATTCTCCCCCAGTCCACCAGCAGAATTAGAAAAGATCTTAATTATCTTCTTTTATTTATTTAATTTTTTTTTTTTGGTTTTTCAAGACAGGGTTTCTCCGTGTAGTTTTGGTTGCCTGTCTTGGATCTCACTCTGTAGATCAGGCTGGCCTTGAACTCACTGAGATCCGCCTGGCTCTGCCTCCCGAGTGCTGGGATTAAAGGCATGCACCCAGTCTTTAATTAGCTTTTATGAAAACTCAGATCTAAAATTTCTAATGTGATTACTAAGGGTTAAAAAACTAGTTTTCAATGTGATCCATAACATGCTTTATAGTTTCATCATACACAAAATATAGAAGTATTACCTTCAATTTACATTATTTAAATAAATATAAAATTTACCTTTTTTTAGCAATTTAAATAATACTTTATTGTTGTCAGTAGACACTGGTAATCTTGTCTCCTAGATAACAATTGAGTTTTTATTTTATCATTATAAATAAATAAAGCAATACAATAATATGATTCTCAGAGTTATTTATATAAGTACCATTCTTAAAAAAATAACAATATTAAGATAAAGGATATCTTGAAACAAAACATGAACAGATTCTAGAAATGTACTACTCCCCAGAAAAAGTGTTGTAACATTCCCTTACTCCCTAATATATATGCATTCATCTCCTTGCTTCAATTTTCAGTCTCCCATTTTTTACCCAATTGTGTAAGTATTTGGATTTCATAAGCTATGAAAATTGTAGATAGTGAAGTACAGATTCATGTACTCATATTAAGGAAAAATCACTTAATTGTGTCAGATGCGAACAAAAAGAATGAGATTGAAACATTTAAGTATACAGAGATGAAAGTCGGGCACATCAATAGACAATGAAATTCGAAGAGATACCCAAAAGTGAGGTTCAGAGTTCTAACTGGGACATTTAGATGGGATTGTACAGTGTCTTAGTTGCTTTTTTATTGCTGTGAAGACACAACATGTCCAAAGCACTTATAAAAGAAAGCATTTAAGTGGGAACTTGCTTACTGTTTTATGGGGTGAGTCCATGACCATCATGGTGGGGGGCATTGCAGCAGACGTGCAAGCATGGTGCCAGAATAGTATCTGAGAAATTACTTCCTATTCATAAGTTTTAGACAGAGAGGGAGAGAGAGAGAGAGAGAGAGAGAGAGAGAGAGAGAGAGAGAGAGAGAGAGAGAGAGAGAGAGAGAAACTGGACTTACATGGGTTTTTGAAACATCAAAGCCCACCTCCAGTGACATGCCTCCTCCAACAAGGCCATACCTCTTAATCCTTCCCCAAACAGTGCACAAACTAGGGATCAAGCAACGGAATATAGGAGTCTATGGGAACCGTTCTCTTCAAACCGCCATAGATGGCAAAGTCCCCGATAAATGCATAGTGAAAAATAGAGGGGGAATGACAGCAGATGCCCTCAAGTCTGGGAAGCATCCATATTCTTTTTTTAAATTTTATAATTTAATTTAACTTTTAATTTTACATATCAGCCACGGATTCCCTTGTTCTCCCCCCTCACGCCCCCCTTTCCCCCCAGCCCACCCCACATTCCCATCTCCTCCAGGGCAAAGACTCCCCTGAGGATTGAGTTCAACCTGGTAGATTCAGTCCAGACAGGTCCAGTCCCCTCCTCCCAGGCTGAGCAAAGTGTCCCTGTATAAGCCCCAGGTTCCAATGAGCCAACTCATGCACTGAGGACAGGTCCCGGTCCCAGTGCCTGGGTGGTGGCGCAGGCGTTTAATCCTAGCATTCGGGAGGCAGAGCCAGGCAGATCTCTGTGAGTTCAAGGCCAACCTGGACTAGAGAGTGAGTTCCAGGAAAGGCACAAAACTACACAGAGAAAACTTGTCTCGAAAAACAAAAACAAAACAAAAGAACACTGAGGCTTCTCAAAAAACTCCATCCCATCAGTGAACTTGGGATCTGAAGTCCTGACATCCATATTCTTAAATGAGAAAGAGAGTCTAATAACAGCTCCAGACAACATTGGGATTACAGATTCAAAACTCGAAGAGTCCTTGGCTTATACAAACAAAAGAAAATAACACAAAACAAAACAAAACTTTCCACTGTCAACATAATAAACACAAACCTGAGTATTTCACTGTTCTTTTGTACATTTTAAGTGATATTCTAACATCCCCTAGTGTGGTGCCTTGTTGTGGACTATTACTTTAAATATGTAAAGATGTGTAACATTTCTTTCACTTTGCCTGCCTAAGGCACCTGATTGGTCTAATAAAAAGCTAAATGGCCAATAGCTAGACAATAGAGAGATAGGTGGGGCTGGCAGGCAAAAAGAATAAATAGTAGGAGGAATCTAAGCTCCAGGGAGAGGAGGATGAGGGACAAAGAGAGGAATGGCCAGGCCAGCCGCAGCCAGGCAGAAAGAGAGGAAACAGGGAAATAGGACATAATGGAATGAAAGAACGGTAGAAAGCCTCAAGGCAAAACACAGATGAAGAGAAATGGATTAAATTAAGTTGTAAGAGCTAGTGGGACAAGCATAAACTAAGGCCAAACATTTATAATTGATAATAAATTTCCCTGTCTTGATGTGGGATCTGGTTGGCAGTCCAAGACAGCCTGCTACAATGCCTAAACTCTTGAATGAAATTTGCAAGACTATTATGACTTGTGCCATTTCTACCCCAATTTGAACATTGCTAGGACAATATTAAATCCATCATGGTCTCTGAATTTTGCACTAGTTTGCTTTCAACTGTGGATAATTACATCAATTTTTTAAAGCTGTTTTTCAAAAATCACCTTCTTAGGAACATCCTTCACAAGGCTCACAACTGAACTATCTAATTATTCTCTGGCTCCTTATCAGTACAATTTTATTTTCATTTGCCAGTAATTAAATGTTGTTTATTTTATATCTCCCCAAATAATATATCAGTTCCATGAAAGCAAAAATTTCTGTGTGTCCAAGACATGAGTTGAAATCACTTCACTGAAGCTAATAAAAATTAAACTTGTGGAATTTTCAATTATATAATCTTTTAAAGGTCATACATGTACATTTTATTTATAATCTTGCAACATGTTTTGTTAATCAGAACTTTCACCATTCCATAAGCTTTACACCTTACTAAACCACTTCTTAGCATTGTTAACCAAGTGTCTCATGAAGCTTCAATAAATATTATTAAATGAAAGTATAAAATTTGAATGAATAGCTTAAATACCCAGGGGTGTGGAATAGATTTTAGGACAGTACTTAGTGATAAGTTTTGATAACAGTTGACTTTGCATAGGAAGATATGAAGATGTTGGATATCTCTTGAGGTTGTGAGAAATGGGCTGTTCTGAATAATATGGAAGAAAAACTCAAAGCGAATAAATAGTCCATGTTCTAGGGGCAAATTTTGCTTACCTGATAATTTTTCTAGTGGTAGGGTGCAGATATACATTAGAATTTACTGCCTTAATAAATGTTGTTCTAATTATAATTTAATTACTGGTATTACAGCCTCTATCCTTATATTTAAGAACCGATTTATCTTCTGTCTTACATATATAAATCACAAAACATGACCACTTCATTACTCTACTTGATTATTTCTTCCCTTTTCCCATATTATTTTTACAGTCTCCAGAGCATTTAAGAAATTGTTTTGATTTAAGCACTAGTGTGCCATAAAGTGACATTTGACTAGTAAAAAATAGGCAGATGTTTTATGCCTAAGCTGAACACATTTCAACATAAATACATGTATTATTGCACACACTTGGGAGAGACGGGGAAAGACAGGGAGAGACAGAGACAGAGACAGAATGCTTAATAAGTGGTGAACCTAAAGATTTATTTTTCCTTGCTAACAGTAGCTTCTCTATAGAATCACTCTGCTCTTCCTGAGCCATTAATAAAGAATTCATTAAAATGAACCATTAATAAAAAGAGCATAGTTAAATAATACATTATTCTTTAAATAATGGCCAAAACTGGTTACAATGAAAACTATCTATGGATGGATCACTCTCAATTTATAGAAGCCCATCTGCCTTGGTTTTTAATCTACTCAGATTGTTTTTTGGCCAGTAGCACTGCCTAAGGCAAATTTATATCAATCTGACAAAAAGCAATAGAAAGTCTTGCTTCAGAGGTTCTCATTGCTTAAAGCTACAATACTTCTTTAAAAGCTTGAAGGTGTTATAATTAAACATGCATCAATTGCTTAACTTGTCAACCAAAGGCAGTTATTGTGAAACATTTTTTCCCTTCAAACAGATTCTCATTGCTCATGCGTGATTGCATTTATAGAAGAAAAGTATAATTAAAGTACAAAATTAACTTTTGGGAAGGAAACCTTATCAGAGTTTCTACCAAATGTGGTAGTATTGTGTTCCCCAAAATATTGTGCACTCTAATAAACTTATCTGGGGTCAGAGACAGAACAGCCACAATATTAAACATAGAGGTTAGCAATGGTAGCACATGCCTTTAATCCTAGCCTTCCAGAGGCAGAAATTTGTCTGGATCTCTGTGAATTCAAGGCCACATTGGAAACAGCCAGGCATGGTGACACATGCCTTTAATCCCAGAAAGTGAGCCTTTAATCCCAGGGAGTGATGGCAGAAAGCAGAGAGATATATAAGGTGTGAAGACCAGAAACTAGAAGCATTTGGCTGGTTAAGCTTTTAGGTTTCGAGCAGCAGTTCAGCTGAGATTCATTCTGGATGAGGACTCAGAAGCTTCCAGTCTGAGGAAACAGGATCAGCTGAGGAACTGCCGAGGTGAGGAAGCTGTGGCTTGTTCTGCTTCTCTGATCTTCCAGCGTTCACCCCAATAACTGGCCTTGGGTTTGATTTTATTAATAAGAACTTTTAATATTCCTGTTACACCCAAATCTCCTGGAATTTGTCCATTCTGTTGTAAGCTATGCCTACTGATTTTGCTTTCACATTTATAGATAGACATGAGCAAACATCATTAATATGTAGATTTTTGATGATGGCTTGAGGGGAGGAATGAAAAGACCATAGAAATGCTAATTTGACTTTAGTAACAAAATTCTAATTAAAAATACTTGTTTTTAATAATTTCATTTTAAAAACTCTATCACCCCTTGTCTTTTCCTAAACAAACATAAAATAATATTAGTACAATAACAAATAATTGGACAATACAGAGTCAAATCATAATCATGTAGGATAATTTTAGTATTTCACTATCATGTCAAATTAGCAAATACTTTTTTTTGAGACAGGGTTTCTCTGTGCAGTTTTGGGGGCCTTTCCTAGAACTTACTCTGTAGAATAGGCTGTGTAGCACAAATTATTAGAATGTCTTGTTAATAAAATCAAACCCGGAGCCAGATATTGCGGTGAATGCTGGAAGGTCAGAGAAGCAGAACAAGCCATAGCTTCCTCACCTTGCTGATTCATCAGCTGATCCTGTTTTTTCAGACTGGATGCTTCTCAGCTGAACTGTGCTGCTCAAAGCCTAAAAGCTTAACCAACCTAGTTCCTGGTTTTCAGGCCTTACTGTACCTTTCTGCTTTCTACCCTCGCATCCTGGGATTAAAGGCTCACTTTTTGGGATTAAAGGCATGAATGACTATGACTGGCTCTTTCCAGTTTGGCTTTAAACTCACAAAGATCTGAATGGATCTCTGCCTCCCAAGTGATAGGATTAAAAACACGTGTGCCACTATTTTCTGGCCTCTATATCTAGTGGCTGTTCTGTTCTCTCACCCCGGATAAGTTTATTAGGGTGCACAATATTTTGGGGAACACAATATCACCACAGGCTGGGCTTGACCTCACAGAAATCTGCCTGCCTCTGCCTCCCACGTGCTAAGACTAAAGGCGTGTGCCACCACTGCCCAGAGCAAATTCTTTGTTATAAAAGCAATGAGAAATAAGTTTCCCTTCTTCTGAAACTAATTCAACCCCTAAAGATAAGGAATGATAAAAAATAAATTCATGAAATAAACTGATGACACAGAGAATATTCTTTTATATGAAAGGAAAGAAAATCACTTCCCCATATATTTGAATAGAAGAAGCCATTCTACTGCCTTCTTATTGTGTGAACATTGTTTTTTGTGCAAACAAAAAATTTAATTGAATAACAGATTCCACCCATTGCAAATAATTCTATTGTTTGTCTAACCATATTAATTTGAACTACAAGTGTGGAAAAACTGGTCAATATTAAGCAATTGCCTTGAAGGAACAGAGCACTCTTATAACTTAGCTACATAATAGATGAAGCACAAAATGAAATAAGCGGATGTTTGTCCCAGCAGGAACAAAGTTTATAATAACAAATAAAAACATGTTTTATATATAATGTTATATTTTGTAAAGATAAATATTCTGTCTTTATTTGATAATATCTATCTATACCTATATATTTTTTTCTAAATTATGATGTTCTGTTTCTCTGTTACTTGAGCTGAGATTGGAAAAGTATCTTAAGTACATAAATAATTCTAGATGTTTATGGATGTATATAAATGTGTTCCTATTTGAGTATTCTTATGTGATTAAAACAGTAACAGATAAACAATGAAAATTTAAAGTCTTGATTAAGTGAATTTGAGCTTGAATTTAAAAGAAAAATCTAACATTTCAAAGAAAATTAAACTTTCATTTTTTCAGTATTATGTTTTATAATTCTATTATATCCAGGTGAATTCTAAATGTGAAGTTCTCAAGTCTGAAGTGTAGAAAGAATTATTCAAGCACAATTTCCATCTAATTTTGATAGTTCAACAATGTGTTTCTTATTTAAAAAAATCAAAGTACTGTGGAAAGGTTTCAATTAGGGTATAATCACTTAGTATCCTATACTAAGAAGGTTAGTAATCAATTACATTATGAGATTCACTGACAGTGAGAAAGTGAGGCTTAATCAGTAGGTGACACAAAGGGAATTGTGCTTTTAATATATTTTTTCTATCCTAGTCTAAGTAACAGTAATGTAAAGGAACGAAGAGGGATATGGAGAGGGATTCAACCAGGATAACAGTGTGCATTCTATTTTTTTAGATCAGTCAGAACTATCACTTGCATTGTTCCTTTCTGATGTTCCTCTCTACGAATGATGCCTGTGATTGATTTGTAAAGGTTATACATAAAGGTCATTACCATTTAAATAATCATAAATTACTTCTCTGCTAAAATATATTCTTCTGTTGGTTACCACTTTCATTTTTCAGTTTAGAAAATGTTTTGCCATAGCTTCATTGTTATTATGAGTATAATTGGAATACTTGATAATCAATGCTTAGACATATACAAGGGCCCTGAAATTCCATAAGGCATCATCACTGAAGCCCTCATTTCTGTTTTGTAAGGCGAGGTCTAAGTCTTATTATTTTCAGAGTAACTATAGCTATGATTTGACATTATAGGCAGTCTCAAAATGTTTACTTTTAAGTTTGAAGGAAAATTTGATATTCATCACATCTCCTTATATAATTCACAAACTTTACGGTTTGAAGTAGTATATTCTTTTTTATCAACATTTATATATTTGTTGAATTTGTGTAGGGTGTGGAGGAGTGGGTGGGCACATGCCACAGTGTTTGTATGAGGCTCAAAAGACAACTTGTAGGGTAAGGTTCTCTCCTTCCAGCAATGGGGTCTCTGGGACACAACACTGGTTCACAATTTGGCAGCGAACATGTTTCCCCCTTGAGTTATCTTGCATGCTTAACCTCTCTTTGAAATGAAAATTCAAGAGGGTTATTATAGATTTAGTAAATATATGCTGAATATTTATGCTATTAAAGATACCATATGAAAATAGAATATCGTTGAAAGGTAACACAATGAATTCATATGCATAAATACAAATTGTATAAGAAGAAATCATACTGAAGGATAAAAATAATGTTTATGCCATCAAATACTCCACTTGCATAAACTGCATTCTTAAAGCAAATATAAATTCAATTTCTTGGTATATTTTGTTGTATTTTATGCAATTGCTAATGAAATACTTTATCTTTCTATATTTGGAGATCTTCCAAGGCAGAGGCTATGTATATTATAAATGTGCTTGAATACTTTGGTGACTCTATTTTTTAACAGATTTTAAATCTTCAAAAAACAATGGAAAATACATATGAAAGTATCTAAATGGAAAGTAGAATCCAGTATTTTTCCTTCAAATGAGTATGATGCTCTCTCTAGAAGCTTCTCTGACACTAAGATGATCAAAAATTGCCTTTGAATTCTCCCTTTCTAGCTGTAGACGAACTTGTTTCTCAATCCTGTCTCCTAATTTCCTATCCTGCATTAAGAGACAAGGCAATATAAACAGCTTACCCTCCTTTCATTTTCTTCTCATTACATGTGTTACATCAAGATTTGTATTTTGCTTTGTGTTTAATGAGGATGTTTGCAAAACAATCATGTTTTTATATCCTCTATTATAGATGATAAAGTTGTGATTAGAATATTTCAATTTCCTACCAAAGGAAAGTCAATGTACTACGAGTTTTGTTTCTCAGCTGTCTTACTAGCATTGACAAAGTTGGGACTGGAATTTTTATTCTGATGAGCCATAAAATTTAGATGCTGGACTGGAAACAAAATAAAGGTCTGCACTATAAAAGTCCTCACTGTAAAGCCATTGTTAATAAACGTAATATGCCTTACTCAGAAAAACATTTTAGGATAGGGATGTGCTTTTTACCTAATTTTAATTTAATGACTTCCTGTAACAGCTTCTGAATTTTCAATGACAGCTTTTGCCCTTCAGGTTTTACACTGGATAAAAGGATTTGGCAAATAGCATATTTGTAGCTCAACCAAAATTTTCTGATAAATATTTGATATTTAAGAAAATATATTAATGAGTTCCTGAATGTTTCAAAGAACCTGTGCCACCATTTCATTTATTACTGTGCATTGTGACCCACTGAAAACTCTGAGCACCTCTTGCTTTCTTCCTCTTCTCTCCTGTCCTTTTCCCTCACTGCCAGCCTTTCAGTGAAGGTGCACATCTGCTGCCATAAACACACAAATTAGCACATCAATGTTTCTGATGTAAAAAAAAGTCAGTGCAATAAGAGAATGTTTTGAAAGCAAGCCAGTTTTTCAGTAAATTATAAGCTTCATTACCATAAAACTCTAACAAATAGAAACCACATCTCATTAACTGAAAGCACAATATGACTGCAGCAATATTCATCTCCCCAAAGAGTGCTTATCCATAAGAAAAAAAAATAAAACTTTTCCTTAGAGCTGCCTCTAATGACAGTATTAATTTTATTTATTAAAGAATGTCTAAGCATTTTGCAAAATGGACATTTTATCCCTTCCTCAAACTTTTTTTAAATTTTTTTCCTGATGAATCACAATAGCAGGCTATACAGCAAAGGGGTTTTATATGTAGACTGATTGAATTCTGCTCTAGGGTCATTTGTTTTTCATGTTACTTAGGATTCAACCCAGGGACATGTGCATTCGAACCAAACTCATTACCACTGAATCATGGTCCATAATCCTTTTAAATTTACTTGAACAATTTAGATGATATTGTACTAAGTTACAAAGTGGCTTTGAACTTTTTCTACAGTTCAGATATGCCTTGGAATCAGAATTTTCTAATTTTAGTCTCCCAAGTAGCTCCTATGACAGACCTGTACCATCAGGCATAGTTTAATGTTTTTCTGATGATGTTTAAATTGGGAAAAAGAGGAGAAAAAGAATCTAGGTAATGTGTCCATGTTGTACAGATGATGACACTGTTTTATTAAACTTAATTGTTCCTGATTTTGTTCCTCATGATTTATTGAGTTACCATAGTCAGCTTTGTGTGGTTCTACATTCTTAACATTTTCTTTTATTTCTAATAAACCAAAATTCTAGGCAACTCTTTATAGTAGATTATGGGTTGTTCAAAGTGCTGAAAAGTACCAGTTTTACAAAATGCACCTAATTCCAAGTTAATGAAGTCATTTGACTGGCAGGAACAAGGATTATCAGAAAAGACAGAAATTGTTTCAAGAAGGTAAGAAACTAAATATGGTTGTTTAGTCAGCTATTTAATTATAAGCCAAGATTCTAAAAACAATAGTGTAGGGGATTAAATAACATGTGATCTCAGACTCATGATAAAACACTGAAGAGAAAATAGGATGATAGAAAGGTGAAGTAACATTGAAAATGTAGATTTTTGAGGCCTAAATAGGAGTACATGGTGATTTTATACATTATACAAAAGCTGGAAACTTTTCATAACCTAAAGTTTCAAATAAAGAAATTGGTTCAAATATTTTGGGTGAATAAAGTTTTCATGTCTTTTATATGGCTTCAGTTTTTCCAATTACACAGTGAAGATGGGGATAGAGCTACTGTTGTGGAGAGAAAGGTGGATTGAGTTCTGTGTTAGTGTAGCAATTGAAACCTGAATGGCCTTGCTTTATTTGCATTGTTCTACACAAATCTCTGAGATTGTTTCTTCATTATCTAATAGAGTGTCAGTTCATACATTACAGAGCTGTTATAAAAATTAAATAGAAGAAAATTTGTGTGAGTGGAGCTAGCATAGAATTATTGCATAAGTTGTCCCTTTCTTTACCTGCCAGGGAGGATAACAGTTACCATTACTTTAACAATAATTCAAAATCCAGGTGTGATTTTAATTTGAATTTCAGATGAATAATTAATTTTGCCATGACATGGACCCCTACATACACAGAGACAAACAAAAACAATTGGCTTGAGAATCAAACATAGCTTGCTGTCTTGTATTTCAGCAATGATGTTATTTTGAAAGGATATTTGGTAAGTAAAATAGTCTTACAAATACCTGCCATAACAAGCATAATTCAGTTCCAGAAAAGAGTCTTAGCTACAACATTAAGGCTACCCCTTAATTGAAGATTCTGTGCTGAAAGAACAGGAAGAGGCTTATGAGGAAAATTCCACTGAGATAACAGACTGGAAAACATGCATAATTTCAAATGTCCAAAGGCTAGATATTGATTGAGGTTATCCATGTAAAATAAAACAGAAGGAGAATGCAGAAACCTGGGCTCCAAAAAAGATGGAAAAGAGAAGCATGTATTTGATTAAATTCATTCCTTCTCTGTATCTGTTTCTGTTTCCTTTTGCCTCCTCTCTAGCATTCACATGTTCATTACTTCCAACTACCTAACCAGTGCTACTTGGCTATCTATAAACTTTCTGCTTTGAAAATGTATATTAACTCTACTATTTTGTTTGTTTGATCTTTAAAGGTTATTTAATGCTTTAAAAGTGAAGGTTTCCAATTGTATATGGGCAGTAACTGAAATCCTGAATGAGCGATGGACAGAAATGAATTCAAGAGTCTGACTATCAAAGCATGGAACATTAATCTCAGGGGAAAATAATATGTCTCCAACATTTGTGCAAAAATCACTTGTACATTGCTATGGGATAATGCTTTTGTATGCTGGTTTAACAAAACACTGATTGGCCTGTAGCAAGGCAGGAATTATAGGCAAGGTAAGCAGACAAGAGAATTCTGGGAATAGGAAGTCTGAGTAAGGAGATGCCAGCCCACTCTCTGGAGAGTAGCATGTAATGGCACAAGGGTAAAGCTATGGAACATGTGGAGACATATAGATTAACAGAAATGGGCTGAGTTTAAGTGCAAGAGCTAGTCAGTAGTAAGCCTGAGCTAATGGCCAAACAGTTTTAATTAATATAAGCTTCTGTGTGTTTACTAGGGTCTGAGCAGCTGTGGACTGGGTAGGACACAGAACAGCTTTCAGCTACAGTACATGGAGGCACAAATATGAGGGATAAATAGTCTTCTCCAGGCAAGAGCATACCAAATAGTTATGCAACCAAATGGTCAGTCTTGAGAACAAACATATGAATAAGATTTTACAAACTGACCAGGTTATATTAGGGATATATATATATATATATATATATATATATATATATATATATATGCATTCAATAAAAATTAATGAAAAAATAGTTTATGAATTTGAAAGAGAACCAGGAGGGCATATAGAATGCTTTGTGGGGGGGAAGTTAAGGGAGAAATGTCATAATATAATCTCAAAAGGTTTTAAAGTAAAAGAAAAATCCGATCTATTTATAAGGAATCAAACTTATTTGTATATTAACTTTAAGTTGTAGTTTTGAATCATATAAACCTATTCCTTTGCTAAAATAAGAAAATCACCAGAATATGTCTCTGTGAGATGTTATTGAGATTATATACATTAAATTATGGTGTCATAAATAAAACTTCAATGCAACTTATTCATTCTTATCAATGTTCAAAATACACAAAGCAAAAAAAAGCTATTTCAACCTAGCCAAGCCTAAAAATATGAAATAAATGATGTTTATATGTTAGACCCTCCCACTTGGTTTAAGGTTTGGCCTTTTTGAACCTTGAGAACAATCCCCATCTTCACTTCTGCACTAAAGAGGTACTACTTGTCTTCAGGCCTTGTTTTCAAAAGTGACAGCACATATAACAAAAATACTAAAAAAAAGAGGCTATCAGTTAAAGAGTGGGGCAGGACATGATAGGAATTGCAGGGAAGAAAGTGAAAGGGTAACTTTATTTTAATTTAAGATGTATTGAAAAATAATACCAACAGAAATGTTAAAAGCACCGGAGCATGTATGGCCTCCCTTCTGTATTTAAAACCACATTTTAAATTTATAAAAACTTATCCATGAGTTCATCAAGGAACTTTCTCTGTACAAGCCACAATTCTTCTCTAGTAGATAGCAAAGTCATTGCTTAACATCTGCTCACCGTCACCATCTGTTTTCAGTTTCTTGAGGTAAGACTATTTCCTGATTGCCACCTGCTTGTGCAGCTCATGCTTTAAGCCTTGTCATCCTTTGCTGATTCTTGCTGCTCCACTGGGACCTAATTGACTCTTTCCATTTTTTGAGACATTGTATTTGGATATATTTTCAAAACTTTCCTTTTTTATATTGTCTCTTAATAGCCAGTATGTTTCATATCATTGGCTAAAAGTAATAGCATGGATTAATGGCATTAAAGCAAAGAACAATGTAATAATAATTGGCATTGTGAATCAGTAAAGCATAGGAGATAATTTATCTTGACACTATGTTTGGTTTTTGGTTATGAACACACCATATTGTAATAATTAACTTAGCAGCCTAGTTTCTTCACTTGCACATATTATTAACATGCCATCCTCTCCAAACAATGCACCTAGTAATCTCAAAACTATCATAAACCTTCACCTGCAATGGTCTACATACATTCCCATCTCTAAACCATGCTATACATTTCCCCAACCTTAGTAATAGTAAAATCCAGCCAGGTTCTGTCCCAGTGCATTCCCAATATATCTAAGTACAATGACTAGAAGGACCTATTCAGCCTGAACTGGTATTGGGAGGATGTGCAATAAGGAAAAACTTATTTCTCTAGTAAATTTTGAGGGATATTCCCCTACTTACCATCTCATGCATGTGCATAATTCGAACATTATTTTCACTTTTTGGATAGTAGGAAAAGAATCTGGAAAAATACCCCTGACTATGACCCCTAATAATGGTTTATTATAACACCAATATATTTTACAAAATCACTGACATTCATGTGCTCAGGAAAATGTTGGCCTTGGCTTTTCAGAAGTTTATATGTTTATTTAATGTTCTTGTTATGTTTGGAGAGTTGATCAGAAAAATAATGTAAAACATGCTGCAAAATAAGATAAAAATTACAAAATTGTTGTCATTACCACAGTGGAAAACATATTCAATGTATCATGGATAGCATTGTGCCATATTTATGTATTATAAAATAATAATACCATCATATTTATCTTTAATTGTTTTGGAAATAGGTTGAGGAAGCCAAAAGAAGTGTTCATATTCTTTGTGAGGGAGAATCACAGATATAATGCAACATTTTCAGTACAATGAATTAAACACATACTACTGGTATTATTTATGTGTGCTACTGTTAAATTTAATCTCAAGGCTGAGATCACAATTTTCAGTTATTTTCACTATTAAGATACTCTTTTTCTTCCTTTCCACAGTGTAATTTTTAGAAAGGTGTTACCATAATCAACCCACATTCTTAGTGAGAGTTTTTGCTCTCCGTTGCTACAGACATTTTACTTAGTCAGGAGATTGTAAAACTCTATTTGCTTTTAAATATGACATTCATATCAGCATGGAAGTTTATGTTTTGGGTTATAGTTAAAACTTGTTCAAATTAGTCAAACATTAGCTATCAGAAAATTTAGTGAATACTGTGTCCATCTGGTATTACCTAATAAGGAGTTTTCCTTTCTTTTTTTATAGTTTGAAAATGTTTTCATTCTGGAAATTTCAACAATCTCACTTTGCCTACTTAATGCCCCATTTTGAAGTCAGCTTTATCCCTAAGGAATTCTGCTTCCTTAACTAGAAAATGATATTAGAAAACAAACTTTGTTTCAATCTGTCTTTCTCATCAGCCAAAGCAAGGAGAGGCACACACATGCATAAAAATGCATTAAAATACCAAAATATTTCTTTATATTCTATACACATTTATAGTAACAAAACATCAGGAGATACCAACATCATCTGCTTATCTCTCATTTCATAACTCATTATATCCTTTTCTTCTTGCTTAACTTTCAATTCCTATTCCAATTAAAAAACTAGTGTTTTATCTGATAATATGTGTGTATAGGTAATTTGACATATTCAATACACATGTATGACAATAGCATGGCTGATGACATAGTATGGCAAAGAACTTCATTCACTAAAGCATGGTGTTTCTATGCAGTTCCTTTGGCCTTGTTAGAGACTCAACTCATTTTCAAGACAGTCTAGGTCTGAAACATACTCTTCTTATACCTCTCACTGAGTATATTTTATACGTTGCTATATATTTAGGTGGCTTTCTTATAGTCTGTATTCCATCCTGTAAATCATAAATGGCCTGAGTGTATAAATGATGTTTTAATATTGCATGCATTAAACTCAACTACCAGTATCTTAATGTTAACTTTTTTTGAGATTGTAATTGCAGCTTCTGCTCTTTCCCTTTCCTCCCTCCAAAACCTCTTACATAACCCTCCCCACTCTCCTTCAAATTCTTAGCCTCTTTTGCTTTTACCATTATTCAATACATATACATACAAAGATACACACATTAATAACTATAACCTGTTCAAGCTGTATAATTTTACCTGCATGTATATTTTCAAAGCTGACCATTTGGCATTGGACAACCAATTTGTATGCCTTTCCTGGTGAAAACTACTTTGGTTGCTCCAAACTTTCCTCAGTTGCCTATAGTTCTTTGTTATCAATTTTATAGGGAGAATGAGAAAATGAGGGCTCTTTAGGGAGGTTGAGGGAGGTAAATACATAACGAGGAGGGAGGTGGTGATAAACTAACAGTAAGGATGTCTGGAAAAGTCACAAAGAATTATATGATTAACTATCTACCACCCCAAAACTGAAATACATGTAATTCCATGTACAAATATACATATACAGTTTCAGTGAACTATTATCATCTGAGCTGACAATGCTTCCCCCCAGAGCCAGTGATCATCTACCAAAATTGCAATACCAGGTATGAGAAGCAGCTATGTTTTAGGATGTTGGCCAGGGCAGTTCAAGTGATTCCCCAAATACACACCATATTGCTGATGCATATTGTTACCCCCTTAAAAGAGGAAGATAAGTCTCTATTTCTGAAGATAACACACACTTCAGAAACTCAGAGACTCCTGAGCTAGGAACGGCCTGAATGCTGCCTCTCAGAGTACTAGGTTTCATGGTACCTGAAAGCACTGTTCTTCACCTATTCAACCACCCATAATTTCTTGAGATCTTGGTTAGAACACATATGTTAGTGTTCTATTGCATTTTTTATATGAAGACATGCAATTGGAATTTTCTAGTATGGAGATTTTGCAGAATGTTTTTTCCACAACATATGTGCAAAGGGTATATTCAATTTTTACATAGCATAATAGTTAATTTCTTTTTAACTGTGTAATTATCCAAAGTATACATAGAGGTACTAATACTCATCCATTCAGTTTTTAAATGCTACCTTAGCTTTATACTGGAATATTATTAGCAATGATGATATACACATTCTTGTGTGTCTGCTTTTGAAGACAACAGTCTTCAAACTGGATAAATAACTGGAAATATGACTAAAATATATCACATGTCTGCTCAACTTAGTAAGAAACTTCAAACTGCCTTCTAAAGTGGCTATAATATTTGAAATTCACATTAGCAGTGATTAAGGCTTTGTCATTTCACCTCCTTGACAGCTAGTGTTTGGCTTTTGTTTATTTTATTAATTTGAGTAGGATGTGGTGCTATTACATTGTTGTTGAAATTTGAAGTCATCTAATGAAATATTTTGTTCAGCTTCTTTTCCTTTTCATTTAAAGTGATATAATTTTATTCTTGGGGTGTCTTTAGGGAATTTGTCTTTTTCCTGAGTGAGTTCATTGTAAATGAGTTGAAAAATATTATGCTGATATAGTCACTGTTTAAGGTAATCATCCTTGAATAATAGCAAAAAGATCACTTTGGCCTTAATGTTGTTTTCTTTTTTTTTTTTTTTGGTTTTTCGAGACAGGGTTTCTCTGTGTAGCTTTGCGCCTTTCCTGGAGCTCACTTGGTAGCCCAGGCTGGCCTCGAACTCACAGAGATCCGCCTGGCTCTGCCTCCCGAGTGCTGGGATTAAAGGCGTGCGCCACCACCGCCCGGCCAATGTTGTTTTCTTAAAACAAAAGATGAAATTACACATGAGACCATTTTTCTTTATACCAAAAAGAATGTGTTCATTTTCTTCAAACACAAGAACATGAGACTTAAATTTCAATGAAAATTCTGTTAAAATAATTAATCTTTACAATCTCATCACATAATTTAGATCTTCACAACACTATTTAGTTGTTGTGTATAAGTACTTCAGTGTATAAGTAACTTACTTTGTTTCCACAAGCATTCATTTTTTATGAGGGTTTAGTATCATTAAAAAAATTTTATTTGTAAGCATTTTGTTGCAAATATTGCATGTAATTTATTTACTAACTGCTATATAAGGACATAAAATTATACATATTCTAGGATAACATATAGTATTTTTATATAAACATATATTGTATAATATTTACACCTATTTCATCATATCCATTTTCTCATGATCAATTATTATGATGAAAATGAGTAAAACTTTTCATCTACATTTTATAAATATACAATAGTTATCATTACTTGTAGCCACATTACAACTCCACATTACACTAGAACTTCTAACTCTTATGTAAGTATAATTGATCATTTTCCTATCCCTCATTCTTTCTTGACCTCTCCAGCAGCTGGTAGTTACTATCAATTTCTCTGAGATTCACATTTTTTGGATTCCATTTTTGATTTATAAAAACTAAATATGTGTGTCTGTGTCCGTGTCCGTGTCCCTGTCCGTGTCCGTGTCCGTGTCCGTGTCCCTGTCCGTGTGTGTGTGTGTGTGTGTGTGTGTGTGTTTGTATATGAACTGAAAAGGATCAAATTCATGCTTCATCATACATGTTAAGAACATACTTCAGGACTGATGAGATGGCTCAGTAGATAATAATACTTGCTGAAGCCTACTCAATTGAATTCAATTCCCAGAATTCATATAAACATGCAAGTGATTCCACAGCATTACTCTTTGAATTCCCTTGTGTCCTCAAACACACACACACACACACACACACACACACACACACACACACACACTCACACACATGTATAAAATAAATTACTTTTTGTTTAAAAACAAACCACCACGGAGCAACAAATTAATATTTGCCTTTCCTTTTAATCTATATCATGACAATTATTCACTATATGCAGCCAGTCTGTAACAAAATGAAGGTACCTATCCCTGTACTAGGGATTGTTATGCTTTTAAGTATTTGAGCTGGTTAGGATGTGAAATCACAGAGTTCTCGCTGCTGTATCTTTGCTTTTCTCAAGGAGGTTTATATTTTTTCTTTATACCATAAATACATAGTAAACAACAAACATTTGCTTTTGGAGGATATATCTAAGAAAAACTGAAAGGTGCATCATTTGCACCTGCATTGGAATACACGTCTTGTTTCCATGGTTAAGCCACAGAAAGGTTATTGATTTTAAGCCAAAACATCTTCAATTTTTATTCAGTCATAATTGAAGTAGAAATCCCTTTCAAAAACTACATATTTGCATCTGAAAGTACCTTTTTTGAAGGACTCTTATCATAAAGAACTGTCCTGTTTGTACCTCTGGGAAGATTTGGATTAAATTAACAGCATCCTTATACAAAGTGGTAATTTTCTCCCAAATAAAATAAATAAACCTAGACTAAAGGTGTTTGGTATTTACATGCTCTGGGATAATTTCCAGTAAATAAGAAACCTACTTTGAGGTTGTTACCTTAATTAAAGCAGTTATTTCTTCAGAGTAGCCAACAATAAGTAAAATGCAAATGATCTTCTACCTAATTGTCCTAGCCTAGAAGCTTATATACATTTAAGATTATAAAGTTGTCAATTCAACTAAAGAGAAAATTGTGTAGCAAGCTATGAATTACTATATGAGTATCAAGAATAACACTGAACATGACAGTAGGCTTGTTTTTAATATAATGGACAGAACTCTTTCAGGTTCCCCTTCTCATCACTGAGGATAAGTAAACCATTCATTCCAGTGTAAGGAGAATTCTGGAAATTTCATTTGCTGCTTTTAGAAAGCAACATGAGTGATCTTTACATACCAGCTAGCTGTTTTTCAAGTGCATTTAACTGACATTGCCAATATACCCAAATGACACAATTTTACAGTTGTACAATTGTGATATAGTTCCTTTCCCGTATATGCTCTATAGATATAGCAATGTTACCCTCAAAATGTGAATTAGTATACATCCTCTCTTCTTGGAAAAGATTGAGGGACATCAGTATAATTTCTTTAATGTTCCATAGGATTCTTTAGTAAAGCACTCTGTACCTGGGAGATTGCTTTTTACAGAAATGTATTTATTTTCCCAGTTCTTAAAATAGAAATATACCTGCTTATGTTATATACTTCACCTTTATTCATAGGTACTTTTGATATATATATATATATATATATATATATATATATATATATATATATAGAGAGAGAGAGAGAGAGAGAGAGAGAGAGAGAGAAAGAGAGAGAGAATTAGTTTTATAAAATTATGAAATTTTAAGCACAATTATTTAAAGCAGATTTTTTCTAATAATTTGTCATTTTGTTCAATAGTGATTAACCTGTTTTCTGCACTTTGTGACTTGCTTTTTATATTCCTTAGCTAAATGGGCTAGTTTTATCCGTTACATTCATCTTTTCATAGGAACATTTCTTTCATTAGATTTCCAATATATTTTCCTGCTTTCAATTTCATGGATTTCTGCTTTAGTTCATATTGTATCTGCTGGTTGTGTTAGTCTTACATTATTCTTGTTTTTCCATTTTGTAAAGTAAAAGCTATGATTGCTGATTTCTTTTCTGTTTTAAGAGTTCCATTAAGAACAATATATTTATATGTAAAAATGGTTTTGTCTGTATGTATCCCACAAGTATGCCATGGTATTTTTACTTCATTCATATACTTGAAATTTCTCGTCATGTTTATTCTTTGATGTATGTGTCATTTAATCAATTCACTTGATTGTAAAAGTTAATTAGCATATTATTTAGTTTTGTTTATTTGGCAGTAGAATCTAATTGGTATTTATTTCTACCCTAGTCCCATTCTCCTATGAAGTGTTGCATTTTTTATATTGTTTCAAATTTGTGAAAGGAAATATGATGTGCAAAGAACAGAATAATTGAATATTCATCATGAACTTGAAAAGAGTATATTCTGTTGCTGTTTGATGGGCTGTTTTATGAATAATAATAATAACACATAGACTTACAATGTTATCCAATCAGCTGTCTGCGTACTGATGTACTGCATGATTGCTTTATCAATTATTGAATGAATGTAAAGTCCTCAGCTGTAGTAATAGATTTGTCTATTTTTTCTTGTATTTAAATTAGTGTTTTTCTTCATTGTGTGCCTGTACATAAAACATCACACACACACACACACACACACACACACACACACACACACACACACACACATATATATTTCTCAAGGAAAACTTAACGATAATATTAAAGCTATGTAAGCCTAAAGTAAGATTTGTTACTTGTTAAACTTTAAGATTTACCAAATAAATATTATCTTAATCACATCTTTGACATGTATTTCGAAAGCTGTATGCACCTATTTGGTTGAACACCAATTTTATTTAATATGCAACCACCAACTAGGGAACACACAATTTCTCAGACTCAACAATATTCCATTGCTTCCAACATTAATAATAGTCAGGGTTTGAAACCCACAGGTTGGGACTCAGCAGTGTGAAAAACATTGTATTCCAAAAATTCAGCTCCCTTTCAACTAGCACAGCTGGCTTAATGGGGGAATCTACAGTCATCCTGCTTTCTGCTCATAATCAGATCCATATTCAGGAAATGTTAGGTTCATCTGGACAGGGATTTGTCAGAGCTATCTATCACCCTAGTGGAAGAAAAAATTACTAACTCATAGAAGAACTTCAATTAATATTTGGTGAATTAATAAATTTTCAAAGATAGCATGTTTATAATGTTTTCAACTAAGGAATTCCCTTGAGCTAAGCACCTCAACTCAGACAGCTATGGAAACAGTTATGAATTATCAGAAAAAATTATTCCTCTGACAATGTCAGCACCCCCATATTAGGTAGGGAATATATATTACCTAAGTAACTGAATATTAAAATTAAGTTATTTTGGCTATGAACATACATGTTCTATAGTTTTGGATAGAAATCAACTATAGAATGATCACTACATTTGTGGTGTAATTACATTAGGGAGCAATCTGAATCCAAACTTAAGGAAGAATAGATAAAATAATAGAGCTTTATGTATTTTTTTAAGTTTAACACAAATATTATTGAAAGGACTTTAAGTTTCTAGAAATTTTCTGCCTGAAATTTATAAAAAGTTTATTGAATGATTACTATTTAGCAGACACTGGACTAAGTTTGGTTGTTGTTGTTTTTGTTATTGTTTACAGCCTTAGCTTATCTTGTTTCTAGCCAACTTTTCTTAAATTATCCCGTGTATCTTTTGCCTCTGGGCTTTTTCCTTTTCTTCCATATATCTTACTTTCACTCATACTCTGTGGCTGGCTGTGTGGCTGGATGGCTGACCACTAGATTCCTCCTCTCCTTGTTCTCTTTTGCTTTTCCAGATTTCTCCTCCTATTTATTGTCTGTGCTTAGCAGCCCTGACTATCCTTTCTCCTGCCTCACTATTGGCTGTTCAGCTCCTTATTAGACCAACTAGGTGTTTTAGACAGGCAAAGTAACACAGTTTCACACAGTTAAACAAGTGCAACATGAAAGAATGCAACACATCTTTGCATCATTAAAAAAATGCTCCACAGCCTAAACAAATGTAACACATCTTCAACTAATATTCTACAACATTTCCCCTTGTTTGTGTAAATAAAAATGAATGGATTTAACTGTAACATTGTAAAACTATATACAACAATAACAGTTATCAAGTAATAATTAATTCTTACTGTGCAAAGTATTTTACATACACTATTCAATTCATATAGCAACACAGAAAGTTAACAATATTCATGAATTTCCCTAAATGAAAACAACCCATTCAAATTCACAAGTTATTTCCTGAGCTTTAAATCATGTTCTCAAGGAAACCACTCTGTATTTAAAGTCACTATAGTGCTTAGGGAACAGTGAATTTGAACTCTAGATAGAACTGGAATATTGCACCCAAATCAGAGCCACATTTTAAATTATTTTCAAGGATGTGTTTGAAATGTATCTTTTAGTGATTTTTTTACATAATTTCTTTGTTTTATTAGGTTATTAGAGTGGTACATATTACTGCTCTTTCTAATGTGTAACTGAAGTTTTTCTGTGTCCAACGCAGTCCACAGTTGTGGGATGTTCTATATGTTGTGAATGTGTTGGTCTGATTGCTTGATAAATAAAATGCTGATTGGCCAGTAACCAGGCAGGAAGGATAGGCAGGATAAACAGAGAAGGAGAATTCTGGGAAGAGGAAGGCTGAGTCGGGAGACACCAGCCTGCTGTCCAGGGAGCAGCATGTATTGGCACAAATGTAAAGCCATGGAACAGGTGGCGACATATAGATTAACAGAAATGGGCTGAGTTTAAATGTAAGAGCTAGTCAGTAGTTAGCCTGAGCTAATGGCCAAGCAATTTTAATTAATATAAGCCTCTGTGTGTTTACTTGGGTCCAAGCAGCTTTAGGAAGGGTGGGTGAGAGAGATTTGTCCTGACCATAGGCCAGGTGGGACACATGAAAACTTTCAGCTGCACTAATGGGTTTAATAATTTGAGTATCTTCTTATTTGCTACTTACTTTAACAAAATGAGAAATTCTGGTGATGGGATGGCCAAACACCCTAATAGTTGTGCCAGAAACCCCATCCAAGGACTGAGGGATCTGGATGCAGAGATCCATGGCTAGGCCACAGGTGGAGCTCCAGGAGTCCAATTAGCGAGAAAGAGAAGGGGTTATATGAACGAGAATTGTTGAGACCAAGGTTGGATAAAGCACAGGGACAAATAGCCAAACGAATGGAAACACATGAACTATGAACCAAAGGCTGAGGGGCCCCCAACTGGATCAGGCCCTCTGAATAGATCTCTGAAGTATTCGAAGGCCATCTGGCCAAACATCCTAATTGTCATGCTAGAAACCTCATCCAATGACTGAGGGAACCAGATGCAGAGATCCATTGTCAGGCCCCAGGTGGAGGTCCAGGAGTCCAATTGGTGAGAAGGAGGAGGGTTTGTATGAGCAAGAATTGTTGAGACAAAGGTTGGAAAAATCACAGGGACAAATATACAAACAAAAAGAAACACATGAACTATGAACCAATAGCTGAGGAGCCCCCAACTGGATCAGGCCCTCCAGATAAATAAGACAGTTGATTAGCTTGATCTGCTTGGGAGGCATCCAGGCAGTGGGACTGGGACCTGTCCTCAGTGCATGAGTTGGCAGTTTGGAACCTGGGGCTTATACAGGGACACTTGGCTCAGCCTGGGAGGAGGGGACTGGACCTGCCTGGACTGAATCTACCAGGTTGATCTCAATCCTCAGGGGAGTCTTTGCCCTGGAGGAGATGTGAATGGGGGGTGGGCTGGGGGGAAGGCGGGGGGGGCAGGAGGGGGGAGAACAAGGGAATCCATGGGTGATATGTAAAATTAAATTTAATAAATAAATTTAATAAATAAAAAAATTACTATGTACAATAAAAAAGCTTATATTTGTTTGAAAAAAAGAAACTGTATTAAAACATGACTTTGTAAACATTATATTTTATTTAAACTTATGTATATAACACAATTAGTAAAACAGAACTCCATACTATTAAAGGAAGGGTCCATTGTAAACAAACTGCCAATAGATAAGAATTAGAGAAGCTAAGTGGTTGTGCATTTTCACCATTTAATATGTCAATACCTCTCTCCAGAAAGTTTCCATATCTCTTTTCTTGTTGCAGTGGTTTTTCTTCTAAAGATCTATGTCTTAGCTGATTTCATACCTATAGGAGAGGGAAAAAAAAAGATGGGTGCATATTTAAAAGGGTCAGAACAAGTCAAAAACCTTTTCATTAAGAATATTTTTTTAAATTTTTACTTAATTTTATATTATATCAAAATAAATTTTCAAATCCAACCCCTTCCTTCATTTCCTCTCCTTCAATTCCTTTAATAGGACCTAATGATATTTCCTCTTAACCTCATGCTTTTGCTCTCTCTCTCTCTCTCTCTCTCTCTCTCTCTCTCTCTCTCTCTCTCTCTCTCTCTCTCTCTCTCTCCCTTTCTCTCTCTAAATCAACTGAGTTCATTTGTTGCTGCCTCTATATGTATTGTTATGCGACCATCTCCTGGAGCACAGGTAGCCTCTCAGTGACAGCCATCAGTTGTTATAGTTCCTTAGCTTGGGGTAGGGCTTCCTGACTTGTTCCCTCACCTTTGCTTGGATTTTGTCTAGTTTGATCTTATGTAGGTCATATATGGAAAACATGGTTTCACTGAGGTAATCTACTAGCACTTAAAGTCTTTCTGCTAACATAATAGTCCAAGATTTAACAAGGGAATTTTCTTTACTCCAATCATAATCTTCAGATATTCTTTCCAATATTCATAGCAATCTAGGAACTTGATGTTTGTGTATTTTCTTTAAATTCTAATTATTGCTTTTGTGTGATAATATTTAAGTAAATTGGGTGTATAAAATGATTTTGGATACTTCCTCAAACTCAATCTATGGTACATATATGGAAGATGTTTATTATTCTGCTGATGTTCACATTAAGATGTGGATGACATATGTTGGCATATTTTGCTAATAACTTCTCTTTTAGGTTTTAGGACTATAGGAGCAGTTTTCCTTTTATCGTAATTTCTCAAATATTATGGCAGTATATTCCTGTATGTTGCCATGTGGTTACAATCAGCTGAACTTGTAGTCAAATGATATTATATTCTAGGTAATCTTGAAGTTAATTTTGTAGTGTAATATTTGTTTAAGACAAGTTTAAATGTGTTAATTCACCTATGCTATGAATGAAAAAAATGGTGCAAGTTGATATACCATATATGAGTTTGGATTTAGAAGGTAGAGAAATCTAAAATGTGGTCTCTTTTAACAAATAACAAAGTATATGATATGATGAATACTAAGCACTTTGTACAGGTAGTTCCAAACCTCTTTCTTGCAAGTGATCCCAAGCACAAGGCTAAACAAATCTAATTAGGTTTTACTGTGTAAAGTTATTATTTGTTTAAATGTTGTAATCCTCTTATTAAATATTAGCTGAAATTTAATTTGGTATCAAGCAGTAAATATTGAAAAGCAGGCTGAGCTTTTATCAAATCTACCTTGGAATGCACTCCCTTTGATGAATTTCATATTTGCATAATTAAAATTTCTTTCCCCTGCTGTTTCCTCCAATTCAGTGAATGTTTCTTGGAAACAGATTGGAGAAGCAGATAAATCAGAATGATTATTTTTATTATGGAAACCAAATGATTATGCAACATGATATACAGTAAACACATATAAACAGTATTTTTTTCAACTGAGTGGTCAGAGAGCCTTGAGGAAAATTTCTTTCAGTATCTTTCCTAACAATGCTGAATGGATCTATGTTTATTAATGAGGGCAAATTTTTGAACACCACAAAGATACAATCAGATAAATTTAGGAAATATAATGCCTGTTTTCATTTACTATTGATATAATGAAAGTGTCACCTGCCTAACTCAAAGCAAATGGTAAATTTTTGTATCATTGAGTAGAGAAAGACTTGGAATTTTTCTTTAGCATATTTGGAAAATCTTGCAATAGCTTGAAACAGAATTTCTCTTTAGCAGTTCAGAAAATGCATATTTCATATTATCTGATGCTACTTAGAGAGCACTTACATCTTAGCAATACCTCTCACTTAAAAAAATTGAACTGTTAACACAAAATGCAAGTGACTAAAATAAAAATGAAGCATTAAAAAGAATTAATTCTACTGGAAAAGTAATTCATCTTTCATTTCTAACACAAGAAGGCAAGATTTTCAGTTTATTTTAAACATGAATAACCTGGATATTGCCATAGCTCTGGAATACAATATTTTTTTCTTACAGTAAATTTTTAAAATACTATTTTTGAGTTATTGGTCAAAATTTCCCCATGGGAACACCAAAACAACCCAGTCTATTGCCAAGGATATTGGTTACTCTACCTAATCTGATAGCAAGTTCCTGTTGTTGAAGTAAGTGTTTATGTACCACATTGAACACAGGGAAGTCAAGCTGGTGCCTAACTAGAACTTTCATCCCTATGGGCCAGTGTTCATGCAAGGTAGTCTGCACACCACCAGAGGAGAAAGATAATCATCTGTGATCTACAATGGTGACCTACCTACACGATAAGCTTCTGTGAGAGTGGCACACATTTTGTGAGAGTAAACAACCGCTGTCTGTTTGGATATTAGGCCCATTCCACGAGGTGGAATCCAAGTGCAACACTGCTTAGGTGGCCAAGAACATGATACTAGATATAGGCCATGTACCTAGGGAAAAACCAATACCACTCTTCTGCTAAAGGAATGTAGCAAAGAAATGACTCCTAATGGCAATCTGTTATACTCATAGATCAGTGTCTTGTTCAGCCATCAGCAGAAAAGTTTCCTACTGAAGTAGATGGGAACAAATAAGGAGAGCTATAGCCAGACATTATGCAGAGAGTAAGAAATCTTGGAATCCTCATTCCTAGGTAGGATGTCTCCATCAAATCCCTTCTTCAGGGATAAGGGAACTTTGCAGAAAAGGATCTGTAAGGATAGTACAAAGCCAGTGGAGATGGAAGACATAAAAAAATAAGGTCTGCTAGATTCAACAGGGACAATGCACATACAAATTCACAGAGACAGCTGCACCATGTGCAAGTATTACACACATCTAAGCAAGACAGAAACCCAGTGCTGAGAGCAGAAGTGGACATAAGACTCCATCTGTAGCCCAGAAGCTATCTCCAATTGACAACCATTCACAAAGGAAAAATTAATTTTCTCCACTGACTGCACAAACCACATTTAACAGCAGGCCCCATGCCCAGCAGTAGATGACGAACATAAAACTAACTCAGGGTATTCTTTGAAGTTTATTGTCTCATAATACTTTGGGCATTTGGTTTATTTTCTTGATATTTGGTTTATTTATTATGGTTTCTTTTTCTTTTTCTTTTCTTTTCATTTCTTTCTTTTTTTTTTTTTTTCCGAGAAAGAGTTTCTCTGTATAGCTTTGTGCCTTTCCCGGAACTCAATTTGTAGACCAGGCTGGCCTCGAACTCAAAGAGATCTGCCTGGCTCTGCCTCCTGAATGCTGGAATTAAAGGCATGTGCCATCACCGCCCGGCTGATTTTGTGTTTTTGTTGTGTGTGTTTCTTATGCGTTTTCTTTCTTTTTTAAAATTTTAGTGATATTTATTTATTGCCTGTTTGTTTTCTAAAGAGAGTGATAAAGAAGGCTTGGAGTTGGATGGGTGGTGAGGAGAGGAAGATCTGAGAGGACATGTGTGAGGGAAACATGATCATAATATATTTTATGAAAAAAAATGTTTTCAATTAAAGAAGTTAAAAAATGTTTTTACTTACTCTTGAAGAATTGCATACAATAATTTTGATCATGCTCATTCCACTTCTCTAACTCTTCCATGGTCAGCTGCTACTTCCATAATAACCACACAGATTGCTGTTTTAAGAATATTGAGTCCTGTTCATGTTAACCAACTGCTTGTGGGCATGTGGCCTAAAATGGGGTGTGATACCTATATCAAGTGTCACTTCAGTGGAAAGAAGTGACTTGCCCTTTCCCAGCAGTTATCAATTACTAATACTATACTAATACTAATACAACTGCTTCTTGTTTAGAGGTGGGACTTCATGCCTGCCTCTTTTCCTCTATGCTGGGATTATTTTCTTGCTTGAGTTTGTTCAGATCTTGTGAACACTGTCATATTGCTGTGGGGTTATGTGTGTATCTGCTCTGCTGTGTCCAAAAAATGCTCTTTCATTGGAGTCATTTACCACCTGCGCCTCTTACACTCTTTCTGCCTTCTGTTCCCGATAGATCTTTGAACCTTGATGAGAGGTTGAAAGAAGGCATCCCGTTTATGTTTAAATGTTCAAAAAGCTTTTTACTTCCTACATATCGTCCAGTTGTGAGTCTCAGTGTTAACTATCATCTTCTGCAAGAAAAAATAAAAACTTCAATGTTGAGAGTTAAGAAATAGACAGATCTATGTCATAGAAAGATACAAGAATCACAATGAAACTATCTATCGGAAGAAATTTAATATGAAAGTATTTTATTATTTCACAATTTTTATCTGTCAAAGTAAAGTTTTAGTTCTGCTTCATGGTGAAATCTTGTAATGAGATTACTTACCTGTCACACATCTCTGCTTACAGTTAATTTCTGAGGAAAATCATGCTGACATTCACTAATTATGCATTTACTCAATGTTATTTGATTGTATTTTCTCTGAAGTAAAATAAACTTGAGGCTGTGGGATGTTAATGTATGTCCTGTGGGAGCCCTTCTTGGGTTCCTTGTGGCGTTACCCAGCAGGTTTGCATAGAGGATGATTAGGACCATGGGCCTGAGTGCAGGTGTCTGAGATGGTCTGCACTTGGCTGTACTGAGGGATGGTCTGTATGTCAAGTTGCTCTGATTGGTCAATAAATAAAACCTGATTGGTCGTGGCTAGGCAGGAAGTATAGGCGGGACTAACAGAGGAGAAATAAAAGAACAGGAAGGCAGAAGGAGACACTGTCAGCCACTGCCAAGACAAGCAGCATGTGAAGATGCTGGTAAGCCATGAGCCACATGGCAAGGTATAGATTTGTAGAAATGCGTTACTTTAAGATATAAGAACAGTTAACAAGAAGCCTGCCACAGCCATACAGTTTGTAAGCAATATAAGTCTCTGTGTTTACTTGGTTGGGTCTGAGCAGCTGTGGGACTGTCAGGTGACAAAGATTTGTCCTGACTGTGGGCAAGGCCGGAAAACTCTAGCTACAAATGGCGCCCAACGTGTTGGCAAGAGTTTCTACCTAAAACCTGAGAAAAGATTCTAAAATGGAGCTAAAAACATCTTCCTAATTGTGTCTCTCAAATGAGTGGCAGCTGCCGGTTTGAGCTACTTGTGCGTTCCTGGCATGTGCGCTTAACCTGCAGTAAGGCGGAAATGAGGCCTCTGCAAGTGGCACATTAAGCTGCGTGGTCAATTTAGCCTTTGCTAGTTACAAAACAAAAAAGGTTTCTGGGCTACACGCTGCTTGGATAAAAGCATAGACTCATGATAGCTCCCAGAGCTGGCGGTAAACGTACCACAGCCATGTTGGGAAGCTGAGGTGGGCGGAGCCAGCAGCCATAGCACTGTTTCAGTCTTACAAATGCTGCAGTTTAAAGCAATAGATTCACAATAAGACAGATTCAGATGGAACAAGACTTTAAATGCTTTACAATGTGTGTAAAAATGTACATAGGCTTGGAAGAGAGAGGAAAAGGAACATAGACAGTTATATAAAGAAATAGAAAGTTTTAAAATAGTAAAGTCTTTAAAGAGAAATTAAAAGTAATATAAAAAATAAGCCATGTAAAGATGGATATCACACAGAGAGTCTGGATTATATTGTCTTTGGGATTTTTAACTGCAGAAAGACATTTGATTGTAAAGACTGCTCAGTTGAATCAATGTATATATTTTAAAGGTATTTCAATTTTGAAATTTATGTCTAAGGATGTTTTGCTTTGGAAAGGAGACTCTGCTTTTGTTTCCACAGAAAGCCAGAGGCTATGGATTTGTTCCAGATTAAGATACATCAGGTTTGACCAGCCAAGACCACCTGAAAGGTCTCTGATGACACCATGGCCCAGATGATTCAACATCCAGAATTGTTTCAAGGCAACTGGCTCAGACGATACAGCCTCACGGACTACTCCATGATCCTTAAATATTCTTTGTGTCCCCATAAGATACAGCGCCCCCTCCAGCAGGAAGTAGTAAGAGAAGCTACGCCCAAATTCCCAAATATACCAAGCTGGCTTTGGAGATGTGTAAAAGTTAAAACCTTCCTTTTTAAAAAAAAGAAAAGGGGAAGTGCTGTGGGATGTTAATGTATGTCCTGTGGGAGCCCTTCTTGGGTTCCTTGTGGTGTTACCCAGCAGGTTTGCATAGAGGATGATTAGGACCATGGGCCTGAGTGCAGGTGTTTGAGATGGTCTGCACTTGGCTGTACTGGGGGATGGTCTGTATGTCAAGTTGCTCTGATTGGTCAATAAATAAAACCTGATTGGTCGTGGCTAGGCAGGAAGTATAGGCGGGACTAACAGAGGAGAAACAAAAGAACAGGAAGGCAGAAGGAGACGCTGCCAGCCACTGCCAGGACAAGCAGCATGTGAAGATGCTGGTAAGCCACGAGCCACGTGGCAAGGTATAGATTTGTAGAAATGCGTTACTTTAAGATATAAGAACAGTTAACAAGAAGCCTGCCACAGCCATACAGTTTGTAAGCAATATAAGTCTCTGTGTTTACTTGGTTGGGTCTGAGCGGCTGTGGGACTGGCGGGTAACAGAGATTTGTCCTGACTGTGGGCAAGGCAGGAAAACTCTAGCAACAATATTTTATGTTATTTATGTTAACTGCTATAGTATTGATAGTATAAAAATAATTCATTTCTATGTGACTAATTCTAACCTATTCCTATCAAATTTGAAGATTTCTAAAGAGAAGATCAAAATAGCCAACTATGTGTTATCAATATTTTCTTGAGGTATGGTGATAATATTAACAATTTATATTAACTGTTTTATACTTTTACTGTTTTTCTTTTAATAATGCACATTCTAAAACTTTTTGTACTAATATAAGCTTATATTTCTAATGTATTGAGGCTGCCAGAGAGTTTTTTAATGGTTGGATTACACTAAGTATTTATCATATTAGACAAAAAAAAAAGCAAAGAAATATATGACCAAATATTGCACTTGATGTCAGTGCCTAAGTTTAAGGATTCCTCAGCACTTGGCAGCAGCCAATGTGAGTGTAGAAATTTGTGATACCTTATATAGGTTTGTAGTTCTCAGCTGGGGATCTGGTACCCTTGGTCCTATAGACTTGAGAGCTCTTCGGAAGTTTTCTGGTAATCAGAGGTTTTCTTTTCTGGTTCTTGTGACTTTGTATTGTTCTTCAGTCTCCCCTCTATCTTCCTTGGATGGCTCTCCACTGTTACCATCTTTTTGCCCTGTTCTGATTCCGATTATTTGGCTGCTTCATTTAGAACTGTCAGAAAGATGGATACTTAGACTGTATCACTCTGCAACACTCCCAGAAAGTCTGCTATTGTCACTTGTCCCTCTCAGCTTCATGTTTAACTATGTTTTTTTTTTTTTTTTTTACTGGCTCAGCTCACTCTATGGAAAGTAGGCAAGATGACTCAAGAGGCTAAAGCGATGGCTAAGCAGTTGATGTCTCATACTCTTCTTGTAGAAGACCCGAGTTTTGTTTCCTATCACCATATAATGTGGCTGCCTGGAACTCCAAATTGAGGGGAACTGACTTTCTCTTCTGTATCTGCAGGTATTGTATTACATTAATATGTACAAACTCATACCCCCAAAACATATATATGCATAATTGAAATAAATATATAAAATAAAATATTAAAAAAATAAAAAGATGTCTTGAAGGAAGACATTTGGCCTAAATACTGCAACAATAGGGTAGGCGTGGAGAAGTTAATGGCCATTTCTCTTTGCTGCCTCACTGATTCAATATAGCCTGCTTATATAACTATAAAATGGGTATTTGGACCAAGCACAAGTCTTTGTTTAAGCTACTTGTAGCCTTTCCCATTAGAACCAATCACAGACATCGATCCTTGTGCTTTAGACCAGCCATAGCCTAGGTCCACAGATGCTAAAGCTGTCATTTTGTATCAGTGAAACATCAACCATCTCTCTGGTAATCTGCCAGGGGAAGTACATTCCCTCTGGCCTAAGACAAAATGGTTTTAGTGACATTTAAAGTTCATAAAAATTGTACTTTTCAGTACACTGTGTTTCTGCACAGTTTAGGTTAGATGTATGAAATTCATTTTAGATGATTTTCTCTTTACAGTAGGTTTTTGGCAACGCTACTCCATATTAAGTACATGAGCATCTGTGTTTTTCTTTTGTGGTCAGAAACTGAGTATTTAACTGCTGATAACTGGCCCTAGAACAGACCAGTCAAGTCATTGTTTCAGAGGTAGACCATGGAAATCTGCTGGAATGACAAAACTAATTTGCTACTAGGGAAAATTCTGCAGATCATTAATAATAAAGATCATTCATAACACAATGCACTTCACCTCAAATTTTTGGATTTAACATATACAAGATGTCCTGGTGCCTCCATAAATGTTTGTACCATTGGTTCATAAATTATATGCAGCTGTTGAGACTTTGTTACCAGAAGAGAATCCAACTATTCTCTAATGCTCTTCTAAGGCACTTTTTTTTTCAGTTTCTTGGCCCTTCACAACAGTTTCTGGTAATGAATTCTTCCCTTAAATAAAAATATCTTGCCAATTTATTACATTTAACACTATAGTTGGAAGACCTGAGCAATTTAAAACATAAAAGAATGACTTTATTTGTAAACAGATAAATATGGAGCCTTCTGTTTATCCAAGTCTTTCAAATAAACACTTTATGTCAGTAACATGGGCAGACACAATAGTTCAGACAAGAATTAACGTTGGTCTCTTTGTTAATGTTTGAATTTTGTGTTTCATCAGCAACTTTTCTCCACACTGAATTATAGTCAGTCTGTAAATGTGTCAAGCCTCCTTCAGCAAGCTATCTATTTGGCTACTTGAGAATGGTTCGGGATGCTAGGGGTAGAACAGCTTCTTTTTCTCTGGAGAAAGAAACAAATCATTGAGAAAAATTGATCAGTCAATCAGGCTTCACTATCAGGAAACCAACTAATCTGCATTCCCCACCCCCAGGGTTTTCTCTCTAATCATCATAGAAACTTTCATGATTCCTACTGTGAGACACAAGGCTCTGAAGCCCAATTAACTGTGTAGTCAAGTAAAATGCAGATTTTTTATTCTACTAGGGCTACTGTATAAATACAACAGTTAATGTGATGTATATAGCAGTAATTAAAAAGTTGAAAGCAGTTTACATCATGCTGATTAAGGAAATGAATAATGACATTATCTCTAGATGAAATCTGTGGTTACATACATGGTGCGACTTACAATGTGTGAAAAACTCTTCTTGTCTGAGAATTATCACACATAGTAATATTGCTCTAACATGTGTGAAATAATTTGCAGTTTCCATAGCATTGTCAAGTAACTATAATGCTTACTTCTCTCAATAACACTGAAACACATTGGTGAGATATTATCATCTCTATTTACTATGCAAGTAAACACATACTTACACATAAATGGAAAATTTATATTTAAGCATTTATAATGTAATGGTGCCCTTTAACATATAGCTTATCACTTAATATCATTTTCTTCATAATATTACTTTATAGATAAGGCAAATACGATTCACAGAAGTTTACAAGTTTGTCTCTGTTTACATGGCTAGTAATTGATAAAACTCAGACTGGAATCCAAATCTTAGCTCTTTCAAGTCCATAGCCAAATATCTAAACAAATTCATATAGGTGACCCATTTTTAGTGAACTGTTCAAATTTATTTGCATGAATTTTGATGTCTCAAGTGTTAGCAAGAAGAATTTAGTCTAAAAGAGTTTGATTTTCAAATCAAATGCTCATGGATTTAAGAATACTTTCAGATTCTTTGCTTAGCAATTAACTCTAATACATCACTGACCTCTAGCTCTATCACTATCTTTATCTAAGCCTGTCTATGTGATACCAATACAAATTTATGTCTTGAGTGGTTTCCTTAAACTATAATTGTTTTTACTTATAACTGGAGAGTTTTTGTTTTTATCATTTTTCTTTAACACTATTTTTATTCATTCTTTGAGACATTCATATAATTTATTTTTATCATTAGTTTCATTTTATTTATTACTCTTGTTTATCTTAATTTATAAGGCATAAAATATATGGATATAGAAAATATTACATTTATTTTGAAATTAATATATTTATTAATTTACAAGTACATTCTTCAGAGTTACCATTAATTCATCAACAGATAGGTAATGTCCTTTAATTCAACCCAACATGCACATACATGGACACAACTTTTTTTTCCCCAGTTATTACAATCTTTGCATCTGAATGACTCAACCATGAATAAGCTTAGTTTTCCCAGTATGAGTCCTTAAATCTATAGCTCTGGAGTTCAACAATAATTCAATATTTAATCTTTGATTTATGTATTTCTATTTTGTGTGTTGTGTGTTTGTGAGTGTGTGTTTGTGTGTGCATGTGTGTATGTTAGTGGAATATGTGCAGACCCAGTTCTCATGGCAACCAGAAAAGTGTTAGGAACTAGAATGACAAATAGGTGTAAGCAGTGATGTGGTTGCTGGGAATTAAACCCTTGTACTTCAAGAACAGCCAGTGCTGTTAACCACCAAACTGTCTCTCTAGATGCAGTGATTCTCTACCTTCCTAATACTATGGCCTTTAAAACAGTTCCTCATGTTGTGGTGACCCTCCCCCCCAACAATTAAATTACCTTCCTTGCTACTTCATAACTGTAATTTTTGCTGCTATTATAGATTGTAATGTAAATATAAGATATGCAGATGTCCTTAAGCAATGCCTGTTAAAAGGTGATTTGACCCAGCTACGCATCTCTCTCCCCTATGCAGAGAGTCTAGTCTGGTCCCATGCAGGTTCCACAGTTGTAGGCCTAATGTTTGTGAGTTCCTATGGCTTTGGTTCTGTTGTCTCTGTATGTTTCCCCATCATTATCTAGACCCTTCTTGCTCATATAATCCCTCTTTCCTTTCTTTAACTGGACTCCCGGAGGAGCTGAGCCTAGTGCTTGACTGTGGATCTCTGCATCTGCTTCCATCAGTTACTGGATGAAGGCTCTGTGATGACTGTTAGGGTATTCACTGATCTGATTACCAGAGTAAGCCAGTTCAGGCACCATCACCACTGTTGCTAGTAGTCTAATATGGGGTCATTCTTGTGGATTTCTGGAAATTTTAGTAGCTCCAGGTTTGTTTGAGGGCCCCCTGGCAGTGTGATCAGGATCTATCCCCGGTGCATGAGCTGGCTTTCTGGAGCCCATTACCTATGGTCAGACACTTTACTCACTCTTGATGCAGCGGGAAGTGGCTTAGTCCTGCCTCAGCTGAATGTATCAGGCTTAGCTTCTCCCTCACAGGAGAACTCACACTTTTGGAGGAAGGGGTAAAGGGTAGGTTAGGAAGGGTAAAGGTGTCGTGGGGAAGTGAGAGGAAGGATGTAGTCAGAAGGTTTCTCTGGTCTTGCCAAGTGGCTGCAGTCCTATGGCCCACTTATAAAATAATCACTCAGAAGTTCATATTAATTATAACTGCTTGGCCATTAGAATAGGCTTATTACTGACTAGCTCTTACACTTAAATTAACCCATAATTTTTTTTTCTGGAGCTGAGGACCGAACCCAGGGCCTAGCAAGTGCTCTACCACTGAGCAAAATCCCCAACCCCAAATTAACCCATAATTTTTATCTATGTTTAGCCACATGGCTTGATACCTTTTCTCAATTTTGCCTTGACATCTTGCTTCCTCTGTGTCTGGCTGGTGACTCCTGACTCATCCCTTTTTCTTGCCAGAATTCTCCTCATCTGCTCACCTCACCTATACTTCCTGCCTGGCTACTGGCCAATCAGTGTTTTATTTATCAGCCAATAAGAGCAACACATATTCACAGCATTCAGAATGATATCCCTCAGCAGAGGGATGAAAGGGGGATCTGTGGTTGGTATGTAAAATAAAAAAATTAAAAAAAGAAAAAATATGCATGTGTAAAATTCTCAAAAAATAAAAAAACACTTTAAGAATAATTTTATTTACATATTTATTTGTATGTTTATTTTTAAAAGAGGGGCTGTGTAGTCTCATCTTGCCTCAAACTTTTATCTTCTTTTGCTAGTATTACCAGCTTAATTTCATCTTAATATAGGTAATACTGGGATCATATGAATGTTTATTCCTCAAGAAAATTGTTTAATGTTAGCCTATAACCAAATTTTTCCTTCTGTCTCCAATCTAGTTTCTTCCTGGCAGGGTTTTCAGGACTTACCATCTTGTTGAATATCACCAGATGTCCAAGGCTTCAATGTCTTTCTACAATCCTATATAGGCAGAAATTGGGGTTGTAACTATTATAAATTGAATTATTTCTTCCTTGCAGAACTGCCTCTAGATGGATAGCTATGAGACCATACAATACATAAGCTAAGACACACATCCATGTAATTTAACCAGAATTATACTCAGGATAAATTATGGTTAAATGAAATAAATTTGTCCTTTGGTGTTCAATAGAGTGACTTTAAATTGTCAATCATTTATTATCTGTGGCATCATAAAATTCCTATTTTGTATTTATAATTTTGTTATTCACATCTATAAACTGGGCATATTGGTAATAAATGCCTTTAAAGTTTTAATATCAATATGATTTAAATAAACTATATATACTTTCTTGATATATAGATAAACAGACATAGATTATTATAAAAAGTAGATATTTCAAAATGTTTCTTTTTTTGGTTTTTTGAGACAGGGTTTTTTTTTTTTTATAAGATGTATTTATTTATGTATACAGTGTTCTGCTTGCATGTGTCCCTTCAGGCCAGAAGAGGGCACCAGATCTCATTACAGATGGTTGTGAGCCACCATGTGGTTGCTGGGAATTGAACTCAGGACCTCTGGAAGAACAGCCAGTGCTCTTAACCTCTGAGCCATCTCTCCAGCCCCTAAATATGTTTCTTAACAAGGCATGTTGGTTCAGGCCTTTTATCCCAGTACTCAGTAGGCAGAGGCAGGTGGATTTCTGTGAGTTTGAGCCCAGCCTGGTCTACATTGCTAAGAGACATTATATCAAATATATATATATATATCTTTTTTCCTTCTATATTCTTGTATAAACATACACATACACTTGACAGGTAAATAGATAAATCTGAAACAAAGCACAAAACTGATCCAGATTGAGGAATTCATTGCCTGTACTGTTGGTGAGAGCTTTACTGCCACCTGTTCATCCTTATCTGTCATTACACAGAGTTACTGGAACAGCTGTTAGCAGAGGGGCTGGAATTATGACCATGGTTACACAGCGGAGCACTGCTACACAGAAATGAAATACTGTACAGCCTATTCTGGGTTAATGTCATGCTTTCATGATTCCTATGCTTTAATGTACTGAATTAAATAGTCACACGCCCCTAAAAATAGCTGGTCTAGTTTCTAGAAGTACTTTTTAGACATCCTAAAGTTAGAAAACTTTCTACAGGAATGGGCACATTTGAAGATGAGTTAATGGGTAGGATTTTCTGACAACTGCCTCCCAGGAGATCAAAATGCCAATCTTCTCATCATCTTTTTATTAGCCGTCCTGAATCAGAGAGATTGACCCTCGTGTCTCCAGCTCCTGAAATATTTTGTGAAGTAGAAGAGATAGAAAAGGCACTTTTTAAATAATACTTTTCCAGCACATACACAGCTGTAAAGTTTCGTTAACAACACACACACACACACACACACACACACACACGACAATAGTATGACAGAAAAATAACGTTTTCCTGGCTCCATAATTGCTGTTGAAAATCAAACATGTACATATATTGTCCCCACTTAGGATTTCAACAGATTTCTTAAAAATCTTTGAGAGGTAAGAGTGACATGTGGAGCTGTGACAAGAGAAAGAGGCCATGGGTAACGAAAGGCCTTATAGCATTTTTGCTTTTACAATGAAGCTGGCTTTTGGCAAAATATCAATTTTTATTATTCATTTGGAACTTCTCTGAGCAGTCATTCAAATAATAGACAAAGCATAAATGTTATGACTTATTATTCAAAACTCAATGGCTAGTTTAAGCAGCTTGACAGTTTTGTTACTGTTTTTGTTTTCCTAAAGATAGACTGGAGACAATTCTAGGTTTTTATATTTATTTTTTAATTTTAATTAATAATTAATTATATTTAAATTCATTTTTAAAATCTACTGCTTTTAAATATTCCATAATATGTAAGATTTTTACTGTGTATGGTTTACATCTATCTTTAGATGGTCCAAGTAGATATCTGCATTTCTTTTTTTATCTAATAGAAGCCTTAGTTAACATTTAAAATCTGAACTACAAAATTTGAAGTCTCCTAACTCCTCCTTAGTTCATATTTGTTTTGTTCATATGCTATATTTTACACACACACACACACACACACACACACACACATATATATATATCCTCTAATCTCACATATATTTTTTGGTAACTATTTTCGCCCACAATTATAGTATGGAAAAATCAATTTCCATTTTTGTTTTATACAATGTAATTAATGTTATCAGATTTTTATGCTACCTTTGAATTTATTCATATATATTATTTATATTATAGATACAATTTTCCCTAGGAAAATTTGAAATGCATTGGAGTACTATGGATTATGTGTTATTTATTTTATTATCCACATATAATACATTATTGAATACCTGGAATAAATATGCACTTTCAGTATGCATATAAACACCTTCTAAGGTATAATGTTAGTAATTACCTATGTAATTCAATTACCTAATGGATTTTGACAATTTTGAGGTGTCACAGCTTTGTTACTCTTCTCTCTCACTTGGTTTTATGTTATACTTTTCCTTCATGAAATCCAGTTAAGATGGTATCTTATTGAACAAGCGCTAAATGGTTTCCCGAGTCTTTACTGTCATTATTCAGATGAAACATTGCAATCTCACATATATAAAGCATATGTATATAAATATACCTTTCTAAGAACTAATAAGCATTAAGAGTTACCTTTTCCTCTGCATGATAACTACTTAATAAAGTTTAAAATTCTATCACAATTACCATGCAAATAATAAGTTTACTTTTAAATGAGGAGAAGGAATAAATTGAAGCTTAATATAAACTGAAACTGTGAAGCCAAAAGATTTCTTAATATTAAACCATGCTTGGCAAGTGAACAGATTCCTCTGGGGAATGTGTTGGGAGCATGTCACTTTCATTTTTCAATGGTATAAAAGCATTCAATGGTATATATAGAAATCGACAAGGCACCCTGGCAGGAACATGTGGACCGAGAGACCCAAAAGGTCATTTCCATGATGAGTAATACTGCTTCCTAGCAGTGGTCATTCCTTTACAGTGGTATTGTGTACTTATTTTATTCTCCCTCTTATCTCCTTCACACACACAAACCACATATATAAAAAAAAAATCAGAGCACATGATGTTTGAATGCCTTTTATCCTTCTGTAAGAAAAAAATAAGGCACATATAACTTAAGAAATATAGCAGATGTACTGATTTTGTGATAAAGAGCAGACGTTTCAAGGTCTAGCTGCACAGAGAGAATTTTAGGTACAGTCTAAATTTGTGACTGAAGAAGCAGTCTAAGTTTGTGGCATTAGCAATATTTGTAATCTTACAGCCTTTGTATTTTTGTAGGAATAATATGTAGAAAAATGTCAGAAAATGCAATCTAGGAAAGTCTGTTTGGTGAAAGTCAGGGAGGCAGGTGATATTTATACTAGAAGAAGCAAAAGCACCATCTGTAAAAGAGTTGCAAGGCGAGATGTTATCAAATATTCACAAAACAATGCGACTCATTATGACATTTATCCCATCTCCACACTTCAACACTTCTCTAGCTCCATTACAAGAAATACACAGTCGTACAGACACATATCTGCAGGCCCACTCAGATACACAGCTAATAAACTAGAAGACATTATGAGGCAAAGAACTATATATTAGACAAAATCAAAAGCCACAATAATTCTTAGGGGGGATTTTCATAGTGCCATTTTTGCTTTATTATCACAAATTGACTATTTAACTCATTAGTCTCTATTTCTCACAATATTAGTATGACTCCCCAAGCAGGGTGCTCAAATTGAAAAATAAGCATTGAGCATAATACAAAGGAATAATAATTATCAAATACAATATGTGTTTACACATTGATGAGGATACTTAACAACTCTCCTCTATAAAGAATGTTCAGATGCCGGGCGGTGGTGGCGCACGCCTTTAATCCCAGCACTCGGGAGGCAGAGGTAGGCAGATCTCTGTGAGTTCGAGGCCAGCCTGGGCTACCAAGTGAGTTCGAGGCAAGGCGCAAAGCTACACAGAGAAACCCTGTCTCGAGACGAAAAAAAAGAAAAAGAAAAAAAAAAAAGAATGTTCAGAAATGGTTTTGGACAAAAGATAATGCCTCACCAAACAAAACTAAACAAAAAAATAAAATAAAATAAATTAAAATGAAAACAATCAAAATTTTAAAAGAAGGAAAATAGATTATGCACTCATGACTTTTAAATCCTGTTTAAAATGGTTTGTCTTTCCAACTGGTCTGCAGCACCGTTGATTTAGGAAATGTCTTTCGTGTCCAACTGTTACTGTGCCAAAACCAGTTCCACATTTAGCTTCAAAGGAGTATACAGATTTATCCCTTCCCCCCTCCCTGTTATCTGCCTGCCTCCCTCCTTTGCCTAGCAACTGATGACTTCACTAGTAGAACTCTGAGTGTAGAAAAAAGCAGTTGTTTCCTGCCTTCATTCCAGTTGCCAGACCTCTCTGAGGCAGAAGCAAGAATCAATTCTCCAGACTACTCGGCTGCTCTGGGTGTTCAACTTGCTTGCTCTACCACCTCATGAAGGTGATCTTGATCTTATTTCCACATGGCTTGTACTGAAATCGGGTAAGTGTGAAACTGAGTAACTCTCAGTTTAAATTTGAAAGCAAAAGACTATTTGAATGTTGTTACTGTGTTACTTGGACAGGGACAAGAGGGTCGAAAGTGGTATTGGTGGGGATCACAGGCAAAAGTAAAAGAAGGTGATTGTAGGCAAGAGTACTGATTGTAAGAGTACAAAACACTAATGATTTTAAATGTAAATTTGAAATGAGTTACAAAGCTCTAAACAGTAGAGCTAAGTCATGAGGAACTTATACGCTAACAGATTCTGATATAGGTTAAATGAAAAGTAAGTTTTAGTATAATTTAATTTGACTATGTGGTGCATCATAAGTCAACAGAATGCTTAAATAGAATCTTTGACTTCTGTGAAAGAATGTAATGCCCTGTCCCTGCCCCCACTCCCTAGAGACTTCTCATAACATTCCTGCCAGAATCTGAATTCTGGGCTTAGTCGGTTAGCAGCTGCTATTTTCTGTCAACTAGGAAACCAACTAGGCTATGTAGGTCCTTTTTCCTACCTTTGACTGATAATCGAACGGCACACAGCGCAGCTGTTGATGGTGATCATGTAATCTGGTATTAAAGGGACTTCTGGTGATGTGGGGGGTATCAGTAGGATAAGAAAGTATTTGCCAGACTACATAGAGGAAAAAACAAAAAACAAAAGAACGGTAGTCCTTCATTCCTCTATGTTCCAGGAATTTAATCACGTGCTTGAAATATTTTCTGGGAAATACATTTCCATTTTAAATAAATATTCATTTCTGTTTTTGTAAGGCTTGGAGGGCATAGCTGTTCATCCATAATGGTACCTGTGGACAAAAATGGAAGCAGGGAGACACGCCACAATGTGCCACTTTGGTGTCTGAAGTGCATGCGGAAGGATGATGAAGATGATACCGAATGCTGGGCCCGCCCTCGGGTCCCCCTGAGACCCCCCTTCACTGTGCCGATACCAGGAGCCTGCATTCTTGAAAATCCAAGAGCTCCGAGACACCCTTTTACACTAACACCTGCTATTGAGAAAGAGTCCCTAGCAACAGAAGTAAACAGCTCGGAGGGCCTGGAAAGCCAGAACAAGAAGGATCATGATTCTATTAATATGTCCCAGGAAATCTCTGGAAGCCCAGTGGCACTGATGATCGGAGGTCCAAGAGTTGTTAGTGCGGTTAGTGAGGGAAATGGCAATAGCTCAAAGCCATATATGCCTGTGCCTAGATCCCAAGGGTTCTTTCCACCAAGGGGCCCACAGTCACGAGGCCCTCGATATGTCCCCACACTTAGCTCGGGGATAATGATGGAGGTGACTCCAGGAAATGGTAGAATGGCATACAATGGCAGCCTGGCCCATGTTTCTTTCGCACTGGGAAGCCCAAGGCACCCTGTGGATATTTGGCAGCAGAGACCTCCTCTCCATTTGTCAACCAGTGTTGCAGGCTTACCTTGCTCTACTGCTTACTGCTTCATGCCGCCTCAGCCACCAGCGTTCAATCCAGTTCCTGTGATGCCTTCTCCCTTTGCTTCTCCCCTGAGATTTGGCTCTCCTCTGTTGCCTTATTTTTTTCCTTATAACACTGGAGCAATGCATCCTCCTCCATACTTAAACTAGAGGGTTTGCAAGGAGTAAATGGGAAAGAAAAGGGTTGGGGAAAAAAGCTGAAATCTACTAATTTTTTTCTTTATATATGAAATTCCCTACTCTCTTACATTTTAGCACTAATGTGCCTTATGTGTTTAGAAATTTAATAAAGATTTGAAAATTTTAATTGTAGTGTCTTTTTTTAATCCGAAACCATAGATTTTGTTTTCTATATTTCAGAAAATTAGTGCAGATATGTAACCGTGTTTCCTACATAGCTCACTTGAATCATTACCACTGTTTGCTCCTGACTGGTCCTTCAATATGAACGTGAAAAGGAACAATTGTGACCTTGTTAGGCCAAGTATAGAGTTAGTAATTTCTACATGCCTAAAGATAGGATACCTGCTCAAAGTGAGATGAGCACTTTAAGTTGTTTCACAGAGGCAAGCCGAAATCCCCAAAGGCATGAACAATAAAATGAGGCATGTGGGAAAATATATCCTGATCATATCCAACTTAAATCCACCCTCCACTCTGCCTGGACAGAAAAAAAAAATCTAGCCAAGTAAAAGAAGAGTCAGGCTAAACAAGCATGGAATCAGGAAGGTGAGGATGGGAAAGCCTTAGTGCAAAGATTCTGTTTGAAGCAGGATCAGTCCTTCAAGTTTTCAGTTTTGCTAAGACAGTAAGATGCAGATCGTTTGATACACAAAATTCTGGGAAAAACATTAGGGGGGATGGGCACAAGATTTTTCATCCTTTCTTAGAATAAGGCCTGTTACATGATCATAACTTTTAATTGCAAATGCAAGTATTTTACCTATGTGTAGGAATTTTATTGAATATTGCTATATTTGCTATAGCATTAATATTATAAAGATATACTTGAAATATACCAAAGCACTCATACAGTATGTTTGGCAAAATCAAGTAACACTAATATGGGCACAGCATATAAGATGCAAGGATGGCCATTTTGAATACTATAATTTAGTATAGTCTTTAGAAATAGACCTTAAAGTCTAGTGGTAGTGAATGCAATGACTGAATTGGAAATATTTCCAAAGAATACTTAAACTGAACATATCTCACATGCAGTACTACATGTGATATAGTAGCAAGAAGCTGGCATAAACTGCTGATCCAAATAACACCTATTGGTAAGTAAAAGCCATTCATATATTTTGAATACTAACACTAAGTTCTTTGCTATTTCAATCCCTCTAAAAGCATAAGGATCCCTGGTGTTTCTTTGTCTCCATTATAGGTCACACTAAATGTGCAGGCTGCTGTGTAATGGTGAGCAGGAACATCTGTATGGTGTTTGATGGCTTTCCCTTCACCCTGTTTATGTCTTGAAGCTGGCAGAGTTCCATCAGTTCACTGTGTCCAGGTCAGCAGGAATATTCTGCAAATTTTTGACAGCTGCTCACTATGAGGTAGCTTAGTCTCAGCATTCCAAGCACTTATTGAATTTTCAGGCTTATTGAGCAGGAGACTTGGGCATGCTTATTGTCATAAAAATATTTTTCAGCCAGATGTTAAAAGATATTTTGACAAGAAATCAAGTTGTTGTCTGAAAGCCAGTGCTGCCTCTCCAGAGATCTTCAAAACAGTGTGCTGAATGACAGCAGGCAAGGATCGCCTCTCCTTCTCAAAAGAAGGACTCTGGATACGTGCTCAAAAAGAGTCTGTGTGCAATTACAGCAATCTATGACAAATACACTGTAACAAGAACGCACCACAGAACAGTCCACTCTTTTTCAACTCTGTTCCCTCTCTTAACACCCTTTATGTGCTTATTATTCTCTATGCCATTTCTGAACACTGAACCCATAGTAAGCATCAAAGAATAACTATCAGCAAAATGAGGCATTGAGGTTTTATTTTTGCTTCTGCATTACAGGATAAATGTGTTTTCTTTAGTTTATTTAGAGCTCAGTGCCCACAAAACAGGCTTCAATGAATTCAACTATCAAATAAGCCTGGAGTTCTGTTCTCTCATGCAAGGGAAATAAAAATATTTGCTTTTTTCATGGCTTCTGTAAAGAATCCGGAGCCACATTGTTATCAAGGTGAAAAAATTAGAACAGACGAATTATCTTAAAATTGTAATTTCTAAATTATTGATTCATTCTGAGCCAATATTAATCCCGTTGCAATATGAAAAGTACTCACTGTGTAACACAATTAACTCTCTTGATCATGTACATTTTCTTTCCATCTTGCTCTGTGGTTGAGCTGTACTTAAATGAAAACGTGGAAGATAAATACTAATAAGGTGGATTTTTCTCATAATAATGGGAATGAGTTAAGTATTTCCTATTCTAAATTATATAACTATCACAAGAAGATTCATGTTAAGCTTTTTATTATAGCTCTCATTGTATGCTTAGTCATACACTGTGCCAGCCAAATTTTAATGTCCTATCCTATATAGTTGGGGAGATACATGATACAACAAGAAATACCTCTAAGTATTTTTGCTGTTTATAATATCTACACCTTAGGCAAAACGTGTATACATGCTTCTAATGAAAGCACAGAAAATTAAAGTATTAAATTCCAAAGTTTAAAAACATTAAGGCTTACATGTTTTCTAAATTGGGATGTTGTTAAAATTATATCTCCTTCTTCAGAAAATTAATACGAACAGTAAACATTATGAACTTTTTTGTATTTTCTGGAGTTTTAAGTTTGATGGCATAGAAATATGACTTCATCCACTGTGGGTGGTTTCAGTTAGTGATTATATATAGAGGACAGAGTTCACTCTGTACCTATCACATTGTACTATAACAATGGTGGTAGAATATTAATTATTACTGAAAGATATTGACTATTAGAGGTTCTAAATATATATCTTGGCTAAGTGATTCTCTTTCAAGTTCACTAGCTAAAACCAGGAATAAAATAAATATTATTCAGGTAAAAATCGCTGTCTTTTCACAGGGTAATTTCATAGCTATCTCAACAACTTGTGTCACTCCTTTATAATGACCCAGAGCTGAAAGTACTAAAGAGAAAATGATAGTATGAAATTGATTTAAATCACCAATTTATCTCTCTACTTTTCTATGTTGATATTCCTTTTTATTTGTTGTTTTACAAATGGGGCACATTGTAGCTCAGATTGAACTCAAACTTCTCATAATCCTCCAGAATGCTGAAATTACAAGTCTGTGTCACAACATGCAGTTTCCTCCTTTGTCAATAATAATGGGAATTATTGTATTAAATATTATATAGAATTATATAGTATTCATCAAATAAAGCTTAAACTTCAGAACTCAGATATATTAACTGACATATGAGAACAAATCTGGGCATATTAATGGGGTTTCATAGGCATATGTTATATAATGTATCAGAACTTTACAAATGTTTTCTTCTGCCATTTTGAGCAATGCCATGCATAATTATAATTTATAGCTAATACACCATGCATAGAACTGACAAAAGAGTTCTGCTATCACTTAGAACCCACTGATTAAATATTTCCAAGGTAGCTTCTCCCTATTATTCTACCCAGCTTCTGGAAGCCAGCCTTCAGTTCTCTCAGCTTTAATTATACTAACATATTAAATCATGTTTACAAGTGATATTATTTGTCTATACCTGACTTTTTTCATGCCATACTCTCTAGTTTCTCCTATCTGCTAAAAAGTTATTGACTTTTACAGTTTGTCTGACTGAGTAGTATTTTGTTCTGTATATATATGGTATTTTCTTCAGGCATTGTGTTGATGGATACTTACTTTGTTTTCATTTATTGTCTATTGTGAAGAGTGTTGTGATGAACATAAAAGTGAAGATGTCACTTCAATGTAGTGATTTCATTTAAATTTCATTTATATCAAACTAGCAACATTTCAGATTCATATAGGAATCTTGATTTTAAGTTTTTGAAGAAATCCCCATGCTGCTTTCCACAAAAAATGCACTAATTTACAATTCTATCAACAATGTATAAGGGTTTTCCTTTTTCCACCTTTACTCTGATGCTTATTGTTTTCAGTATTTTTCATAACAATCATTCTTACTGGGATGAAGTGATAAGTGACATTTCATTGAGGATTTGATTTTCCCAAATAATCACTAATCTGAGCATTTTACCTGTTGGCAGTATATGTTTTCTGAAATGTCTTTTGACACTGTCTTTTTTACACTGAGCTTTTGGATTTGGGTTATTGATTATTTGGAATGCCTTACACATTCTAGATACATTTCTCTTGTCATATGTATTACTTTCAATAGTTTATTTCATTCTTCAGAGTGTCAATTCACCGATTGTTTCCTTTGTGGTGCTGAAACTTTGATTTAGTTTCATTTGAGTGCTGGGTATCCAAACTCCAGTCCTCTTACTTGTTCTATAAGTGCTCTCTTCACTGAGCTGTCTACCTAACATCAGAGATGTTTTTATACTTTTTAAATAAAATTAAACCTTTGTGCATTCTCACAGACATTTGAATACTTAATTAAACTCACATATCAATGTACCTCTCAATTCTCATCTGACAAACTTTTATTTACTGTAGTGGGTAGCCATTCCAGCTTGGATCTGGAAGTTCCAACCCCCATTGAGACTCTGGCAACTGTCACGCCTACGAGGCGGGGCGAGGGGAGGTGCTGGAAACCCGAGAGCTGGATGGGCGAGCGCTCTCTCTGGGCGCGCTCTCTGCGCCTGGACCCTGGACGGTGGAGATTGACTGTGCAGAGCTCCAGAGAACACCGCTGGATTGCGATACACCTTCCCCAGACCCCCGCAACCTATCCATTCCTTCATTTGTAAGTCATCCACTAAATAAATCTTCCTTTTAACTACATGGAGTGGCCTTTATAATTTTCCCCAATATCTGGCGCCCAACGTGGGGCAAATTCCAAAGGCCTGGGCAGCTCCTGCCCTCAGCCTCCTCCCCGGCTGGCGGGTACCCAAACCCGCCTACAAAGTTCCATATAACCAGTCCATTCCCAAAAAGGGGAGCAGCTAGTCTGGTCTCAGCTCCCTAGCTTAGCCCCGAGACCAGTGAAAAACCGCTGCGAGTGAGGTATCCGGCCCCTGGCTCCCGGCCATCCCGCCATCTGCCTCCAGCTGCCGCCAGCCAAGGTTGCCAGCAGGCCCTGCTTTGGAGCTGTACCAGCACCGCCTGCTGGTTGAAAAGGGCTACTACACCCCCCATACCACAGAAAGGTAAGATAAACAAACCAGCATTTTATTTCAAGTAAAAGTACTTGATAATTTTACATCTTAAAATATCTTCCTTTTAACTACGTGGAGTGGCCTTTATAATTTTCCCCAATAATTTACAGTAGATGAAGATCAACATTAAGACCTACAACTGGTCAATGTGAAGATAATAAGACACTTCAGAATACTCAGCCCTAAATGGAACATATATACCCCATTCTTTCATTCTAAGGCTAAAAGATTAATGTGGAAGAAGGGGCCAAAAGAAGGAAAGAGCCTGAAGCAGTGCTTGTGTAAAAGGTAGCAGTGTCTTCTGTGCATAGTAGGGCAGTTGCACATTTGAACTCAACATCATTTGAAACAGCATGAATAAGACGTGGACATGCCCAAACAAGACACGATCCCATCATGAAGATACATGTTGGGCATTCAGTATGCCTGTTAACTTCTGAGAAAGGGGAGAAAGAGTTTACTATAAGAGTGTAGACTCTGATAAATTGATCGTACTTCTGTGAAAGACCACGTATTAAAAATGATTTGATGAACACAAATTAGTCTTGATGTGTTTTCAATAAATAAACAAATAAATATATGAATGAATAAATAAATTAATTAATTAAAAAACACGTAGGCTGAAGAGATGACTCTGCACTTAAGTGTTCTTGCTGTTGCAGAGGACTGTGATTTTGTCCCAGGTACCTATAGGGCAGCTCACAAGCCTTTGTACTTCCAGGTTCAGGGTATCTGATGCTTTCTTCTAGTCTTTATGGGTACAGCACTGACTCAGTACACTTACATACATTGAGGAAAAACATCCAAACACATAATATCAAGATTTTTTCTTTCTTAATTGAAAAAAGTGAATTTCATATAATATATTGTGAGCACTTTCCCTTGCTCTAACTCATTCTATATCCTTTCCACCTACTCACCCACTCAACTCTATGCTCTTTTTTTCTTTCTCTCTTTAGAAAGCAAAGAGACAAAAAACAAAAATAGAAACAAGCAAGTATAACATAAAAACTAAAGAAGCCACAATAAATAAATATATCCATACTTTTTGTAAAGGACACAAACTTAGGCGGAAGGGAAAAGGGGTGTACTCAGGAAGAGTTGGTGATATGAATGAATATGCTCAAAAGATGTTGTATGAAACACTCAACTAATAAATATGTAAAAGTAATTAAATGCTTGTGTACTATAAGTTTTCAGAAAAGTGTAAAGTAAAAGCAATTCATAATCTAAGGATAACTACAAAACAAATAATAAAAATATTTTTCAGTATATCAATTTTACGAAGAAATTCTAAGTAAAATTTAGTTTAGTAAAAGACATTTCACTATTGTTTCTTTTAATGGATAAGTATTTTATGGAAGTAAGTTCACTGTGTTCTCAATGGAGAAAATCCCTTTTCCCAAATAATATAATATGTACCCAACAAATCCATCAATCCCACAATAAAGAGCTTTGAACATACCATAGTGTTTGATAATGTAATTTACTATGAAATATGTATTAGTTACTGGCTTCTTCTAACATTCACATTATAAAAAGCTTTGACATTCAGGCCACGGTTATTGATGAATTATGTTTGTGCATGTAAGAAAGGGAAAAACAGATGGAGAAAGACAGAAGATTAAAAATAGAGAGGGGTTGGAGACACTGTCATTTAAGAAGAGATGAAATGCTTCAAAGTAGGAAACAGCTGCAAATTTGAATTGCTGTGGGAAAATAATAAATTTGGATGTGGCACAATGTAATCCAAAGACTTTGTGGCAATTTGGAAAAATTATGTGTCATGCATTAAGTGCCTCATGATAGAAAAGGGCATGTGTAGAGACCACATATTTGACAGGGTAAGGATTAGGTGATTAGAGAAACACTATCCAGCCTTCCTAAAAATGAATATATCTCAGTTGCTTCATTCCTTCCTATAAATGTCATCTCTCCTTAGATACAAAGCAGTCTCACATTCTGTATGTGAAACTGATATCACTTTGTGGCTTAAGTTTCATTGATCCCCTAAACTGGCCTTGGCAAACAAATATAGTATCAAGGCTAGTTTCATTAATGAAGTGGGTATGTAAGGAATTATATTCAAGTAGGATTGTTTTTTCTTCAAATTCTTAAATATAAAAGAGATTGAACTAATTATTTTTTAATTTAAACTACAATATTTTCTTTCTAGTGGAGTGATTTTATAATTTTCAATTTTGCCTTTCACTCCACCAATTAAATTTTAGCTCCATGAGGTGGAGTTTCTGACTTTAAGTACATTTCACCCTGAAAAGGACTATTCTCCTGTTTTCCTCAGTTAGATTTGTATGTACTTTAGATGTAGTATTGTTATGCATTGCATTAATCTGCAGTGATAAATAATGGATAGCTAGCCATGTGCAATACACTAATAGACCATGTTTAATGCATTAAATAAAAGATTATTCATAGACAAAAAATTATATTATTAATCAGTCACAGTTGTAGGAAGATAGTTAAAAATTAATTAATTATGTTTCATAATTTATTTGTATTGTTAGATGCACTAATTAAAAGCTTTATTTTTATTTGTCTTTATTCTTCTTTCATACAATGCATCCCTACTGCAGCCTCCCTTCTCTTACCTCCTCTTAGTACCCCCATACACATACCTCACCTCTCTTTTTCACAAAATCCACTCCTCCTCCGTTTCCCTTCAGAAAAAAGCAGGCCTCCCAGTAATGTCAACCAAGCATGGCATGTCAAGTTATAATAAAACTAGGTACCTCTCCTCATATTAAGGCTGGACCAGGCAACCCTGTAGGAGGAAAATCACCCCATGAGCAGGCAAAAGAGTCAGAGATGGCCCTCACTCCCAATATTAGAAGTCCCAAAAAAACCCAAGATAAACAACCACATACGACCTAGCTCAGACCCATGCAGGCTCTATTATTGTCACTTCAGTCTCTGTGAGTCCTTATGAGCCTTGCTTAATTGATTCTGTGGGCCTTATTTTCTTAGTGTCCTGGATCTCCTGCAAGACCCACGTCTTCTGTGAGGCTCCCCAGGTTTTGCCTATTTAACTAAAAGATGGACTAAAGATCCCCAGTGATAAGCATATTTAAAAATCTCTTGCAAGTTTACAAGACTTTCTATTGTTAAGTGCTAGTTATTTTCACAATCCAATTTCAATACCTTTTCAATTTGTAATAATTTGACATTGTTGTCATCAAAAGAATGAACCTAAGAGTATGTCAATTCAAAATATAAAAATATATTTCATCTTCAATTAATGTACATGAACAGTTAAATAAAGGATAGAGCAAGTCTACTTCTTTCATATTTCACTTAACATTTTTACACTTTCTAATTGACTAGTAGTTTAGCCAGCTAAGTGCTCCTATCAATACTTAATTGGAAAACTAGTAAGAAGTCATTCATCTTTGGGACTTAGACTCAGATAAACAAAACAAATGCATGTAACAGAGTTTAATATAGGTAACTTAAAGTTTAAAAGTTGAAGTTTAAAAATTAAAGTTAAAATGACAGTTCTAGAAAATCTATCTTATCATATAAAATGGCTCGAACCTGAATGCTACAAGAAATTGAATCCTAATAGACATACATAGAAGTGACTGAGTACTAAAAGAAAATCATTCTGTCAGTAAATGAGGATACATCCTATATATACTCATGATTATTTCTATCACTTCTGTTAATCTGGTAGGTACTTGATTTATTAACAATTTTTAAAGATTTACTAATATGATGAATATAATATTTGAAATCTAATCATTTCAAAGTTTTATTACACCATACTTCAGATTCTACTACTGTGATAGAGAATGACAAAATATATATAAATACTAACATAAATGTTTCCAGCAGTATAAAATGATAATATTGAAGAGAAAAAAGTATTTATACACACATTTCATTATAATAAAATAAAAAACCATACAAAGGCACACTAAAATTATAAGATGATGTTAGTGTCAAAAATTTAGAAAGCATTTAAAAGTGTTTCAATTATTATATTTTACATCCCAACTGCAGTTTCTCCTCCCTTATCTCCTCCTAGTCCCTCTCTCCTTCTCTTCTCCATCATCTACTCCTCTGTTTCTCTTCAGAAAGGGTCAGGCCTCCTATGGATATCAAACAACCATGGCACATCAAGTTGCAGTGTGACTAGTTACCTCCTCTCCTATTAAGGCTGGACAAGGCAACCCTGTAGGAGGAAAAGATCTCAAACACAGGCAACAGAGTCAGGAGTCTGACAAGAAGACCAAGCTACACAACTGCAGGGGCCTAGGTCAATTCTATGCTGGTTCCCTGGTTGTCAGTTTGGCCCCTGTGATATCAGGTTTGCTGATTCTGTGACTTTTCGTGTGGTATGGTTGGCCCTTGGGTTTCTATAATCCTTCCACCCGCTCTTCAGCAGGATTCCCTGAGTTCTGCCTAATGTTTGTCTGTGAGTCTCTGCATCTGTTTCCATCAGTTCCTGGGTGAAGCCTCTCTGATTGATAATTGGGCTAGGCAACAATCTATGAGTACAGCAGAATATCATTAGAAATCATTTCATTGATTTTTTTTGCCAGTCTTGTTTGGTTCTATCCTAGGTCTTTTAGCTCTGTGTCCTGACCCTCCAGACAGTGTAAGAGATGAGATCATTTTTTCTAATTGTATGGGTCTCAAGCTGGACCAGTCATTGGTTGGCTACTCCTATAATTTCTGCACTACTTTTACCATAGCACATCTATTAGGCAGGAAAAGATTGTAAATCAAAGGCTTTTGATCTGGGTTGGTGTAATAATCCCTCCACTGGAAGTCTTGCATGTTTACAGGAGATGGCCAGTTCAGGATCTTTAACCCCCAGTGCTGTGAATGGCTTGGGTCCCCCCCATAGATTCCTGGGAATTTCAATTGCACTAGCTTTCTAGCTTGTCTAAAAGTCAACTAATCTTTTGTTGTTGTTGTCATTTCAATATTTTATTTACTTAAGTTATTTAATTTACATCCTGACCACAGTTTCCCCTTCGTCCTCTTCTCCCATTACCTCTCCCCTCAAGTTCCCCCTCAATCTATTCCTCCTCTATTTCTGTTCAGAGGAGGGCAGGCCTCCCATGGATATCAACAAAGCATGACATATCAAGTCGCAGTAAGACTAAGCTCCTCTCCTTTTATTTAGGAGGGGCAAGGCAGTCCAGTATGAGGAATAGGTTCCCAAGAGACAGCCAAAGCATTAGGGACAGCCCCTGCTCCCATTGTTAGGAGTCCCACAAAGAGACGAGGCTACAGAACTGTCACATACATGTAGAGGACTTAGGCAGGCCCCATGCAGGCTCCCTGTGTCAGCTATTCTTTTTTTTTTTTTTTTTTTTTTTTTTTTTGGTTTTTCGAGACAGGGTTTCTCTGTGTAGCTTTGCGCCTTTCCTGGAATTCACTTGGTAGCCCAGGCTGGCTTCGAACTCACAGAGATCCGCCTGGTTCTGCCTCCCGAGTGCTGGGATTAAAGGCATGTGCCATCAACGCCCGGCTGTCAGCTATTCTTAATACATTAAGAATTGCCATACTTTCATTTTAAAACAACCAATTTATTTAAAAAAACAAATTATACATTAAAGAGAATTCGCAATAAATTAAACTTTCCAATAAATATGTAAAAGGAACTTAAAATAAATATATTTTCCTATGTATCCAAGTGGCAAATATCTTCTCATATCGTCATTACAGGATTTTGGAAATGTGGCTGCCATAAACAACAGAACATTTATTGAGAGCATATTACAATATTAAACAAATGATTTCAAATTTCAGTTTTATTTCATCCAAGAACAAAAATCCCATATTTTTGAGATTATTCTGGGTAAATACTGATGGATATATACAAGACTTTACCTACAATATGTTAAAATTAGCTTACAATATGCTAATTAAAGTAGCAAAAGAAGACTAGAAATAAATGTTCCAAAACAGAAAATGTCTAGTTAAAATTTGGCTACATTAAAATAACCATCAGAGCAATAGTAGACACTATGATTTTAAGAATGGAAACTTATTTGCATTTTGCTTAATTTATTTAAATTTGACAAGGAACATTATTCAGAAACAAACTGAGAGTCAGATCAGACTTACAACAGATGGTTCCTTAAGTTAGAACACTCAAGGGCATCACTTATTGTTTGAGGCTTTCTTCAATAGAGTCCAAAAGGAGGAGGAATTGATTTCTAAGGGTGGTGTATGAGTAGTATTCTGCTTTAAATGATGAGCTTGGGTAATGAATGCTTTATTTTATTATGCATGTCATTTCCCATGATGCATAACTTAAAATCATGCATCTGCATATTTATGCATAGGCAGAAGAGGGATAAATAGTGTTTTTCCCCTAAAAGTTCACTCAAAGGATATAGTTTGCTTTACTGTACATGCACCCAAAGACAGTTTAGGCTTTATTAACCCCTTGCTTCTGAGCCCTACATGTTTTAGGATTGGTTTGAAAAAAAATGGGGCATCACCATAGGGTTGGCCAGGAGAAGCCACTGACTGCACTGTGTGCAGTAGGCCATGGACAGTACTTCATGCAGGAAAGGGTTGTAGTTTGCCATGGACACAATTAGGAAAGGAGTGTATATGTAGCTCACAAGGAGCATCCTAGGTTACTAAGGTTTCCCTGTTCCTGACTTCCAGAACCACTAAGTAGAACCTTTCCCAAATGTGCTCCTCCCTTGGCCGTTTCTCTCTCACCATAAGAGGAAGTAGCCACATTGTCTCTTATGAAGTGACTCTGCACCTCCCTTAGAAGTTCATTAGTTACTGCTGGTTAATTTTTTATGTTAGCATTTTCCAGTGCACATTACTAGAGGGGTTTCTGTTGTCTGATAGGAAGCTGACTGCCATAGAGCTCCAACTGCTAATTTTTCTCCTCTGTATGCACCTATTTGTGAATTGCTTTTGTTTATTTTTTAATTTATTGAAATTTCATACAATATATCCAGATTATGGTTTCCCCTCCCCAAACATTTTCCAGTTCCCAGAAACTACAATTTTAAGAATGAAAACTCATCTGAATTCTAGATAAAAGTAACCGGAGTTCTAAATAAAATGTCAGTGTGCTTCAGTTTCCTTTTGTTATTGCTTACATGTATTTATTTTATAATTAATAGGCTTTTGTAATTGAAACTAAGAGTTTTGATCAAAAGAAGATTATATTTAATTTCTAACACACCATTGAAGTTTGTATTTCAATTATTTAAAATAGAAAATATATGACATAATAGGAAATTGTGCTATAATTTATGCTCATAATTATGACTAAATTAGACCCCAGAGAAAGAAAATGAATGGAGAAAAAATAAAGTACATTCAGACTAGTTACAGTAATCTCCATTAAGGGGTTTATTTGAGCTAAGGAGCAACACACCACTGCAACACTGTGTTTCTTGGTCTTTGGCAAAATGAGTCGGTATGTGCATGTTGTTCCTCAAGACGTTAATAGTAAGTCACTTGGGCATGGGCATGGCAGACTAGGAATCAGGAGGCTGAGTCAAAAACAAAACAAAACAAAACAAAACAAAAAACAAGGAATCTGCCTTTTACCACAGATTTAGTTATGCAAAGGGTCAAACACAAATGGGTCAGCTGAAGCAGCATGATGTAGTTTAGTTTTAAAACCTTTAAATATACAATTTCTTTTCAACTTCACAGTTCTCAATTTCCCATTGAACTGTAATATTTCTAGTTTGAATACTTGCAGCCCAGACCAGCATATGTTATCTATAGCCAGAAAATTGCCAGAGGCATGTAGATGAATCATATTTCTGATATTGGCAAGAATAAAGATCCTAGGAATATCACAATGTACAGTTCAATATCTTCCACCTTGTGTTGTTTCTTAGTAATTGCAAGCAATTGGAAAACAGGATTGACATAAAAAGAATGACTTGGGTATTTTAAAACTACATATAATTTAACCTGGGTTGCAAAACTCTTATAATAAAATTTCCCTTACCTATTATAAGGCGTGTACTTGAAATTTACTCTCAATAGCTGCCCAACAAAGTGTTTGTTGCACAATTTGTACTCTGCACAAAGATGCTTAGCCAAAGATGTGCAGGATAGAATGTAAATACTTTCTGTATTCTCTGTGATAAGCAATATACCAGAGGAAGGAAAACTTTTTTTTATTTGTCTGCTCAGAGTATATATATATATATTTAATTTGTCCAGAGAAGCAGTAAATACTAATTGTGGACCAGGTTAATAACAAATGGTTCCCAGAACCTTCATATTTGATAAGACAAGAACATCATTAAAAAAACATGATCAGAGTATAAAGAAACCACAATTTTAATGTTGATTGAATTAAAAAATAATTACTATTTAACATGCCCAGCAAATGATCGAAGAGCAGCAGGCACTCAACTGTAAATTACCAGCTAGAAAGCTACCATTAGACAGGAAAAGTGGATTCACATAAAAAAGTAAATTATAAATACTACTGACAAGAAGCAGTTGCTTTTAAAAGGATTTCTACAAAGAAAAAAAAGCCCTTGAAGCTTCACAGTTGCACTATGTAATGAACATTTCTAATGGGCAAACTATAAAAACATGGCTAGAACCTCCCAAACCAAGCACCAGGGAAAGATTTTAAATATATTAGTAATATGACTGTTATGACTTGAAGTTCTCAAATATTAGAAATATAACATCAATTCAATATAATAAGTTTACAGATAGCAAGTGGGTTCAATTCACTACAGAACCTAACATTTACAGAGTATGATGACTAACAGACAGAAATATATTGACATAGGTGGCATAAACAAAATAATTTTTCTTTCCCAATACTTTTCATATAATTTGGGTTGCATTTTGTGTTTCTTTTCCATAATTCTTAGAGGTGAGATAGCACCGATGAATTTTATGGAAATTCCTCAAACAACTCAGCTACATTCACATTTCCACTGAAGGAAATTATTTAACCATTTCTTAGAGGACTTAGCTGTAGAAGGATACGATGTGTAATTAACACTTTCATGTGGCATTAACAATTTTGTTAGCACATTACTTTTTAATATTTGCATTAGTCTTATAAAACATATTTAAAAAGACTGTAATTTCCATATGGAAGATTTTGTAGTTGTAAACCAAGGAAATAATTAATCACATTATGCAACAATACAATATTTTCAACTTATTTTTTAAAATATATTCTTTCTCAGTCGATCTAGAACCATGGTAGCTGAGATTTTTGCAAATACTGTTTTAAATAAATGAAGTACAACTTTCAGTCTTGCCTATCCTCCTACCAAAGAAAAGGACAAAAGTTAATAAATATTGTCTTGTTAATGACCCATGAGGCAGATACATATCTATGGATTCTTATATTTTCAAATAAAGTGATGGATGACATAGATAAAGAACTCAAAGTGAAAAATTCATTAATTTTGATGTCCAGAATATATAATAAAATCTGATTACTTCTAGAGGAAATAGATACATGAAGATAAGTTATTCATTAAATTTTTTTCATAGAATTAGTTTATTTAGGTATATGTAGTGCATTTCAGACATTTCAAAGTCTGCTGAAAGTGTATTCAATGGATGAATTGAATGTATAATAAAAATAAAAATCCATTGTGGAGCAAGTCGAGAGTCACACCAAGTAAGGTAATAGAGGGCTAGAAGCTGACTTTAAAAAGACTTTGGACAAGTGCAATCTGGCCTTTATTCTCAGTGCAATTGCAATGGCATCATAGGATCCTGGCTCATTTGGTTTTGTAGAACTACTCCTTTTTGGATTGCCACATGCAGCTCACAGAAACTTGAGTCTACAGTGCTAAAATTGTGAGGTTCATTGAAACAAAGTATTATTTAGTACTGAAGAGAATTAATACTATTATTTCACAACTGGATCTAAACACATATAATAATTTTGGTGACTAGCGTTCTTGTACCTCTATAGATACAAAGATCAAATGTTCACTTGATGCCTTCATTTATTTCCTTCTGAAAAAAAAAAACAATTCAGAAAACTCTGGATTCAGAATCAAGATCCCTAGTGTCTCTGCAGTACTCACACCTGTTCCTGTTTTGCAAGGGACTAACTACCAGCATAATGTTACTTCCATTATAATCATTTCAAGATGCTGGAAAGCCAAATTTCTCCTTGTCATGATTTAGGTATTTGATTCTTTAAAAGTGGACAAAAAAATTGGCAAATATTTCATTCATCAAATTTCTTTTTTTCATTTCAATCAATTATTACAGTCTGTGCTACTTTAACTTATGGTTACATCAAGACAGTAACAAACACATTTGTCTTTGTGTTGTCATGCAGTTTAAACATTTTCTTGACAAGAAGTGATGGCAGAAAATACAGATATTCTTCAATGCAGAATCCTAATGAAATCTAGTTAGGTCCTTCCTCATTCAGAATCATGAGTGCCTGTTCATTTATTCAACTATAAATTTGCTCAGTTGTACTATGTATTTTCATCATAAATGAGCATGGAAATTTTTGTTCAAGTCCTGGTACTAGAAACCTAACAAACTACTCGAGGTAAGATTATGGATCTTAGAAATGAACCTAAACCTGCTACTTTCATAAACCAGTATTCTAAATAAACACTTATTTTAAATAAATACTTATTCTTATAACGATAGATAAGTTTAGCTCTCACCACTTATAATAAAATAAAATACAACCTTTGCAACATATGAAGACCACTACAGAAAGCCAAAACTCCTCAAAGTGCAGAAAACAATTGACCATGGAATATCCAGCCATAATGGATACATTTTAACACAATTCTTACACCCAAAGCAATATCATAGAAAGTATATAAACAGATTGCAAGAGCCACAGAAAGATGAAGTCTAGGGCTAGATTGTGCCTGTTAGGTATGAGAATGAATCATACCTGTGATACTACAACAATATGGTAGCCTATGAAAACAATAAAACTAATAGACATGCTAATTTTGAGGCAGGTAAATCCTTATTTACCCTACCTCTAAACAAAGAACTATAGGCAAATAAAGTATAATAATAGAGGGAGAGTTAGTATTCCTCAGGGATGAACCCTCATATAGGCTATTAGAGTCAAGTGGTCAACCCTGAAAACATGTATATAAACAATAAGCAGATTCAATAATGACCAAAGAGAATGAGGCCTGAATTTGAGAGGGAGTTAGGGGGAATACTGATGGTACTGAAGGAAAAGGATATGAGAGGTGTTTGAAAAGAAAATGAAAGAGAGCAAATGATACAATTGTGTTTTAGTTAAATTTCATGAGTCAGTTTATACTAACGCTTAGGCTACTATGTGATGTGTGAATAAAATTATTACAAAATTTTGATTTGTACATTTCTTTTTTATTCATTTATTATTTGTTCATTTTACATACCAACCACAGTTTCCCCTCCCTCCCCTCATCCTGCTCCCCCCACCTCCCCCAACCCACCCCATCCACTCCTCAGTAAGGGTAAGGCCTCCCATGTGGAATCAACAAGACAGGACCAAGCCTGCTCCCCCCAACACCCCCTCATATCACAGTTGTGTGGCTTGGTCTGCTTGTGAGACCTCTGGCAGTGGGACCAGGATCTATGCCTGGTGCATGAGCTGGCTTTTTATATTTGTACATTTCAAAACAATATTGTGTAGAGTAAGAAATATAACACAAGGATAAATTAATGTACTTCTTTTTAATTTAGAAAACTTCATATCTTTATTTTCCTATATGATTTTACTAAACAATTAAAAGTATAATCCCTTGTTGAGCAGTGGTGGCTCGAGTCTTTAGTTCTAGTACTCTGGAGGCAGAAGCAGGCAGATCTATAAGTTCAAGACCTGCCTGGTCTACAGAGAAAGTTCCAGTACAGCAAGAACTACATAGAGAAACCCTGTCCCCTGTCTTGGAAAACAAACAAATGAAGCCATCAACCAAACAAAAAAAAACTTAAAAAATTATATAATATACAAATATATATGAAAAACAGAAGTATAATCCCAGTATTGTTCCTTTGCCTTTGTCAACATGTACAGAAATATTCAGATATTTCCCACTCTATCAATAAGAAAAAGCAGCAGTGTAACCAACATGCTCAGAAAATGCTCAGAAACATCATGATGACATCTTTCCATCTTAATTTAGAGACATTTTCATAAACAAGTGCAATTAAAAATAGTATTCCAATAAAGAGGCGTTCCACTAATGCAAAATAGAAAAACAACAATCACAACATTCTAGTATGTTTGTAGTTTATTTTTATCTCTTTGTTAGTGCTTACCATAAACAAGGCACAGTTCACATGGATTAACATTTAATCCTTGTAAAATCTTTGGAAGAAAGAATTCAGTTTATAGCTAAGAAAATTGAATAAAGGAGAAGTTGTAAAATGTAACTAATTTCACACACTTAATGAGTGTTGAAGCTGAGTTCCTATATAGCTTGCCTAGTGCCAGTTAGTTCACATAATTACCACTCTATAGAGAAGCTGTGATCATTTTCATAAAATAGTTATAAACTTCATAGAATAATTTTTATAGCACCTCAAATTAAGTCAATGACATCATGTAAAAACCGTTCAGAAATAATCCATATTTTATACAAAGGAACACAGTAACCATGACTTAATAGACTATGCATTTTGATGTTGTTCTACTTGAATTAATTGCAAACAAGTATTGTTTAATGAAAGAGCATGAAAGAAACTGTTCCCTATGTGATAGGTGAACCATGATAATTTTCTTTCACTAGTTATTCATTATATTTGACTGTCTTTGCATGACACAGAGGTTATGCATGTTTGTTAGTACAATAGCTAATTGAGGAGCAAATCTGTTGCTATCTTTTGCATAGTATTTTCTTATATTTAGTTTACCCACCAATGTATTTAATGTGGTCATTAGTATCATGATTTCCTCAAGAGGATGCTTCAGATGATCCCTGGTTAAAGATTCTTTGTTTGTTTGTTCTTTATAAATGTACGAACTATAGATTTTAGTTAGTACTTGAATTCTGTACTGGGTAACAGTTCAAGTTTTAGAATTAGAGTTACCTGGGCTCAAATATCACCTTAACAAAATAGTAAGTATGTGGACTCTGGGCAGTTGCTGACTCTTAATTTTATGACTCAGAGGATACTTAAAAAAAAGACAATTATTAATATATTACACTTTAAATACCAAAGCACTTTTCCAAATACATAGTAGGTACTTATTAAGAACATGTAAATTGTACTTTATGGGTTTTTGTGAGACTTGTTTTGTCATTCACTAATATATTTTTTGTAGATGTAACCAATCGTATTATTAAAATAAAAAACACAGAGCCAAGGTAAAAGAGAAAAGCCGAGAGGTCAGAGCTCAGAGATAAAATCTTACCTCCTGCAGTGCTCCTAGCTTCCCCGAGAGAGGGAGGTACTTCCTGTGTCCCTATTTAAATAATCTTTCTGTTCTGCCTTCTCATTGGTTGTAAACCCAACCACATGACTGCCTCATCACTGCCTGTAAGTACCGCCCTCCAGGTCTTAAAGGCGTATGTCTCCAATACTGGCTGTATTCCTGAACACACAGAAATCTACCTAGCTCTTCTAACCACCATGCTCTTACTATGGCTCTAATAGCTCTGACCCCAGGGCAACTTTATTTATTAACATAAAATTAAAATAACATTTCAGTACAAATAAAATATCACCACATTTCCCCTTTTCTATTTTAATAAAAAGAAAAAAGGCAAAAGGTTATAACTAACAAAAGAAAAACTATATACAAAAGTACAATAACTATATACAATATATACAAGTAACAAATACCTAAACGATGTCTAGTCCATTTGTATTTGACAAATCAGAGAAAATAATTCCCTTATCTATCCTATTTTAGTAAGTCCAAAATGTATCTAATTCACTTTCTATCCTAATTAATCTTCAACTATAACTAACTAATCTTCAACTCCCTCAGAGACCCAAGAAGGAAATAATATTAGCTAACAAAAATAAAAACAGGAAGTGCACAAAAGCAACTTCCAAAAATTTTGTGAGTTGACAGAAACAGCCAGCTGCCTGGACAGTCACCTGAGGTTTCTCCACAGTGTTGGGGCATCATCTTCAGCCTATAGGCTTAGCTTATCTGACAGACTCATTTGTGAAGTAGGTTGTACACAAGGTCAACAGTTCAACCTCACACTGGGTGAGAGCAGTCCATGTACCAGAAACACCTGAATTCCACTAGTGTCATGTCATGATTCAGGATTTTAAATTCTGGAAATTGTTGACAGTTTTTGAATTCAGCTGTCCATTCTTCTTGGCTGTGTATATATGGCTTCATCTAAGCATCCCCTTCTCCACATCCCTCTATTAAATGCCAGTCTACTATTGAGAGGCGTGAGCTTTCAGTTGCTGTTCCATTGCACAACAGAAGCCATCGGCCCACTGCCTGTTCAGCTGCCTTCTAAGAAAAGGGTACTGTACCTTTTCCAGATTGTGAAGGCGACTTCAGGGATGGTGCCATATTGTCCTGGCCTCAGAAGATGCCTTCTGATAAAGCCATAACCATACTTGTTTTGGCAGGAATCGGTAGTCCTTTGTTTCGTGTTCTGTCTGTCCATTTTGTCCTGTTGATTTGAGGATACTTTGTTGTCCAGTGGCTAACTTTTGCCACAATGAAAATTAACTCCATATGCAGTTTCTTCAATGCCCATATTTTCTCTGAAGTAGATTGGTACTGCCAGGAGCTGACATGTCTCAAAAAAGAAAAATTTCTAAGTTATTAAAATATTTTAAATGCCATATTCGTTAGATCTCTGAAGGGTTTGAAGATGACCTGTCTAAAATATATCTGCTCAATTTTTAAAACATATCTAATATGACTACAATTTCTATTGTAATGTCTAATTACTAACTTTCATTTCTTTATATCCTAATAGTTGGTAATAATGTAAAGTATTTAAAACTAGTAATTGTCTTTTTCTTTTCTTTCTTTCTTTTTTTTTTTTAAACAAAAACCTTAAATCTAATCTCCTTTGCTTAGCCTTTTTCCTAACCCTTGACAACTTGTAACCTACCCCCCTAAATAATGAAAATTATCCCAGACCCAAAACCCATTAAAAAGAACCAAGAAAAAAAAACCACCCGCCCCACACCACCTCTTTGGGAATGTGGGCGTCATTCTTAAAATTGCTTCCTGCTGGGTATGGGCGAAGTTATCTTTATCCTGAAAGAAAAATTTTAGGTTAATTGTCAAATTCTAGGAAAGGTAACTATATCCTTCATTATTATCCAGTCCATGTGTATTGCCAAAGTTCAGGGTTTATCTCAAGTCCTTATTTAAGTAGTCTTTGAGACTGGATCATCTCAACTAGTCATCTCAAAATTGCTCTGAGCACCTTGTAGTTCAAAGCTGATCTGTAGATGATGTTTGTCAGTTCAGTGATATTATTATTGTCCACGTGGAATTGCTGTTGTTGTGTTGTTGTGGGGCCCCATCTTCTTTCCGGAGACTTCAGTTGATGTTAGGCCTGGCCGTGATTTTCTGCAGAAAACTGATAAGAGACTCGAACACAAAGACATATATATGCAGCTAACTGAAGCCTTTTTTTCTAGAATTAGTTAGTACTCTATATGACCATTCATATCTTAACAAAGTTTAAAATGTATATATATATTAATCTTGTAAATTTTGATATAAAATTTATACTTTAAGAAAAGTTTAAAGAATCAGAATAGAATCAAAGAGTTGAGATTAGTAATAGAATAGTCCCTTAATTAATTTGGCTTTTGTCCTGTCCCATAGCAGAAAATGGCTCTTTTATTCTGTCATGATACAGGGAGTTTGTATTTTCATTTTAACAACATGCTTGAGTTTAAAGAAGGAGAGAGCCATTCTCCAACTCCAAAGTCAGCTTTAAATTTTAATTGAACTGGGACTATTAGAAAACCAATAGTGTTAAATCTTTAGAGAAAAGCAGAAACAAACATTTAAGAAGACATAAAATTTTTTAGATAATATATACCCATATGCCATATACTCCAATATACTCTGTTTCCTGGGATAGATGATTTGTCCCTTTTCTTCAGTTGTCTCATTTGTCTTGTGTCCTTCAGATTCCTTAACCTTCATTCTCCTAAAAGACAAAAACAAAAACCTTCCCCCAAGACTAATTTTGGGGATGTTCCTTTTTGGCAAGTTATTATCTGATTAAATGAAAAGACATGTGTTACAGGTACAAGTTAGTTTAAATTGGATGTTCATGCTGATTGATGAACTATCACCTCCTCTAATTAAGAGGTTTTTCTTGTTCAAATCGAACCTTTATCAATTTTGATGGTATCCACAGCTTATCTTCTCCTGTAGAAACAAAAGCAAAACCTCGTCCCCAACGTAATACATACCCTGGCTTCCATTCTGAGGTCAGCACATCCTTAAAGTATATAGGCTGATTTAATTCTGTAGTTTTTTCTATTACCCAATGTCTCTCTGCAGCTGTTGTTCCTTTCTCATTGGCATTCAGAAAATTCAAAGTTAATAGAGCATTATGCAGTCTATTTCTGGGGGTTTTTGTTACTCCTTTCTGTTTATTTAGCATATCCTTTAGAGTTCTGTTTGACCTTTCTATAACTGCTTGACCTGTAGGATTATGTGGTATACCTGTAATATGCTTTATATTGTAATAAGCAAAAAACTGTTTCATTTTAACAGAGACATATGATGGAGCATTGTCAGTTTTGATTTGTGCAGGTATACCCATGATGGCCATAACTTCTAGCAAATGAGTGATTACAGAATCAGCTTTTTCAGAACTCAAAGCAGTTGCCCATTGAAATCCTGAATAAGTATCAATGGTGTGGTGTACATATTTCAGTTTTCCAAATTCTGCAAAGTGAAACACATCCATCTGCCAGATTTCATTCCTCTGAGTACCCTTTGGGTTACATCCTGCTGGTAATGGTGTTTGATTATAGAAGGAACAAGTAGGACATTTCTTTACTATTTCTTTGGCTTGTTGCCAGGTTATGGGAAAATCCTTTTTTAAACCTTTACTATTGACATGATGTTTTTTATGAAATTCTGAGGCCTCCAGCACATTTCCTATCAATAATTTATCAATCTCATCATTGCCTTGTGCTAGAGGGCCTGGCAGACCAGTATGAGATCGGATGTGAGTTATATATAAAGGATGACTCCTTTTCCTGATTGTATCTTGTAATTGAATAAATAGTGAAGTTAATTCTGAAGCATCAGGGATAAATTCTGCAGTCTCAATATGTAATACCACTCTTTCAGCATACTGAGAGTCAGTTACTATGTTGAGAGGTTCTGAAAAATCCATTAATACCAACAGAATAGCATACAATTCTGATTTTTGCACTGAATTATAAGGACTTTGTACCACTTTACTTAAATTTTCTGATTTGTAACCTGCCTTTCCTTGTTTGTTGGCATCTGTATAAAATGTACGAACTCCAGATATGGGTTTTTGCCGTACAATTCGAGGCAAGATCCAATCAGCTCTCTTTATAAAATCAATTCTGTTGCTTTTGGGATATTTGCTGTTAATTTCTCCCAAAAAATTACTGCAAGCTCTTTGCCAAGGTTCACTTTCTGTCCATAATTTTTCAATGTCCTCCTTAGTTAAAGGTACGACAATTTCTGCTGGGTCTATTCCTGCTAATTGACGAAGTCTCAATTTTCCTTTCCAAATCAAGTCAGAGATTTTTTCCCCATAAGTTTTTAATTTTTTATTTGGTTTATTTGGTAAAAAATATCCATTCCAATATAATATCTTCCCTCTGCATTAATATTCCAGTAGGGGAATGCCTAGAGGGTAAAATAACCAAAATGCAATCCAGCTTTGGATCAATACGATCCACGTGCCCTTCATGTACTTTCTTTTCTACCAAGGCCAATTCTTTCTCAGCTTCAGGTGATAATTCTCTTGGACTATTTAAGTCCTTGTCACCTTCTAAGGTTTTGAACAAATTAGTCAGTTCATCATTTTTTACCCCAACAATAGTTCGTAGATGAGAAATATCTCCAAATAATCTTTGAAAGTCATTAAGAGTCTGTAGTCTATCTCTCCGAATTTGCACCTTTTGGGGTCTAATTTTTTGTAGCTCTATTTTATATCCTAAATAATTAATAGAATCTCCTCTTTGTATTTTTTCAGGAGCAATTTGTAATCCCCAGCAAGGCAAAATTTTCTTTACTTCTTCAAACATTCTTTCTAAAGTATCTGCATTTGAGTCAGCTAGTAAAATATCATCCATATAATGATAAATTATAGATTTAGGAAATTTTTTACGTATCACTTCCAATGGCTGTTGTACAAAATATTGGCACAGAGCTGGGCTATTTAACATTCCCTGTGGGAGGACCCTCCATTGAAATCTTTTAACCGGTTGAGAATTATTATAAGTAGGCACTGTGAAAGCAAATCTTTCTTTGTCCTTTTCTTGTAAGGGTATTGAAAAGAAACAGTCTTTTAAATCAATAACTATGAGAGGCCATCCTTTTGGTAACAGAGTAGGCAAAGGAATTCCAGATTGTAGAGAGCCCATCGGCTGAATTACTTTGTTAATTGCTCTAAGGTCTGTTACCATTCTCCATTTACCAGATTTCTTTTTAATAACAAATACAGGGGAATTCCAAGGGCTGGTTGACTGTTCAATATGCTGAGCATTTAGCTGTTCTTCTACCAGCTCTTCTAAAGCCTGGAGTTTCTCTGTTGTTAAAGGCCATTGCTGAACCCATACAGGCTTGTCTGTTAACCATTTTAAAGGTAGAGCTGTTGGTATTTTTGGAAGATTATCAGTTGTTGTGCCCTGTTCCTGTATAATATGGATGGCTGGTGACCACTCAAAATAATGCCTTCTAATATTTCTCTCAGAAACATGTGCTAGTTTATGATTTGTTTCTGAGATTGGAGGGATTTTAATCTGAGTATTCCATTGTTGCAACAAGTCTCGACCCCACAGGTTCATAGCTATGTTAGCGACATATGGTTTTAATTTTCCTCTCTGTCCTTCTGGACCTATACATTCCAGCCATCTTGCACTCTGTTTCACTCCAGATAATGTCCCAATTCCTAACAGTTGAACGTTTACCTCCTGAAGAGGCCAAGCTGGATGCCAAAATTCTGGTGCAATTATGGTAATGTCCGCACCTGTGTCTACCAGACCAGACAACAAAACACCATTTATTTTTATCGTTAATTTTGGTCTCTGTTCATTAATAGAAGTTTGCCAAAAAATTTTCTTTATGTTTTCTCCTGAATTTTCTATTCTCTCTTTTTCATCATCCTGACCAGCCTGATTTATTCCAATAGTCATTTGGTTATTTAATCGCTCAGAGCAGGGATTTCCTCTACAGCTGCAGGAAAGGTTTGAACTGGTTTTGCTATGGGGGCCTGCATGAGGCCCCTCCGGGAGTTTCCCGAAAACTGAGGCAAAGGATTACCCTGTCTGTCCTTTGTTGATCTACATTCGTTGGTCCAGTGTTTTCCCTTACCACACCTTCTGCATACTCCAGAAGGAAGGGGCATTCTGTTGCCATTGTTCCTTGAAGAAACATTGCTTCTAGGATTGACCTGTTTACAGTCCCTTTTAAAATGTCCTTGCTTTCCACACCCAAAACATCTAACACTCCTCAAACCTTTTGAAATTACTTCTCCTACCCACGTATCATGCTCATCAACCTCAACATTAATTGTTTCTCTAATCCAATCTTCCAAAGGTGCAGATCTTGCCCTTAACGGCCTGATTATTCTTTTGCATGCTGCATTCGCATTCTCAAATGCCAAAGCTTCAATTATTGCCTTACTAGCTTCTGATCCTGAGACCATTCTGTTTACTGCTGAAGCCAGTCTTTCTAAAAAATCTGTGAAAGATTCTTTAGGGCCTTGCATAACCTTTGTGAATGACTCATGTTTTTTTCCTGGTTCATCAACTCTGTCCCATGCATTCAAGGCTGCCATTCGACATAAAATTACGGTTTGAACATCATATAAACATTGTGTTTGTATTGAAGCATATTGGCCTTCTCCAATAAGCTGATCCTGACAAACTTGTATTCCTTTATCCCTCCATTGTGTTTCTACGTTTCTAGCTTCCTCCTTAAACCAAGTCAGAAATTGAATTCTCTGGCTGGGTTCCAGAACAGCTTGTGCAAGGTCCCGCCAGTCCTGTGGTATAATCCTATTATATGTTGACCAAGAGTTTAACATTTGCTTTACATATGGGGAATGCATGCCATAAGATACTATTGCCTCCTTAAACCTTTTAAAATCCATCAGTTCAATTGGAGCCCAGATATTTTGTGTAGCCATCTGATCAGGCATCTGCTGTACGGTTACAGGATAAATTAAGGATGATTGTGTGAAAACAGGCTTTCTTTCTGTAACCTTATGATCCAAACTTGAACCAACTTCACTGTTAAAATTAACAGGTTTTTCTAAAGCTGTTATCCTGGCACTTAAATCGACTATCTTTTTAAATAGTAAAATGAGAATAAGCATGGTGATTAACTGCATAATTCCCATAATACTAATCTTTTCATATAGTTGTTCCATTGTCAGACTGCCTAAAATTTCAAACAAAACCCAATTTTCTTCCAATGTACACAGGAAACCCATTTTTTTAAATGTGGAAAAAATTTGTCTTTTAAATAGTTTCCTTTATGACTTACCAAATCTGCGTAGAACAGTAGAAATCCGAGCGAATTTCAAAACAGCCACCTAGAGTCCTAGGTGTAAATCCAGAGAGAGAGAGAGAGAGACAGAGAGAGACAGAGACAGAGAGAAAGCAAGAGAGAAAGCAAAAGGAAAGCGAAAGTGAAAGTGAAAGTGAAAGCGAAGGGGTAGCCGGCTAAAGCTTAAAGCCAGCCACTTGTTCCCTCTGAGCCGAGTCAAGGCTTGGCTTTACAGCCAGGGGCCCTGTTTAGCAGGGCAGGCCTGAGCTGTTTGTAGCACTGGCTTTAAGCAAGCAGCTCACAGTCCGGCCTGAGCCCAAGCAGACCTGGGCTGGGGCTAGGGAGCTGGCTGCTCCGGCTAGGGAGCCGGCCCCAAGCAGTTTTTAATGGATTCTTGTCACGTTGGGCGCCAGATGTAGATGTAACCAATCGTATTATTAAAATAAAAAACACAGAGCCAAGGTAAAAGAGAAAAGCCGAGAGGTCAGAGCTCAGAGATAAAATCTTACCTCCTGCAGTGCTCCTAGCTTCCCCGAGAGAGGGAGGTACTTCCTGTGTCCCTATTTAAATAATCTTTCTGTTCTGCCTTCTCATTGGTTGTAAACCCAACCACATGACTGCCTCATCACTGCCTGTAAGTACCGCCCTCCAGGTCTTAAAGGCGTATGTCTCCAATACTGGCTGTATTCCTGAACACACAGAAATCTACCTAGCTCTTCTAACCACCATGCTCTTACTATGGCTCTAATAGCTCTGACCCCAGGGCAACTTTATTTATTAACATAAAATTAAAATAACATTTCAGTACAAATAAAATATCACCACAATTTTTCAGTCATGTTTATAAATGTATTTTAGTTTGTTCATTTTCCATATTCATTTTAAAACAATTTTTGATATACATATAATTTTACAACTAATCAACTATTAAAGGAAGCCAAGTTGATGAGAACCCACTATTGCCATTTCAAGAGACCAGTGTAGTTTCTTTTGTTGTTGTTTTATTTTTCATATATTGAAAATAGTTTTTTTTCATGTAATATAGCCTAATTACGGTTTCCCTTCCCCCTACTCCTCCCTATTCCCTGCCTCCCACCTGTCACCTCCCCTCCCATCTAAATCCACTCCAATTTTATCTCATTTGAAAAGAAAGGGGCTGTTGTGTTTTTGTCATTTTTTAATTTTTGTATTTGTTTTCTTTTGAGGTGTTCTATTTTGTTCTCTTGGTTTTGAGGAGTCTTGTTGTATAGGTTTTTTTTTTTTGTTGTTTTTTTGAGAAAGAATTTAAAGTCGGGTGGGTAGGGATGGGGAGAGGACCTGTCTGTAAGGACTTGGAAGAGAGGAAGATGTAGGGTTTCTTTCTTGTGTGTGTGTGTGTGTGTGTGTGTGTGTGTGTGTGTGTGTGTGTGTTTGTGTGTGTGTGTGTATGGCTTTTATTTTTTTAACTCTTTTGATGCTCTGCCACCCAGCTCTCAAATAAATACACAGAGACTTATTCTTACTTATGAATGCCCAGCCTTAGCTTGGCTTGTTTCTAGCCAACTTTTCTAACTTAAATTATTCTATTTCTCCTTAACTACATTTTGCCTCTGGGATTTTTACCTTTCTTTATTCTATATACTTTCTTTTCTTCTTACTCCATGGATGACTGTGTTAGTGGGTGGCTAGCCCCTGGTGTCCTCCTCTCCTCCTTTTCTCATTCTTCTTTCTTCTAGATTTCTCCTCCTATTTATTCTCTCTGCCTGGCAGCCCTGTCTAGCTTTTCTTCTGTCTTGCTATTAACCATTCATCTCTTTATTAGACCAATCAAGTGTTTTAGGCAGGCAAAGTAACACAGTTTTACAGAGTTAAACTTTGCAACATAAAAGAATACAGTACATATTAAACTAATATTCCACAACAGGAAGAATGTGATCAAAATATATTTCAATTAAAAAAGTGTTTTAAATGATAAAATAGAATAAAAAAGAAAAAAAACAGGTTTCTAAAATAAAAATAAATGATGGACTAGACATTGTTAATGTAATTCTTGCTTATATATATTGTATATCCTTATTGTATATACTTTTTCTTATATCCCTTATTTTTTTATTTTAAACAAAAAAGGGAGAAATGTGGTTGATAAAATGTGCACCCTAATTAACTTATCTGGGGGTCAGAGAACCAAACAGCCACTATATAAAACAAAGAGGTTAGGCAGTGGTAGCACACGCCTTTAAATCCTAGCATTTCAGAGACAGAGATCCATCCAGATTTCTGTGAGTTCAAGGCCACACTGGAAACAGCCAGGCATGGTGACACACACCTTTAATCACAGGAAGTGATGGCAGGAAGCAGAAAAGTATATAAGGCGTGAAAACCAGGAACTAGAAGCTTTTAAGCTTTTAGCAGCAGTTCTTCAACTGAGATCCATTTGGATGAGGACACAGAGGCTTCCAGTTTGAGGAAACAGGATCGGCTGAGAAGTCAGTGAAATGAGGTTAGCTGTGGCTTGTTTTGCTTCTCCGTTCTTTCAGAATTCAGCCCGATATCTGGCGCTGGGTTATTTATTAATAAGACCTTTTAAAATTCGAGTTACATAATAACATAAAAAATAGGAATCTGAGGGGTCGAGGACATCAGGAGAACATGGCCCACTGAATCCACTAAGCAGGTCAATTCTGCACTCACAGAGCCTGAAGAAGCAAGTATATGGCCTGCAGGGGTCTGCACCTGTTTATATGTTATGCCTGTTAGCTTGATGTTCTTGTGGGACTTTTACCAGTGGGAACATGTGTGTCTCTGACACTTTTGCCTATTCTTGAGACTATTTTACTCCTATTTGTTTGTCTTGTCCAGCCTCAATATGAAAAGTTTTTCATTGTCTTATTGTACTTTTTTTGTGATGATTGGTTGCTGTCTCCTGGAGGCCTGATCCTTTCTTAAGGTAAATGGATGGGAGTGGATCTGGGAGAGAGGGAAGACACTGGGCAAGCTGAGAAGAATAGAGGAAAGGGAAACTCTGTTTGGGATGTATTGTATGAGAGAATAATCTATTTTCTTTTTTTTTTTTTTTCGAGACAGGGTTTCCCTGTGTAGCTTTGCGCCTTTCCTGGAGCTCACTTGGTAGCCCAGGCTGGCCTCGAACTCACAGAGATCCGCCTGGCTCTGCCTCCCGAGTGCTGGGATTAAAGGCGTGCGCCACCACGCCTGGCCCCAAGAATAATCTATTTTCAATTTAAAAAGTAAAATAAAAATATATATACAAAAGCAATAATAATAAGATAAAACAAAAGCTAACATCAGAATTGGACAAATTTAATTAGCAAAGTATGGTTGTTCTTGGTTTATTCATAAGTATTTTTTCCTGTTTTTTTTTTTTCTTTTTTTTCTTTTTTCTTTTTTTTTAGTTTTTTTCCAAACAAGGTTTCTCTGTGTAGCTCTGGTTGTCCAGGAACTCTCTATGTTCATCAGGCTGGCCTCAAACTCAGACATCTGCCTGCCTCTGACTCCAAAGTGCTGAGATTGATGGCATGAGTCACCACAAGCAGCTAGTATTTTTTTCTACACTAAAAATACTCAAAGTTAAATTTATATTCATGGGCATTTGAGCAGTGAATTGTTTCTTAATGTGTCTTTAAAAATTGACATATTATTTTCATTGTTTAAATAAGTAGTAGATTAGAACCAATAGGTATTGCTCAGACTTATGTAGCATTTTGACAAGCTAATACTCACTCATAATGTGTTATTATAAAAAACATAGACATCTATGATCATATGAAATGATTCTAAGAAATATTTTTTCCATCCTAAAGGAAATAAAATATAATTTATCACAAATAGGAGAATGTGCACTTTGCAATTTTTCCACAAAGCTTCTGAGTTTTAAATGGAAATATAATAGCTTCTCAAAAGTGAATATTTATAATATAAATATTATAAAACCCACTATAATGGCTAATCACTATACACACAAATATTAGAGACTTGTTCCTCCGTGGGTTTCTATTTGCTTCATTCTGTCTTCATAAACAGTTTTTGAGTAGAACATGTATTCCCAAGTGTCAATCTGTATGACAGCTGAAACGCGGATCTAATTTCCAGTGTCTGCTTTTCTTCCCCATGCTGTAATTTACACTGTGCTAGTCACTGCATGCTCCGGCTCCTGTTCTGGTTGCGGAATTAACACCTCTGGATACTCCAGTCATCTCACAGCTGCCGCCACCTCCTTGGCTCTAGTCTTGTCCTCCTCCCCTTTACCCAGTCTGTTGGGACAAAAGTGACCTCATTGAATAAAAATCTTTCTTTAGTTCAGAGAATTATTTGAAACTGAGTCATCTACTCACATGAATTATCCTCATGGAGAACTCCAGAAACTTTCCACCTCTCACAAAATTAGCTTTGCTCAACAAAACACAACTTTCTTCTTATTCTTTTATTGAAAATAGGTGTTTAATAAAATATATCTGATTGTGACTCTCCTCCCTCTTCCTTTCCCAGTTCCTTCCTTTATTTAAATAGTTTGGATATACTAAGCAATTTTAAAAAATCAGACTTAAAAAGAAAGCACCATAAGGCAAAAGCCTTTCTTGTGACTATTTGTGCTATTTTTTCTTTGTCTTCAGAATAATAACAATAAATAAAAGAAAGAGCTAGGGAAAGTAATCACTTTAGCTACAAAATGACATTAACAATGATCCTACTACATGCCCATGTCATATTAAAACAACAACAACAATAATAAAAGGCCTGTAATTCTTTCAAGTATTGTTTAGGATGAAATTACTGCAAAGATTAATTTTGATTAAAAATGAATTAAAGCTTGCTATACAATGTTCATAATTTATTTTTCCTAATATATGCATTTCAGACTATAAACAAATTTTAGACAGCTCTAACTGTATACTCAGAAACTGATATCTAATATTTTACATATTATTAAGTTCAAATAATTTTACAATTTCAAATTCTAATCTTAGGCACTACATTATTTATTGTTGTCCACAGTAATATGTTACTGAGAACAATTGTTAAAATATTGTCCTATGGCAGTGAACTTCCTGTGTTCCTTTCTGCTTCTGACAATTCTTCCTTTCTGTTTTCTGTACTACCTTGTTAATTTCATAGAAATCTTCAACCATTTTAGCTTTTGGTACCTAGAAATTATATAAATTTTTATAAACATATCAAATTGAGTTAATATGTAACATGTCAAATGTTATAATAAGAGCACTAGATTTGAATGGATTAGTGTATTTTTATTTTTTGATCATTTATATTCAGTTTTATTCCTTGTGTTTTGAAATGACAGTGTAAGATTTTAAAGTGAGTCTCACAATATTTGTCTTTTTTCTGTTATGGTTGTCCTTTTCATTGATTTATTCGGGTTTCTATAGTTCAGCTTATGCATTTTCTGTCTGACACATTCATCTTATGTCTTTATGCTCCCTATTTGCTACTTTTTTTTTTCTATTATTACACTTTGATTCTTTACTTTAAGATTTATGTACTCTTTTCCGAACAGTTTTAGGACACAAATTCTGTCATTTAAAATAATTTTTTATGGTAAAACATGCCTTTAATTAGAGAAATCTGGAGACAGGAATAAAAGGGAAAGGATTCTTAATAATGTCTGCAGCCACCAACAGTTATTTCTCCCAGAGGACACAGCCCAATTTGGGCCTGGTTCCCATCTTCCCCAGATGCCCAGACAGTATCTGGGTCCTGTCACTTGTAACATCATAAACACTTATTTAGCAATGGAAGACACTTTACTTAGTTTTTTAAAATCTTCTCTGAACATTTCAACTCTGTAGAAATCAAATGCAAAATATATGCATTTTTAAATTAGCATATACTCAACTGTCCGGATCACAGCAATCTCCTACAGTGAGACACAGCTGGGGGAAGGTAAGGCCGTGCCAGTCTGCACACCCAATATTTCCTGGTGGAAAGCACTGGGGACTAACTCCAGTAACCTGGCCTCCATCTAAGAGTCCTTGCAATGCTGAAGCCAACTGGAATGGAAAACTAGAGCTCTCAGGATTGGGCCAGGCAGTGCCAGTGTGGAAGAAACATCATGATGACCGCGGCCCAGGGAGGCTAGTCTCAGTAATAAGATTGCTCAAATTTAGATGTATATACACTTATCTACATGTCATCTATAGCTAGAGATAAAAAAAAGAGCCGTTTAAGTTTGGAAAACCAAATCACATTCAGCTCTGGAGCAGGCTGACTCTGGCCACACCCTGAGCCACGGTGAATTTGCCAGTGTTCTTCTGATTTACTGGAGTGATTTTAAAATATTTTTTTAACAGTCTCACATTTGTATCTCAAGAACTTTGATCACATTTACCTCCTCTCTCGCCTGCCTTCTGCTCCCATTGATCTCTCTTCAACTAGCACCACCATACCCTTCCCTCATTTCCTTTTTTTCTTCATTGTATTTGTATTTTAAGACATCATGAAGGTGGTCACAACTGCTGCATGCTCATGAATACAATGTCTATTTTCACATTGTAATATCCAGATGACAGTTTTCCACCATTCTCCTCCATTTCTTTAGCTCATACCAGCATTTCACCCCTCCTTCTGTGACATTGCCTGGGGTTCGCAACAAGCAACATAGATGCCCTAGTAGGGGCCAAATATTCAAGCAGTAACTTATTCTCTCACTTTAACCAGTTATGAATCTCTGCTTTAATCATCACCCAATGTAGAAAGGAGACTTCTTGGTCTGAGGCTTGTAGCTGCATGAGTCTGTGAGTATAAATATATTTAGAAGGAAGCTTATCTACATGCCATCTTATCTTTTTGTATTCTAACATTTTTGACATATGTATTGGGTTTTTATAATTTTTTTTTGGTTTCTTGAGAAAAGGTTTCTCTGTGTAGTTTTGGACCTTTTCCTGGAACTCACTCTGTAGACCAGGCTGGCCTCAAACTCACAGCGATCTGCCTGCCTCTGCCTCCTGAGTGCTGGGATTAAAGGTGTGTGTAACTACCGCCCAGAGGGTTTTTATAAAATCTTCATAGCTTTAGAAAATAATAAAACTTTTTACTTTCCATCTTACTAATTTAGATACTTCATTGTTTATCATAAATACTCTTCTCTTTTTGTTTCAGTTTTCATGTGTTTGTCACTACATCTCCTTCAATATCTTTTGACTTTGTTTGATGAACATGTTGATTGATACAATTAATCATTTCTGGAAATGTATCAACTGCTATCCTGTTCTATCTTTCTATGCTATTTTGAGGGAAATAAACTGTACCTCTATACCACAAATGTTAAATTTTTATTACCCTATCTCCATGTCTCGAATTTTCTGTTCAGTATTCATCATCTGTGAATGCTTCATTTGGTACAATTTGTTATTATTTTCCAATTCTTATTTTCTCTTTTTATAAACATCCATTCTAACATTAAATCTCTGCAGTACAAAGTTTCTTACATATAAAAAGAACTGTAAAATGTCTTTCTGAAGGTCATCACCTCGTATTTATGAATGCTTATAACAACTACGATGTAGACAAAGTGAAAGAATTTACAGTAGTAATTGAGTTTCTTTGTTGACTTTGAGCTCATCTAGAAAAATATTGGACAGAATGAGAATTACTCATCTATTTCCAGTGCCCTTAGAACTACATTACAAGACCTGGTTGATGATGACACTACAATTGGGGTTACAGGACATTGGCAAATCATGCCAGAACTGAGCTAGAAGTTTACTCCCTGTTGGCTAGGTTTCACAATACCCAAAGCTGCTAATCAATATGCTAAAGGAGAAATCATTAATGGCTGGGGAGTTCATATACACTAGTGGAGAATTTGCTATTGTTTTGCTAAATGACCAGAGTCAAATTGCCTTCTAAATAATTATTACCGATGCCCTTAGATCAGTACCGCTCTCATTCTTCATCAGAGAAGATTAATTTACAGTGGGCAGACCTTACTGCACAGACTCATAAATAGTCAAAATGTGGAGAATGTTTAACTGTGGTATGCTCATCCCTACCCAAGATACCTATATCAGTCAGTCAAAGACTCAAGGTTTGCTCCAGAAAAAGGAGTAGAAATAATTTAAAAGCCAAGTTTGAATAGAAATCATATAAAAAAAGTGTCTTCTGTAAAAGACACAACTAATTACTCATAAATTTATTGCAATTATCGTTACTTGCACAAGTCTTGCTCAAGATTAAGCCCCTCCCCACTTTATCATATATAATACATGGGCTCCTGAGGGCCTTACACTCTCACTGAGAAACTATGAGCAGTTAATAAATACTAGTGGAAGAGGTGATTTTTGTTGCTCATTTTCCAGTAACTGTCAGTCATGCTAATATAACAAACAAATTTAAATTCTGTGGATCAAGATGATAAAAAGACAGTTTTATACTGATGACTCTACTTAAACTTCTTCATCACAGCAACAAAAATGCTAAATGAATGTGGGAAAAGAACTTGCAGAGTGGAAGGATATTCTTGGTGTTTGCAGAGAGATAAGAAATGGTAAGGAATACAGTAATCAGAATACATTACATACATGTAGACACAAAAAATAAATTTAAGAAATGAATACATTTCAAAAGAAAAAGACATCAAAGTTGTAAGATGCTCATTGGGAAGAAGAAGGGTTTCAATAAGAGACAAAAGGGAATATGAGCAAAACTCAGTGTATATATGCATGACAATTTTAGTCCATAGAAAAATAAAAATTACAAAAAGAAGACTTGAATATTGATATTCCCTAAAGTTGGAGACTAAAAGTACTACAGAATTTCTCCACAGATTGCTGTGAGGAAAATCAAACATTCATAAATTCTGCAATTGAAAAGAAACAAATTCTGTCAAAAACTTGAGAAGGTGAAAATGTGATTGTCTATTTGAATTCCCAAATGAATAGCAAATGAGGTAAAACACTGATTCTACCTTTGACAGAACTTGAAGTTTTTATTTTCAGAAACTATATGATAATAAATATATGTTATTTGGGGACACTGTGTGTCTGGTGACCCTTTATATGGCCATGAAAAATTAATGTGTTTGAATATGACCGTTTGTTGTCATTTATTTCAAGTCCTTTGAGAACAGCTAGAATTTAACATTCTCCATTTCTTGGTCTGCAAATGTTCAAGTGACAAAAAATACATATATCTGGTTTTCTTACCTTTATTTCCTTGCAATATTATATTTATTTGGGTATTTTCACCTTAAAACCTTGATCTACTGTTATCTGTAAGATGTATTATTCTCTCTCTCTCTCTCTCTCTCTCTCTCTCTCTCTCTCTCTCTCTCTCTCTCTCTCTCTCTCTCTCTCTCTGTGATATAAGCATGTGTCCATATGTTTGTGCTCATCTGTGTCAGTTGTCTTCCTTAATTACTTCACCTTATTTTTAGGGACAATCTTTCACTTCACTTGAAGCATGGGGTTTCATTTTGATTATACTGACTTGCCCACAACTCTTCAAGTTTGGCCTGTCTCTGTGCCCCAGCATAGGGACTAACAGAATCTGCCTGATCCCCATCTCTTGAGTCTCACGGTGGAACAGTCATGCATGGATTTTATGCGTATGTTGAGGGTCTGAACTCAGATTCCCATGTTTGCAAGAGCAAGCCCTGTAACAAGTAATCCATGCCCTCAACTCTAAGATGATTTAGAGAAGCATTGTTGTATGATATTTTTTTGTGTGTTCTGACAAATAAAGCTTGCCTGGAAATCAGAGGGCAGAGCTAGCCACTAGTTAACTATAGAGGCAAGGCAGTGATGGCACACACCTTTAATCCCAGCACCAGGGAGGAGGAAGCAAGAAGAGCAGGAGTTCAAAGCCACCCTGGACTACACGAGATTGAACCAGTCTAAAAGAGAAACAGAAGCAGGTGATGATGGTGCATGCCTTTAATCACAACACTAGGGAGGTGGACACAGGATCTCATTCCAGCCATTTAATCTGAGGATTCATAGAGGTAAGGTGTTTTTGATGGCTGGCTACTCTGCTTCTCTGATCATTCTGCTTTCATTCTAATATCTGAGTGTAGGCTTTTATTTAATAAGACTAATTAGGATCACACTTCAGCACATATGTAGTTAGTTCATTTTCAGTGATAATTTGATTTAATTTTTATAGGCTACTCTTGAACTAGAAGATTGATTTCTGCTCATGATTTGAGCTTTTATTGTCTTCAACACATGAATCATAAGTAATAATTGATGTGGTAAGAAAATTATGAGGTTACATATTTTTGAAGAATAATTAGGAAAATCTATACATTTATGGATGAAATATTGAAAGCAAATAACAAAAACAAAATCATAGCAGTAATTTCATTTAGATGATGAAATTGTAGGTGGAATCTGTTATGTTCTCTGTTTTCAAAATCATTATAATAATTGGCAAGTACTTCTATTAAAAAAGTCACTTATTTAGAAATACATCTAGAAAAAGTCTTAGTAACTAACATTTATAAATATCACCAATCTTATTAAGATTTTAATAATATATGTGTTATTGGATTATATTATATTTTATACTAAATAATGGTATATTAATGGTATCTAAATTCTCAATTCAAAATCCAGTGTTTTTAAATATTTTACTCTTAGATTTTATATTTAGAAAAAACATTTCTCTAACTTTAAGTTAATCAAATTATATATATACTTTAACTCAGACATGATAAGAATTTTTTTCATAAAGAATATGCGTAAATAATCAAAAGGTTAAGATACAAAAAATCAACACCACTAGAAAATATTTAGATAAATGCAAATTAAAACCACAATGTGCAGTATTACTAATACACAAAGAATGAAAATAATTTAAGTGTCTGACAAAGGTGAACAAAGTGTAAGTTTTTGTAATTTATTATACATAATAAAATCATTTTCACAAGTCTTAATCAGGCTTAAATTGTGTGAAAAAAAACCTCTGTGACCAAAATCCACTTACAAAAGAATGAGTTTATTTCATCATATAGCTTGTAGACCATCATCCAGGAAAGTCAAGGCAGAAACTTAAGGTAGGAGCCTGCAGTCAGAAACTGATTCAGAGGTCAAGGAGGAGTGCTGCTTACTAGATTTATTTATTCTTATGGTTTCTCAGCGGACTTTCTTAGAGCACTCAGCACAAACAGAACTGGAGTAGCACAACCCACAATGAGTTGAGCAGTCTGACATCAATTGTCAATTAAGACATTTCCTCTTACACTTGTTTACAGGCCAATCCTATGAGAGGCATTGTCTCATGTATGTTTCCCTCTATCCAGATGATCCTAGTTGTGTCTGTAGACATAAAAACAATACAGCACGTTAAATAATGAGAATTCTATTACTATCAATAACATGGATGCTTATTAATAATGTACTGATTAAAATATAGCAATCACACAAAGTCAAATATCATAATGCTGTCAGTTATGTAGTCTATAAGAATGTATTGTAAAGAGTAATACAGTGGAGGTTGAGATGTTTGGATCAACACATAGTACATATGGTCAGATTAAGGAACTGATGGGTTTGTAATATAAATTAGAGGTAGGATGATTGCTTAGCATGCAAAAGACTCTTAGTTGATTGCCAGTACCTCTAAAAAAGCATTAAGCTGGGCGGTGGCACTCGACTTTAATCCCTGTGAGTTCAAGGCCAGCCTGGTCTCCAAAGCAAGTTCCAGGAAATGTGCAAAGCTACACAGATTGATATACCAATTAGTTTGGTTGAAGTTATTTATCATCTGTCTGTCTGTCTGTCTGTCTGTCTATCTACAAATCATCTATCATAAATATTTATTACATAAATACACAGAATAATAATTTTAAAGTATATAGCCAATCTCAAAAAATTCTCAAAAATGTTTTCAATTTAAAAGTTATTTGTGTTTTCTTTGGTACCATATATCCAGACATTTCAGTCATGAAACTTACTTACAGCAAAGACTATATTGTTTGTATTGGAAATTTCCATTACTTCTACTCATATTTTTTAATTTCTATTTACTCTTATGTTTTGTGAGGGTAAGGCATGCCTATGGAAGCCAGAGGATAATTTGAGGTTTTTCAGTTCTTGAACTCCAGTTCTCAGGTTTAGTGACAAATACTTTAATGCCAATGCACCCCAGCAGCCTACAACACTTAAATTTATTTTAATTATACCTGAAATTAAAATGGAAAACTTTGATTGAAGTTTTAGTATTAATCTAATTGGTTTGTGTTATAAGTTGCATGATTTGAGCAATTTATTGACACAGAAAGCTAACCATCAAATAATGTTCAGTTTAATTTTCCAATGAGAAAAAGCTTTATGTCATGATTGAATATTATTTGGTTGCTATTATGAATTTAATTGCCGTTATCTAAAACCATTGATGCTGCTATAGAAGCTGTAAAAATAATTAGCTTGGGGGTAGAAGAGATGCCTCAGCAGTTAAAAGTGCGTGAGGCTCTTACAAAGGACCTAGGTTCGGTTTCCAGCTCGCACATAGTGACTTGCAGTCATCCCTAGCTCAAATTCTTGGAGATCTGACTCTTTTTTTTTTTTTAACATCAGGCACATATAGGGTATGTACACATATGTACATGCAGGAAAATATTCTTACACATAAAAGAATACATCTTGTAAAAATTGGGATAAATCCTTACTGATTCCATGTCATTTGCCTGGATGTGTATTTTTCTTGTTTATTTGACGTAATCTATTTTTTTATTTTTCATGAAATTTATTACATATATTTCTGCACCAAATGCCTACTTATTTCCCATGGAGATCACCAGAGAGTATTAAACCCCCTGGAACTGGAGTTATGGATGGTTGCGAACCACTATGTGGGTATGGTGAATTGAACCCAGGTCCTCCAGAAAAGCAACAAGTGTTTCTAATCACTGAGCAATCTCTCCAGTCCCTATTTAATTTTAAATAAAGACAAATACTTGAAAAACTACTGCCTGTGCTAAAATCCTTGAAAGAATCTAAAGATGTTTATTAATGCATTTTCACATAACACTCAAAATTTAAATGTACTTGAAAATAATTTTGATATTTTGTTAAATGATTTAATTTTATAAGTTGTTTTGAGTGAAATTTACTGAGAACTAACTACTGATTGCAATTTGTCAAATTTAGAACATTTTTTTTTCAAATACAAATCTTCATTAAGTTACTGTCCCATAAAACTATATCAAAATATCAAGGAAAAAAATCAAAATGAAGCATAGTGAGTATAACCATGACATTTGCTGGTGAAAAACAGTGCAATAACCATGGTTAATTTTAACATTTGAATGCATAGCAAAAAGATGTTATAAATAGCTCTTGTTTCCTGTAAAAATGTATACCATAAAGTTAACATTCATAAACATTTGTAGTAATTCATATTAAAGTAATATTTCCCCTCGAAATAGTATAACAATTGCACTAAAAAGAGCAAGGTACACTGGTTACCTCAGGAAATAAATTTTGAAATCAAGAAAATTTATTATCCCTGTTTCTAGAGTAGTAGGGAGTTAGAATGGAGAGAGAATATGTACTTAACCTGTTTTTACTAAGCTGAACCAAGCAATCTATTGCAACAATAATTTATTTGATTTGGGGCTGGAGATCTCACTTAATGAGATGAGAGCAGTGAATAGATTAAATTTAATTGCTGTGCTTGCCACAACTATTTGTTGTAAACAAGGAAATAAAATCAGCATTGTATAAAAGCCATTCCAATATCTTTGGATTAAGTAATAAATTAAAAGGTGCTTAAGAAATAATGCCCAAATTTCATGTTATTTACATAGTGCCAAACCAGGCATAGCCATGTTAGCCAAAATTTGAGAATAATAGAAGTCATCTTCAAAGTGTCATCATAAAAGGATAGATTACATTTGCCTATCACCTCTAATTAGTTTTATGGCTGTTGAGCGGCAATTTAATCTCCTTGATCCTCTTTAGACAACAGGTAAACAGACTGATTTCAAAGTAGATTAGATTCTGAATCTTTTTTCTCTCTTGACTTAAAATGTTTTATGAAAGTACATCTAGAATTTTCCCCAAAGATACAATTCTGAGTGCAAATTAATTGTAGGATTAAAACTGAAAATTTGAACAAAATTTAAAAGTCACAGTAAATTGAAGAGAAAAGAGAGAAGTGAGGCATTACACACTTTACTGACTTCTGCCTTTTGTCTTTCCTCCATATAGCATGCATAATTTGTCAACATAAATTATATATATATATGCATATACCTTTAGATTGTAACAAATAGAAGTAATTAAGCTAAAACTGGCTCACTTTCTTAAGGTATAGAGTGTCCAATTTACACTGAGTGATTGTAGAAGGGCTCAAAGATGCTATTGATAATAGAATATATGTGAAGGGAATTCTTGACAAAGAAAACAGATAATGCATTCATAGTCCATTGGCTGTGATTATCCACTTAAATGTTGAAGGAAAACAAAGAATGTGGTTGGAGGTTATGTTGTTAAGATGGTAGTAGTTTCAGAAGGATTGTAGAAATCCACATAACATAGTGCCTGCAGACTATTTTGAGGTGTCTTCAGATTATTTGAGAAGTTTTATTTTATTCCTTATGCAATGACAAGCTGTTATGTTTGGAATTAAGATGAAAATGCTCTGATCCTACTTATTCTACATGAGTACAGATAAAGGGAATGAGGAGAATGTCTAAACAAGTATGAGATACATCGTTTACAAAAACATTCCAGAAATCCTACGTAAAAAATGATTAGGCCTGGAAGCTGGGTATGCACTTCAGTGGTAGAGTACTTGACTATCATGTTCCTGGCTTTAAGCTTGATCCTCGCTGGAAATAAACTTAAATGTACTACAAAACAAAGACAATGACCAATTTCTCGCAGTGTTTGTGAAATATGTTCTCTACTAAGTTAAAATTGATTTTTTCTTATTAAATTTTTCTTTACTCTGAAGTTTCAAAAGAACATGAAATAGTAGCTATGGTGGAATTTTTCTAATTATCAATAACAAGAAACAGAAACTTTAGTTCAATGAGCTTCTCAAACTAATTTCTTAGTCTCAGGAGAACCCCATCGCAGTTGATAATGTGATGTCTGGAAGTGGCAAATCCTGATAAATATGAGGAGGTTATGCTGTCCTCTGAGCTAGACATTAAGGATGTTGAAGTATGAGCAAAAGTACTCTGAACCTCCAGGATTTTATGCAATAGGCACAGAACTGAGACATCAGCTTTCCCATCTGAATAAGTAAAAGATACAGGTGAAAATAAGCAACTTATTCAGAGATCCATAAGAGAGATGAAGTCTTAGAACAAACTCTTCAAAATTTAGAGACAGACAGGCAGATACAGATAGTCAATCAAGCAAATAGAACCCCCACTAAAATACAATTGACAAATTGATGAAGTCTCAGAATAGACAAGTTGGAGAATTTAAAACTCTGTGATGGTGTTAATTGTCAACTTGACAGGATCTGGAATCAACTAGGAGACAAGCTTTCAGGCCTACTTGTGATGGGTTATTTGGTCTCTTTGAAGGATTATGTTGATCAGGCTAATTGGTGTGCAAAAAAAAAAAAAAAAACACATCTAAATAGTGGGTGGCATCAGACTCTGGGCTTGGGTCCCAGACTGAAAATGAGAAAGTGAACTAGGGGAATGAATTCTTGATTGTGGATGTGATGTTATTACCTGTCTCAATCTCTTGTCACTTTGATTTTTCCACAAAGATGGAGGGCACTCACAAATTTTGAGCAGATTAAGCCCTTTCTTCTCTAACTTGCTTTCCCCTCCCCCCAGGGTGTTTTTTTTTTGTCAAGAAATTTTTTTTTGTTCATCTTATATACCAATCACAGACCCCCCTCTTTCCTCCTCCTGTCTCTCCAGCTTCCCCCCCAACACACCCCTCATTCTCTTCTACAAGAAGGTAAGGCCTCCCATGTGGAGTCAGCAGAGACTGGTACATTCAGTAGAGGCAGGTTCAAGTCCCTCCCCCTGCCTCAAGGCTGTGAGAGATGTGCCACCATAGGTTGAGCTCCAAAGGCTAGCTCATGTACCAAGGATGGATTGTGACTCTACTTCCAGGGGGCCCCTCTTGTACCCATTTCATGAAACCTCCAGAGACCACCAAGTAGCTGGTTTCCAATGCATGCACATAAGAGTCCTTTTATTGTTAGGTTCAACCTGGGAAACCACATGGCAGATGGAAGGAAATGTGGCAGTAACTGTGAGCCCAGATGTAGAGAGTTTTTATAGGAAAAAACCACAAGCTGGGAATTGGCAGTTTGGGATTGGGTAGAAGGGATATGGAGCAAGGCCATTTTTTTGAAACTATTGGTCTAGACTTTGGGAACAAAACCACATTTGAAACCATTGGGTTAGACTTTTGGCGGGGAACTACAACCTGCTGAACAGGATTATCTGGATTGCTCAACAGGATTATCTAGATATCTTCACGGGCCATAAATCACAGACAGAATGTCTGCAGGAGGATACTGCTCTGTGTCTGTTCGAGTTGTCATGGCACATTCCTGAGGTCCTTCCTGGAACTGAGTACAGGAGGTGGTCTAAGATGATGGCCCTACCCTAAGATGGAGTCTGTATTGCCTTCACACCCCTTAAGCAGCTCAAGCTACACAACTTTCTTGGTTATGCAGAGGAGCCATCTGTCCAGCCTCTCCCCCAGGGTGTTTTATTATAACAAAAAGAAATAAAACTAAGAGGAACTCTGTGGAAGTAAATATTAGAGAAGATCTTGAAATTTGGTAAATTATGACTTCAGGAGACTGATCAGATCCTCAAGGTAAAGACTAAAGAAAAAATCCACTCAGTTCTGAAAAGGAGTGGGATGGAAACAGGCAGTTCTGAAAACAAAAGGGGAGGGGATGGCAATTAGTGATCACAAAGGGACCCTCCAAAAAGTAGGAGGAAAGGCAGGGAAGGGCCATGGAGTGAATAAGTATGTATAATGATATATTTAAATGAAAATGTCAAATGAAATTCATTGCTTTATAAATTAACTTTTTAAAAACAGAAAATTCGCTTCTCACTAAGGTGTCCAATTAATGGAAATATGAAAATTGCTGCAGCAAAGACAAACTGAAAAGGGTTTCAACAGTTCATAATCTATATGACAGAGGGGAATTATAGTACTCCACGCTTTAGTTTCCCTGTTCCAACATGAAGAAAAGAGGAAAGGAAAGCTGAAGTTAGTTGTAAATGTCAAGGCTGGGAAAATGTGTTAAGTATTAAAATTAATAATATTTTTATTTTTTTATTTATTTTTTTATTTTTTATTTTTTTGAAAAAAATAAATATAAACCACTTCTACCCTTTTCACATATATTTTCTTCATATTCATACCTCTTCTTTTCATTTTGCCAACATCTCATTTCTTGTGCAAAATGTTTGAGCAATATACATATATACATATATATATATATATATATATATATATTCCTAATTATTTATTATGCTTTTACTACCTAATACTTGTGTAATACGAAGAAGCTTTTCCTCTGTACTTTACATGTGTACACTTAGTTTAAAATATTATTTCATTTTAGGTAATTTTTTGTGCATATTGTCATTCTTCAAGTGATGGATAGGTGAATATCCATATTTTCTGCTAAATGTCTTTCTTTTTTATTAAATTTAAAAAAAATATTTTACATACCAACCACAGTTTCCTCTCCCTCCTCTCCTCCTTTTCTCTTCCCTCACCTGCTTTCTACCCTCTCCATCCACTCCTGAGAAAGGATAAGGCCTACCATGGGAGTCAATAATGCATGACATACCAAGTTGAGATAGAATTAAAATTCTCCCCCCTGCATCAAGGATGAGTGAGGCATCTCACCATAGGGAGTAAGTTCCAAAAAGCCAGCTCATGTGCCATAGAAAATCCTAATCCCTCTGCTAGGGGCCCCACAAACAGACCGAGCTACACAACTGTCACCCACAAACAGAGGGTCTAGGTCAGTCCCAAGCAGGCTCCCTAGCTGTCAGTCTAAAGTGTGTGAACTCCAAGGAGTTCTGGTCAGCTAACTCTGTGGGTTTTCCCATCATGATCTTGAACCTCTGACTCCTTCTATTCTTCCTCCCTCTCTTCCACAGGACTCCCAGAGCTCACAGGCATAGTGCAGGGAGGGTTGAAGAGTGAGTACAGTCTGCTTTTATAGGTCACCTCGCACATGCGCATATAGATTGCGTGACCACCACGCAGCGCAGCGCAGCGCACAGATTACATGGGACATAATGACCTGGAGTGACTAAGCATTTTGCCTGGCTGCTGGACAGCACATGTCCGGTCATGTAGCTGTAAAGTGGCTAGGAATGATAACAGCTCCATCCATAAAGAAAAAAAAAATCTCTTTCATTGCTCTCCCTCTCCATCCCTCCCAGAACTCAAAAATCCTGATTCCTCATTTTCCCATGCCCCATCCCCTCCTCTCTATCCCTTTCTCTGATTCCAGTATACTCAGGAAATCTCATCTATTTCCCCTTCCCAGGACTATAGTTTTGGAACACACTTGTTGAAATGTATATGCTTATCAGTAAAATAAATAAGTGTAATAAATGACAGAAATATATTAGGAGGAGAGATTAATTTGAAAATACTCAGCTTCAATGCTGGAGTACTATAAAGTAGTTTAATGTTACTTGAAAGGCAATGTAGATGAACTGTATCCGTATATTCCAAGTACAATGGCTTCAATAAAAAAGTATAAAATTTATGCTGAGTCAGCCCCAAAATAAATCACATAGATATTTCAAAATCTAAGAAGGCAGACAAAAGTAAAAACTGCATAAAAAACAAGAAATAAGATACAATGGGGAAAAATAGTACTGGTTGACTCAAATAAATACCAGGTTAAGTATGAATTTGTACATACCAATTAAAAGGCACATATGCCCAAAAGCTTATAAACATTAAAATCCCCACTAATGTTATCTATATGGAATTCACTTTGTTACAAGTAGACAAAATGTTAACAGAAAACCTTCAATTTCCATTATTTTCCTCCTGTGTTTTCATATCATATATGTTCTACTATCCCCTCTTACCACCTTTTAAAATTATTTTTCACAATCATGGGTTTCCAAATGAATACTTCTTCATGAATACTTCATTTTTGTTAAGCCTTTTCCTGTCACTTCCCCCCCCCTCCCCACAAAATCTCAGGAACATCATAAAGAATGTGAGAGCTGGAAGATGGATTGACAGCATCCACTGGCATGGCAAGCACAATCAAGTGGATGGCCCACATTCCAAAATACATGGGCAACACAAATTGAAATCTGTGGTTTAAAAGTTATACAAATGAATAAACTATTTTAAAATAATTACATAGTGTTCAGAAAGAATGTGATACAAGGGTATTTAGAGTAATGAGGGGTAGATATGATCAATATACATTGTATACATGTGCTGTGGAATAGTATTTTAATGTGTGTTACATTTTTCCTACTGTTTTTGTTAACAATGAAAAGATGTGTTACATTTGTTTGATTAAATAAAATTAACCTGCAGTCAGGAGGCTGAGTCAGCAACTAGCTGACAAAAAGTGGTAGGGAGGGTTCTTAAGTAGGGGCAGAGCAGAAGGGTGGTGTTGCTGTTTTTGGGGGGAGACTCAAGTAAGGAGAGAGGGTTAGCTACTTGCTATTCAGCCTCTCTGAGTGAGCAGAATTTCACCTCAACCTTTGAATCTTGAGTTCCACAGAGGGGTAGAGATCGAGATAAAGTTTCTTTCCCTTAATGGTCTTGAGAAAGCTGGTGCCTGAGGGAAGGGAATTCCCACGGGACTTGTCCCTTACAAAACAACCACTGCTGGTAGCTGTGGAGTAGCAGTTGCTGATTAGGACAGCAGTTACTTAAGGGACCGCCATTGAACTTGGTGAGAAACAACATAGGTATGGAGAACTTTTAAAGAATGTCAACAACAAAAGGATAGAAAAGAGCGTATTGTTGTAAGACTACTTAAAAGAAGGTTTAAGCAGCTATACTGACTTCAGAGAAATACAACTTTTGAGCAAGAGAAAATTTAAGAGAACCAATTGAGCATTATAACAGAGACACCAATCCACGAGTCTTTAGTGGCTAATTGTAACTGGAATTACAGATGCCCAACTTGGAATGATCTTAACAAATTACATATGGCCACTCTTTTCAGAAATCAAATGGAATGTTAATGGTGAAAATTTTTTTTGAATCAGCATAGACATTTTGGAAAATAGACATCAATCACATGAGCCCTTCATTGTGATACTTAAATAATTTTAGGTTTTAATAAAAGAAATATTAGGGCAAATGGTGTTAGATACATACAATTAATAGTTGAACTGTAGTCTGCTTGCTCATTATCTCTGTCTCTTTCTTGCAATTTAACTGTGAAAAAGACTTTGCCACTTAGGGGGACATTCCAGTTCTCACGAGATGATTACTAACACCAAGGTTCGCATAATTGTCAGTCATGCTATATTGCTCGGATTTGATGGAATACTATTGTATGATAGGGTGATCTGTCTGTGAGGCTTCAATTGCTGTGGAATTTAAGATAATTGCAAGTTTAAGACAACACCTGGAGATCTTCAGAGGCCATTTCAAGGTTCTGAAATAGGTTCTGAAACAGAGGACAGCAATGTTCTTTAGTTATTTGTACTTTGTGTCTTTAACCTGGAAGGGAGATGAGATAGGTAAGTTATCACCTGTTTGTAGGCCGAAATTCCTTGAATTAGTTAAATGCTTATGTCCATAGTTGAACAGGAATTGAATGCAAAGGCAAGTGGAGAGGTACAAAATGAAATGAGAGATACTTTTAGTTACCTCATGGAACCAAAGGAGAAGTTAGTGTATTTTAGCAAATATAGCTTCTTCGTACCTGTCATACTTTTACATAACAAGAGAGCATCAAAATGGGTGGAGCCATTTTTGATAAAATAATAAATAATAATAAGTGAGTCTGCTATTACAAAACTAGAGTCTTTTTAACCTATCTAGTTATAAATTCAGCATCTGATGAGGGCCTTTCATTGCATTATCCCATGGGGAAAGACAAGTGGAAAAGAGAGGGCAATGGAGAACACATAAGAACTTTAGCCGAAAGCTCCTTTGTAACTTACGTTAATTTATTTCATAGGGTAGAACTTTCATGGCACAAATACCACCTATGAGCACCCATGAGGTAAACACTAAACTAGTTGTTTATAATATGTTACAAAATATATAATCAAAGATAACATTTAGTATTTTTCTGAGACCGTGAATGCTCAACAGTCTAGTGTTCAGGCCAGAGGAAGGCATTATTACAAAGTAAAGAATAACGATCAACATGTTTTATTAATTTAAATTTGTTAATCCCAAACAAATTATTGCCAAATTATGTAGCTAGAGTTTTCATGCCTTGCCCACAGTCAGGACAAATCTCTGTCACCCGCCAGTCCCACAGCCACTCACACCCAACCTAGTAAACACAGAGACTTATATTGCATACAAACTGTATGGCCGTGGCAGGCTTCTTGCTAACTGTTCTTATAGCTTAAATTAATCCATTTCCACAAATCTATACCTTGCCATGTGGCTCATGGCTTACCGGCATCTTCACATGCTGCTTGTCATGGCAGAGGCTGGCAGTGACTCTTTCTGCCTTCCTGTTCTTTCTTTTCTCCTCTCTGTTAGTCCTTCCTATACTTCTTGCCTAGCCACGGCCAATCAGGTTTTATTTATTGACCAATCAGAGCAACTTGACATACAGACCATCCCACAGCACAGCCAAGTGCAGACCATCTCAGACACCTGCACTCATGCCCGTGGTCCTAATCATCCTCTATGCAGACCTGCTGGGTAAAGCCACGAGGAATGGGCTCCCACAGGACATACAGAATACCCCACAGCAAAATCAAGTCAATTCAATTATGAACAAAGAATTATATATCTATGTCAATGAGATTTCTTCTCACTATGCAAGTCTGTTTCATACCTCAAAAAATCAGCTAATATAAATCCATCATAACAGTAATGAAAAAAATCATGTAGTCAGGTAAATACACATAGAAAAAATATTGACAAAACAATAATTGGCAATGAAAATAAAATTTTCCTTAACTTATAGAGAAAAGATGCAAAGATTGGTATTATAACTTAGAAATAGATTACATGCTGTCATATTTGAGGTCCTGTATCTTCCCCAACCATGCAAAAATAAATCAACAAACAAACAAAAGCAAAAGAAAGCAAAAATGAGAAATGGCTGAAATTTCTTAGACTTTGTCTACTTGTTTACTTATTTCACCACACTATGAATGGAACCTAGGTCCTAGTATTAGGTCCAAGTATATGCTAGGCAAATGATTTACAAATGTGCTTCAGTCCCAGTATCTCAATAACTTCTTAAATCATGTTGTAATATCAGAGGTTTTTGCTCCTTCATTTTATCTGGAATCATTTTCTATATATGCATCTTTATCATGAGACATTTGAATTTGAATTTGTTTTTGTTAATGCTTCTTCAGGTACTGTATGTTGGTATGTTATTGGACTGTGAAATTCAGTTTAGAAATTTCTAGTTGATAACTATAAATATTATTTTCAGATTCTTTAACATATGAGCTTATACTTATTTAATTCTCCTATAAGGCATACACAGAATTTTGCCTACTAGGATATACATGGAAAAGGACACATACTTTCAGCCTTATTTCTCCAAGTAAGTAAATGTACAAAGCCATGCTTCATTCTAGATAACCTATTTTGTCTATTCTGCAGACTCAGGTTTTTGTTTTGCTGTAAATGAATATCTAAATAAAGAATGTTCCTTAACAAAGAATTTGATTAAATAGAGAAGGCAACTTGATTGCTCAAGCTAGAAATCATTAAAATTATAATACTCATCTGTCTTAAGTAGTTTAGAGACAATCTCACCTGAAGACAGGAAAATTGATCAGCAAAGCCCTGAAGACCACCTCTAGTCCAAATCCATAGATTTCTAATATAGCAGACATTGATCTGCACAGTTTATCCATGTTGTTTAGAGCACTGAAAGAAGACTTCTACATCAATTTAGAAAAAGAAAGTTGTTTTGATTATTTTATTCTCGTTGCAGTTATAGTTCTGATAGTCATCTAGTTCCTCTATTGAGTTCCTTTGTCTACAAAGCTCTTACCTCTGAAACTTATCCAAGGGGGTTACTGAGAAGGCTAAGTTCAATTAGTTTTAAAATAATATATATCAGTTGGTTGAGCATGTCAGGAGTCCTTAAACACCTCCTTATAATTTTATTATTTGATTATTTAGACAAAGGAACATTAAATCAAAGAAATGGGATTAGAAATACTTACAATGACATTTCATACAATTTTATATGATTTTTGCTTTTAAATAGTCACCATGAGATATTGCTTAAAAAAGGAAATTAAACACATCTGGGATTACAGAAAACTTATATTTTGTTTGCATGGTTACCCCCAGCCTTTATATTATACTTTACTAAGCATTAATTCCTTCAAGACAGAAAAATCATTATTCTAATCCTATTTTCTGCTTCTACTACATTTTCGTTCACAAATTTTTAATTTTTATTAATTCATTGATAATTTCATGCAACATATTTTCATCATATATATCCTCCTCCTACAACTCCATCAAGATGTTCCCCCACCTCACTACCCAATCTTATATTTTCTTTCTCTTTATTTTTATAGCATTTATATATAACACATAAATATTAAATACAGTCTATTGGGGCCATTTAGTGTTGCTTGTATGTATTTGTTTTTAGGAATCCAGTTGGTATTAGATAAACAATTATGGGGCTCATTTCTGGGGAAGACTAATTTTTCTTCTCTTGGTAGTAGTTAATTATCTGCAGCAATTCATTTAGAAGTGGGACCTTATTAGATCACTTCATCCATGGTGGCATGTCAATTAATAGAGTTATTAGGTCTTCTTTTGGCAACCATATTGTTGATATTTCTAAGATGCAGCTTCCCTCTGGCATATGGAACACGAAAATCTCACAACAAATGCCCTCATCTCTTGGTTTTAATATCTTTCTGTCCCCTCTTCCTCAAATTTCAATTTTTGGGCTAGGCAACCAATAGTTCATTATTCTCTGCATTTTTGGCAAGTGGTGGCATTATTTACTGGTCTCTGAGATATATTATATATATGTATATATATATGTATATATATACACGTACATATATATGTATATATATGTATGTATACCTATGGGTATAAAGCATAAGAATTACAATGAAGTTAGAAATCACATTAGTTTAGAAAAGTGGCAGTATTATGTTCATTTCTATGATCTAGGACCCAACTAACCACAGATAATTGGGTAGGTTTCCAGACTAAGCATGAATTCCATCCTATTGAGCAGAACTTTGAGTATAATTAGATAGCTGTTGGGTGTTGTCAAGGTATAAGTGCTGCTATTGTGCTTTAGGGGATTGTCTTTTTTGGAGAATAATATTTTTAGATGTGTTACTTATTTTAGATGTGTTACTTTTGTTTATATTCTATTTATTTAACTCAGTGAAGCTGTGTTACTTTGCCTGTCTAAAATATCTGATGGTCTAATAAAGAGCTGAACAGCCAATGGCAAGGCAGGGGAAAGGATGAGTGGGACTGTCAGGCAGAAATAATTATAGAAGGAGAGAATGTATCTGGAAGGAGAAGAAAAAGCAAGAGAACAAGGAGGGGAGGATGCCAAAGGCCAGTCATACAGCCATACAGCCAGCCACAGAGCAAGAGTGAAAGTAAGATATACAGAAGTAAGAAATGAAAAAGGCCCAGAGGCAAAACATACATGGGATAATTAAAGTTAAGAAAAGCTGGCTAGAAACAAGCCAAGGTAAGGATGGACATTTATATATAAAACAAGCCTTCATGTGTGATTTATTTAGGAGCTAGAAGGCACCCCCCCAAAAAAAAAAAGCAAAAAGAACAAAGAGTAAAAGAGCAAAAACAACCACAACGGTCTTAGTTAGGGTTTTTACTGTGAAGAGACATCACAAACACAGCAACTCTTATGAAAGAACACATTTAATTGGGGCTGAATTACAGTTTTGGAAGTTTAGTCCACTATCATCATGGTGAAAAGCATGGCAATGTAGTCATATTTACTTCACCAATGACCTTGTGCTATATGGCCCAAAGGAGGCAGTGCTTCCTGCCATTGTACATGACTTCTTATAAGAAGTAGAAGAAAGGTCTCATGCCCCTTCTCCCTGCTCCTGCACACAAGGTAGTTTTACTCTCGGTCAGATCAGAGGACAATGTCAGCTGTCTACTCCATTATATATTCGTGAGTGTATTTCCTCAGTTTATATCTTAATAAATTCTATTACTCATTTAATAGACCCATGTGGATTGATCATAATTAGTGGTGCCCAACATGGGGCACGAAACCAAGACGAGGGATTAAGAGTCCCATGCTCTACCAACTGAGCTAGTCGTGCTCTTAATCTACTTATAATAATTCTCAGTCAGTCAAGAGATATCAATGGAAGGTCCTCCCACAGGGACTATTAAATAGCCCTACCCTGTGCCAATATTTTGTGGAAAAACCATTGGAAATAATTCATGCAAAATTTCCACAATCTATAATCTACAATTATATGGGTAATATATTATTAGCTGATCCAAAGTTAGGTACCTTAGAAAACATATTTGAAGAAGTAAAGAAAGTTTTGCCTCACTGGGGATGACAAATTGCTTCTGAAAAAATACAAAGAAATTTTATTAATTACTTAGGATATAAGATAGAGCTACAAAAATTTAGACCCCAGAAGGTACAACTCAGGAGAGATTGATTGTGAACTCCTAATGGTTTTCAAAAATTGTTAGGAAGCATTTCCAACTTACTGGCTATCATTGGAACACTTAAATATGAACTAGTAAATTTTGGCTAATACCCAAGAGAATTATCAGCTGAAGCTGAGAAGGAATTGGCTCTAGTAGAAAAGAAAATATGAGAAGCACATGTGGATCATGTGAATCCAGAACTTAAATGCATTCTGGTTATATTCCCCTCTAGATAATCCCCCACAGGGATTTTGATGCAAAGAGAAGATATTATATTGCAATGTATATTTCTACCATGTAAACTGAGTAAGAAGTTAAAAACTTATGTAGAAAAGGTCTCTGATTTCATTCTAAAAGAAAAGTTAAGACCTTGTCAGTTGACAGAAATGGACCCAGCAGAAATTGTTGTACCTTTAACTAATGAGGAAATTTCCTCATTATGGAAAGATAATGAATACTAGAAAAGAGCCTGCAGTGACTTTTTGGGAGAGAATAACAACTGTTATCTCAAAAGCGAGAGAATAGAATTCATAAAGAGAATTAAATGGGTCCTTCCTCAGACTGTAAGTCAAAAACCAATCTTTGAAGTCCCCACATTCTACACTGATGCAAATAAATCAAGAAAGGCAGGGTATAAATCAAGAAGTTTCAGTAAAGTGGTTCAAAGCCCCTACAAATCTGTATGAAAGGCAGAACTGTATGCCATTCTTATGGTACTAATGGACTTTACAGAACCTCTCAATATAGTCACTGTCTCTCAATATGCAGAGAGAGTTGTTTTACAAATTGAAACTGCTGAATTTATTCCTGATAATACAGAATTAAATTCACTATTTGTTGTAGACCAGCTCCCACATTTATTTTCCCCAGTGATCCTTGAAGAGTGAGGGTAAGATACTTAGATAGAAGTATAGAGGGGAGAGAAACAGATAGAAACACAGGATAGCCTCAGGTGGGCCTGGATCCTCATCCACCAGCCCAGAACTTTATTCAAAAGGGCTTTTTATAACAATGCCAAGGGGAAAATAAAAAGACCTCCCCCTTGCTAGATACAGCCAAGTGTAGATGCTTCCAAACACATGTTACTCAGGCCTATGGTCCAATCATCCTCTTATGCTGGGTAAAGCCACTAGAAAACCTCAGTGGGCTCCAACAACTACTTATACAATTACAGGAAATAATCAGAAATAGGAAACATTCTATATCTATAAAACATATATCAGATTCCATGCGGTTCTGCCAGGTCCTCTATGAAAAGGTAATGATGCGATAGAAGCCTCAGAATTTTATAAGAAACACTATATAAATAGCAAGGGTTTGGACAAGAATTTTTCCATCACTTGGCAACAAGCCAAGAAAATTGTAAAAAAAAAAATGTCCTACTTGTTCCTTCTATAATCAACCTCCATTACCTGCAGGAAGCTACCCAAAAGGTATAAAAAGGAATGAAATTTGGCAGATGGATATGTTTTATTTCTCAGAATTCAGAACATTAAAATATGTATACCATACCTTTGACACCTATTCATGATTTCAATGGGCAACTCCAATGAGTTCTGAAAAGGCTGATTCTGTAATTATACACCTATTAGAAGATATGGCCATCATGGGAATACCTGCACAATTTAAGGCTGACAATGTTCCAGCATATGTTGCAAATAAAATGGGACAGTTTTTTGCTTACAATATAAAGAATGTTACAGGTATAACACACAATCCCACAGGCCAAGCAGTCATAGAAAGATCCAATTGAACTTTAAAGGATATACTAAATAAACAGCAACAGGTAACAATGACCCATAGAAATAGATTACATAATGCTTTTTTAACCTTGAATTTTCTCAGTGCTTATGAGAAAGGAACACAAGCTGCAGAGAGACAATGGACAACAACAACAACAAAAAAATCAAAACAAACAACAACAAAAACTCCTGAGCTAAACCAACCAGTTTACTTCAAAGACGTGTTGGCTGTGGAATGGAAACCAGGATATGTCCTACATTGGGGAAGGAATTTTGCTTTTGTTTCTGCAGAAGAAGAAAAGCTATGGATACAAATAAAATTAATAAAGATTCACTTTAAACAGGAAAAAACCCTTGATGAGGAGAAGAAATAGCTCATCTACCCATATGACAACTCTATAAACTGTAAGAAAAGCTCAACAAAGAAGGGATGGGGCAGGGTTTGGTTTTTTGTTTTTACATGGTAATAGAAATACCCATCTTCAAGAAATCATAAGGCCTTGGAGACCCAGATATCTACAACAGAGGGGAAGAACATATTAGTACCAATATACTCTACAGGGTAATAGGTAATATCTCACTGCCTTACATCAATATCTCTTTAAATCTAGAATAGTTGTGGTCTTGATTTAATTATAAATCAAGCTGGATTTAGAGTTGTAATGTGGTTCTCTCCTTCTCCCAACTCAAGTATGTTGTTAAAAGAAAAATTAATTTTTCTGTCGTATATCAGAAGAGCCAACTGGAATGAGGCAGAAGAAAACGAATAATCTAAGGATCAATTGTTATCAAGATTCTATTTATATCCATGCTTTTTTTTGAATCCTTCTTTATATGTCATGTCATCTTTAAATCCAAACTTTCTATTTTGATATTATTAATGTTCAAGTTTTCCACAATGAAAATAAGTCTTCTTAATAGCAATCTCTGATGTCTCAAGAAGGAAGATGGGGCCCCACAACAATGACTTTACTTGGTCTAGAAAGATACCATGGCACCTAAGAACATTACTCAGTGATCAGCTTTGAACTGAAAACTCTTCAGGACAGTTCTAAGATGAGATGGTCCATCAAAATACATTTCTAGCCAGAATCTCAGACAGTCTTCTCCATTACCAAGACTGGCTACACACTCTATGGCTAGCCCTATTGAGACCTAACAATCTAAGCTTTCTTACAGAATCCCACAGAGATATTGTCTTTTTCATCCCCTAAACAGCATGAAGTAATTCTAAGAAAATGATGCCCCTCTCCCAAAGTTTTTATTATTATTATTATTATTATTATTATTATTATTCTCAGGGTTATAGATTGATGATTATAGGGTTGGGGGTGGAATAATAAACTTCAGACTCACTATTATCTTTAGAAAAGAAAAAAGGGAATGAATATGTATAGGATATTAAGGTAGATTATTGTATTTACTAGTAAACTAAGTAAAATAACAGCCTTAGAAAATTTGTGCTGATATGGATTCTTGTATATTGATACAAATGTAAACTATTCTTATATTCCTATTTAAGATAATTTGTATAGTGATACAAATACAGAACTATATTTGTTGTATTCTACACATATTCCTACTCCTGTTTGAAATATTTTGTATATTGATACAAGTATAATATTATATTTATCATACTGTATGTAAGTTCTACCTCTATTTAGAATATTTTGTATATTGATACATATTAAGGATCTTATTGTCATGTTGCATATTGCACTACACATTTCTGCTTCTGTTTAAGATATTTTGTATATTGCCATAATTTTGAGGTCATTGTCCTTATATGGAACATCTGCTCATAGACTGTTTACCTTGTTAATGTGAAGCCTTAGTCCTTAAGTTATTTAGGTAGATAAGACTTACTTAACTATAGTCACCCGTGTTTGTCATTTCTATAGTTATGTTAGTTAGGTTGTCCAGATTGACAGAAACATATGTCAGGTGGATAGGTAATCCTTAAACACTTCATAGACCTAGAGAATATGGCATTTAAATATTTTGATAACTTAGAATTCTGTTGACGTGAGACATGATTGCTCCTGGCAGCACTGATCTGATTTAAAAAAAAAAATACTGGGCTTCTAAGACATTTCTGTTTGGAAGTTTGCCTTCTTCTTAGCACAAAATGCCTTGCTGGGCAAAGAATTGCCCTTTCCTTGACTGTTGACAGTATAAACACTCTCCATTCAGGATGAGCAGAACACAAGGAAAAGCAACTACTGAACCTTGCCAAGACAGGGTAAGATGATCTTTCAAAATTGCTGCTTCTGAAAAGGGTCTGTCAGATATTCCAGGCCTGAAGCCAAATTAGATGCTCCAATGAGGCTGAGGAACTTTAGGTGACTTTCCAGGCTGCTTATTCTAACAAGAATTTTGGAAATTGCTTGCTTGCATTTTCCATTTTCTCAGGTATTATTATGTTCCTTTTCAGATCTTTGATGGAGTTGAAGACTAGGTAGTTACAGTTACAAACTTCTTGTATCTTAGCTAGAACATTAGTACTAGAGTTAGAATCTTCAGAACAGGACAGCTATTGGAATAATCTCAGTAATTTGCCATTTACCCATGTTCTGATTATTTCTGGACATTTAGCATGTTTTTCTTGTTGATGTTATTCTTGTTGGATGAAGTTCCATTTTTGTTTATGTTAATACCCTTTGTTTTGCCTGGAAAAATCTTGATAATCATTCTTATTATATATAGTTTGCATTAAGATTAGAACCTTCTTATTTAGACAAAAAGGGGAAATTTCGTGGTATTTGCTCTGCCCATGACCTTGGGCTATATGGCCTAAAGGAGGCAGTGCTTCCTGCCATTGTATGTGACCTCTGATAAGGATTTGGAGAAGGTTCACATGCCCCTTCTCCCTGCTCCTTCCTGTGAGGTGGATTCACTCCCAGTCAGATCAGAGGACAACTTCAGGTGTCTACTCCATTCTGTATTTGTGAGTGTATTTCCTCAATTTATATCTTAATAAATTCTGTTACCCATTTAATAAACTCATGTTTATTGATCATAATATGGCAGCTTGTAGATAGTCCTGGTGCTGGGGAAGGAGCTGACAGTTCTACATCTTGACCCATAGACAACAGGAAGTGAGTGTCACACTGGGCGTGGCTTGAACATATAGGAGACGTCAATGCCCACCTCCACAGTGCCACATTTCTTCCAACAAGGCCACACCTACTCCAACAAGACCCTACCTTCTAATAGTGCCACACCCTATTAGCCCAGCATAGACACATGAATCTATGAAGGCTATACCTATTCAAACCACCATGTTCTACTCCCTGGCCCACATAGGGTGTAGCCATAACCCAATGCAAAATTCATTTAGTCCAACTTCAAAAGTCCCCATAGTCTTTCACAGTCTCAATAATGTTTAAAAGTCCATAGTTCAATGTCTCTTCTAATATCCCTGTAATCTCTTAACTGTAATCCATTGTAAAATCAAAAAGCAGATCATATGCTTCCAACATATGATGACACAGGATCTCCATTGCCATTACAAAATGAAGGGAAGGGAGCATAATGAGGAAATATTCTACCAAAGCAAGACCAAAAACTAGTTGGGCACACTCCAATCTCTACATCTCTACATCTGATGGCAAAATGCTTTCCAGATCTCCAACTACTTTCAGCTCTGTTGACTGCAACACGCTTCTTCCTCTTGGACTGTTTCCACTTCCTGTTATCAGCTTTTTTCATTAACTGTCCCATGACTCTGGCCTCTCTAACATAGTGAGATCTTTAAAACAATACACCAGTCCTTGTTGCCAACTTCTGTCTTACTTGGGGTTTCTATTGCTGTAAAAAGATACCATGACCATGTCAACTCTTTTACAGGAAAACATTTAATTGAGGCTGGCTTAGTTTCACAGCTGTGTATAATTATTGATTAATTTCTATCATTGGCAGCTTGCATAGAATGTTCTGGTATAATGAGAGACCTGGTACTCCTCATGGTGGAGCCTTCCAATTGAGTTCTATCTTGACTTCTCAAAATCCTCTGCATGTCATAAACAATAGGGATTTATCGTCAGCTGTTTTGCAGGAATCTAGTGCAATCCAAACAGCATATATTTGGTTGATCAGGGGTTTCTCCTGCCTAGTAAGAGAGTTATTTTTTTTAAACTTATCTGTGGCTCTGGGTGACATTATCTTATATATATGATGAAAGAGCAAGAGAATGCAGTCATCTTATAATAGAGCAAAAATGTCCCTGTAAGATACCAGCTGCTAAAAAATAAGACACATGATATTTGGAATTGGTTACTTTCTTTTGAGTCCTTGGATAGTGAGATCTCACAAGCACCAGAAAATTACAACCTATTGTTGCTCTTGGCTACACCCTCCCCAATTTGCTGGTAAGACCCTATTGCTAAAGACATCACACAATTGAATAATAGAATATGGTGAAATCAAGCTGGTGCACAACTGCATTCCTACTTGTTTGCCTTTATAGCACTAGGAGGTGCTATATAGTCCACTAAAGAAGAAAAATAATCACCTAAGTTCCACAGATGTAAGCTTCATGTGCTCTAATAATGGCCAGCCCAGATAGATATGCCTGCTGCTGAAACAGTTTTATTATGGTTTGAATAGTAATGTCCCCCATAGGCTCATGTATTTGAACACTGAGTCAATGGTTGGTCTTACTGTTTGGGGAGGTATAGGAATATTTTGCCTTACTGGAGGAAGTACCTCGCTGGGGGTGGGCTTTGAGGTTGCAAAGCCTAGAGCCATTCTCAGTGTTGTTCTCTCTCTCTCTCTCTCTCTCTCTCTCTCTCTCTCTCTCTCTCTCTCTCTCTCTCTCTCTCTCCTTTCTAACTGAAGATTAAAATGTGAATTCTCAGCTTGCTGCTAAAGCTGCCCTGCCTTCTATTTCCTGTAATATTTCCTCACCATCCATACACTATAACCCTCTGTAATCATAAACCAAAATAAACTCCTTCCATAGTTGCCTTGGTCCTAGTCTTTTATCACAACAACAGAAAAGAAATACAGAATGTGATATCAGCAAAATTCAAAATAAGACTACTTTGAAATTTTGTCTTGTCCCAAACAAAATGGCTGAGATCCAAAGAACAAATTATGATAAATGCTAAGATGAATGGGGGGAAAGTAGAGAATGGTTTTTCACCACCAGTGGGAGTACAAAGTGGTGCAGTCACTATTGAAATCAATGTGACAGTTTGTTAAATTACCTCATGATGTAGATATACCACTCTTGAGCATATACCCAAAGGACTCTATATCCTTCTTCAGAGACATTTGTATTTGCCTATTCATTGCCACTCTATTTTCAGTAGCCAGGTGTAGCAGGAATCTTAGAGAGTCTTATTAATAAAATCAAACCCAGAGCCAGTTATTGGGGTGAAATGCTAGATGGTCGGAGAGACAGAACAAGCCACAGCTAACCTCACCTGGCCACCTTCTCAGCTGGTCTTGTTTCCTCAGACCGGAAGCCTCTGTGTCCTCATATCCGAATGGCTCTCAGCTGAACTGTGCTGCTAGAAGCCTGAAAGCTTAATCAGCCAAATGCTTAACCAGGCCAAGTGCTTCTAGTTTTTGGACCTCACACCTTATATACCTTTCTGCTTTCTAACATCACTCCCTAGGATTAAAGGCTTGCTTCCTGGGATTAAAGGTGTGAATCACCATGCTTGGCTATATTCTTGAGCACATGGATTTCTGCCTCTGGAATACTAGGATTGAAGGCGTGTACTACTACTGCCTATCCTCTGTGTTTAATATTGTGGCTGTTCTGTCTCTGACCCCAGATAAGTTTATTAGAGTGCACAATATTTTGGGGAACACAATACCACCATAGCCAGGAAAGTGCAATATCTCCAGTGTCAATCCAGGAATAAATATATAATACAAATGTGGTACATTTAAACAATAGACCATACAGATTTCTTTAAATAGAATATCTTGACAGTTAGTTGACTGGATCTCTCCTATTAACTTATAAATTACTAGAGAAAGCCCTGTAGTTAAAAAATATAAAATGAAATGTAACATTGAATTTTATGTATGGTGATTCACACCTATATTTCCAGCTGAGACAAGAAGGAAGATTTCAAGTTTGAGTCCAGTCTAGGCTACAACAGCTCAAGGAAGTCTGAGCTACATACTGAGATAAAAGAAAAAAAAGGAAGGAAGATAGAAAGGGAGGAAGGAAAAGAAAAAAGGTAAAGAAAAGCGAAGAAAGTAAGATTTGGAAAGAGAACAGACATTAGGTTAAGAATCAATATTTATAGCAGATTTAGTGTTGAGATGAACATAATTATTTTTTCTCACAAAAACTTAAAATGTGTTTTTTCTCAGTCAACAGTACATGAATCCTAGAACATTTATGAGCTTAATGCAATTTTAGGAACAACAATTTAGAAAATTGTAGTGTGGATTAAGTTTGAACCTTTTGGTGTATAATAGATCTGTTTACTATTTGTTCATTAATAATATACTCTCCTCAAAGAAGGCATATAAAAAGAAATCATTGGCGATGACAACACTCCATTGAATAACTTGAAACTATTGCCTGAATGTTGGGTTGGTGTGATTAATTAACCCATCAGCACACTCAGTTTTCTGATGAAGAATAGAGGCTGTGTAGCACTGAATCTCAAGTAGAACTTGAACTTTTTGAGGATCTTGAACTCAAATTTTCTTCTAACACAAGTGGTCTAATTGAATTTCAATGAACTCAAAGTCAAAGCTTTCTAAACTATTTTTTTTAAAAAAAATTTCAAAAGTACCATTCTCCGTATTTGAACAGTTTCCTCTTAATCATTTGAAGTATATAATGGATGACATACTTTGAAATCACTGAGTCTCCAAACTGCCAATTATAGAATTTTTTCAAAATAAATTTGTGGATAAGGATTCCTTACACTGTGACTCATTACTAATTTTTCACTACTAATATTGACAATTCACTACACTATCATTTTAAAAATGATATAATTAAGAAAGAGTACAATATAAGCTTATGTCTTTGTTAATAAACATTAATCTGGTGTCCAATGTATACAACTTACTTGATGACAGGTTGACAGGACCCCACACTCTGAAATTTCACTTCATCCAGAACAAATCATAGTCAAAATTTGTTTTAAAAATAATCTTAGGAGATTATGCTAAGTAGAGATATTTTAAGTCTAAAGAACATAGGTGAGAGGATAAATTTCTTTGAACAATGTCATATTCAGATTTAAAGTATATTTTCTTATTATCTTTTAACAAGAATATATTAAATGACTACTAGTTTTGGTTACTCAAAATTGTTATCTGATTTTTAAATTATACTTGAAACATCACCAATATTGCAACAATTCTATAGATGTTAAGTCAAATTATGATGATTCGTCTCTTCAAGAGAATACCTATATTTAAGGCAATCTACTGAAATTCAGTTTAAATGCTATATTCAATAAAGTGAGTATCACATATAATATTATTCTCTCTTAAAGTGCATACATTAGTCTTTTAAGGTGAGAATATACTGGCTGTCAGCAGTTTTAATAGGACATAATTTCACTTGGCAATATAGTGGTGAACATCTCAATTGAAAATCAAGGCTGACCCCATTCTCAGGAGTAGCTAACCAACATAAATTGGACTCTGTTTTTAGTGGCTTTTTTTTCTTTTGTTTTTGCTTTGTGTTTTTTAAGCCAGAGAAGGAACAGGAAATTAGATGGATAGGAAGCAGGGAGACTCTGAGAGGAGTTCAAAGACAGGAAAAAAATACGACTGAAAATACCATATGTGATATCAAAGAATAAGTAAAAAGAAAAACATTGTCTCTAGGGTAAAACTATAGTTCATATACCTTCAGTTATATGATGCTTTCTGTATCTCAGATCTAGATGAGGAAAATGTATACACTTTATTGGAATCTTACTTGCATTTAAAGGTCAAAATAACTTAGTTCAGGGCAATTTAACACAATGTCATAGAGATTGGATGCTTGAACTTGTGGTAACTTTTGTAGCCATGTGGAAAAGAAAAACATCATCACAGAAATTTCTACCTGATTGAATCACAAACAGCTCCTATAGCCTTCAGTAATCAATGACCCATCATTTGAGAAAAGGAGGCACATGTATAACATATTCTAATTTTTTAACACTGAACATGTTCCAAGTAGTATGCTATTGAGACATCTGTATTGTATGCATGCAAGAACCTAAAGAAACTTACCCCATTGAAAAGAAATGAACTTTGATGCTCATTATCTCAAAAAAAAAATAGAAAGAGAAAAATATATGCTTTTGATGTTAGTATCTCCAAAATAATGTAACAATCTTCATGTGTTAACAGTATTACTATTTCTATAATACAATTTACCAACAATTACTACAGGTCCATTTATGACTCAATACATTAATAAGGTTTTAAAGTGATGCTAATATTTATAGAAATCAGTGTAAGGTATTATGTTCATATTTTAAGTAGTGTGACCTTCAATGTCACACATAAAGTCTTTATTCTTCACTATGAACATTTTGCTTCTTGTATTCATGTATCTAAAGGTGAGTCTCAGGTTGTCCAATTGGTGAATTTAATTTTAATTTCTCAATCCTAAATATTTTACAAATGATTCTTTGTTCATTGATTCTTTTACACTCACCAGAGTGATGAGAACAATTTTTACTATCGTCTATTCATTAATAAAGTATAATAAAGTAAAATATAATGTAAACAGAAATAAATGTAAGGAAATATAATTTTTCAGTAAATTGTAATACAGACAGTAACACCATTCTTTTCTAGGGTCCTTATGTTCCAGTTTCATTCAATTTCCTCTTTTTACTTAATACTTAGAAAAGGAAATTCTGATCATCAAATTTATCTTTCTCATGTTAGTTAAAGGAACTGAATCTACAGTATAATAATGTAGTGAGCTCAGTAAAAACCAACTGTTTCTGGAATCATGCAGATATTCATTTAACTGACTTTAATTTTCAAAACACTCTAAATATTATGGAAGATTTTTGATACACATACAGCTTACATGAGCTAAATTAATTTGAGAAGTGCCTGATGACTTGTCAAATTAACCATAAGATGGTCATTTATAATTTACATGTTAATTTTTCATATCATGGGAAATGGTATAAAAATGGTGAAGCCATTTTTGTCTTCAAAGTAGGAAATAGTGGGTAAAGCAGAGGATGAACAAAGATTCATGATTAGAGTACCATATATTTTCTCCATTATTTTAATCTTACTCTGGTTTTGAAAGGATAAACTACACACTTAATGCCACTATCTTGTAAGTGAAGAAGTTGGGAGTTAAGCCAGCTATATTTGAAATTATAACCAGGGACACATTCAGTAATCTTCTAAGTTTACTTCTTTAGATAGGCATTATTTATGAACAATAAAATTACTCAGAACTTTAAATTTACTCAGTAAAAATGACAATAAGCTACCACTGTAGTTTAAATATAATCATAATAGATGATCAAAATAATATACCTTAAGCAAAAGGAATGCTTTAAAATAATGTGAAAACTAATTAAGTTTAAATATGCATATGATACCTGTGTATATGTTAGGAACTCCAGGATTCACCAAGTACTTTCCGGGCAAAATTTGTACATTTTTCTTTTTTCCCCCATATAAATTTCATTACTTAATAATTAAAATTTATATGCTCTGTAGGTGATTAATTATCTTGCTCAAGAACATGGTATTTGGGACAAGGTACTTAACATTTTGGATTCAGTTGCATAATCTTAAAATTAGCAATCACAAGACATACTTCAAATTTACTTTTGCTCAGTTTCCCAGCTAGACAGGCAAACTGCAATGAAAATAAATAAATAAATACTAGCAAATCCTTCCAAGTAACAGGCATCTTAAATCAGACTTTAACAAGGCAATATCTAATTCAACAGTTCCTTCTTCTCAGTCATTAATTTCATTTCTGGATTTACACCAACCTGATATAGAATGTTGAAGAAATGTGACCATTTAACCTCCTGATTTTAAAAGTACAATGATATATAGCTACAGCTATAGGAAACAATACATATGCTTTTGTAGATGCATATATACTCTTTCTAGAGTATAATAAATAAGCAAGGATCGGGCTTTCAGAAAAGAATTATTGGATGATGAACACTGGATGAAAGGAAGCTTTGAGCTTAGAACTAGAAAGCATACTACAGGAAGAGGGAATAGGATAAAGAAAAACTAATATAGCTCTAAAGAGGTATGATAAGCATTTTGGAGGGAAGTATAAACAAAATCTTTTTTTTTTCATCTAATTTACATCCTGGTCACAGCCTCCTCCCATCCTTCCCTCCCAGTATCTTCCCCCAACTCCCACCCTGTTCCTATCCCCCAATCCACTACTCCCATGGTACTATTTAGAAAGGGGGGAAGTCTCGCATGGATATCAACAAAGAACGGCATATCAAGTTGCAGTAAGACTAAGCACCTCCATATATATCAAGGTGACCCAGTGTGAGGAGTAGGATTATTAGTTTTGCTGGGAGTTGGTAGTAGACAGATAGGTAAGAGTCTTGACCATTGAGGTTCTTGGAGTCAAAGTAAGGAATTTATTCTGTATACTTAAAGTGATTAGAATTGGGCCATATTAAAGCTATTAAATCATTGAGTACATAATTAAGAAAATCTATGCCAAAAGTTAGATGGGCATTGAAAATCTGCTGCATGAATAATTATACATTTGAATCTAGCTAATAAAAAACAAAAGGAAAGGGAATTTTAAAAGAGAACAGAAATTCAGTGTTAGTGACAATATAATTGGTGGGAATGGAGTCTGAATTATGTTAAAGTGACATATTGTTTAAGGAGATGGGTACATTTTCCCTTCCTTCCTTCCTTCCTTCCTTCCTTCCTTCCTTCCTTCCTTCCTTCCTTCCTTCCTTCCTTCCTTCCTTCCTTCCTTCCTTCCTTCCTTCCTTCCTGTCTTCTTTCTTTCTCTCTCCCTCTCCCTCTCCCTCTCCCCCTCCCTCTCCTCCCTCTCCCTCTCCCTGTCCTCCCCCTCCCCCTCCTCTCCCCCTCCCTCCCCCCTTCCCCTCCCCCTCCCGCTCCCTCTCTCTTTCTCTTTGGTTGTTTTCAGACAGGGTTTCTTTGTGTAACAGCCCTAGCCCAGAACTCACTCTGTAGACCAGGCTGGCCTCAAACTCACAGAGATCCATTTGCCTCTGCCTCCTGAGTGCTGGGATTAAAGGCGTGTGCCACCACTGCCTGGTTGATGGTACATTCTAAGAAATCATATGCTAGTCTCCCTGTCACATGAACATCATAGAATATGCTTATACAACCCAAGATGGCTATAGTGTCACCAGATATAATGATCTTATGAGACTATTACCATATATTCAAACTATTGTGGACTGGAATATTATTGTGAGGTATTGGTGAGTATTTGATTTGTTTCATTATATAAACTTACCTTTATAAAACAAGATTAAAAAGTCACTAAATTAGAAGCTTATTTATTAGTGCTGATGTTAAAATATGTACCTTATCATAAAGTGACTTTGCAGCTAATATTTTTTGCATATATGCTATTTGAAGAACAGATTTCATTTATTTCAAAAATCAAAAATAATTACCCAGGAAGAAGTTTTGCTCCTGTTATGAATTGTAGTGTACATATCTATAATACAGAATATCTGATATGCAACCCCTGTGAAAAGGACCTCAAAGGGATCACAACGCACAGATTGAGACCTGCTTGAAATAAGGCAAGATTCACAAATTGGTAGGTATTAAAAAATACATTTTCCAATCTAAGTCAAAATAAACATTTACCTTTGTTATAAGGAAAATAAATCTTTTTTTTTTAATTTTTACAAACGCATTTATTGGATGATAAAAGCCAGGGTAAGAAAAATAAACAACTTTCAGGATAATAAAATATCTGAGTTATCATGTGGATATTTACAATTATATGATAATATTTTGGACAATTGAAAATATTAGTACATATCTCAGGACAAAAAATTAAGTTTCAGAATAAACACTGAAATTAACTGCAAAAATAAAGATGCATCAAGGATAAGAACCTGACAACTAACTGAAAGTTAAAATAATGCTTGAATAATAAATGAATAAAAATAAAGAATATTATATTCAAATATGCTCAAATCTATCATCGATGCTAAAATATTAGACTATAACTATTTTAAAATGTGTGGCATTTTCCAGTTTCTAATTTTTGAGTGAGATATACACTGATAGAATGCATATTGCAATAGTTTATAATTTTCACACCATTGGGTAATTGTGTATGATTTCTGTATGCTTTGATCCTTTGGAATTAATACAATATATGTCCAGTGCAAATGTTTCTCAGATGAAGGGCTAGGTAGGTCTCAGCAGCCATCCTTACAGATTGGTTTATTTTATACATGAAATAAGAAGTCCTTTTTAAAGCAACCAGTAGCAGTTGAATGTGACCATGAATGCAAAACTGTGCTTAGTACTTTGTCACAAAAGTTATATAACAGCTCTGTCAGGTAACTATTGCAGAGATTAGCCAAGCCCCCCAAAGATCAAACATTCTAATAATTTTCCTATGTTTGAAGTTATGATACCTATTCCTTCTTTGTCATTTGGATGAGAGTAAATGTTCAAGTTGACCGATCATAACTAAATATTTAATTTTCAAGACTTAAAGAAAATTAAGTCCTATGGTGTACAAAATAGGTGGGATTGCAGAACTTTGCTCATCTTATAAAACAGGTTTTATCTTTCTGTCTGGTAAACTACCATCAGTTTGTACTCTCTTTTTACTATTTACTCAGTACCTATATTTGTTTAAATTATACAAATCCATTGCATCCAAATAGGCATTTGAAAGGAAAATAAATCTTATAATGAGAATTTAAAATAAAAGAATGTATTTTATATAGACATTTACAAGCACTGTTTCTGTCTATTCTTTTCATGACATATTTCAATGTAGAAAAATATAAGGTAGAATAATCTCATACTCTTATGAAGAAAGCATTTTGCCATATTTTAAAGTTATTTTTTAACATTAAAACATTGATGGAAGCTGGGTGTAGCGGCTTACAAAGGAGGCAGAGCCAGGCAGACTTTTGAGTTTGAGGGTAGCCTAGTATACAGAGAGAGTTCCAGGACAGTCAGAGATACACAGAGAAGCCCTGTTATGAAAAAGAAAACAAAAAAATAATTGATGGAATTGTATCTCAGGGTACAGCTACCGCGATGTACACATCCACTGGAAGCTTTGTGTGTTTCTCAAAACAAGGGATCTGTCAGAATTATTATATTATTTAAATTATTGTATTTGTTTGGAATAGTCATTATGTGATTGAATATATAAATAATTAAATAGAAGTTGTCAATAACATGTTATTTATAATCTTCATAATATAAAGTAGCATGCGAGTTAACTCTGTGTGTGTGTGTAAATGTGTTCATGTAAGAATGCAGTTTAGTAAATTTTCTTCAAAAATATCTAAAAGTAAAAAAGTAAGGTGGAAAATAATTGGCAATAACTATAAACCAAATATGGAAGGTGAAAACAACATAAACGATTCTGCAAAGAATTAGTTACAGAATTTCATGTCTTTGATGACACCCTTTACCTGTGTAGAAACATAAGACAATATAAGTAATCATACAATATTGGACATTTTAAGCACAAAAAAATTTACAAGAAGGCTAGATGTTGTATTGACAGCTGCAATACAATTATTCAATATTACTTGAGTAATTCAATAACCATTAGTTTCTTTGGGGTTTTTGTCCATTACTCACCTACTAACCACCTTAAGTGTCTGGTGACCTTTCTTCTGATTTATAAACATTCAGCACAAAACAAATGAACAACCATTAATGCATTGTTTGATGTTCTTAGACTTCTGAGTTCTCAAATTCTCATTTGTTTTTCTTTTACAAGTTTAAAAATAAAATGCCAAGTCACATGATGTAGCCTAACTGCAATACACAAACATTTATTCAATAAAAGTACAAAACTGATTTTGACATTGTCTAATGACTATGCAGAGCAGAGTTCACTGCAGGTTATAGGAAGATTTGAGAGAAGATTCAAATCTCTAATGAGAAAAGACTTCGGTCTTCAAAATGAAAATCAATAGAGCAGATAGCACATTGTTGACATATGTATACTTGAATCATGTGTGATCTGTTTTAAGTGGAACCTTTAAATGTTTGATGAAAAACTCCTTCTATCTGAAAGGCAAATTTGAAGCCAAATAAGCTTTATGATCCTACTATTGCTTATTTTCTCCTGTGTTTTGCTAAGGTTTAATTGAGTGGGCTTTATTAGCTGAGACTTTTCTATGTTAATTGTGAACTGTATAAGAGTCTCATTCCTTTTTTTTCCCTCCTGTGCAGGAGCTGTTATATAAGCAAAGAAGAAAGCCAGCAGCAAAAATGTTCAATAGCGTTTGATGACATACTTTAAGAATAGAAAATTCTATAATTCTTTGTCTATCTGATATCCATATATCAAATAAATAAAAATTTGGGGTAATTTATCTTATTATGTACTTCTCCAGAAACAACTGTTTTATTTTCTAACAATTCAAGTATCGAATTACACATTAATATTTTGACAATGAATCTAGAGAGTGAGTAGCATGACCATAATGAATATAGCCACATGCTCATGATAGAAAAAACTTGATTTACAGCTGAAGAAGGTCATTTTGACATTAGAGATTAGTTTGCTTTGTAGTTAACATAAAACATGTGCTGATTTTGGACTTTACTTTGTTTGTCTCTGGTGGATAGTTTTATGTACACTTGACCCATGCTAGACTTATCTGAAAGGAAGGAACTTGAACTGAGAAAGTGCCTCCATTAGATCAGGCTGTGAGGCATTTTATTAATGACTGATGGGGGAAACAGTCTACTGTGGGTGGTGCCATCTGTAGGCTGATAACCATAAGTTCTATAAAAAAAAATAAAAGCAGTCTGGGAAAGCTATGAGGAGCAAGCCAGTAAGTGGCACCACTCCACTGCCTCTGCATCAGCTCCTGCCTCCAGGTCCCTGCCCTTTGTCATTGATGATGAACAGTGATGTGGTAGTGTAAGTCTAATAAACCCTTTCCTCCCCAACTTGTTTACTGGTCATTGTGTTTCATCATAACAATACTAATCATAACTAAGACGTTGCCTAAAAGTATATTTTAAAATTTAACATTATCTTGAAAATATCACATATATTCTCACTTTCTAGTGGCCATTCATGATTACTTTATGAGTGGCCATTATCTCATTTTAATTATGTGAGAACTGATGGGGTTTTTTGGACAGAGTGTTTCACATATTGAAGCGTAGAATATGAGGTCAAATAAGCTAATTAACAAGGCAATTTGATTCAAGCTAACAAATACCTCTTTACTTAGGATTCTGGGACAAATACCCTACAAGGACCTGTACAAGTTCACCCTTCATTAACTCTCTCTCCTATTTAGGAATCCCACTCTTCCCTGCTCAATGCACTCTACTCACACTTCTTCCTTGATAATCTTAAAAACGACAGAGCTAATCTTTGTTGATCACTGCAAGCTTGACTTATAATATTTTCTTTGCTGAACTATATCTTCTCATGGAAAATACCATTAAAAGTACCAATCTGCTACTAGCACTCTCAATCGTTGTCTTCTCTGTGATGTGCATTTAAAGTATTATGCCGCACAGAGCTAAACTTAATGCCACAAAAATTAAATATCTTGTAAAATAATGGTTGACATGTTATATGGACAGAGGAAAATGTAAAAAATCCAAATAACATTAATATTTGAACCTAATATTCAGGAAGTCATTTTCACTTGGGTCTAAGCAAAAGAATTTATTAATATATGATATCCTTTATGTTTTAAGAACGTGTGTCAGAATTTGCTTGAGAAAATGACAATAATGGAATGGCTGAACAAGTAAAGTGGTACATATGCCCCCACATGGTGTTTACTCAAAAAGTAGACCATAAGTGTACCAGCTCTCAAATCATGACATGGAGACTTAATATTAGTTGTTAATGCTTGGCCTTATATAAGTTCATTTCTTGCTAGTTCTTATAATTTAACCTGTTTCTCTTCATCTATGTTTTGCCTTGGGCCTTTTAACCTTTCTTTCTATATGTCTTACTTTCCTGCTTCTTGTGGCTGGATGGCTGGCGACTGCCTGGATTCTGGCCCCAGGCGTGTCCCTTTTATCCCCCTTGTCATTTCCTCCATCTTCTCTCTCTAGCCTAGATATTGTCTCTGCCAGCCAGTTCACCAATCCTTCTCCTGCCTAGCTATTGACTATTCACCTTTTTATTAGACCCGTCAGGCGCCTTAGGCAGGCAAGGTGAAACAAAGGCAGCAACACAACTTTACATAATTAAACAAATGTAGCAAAAACACATGTAACACATAGTTACATTGCTAACCAAATGAAGTGTAAACAAAGGTAACACACATTTTCATAAAGTAATTTTCCACAGCATAAACAAATGTAACACACCTTTACATAGTTAAAATAATCTTTAATAACACAAGAATGCTCACTAACAAAAGCAGACCTCATCGTTCATTAGTCAAGATTTACTTATAGAGTAGATTTATTTTATTTTTAATTTATAAAGTAGCAAGTTTCCTCATGACATTTTTTCCTACATACTTAGATTTAGGAGATTCTTCTTTCTACAGTCTCATCTCTTCATATTCCTGAGCCTTGATTCTCACTTAAAAATTTCCACCTTTTAGTATGTACCCCTTCAATTTACATGCCTCTTGTGTATGTGGAACTTCATTGCCTGCTCCCTTGTGATAAGCTCTGTTCTAGTTTCTTATCCTCTAAGCGCAGTCATACTCACACCAATACACATATGTAGGATGAATTGCTAAACGGTCTTATTAATAAAAAAAAAAAAACCCAGAGCCAGATATTGGGGTAAAAACCTGAGAGATCAGAGGAATAGGAAAAGCCATAGCCAACCTCACCTTACAGATGCCTCAGTCTCCAGAGAGCTTCTTCCTGTATACCCATGCTTATATACCTTTCTGTTCTGCAATCTCACTTCCTCTCTCCGCCCAGCTACATCACTTCCTGTCTGTCTGTACAGACCTCCAGACCTTTATGGTTAGTGCTAAGATTAAAGGTATGTGTTACCATGGCTGGCTCTGTTCCACAGTGTGCCCTTGAGCTCACAGAGATCCTCCTGAATGCTAGGATTAAAGGTGTGTGCTACCATTGCCTGACTTCTATGTTTACTACAGTAGCTGGCTTTTTCCTCTGATCCTCAGATAAGCTTTATTGGGGTACACAGATAAAATATCATCACAAACATATAAAATTTAGAAGCCGAGATCTACATGTGAGAGAGAACATTTGGTATTTGTCTTTATGAGTCTGGATTATCTTGCTTAATATATTTTCCAGCTCCATAAATTTCATTTGCTTTATGGTTGAGTCAGATTCCATTGTGTATCTGCACTACATTCTCATTGTACATTAATCAATTGATTGACATCAAGGTTGATTCTGTTTCCTAGCTATTGTGAATGGAGCAACAGCAAACACCAATGTACAAGTATTTCTGTATTAGGATATTAAATCCTTTAGTTACATATCCAGGAGTGATTTAACTGAGTTGTATGGTAGCTCCATTTCTCAAGCTTTTGAGACACTTCCACACATTCTAAAATACAAGAAGCATATTTCTTTATATGCTGCTTTCACAATTATAATATGGTATATTTTGTTTACTATTAGGGACAAGAAACTCCCAAATCATTTTAGAGTATGTCATATAACAACCTGATGTTACTAGGCCCTTCCAGTTGCTAAAATATTTCTCAAAGATTTCTACATTCTGTTAGAGAAAGGGAGGCTGATTATCTGAGAAGAAAAATGAGAGCACAGCCAACTAATCAACAATACTTTGCAATCATTTGGCAACATGAATTCTATTCTCTCAAGCAAATCATACCTTTCCATATGTATTGGACTCCTTAAAATAATGGTTAAATGCCGGGCGTGGTGGCACACGCCTTTAATCCCAGCACTCGGGAGGCAGAGCCAGGTGGATCTCTGTGAGTTCGAGGCCAGCCTGGACTACCAAGTGAGCTCCAGGAAAGGCGCAAAGCTACACAGAGAAACCCTGTCTCGAAAAAAACCAAAATAATAATAATAATAATAATAATGGTTAAATGATGGTTTACTAAGGGATTACATGAAATAGAAACATTATTCCTTTTAAAGTAACAAAATATCTTATCTATTGAAAGTTGCATTTGCCAGGCAGTGGTGGTGCATGCCTTTAATTCTAGCACTCAGGAGGCAGAGCCAGGTGGATCTCTGTGAGTTCTAGGCCAGCCTGGTCTACAGAGCAAGATCCAGGATAGGCACCAAAGCTACACAGAGAAACCCTGTCTCGAAAAAAAAAAAGTTACATTCATTTGTGCACTTATACACAACCTTTGTGTGAGAGTAAATGCCTTGTTTTGTAAAATATTAAAGAAGCTTAAGGAAACAATTCCTCCACCTTACAAAATGTCTTAAACTTTTATTTCAATTAATGACATGTCCTTGCTATAGATAACTATTTGCTTTTCTGTAACTAATTTCTATCTTGAACATAAACTTAGAGAACTCTGAAATTTCTGTTTCAGATGTTTTCATCTTCATTATTAAGTAACAGCTTGAATAATTAGTTTAATATCCTCATGAGGAATTTATCATGTAAAAATTAATGAAATCTTCTGTTTGGTTATAATGCATTCTTTCAGTCATTGGCATGTTTCTTACAAGAGCTGAGGTAGTTTTTTTTTTGACAATTCAGAGCTATATTATTATACCCATCACAAAACAGATGGAAAACATTTAGTAACGCAAAGAGCATAATACTTTAAATGACAACCATTATCTTCTAAGTTATTATTATTTTACAAGTAACAGCATCCAGGGACAAGACCAGAAATGACAAGCTATCTTTCCTTTCCCACTTAACCTGATGAAATAAAAGCATACTTTGTCCTTACCCATCCCCAATAGCCTTTTTGGAGCTAATAGAACAGATGTTTTGTCACCCAGCTAGTCACATGATTATTTTCATCCTGGAGAACATATTTTGGAAACAAGCTAATGAGGCGATCTACAACAAATACACTTAGTCCCCTTTGGCTGATATTTCGTTGCTGATCTGATGTCATTTATCCTTCATTGTTAATTAAATGAAAACAAGCAGCAATTGCTTTCCCTGTATAGTGTGTTCAGAAATAAAGCTGTGTAATGTGGTGTATAAATTTGTTTTTGTTGAATTGTTCAAGTTCAAGTGATGAACTTTAAGACTGTGCTAATTGTTTAAATGGGGGCAAAGGCATTTAGAAAGACCCAGGCTCATTACGAGAAGCACTAGTGTAACAAGGGTATGTTCTTAATGGAAGGCTCTCTCCACTTATATGATATGAGCATTTTGGATAATCTTGGGGTTTATGAACCAACATGTTCCTGTTGAAAATACTAATGATCAAATACAGTCAGAATTATTTGTAAACAATTGGCTCAATGTGATTATCTGCTGATGTAGTAACTGAGATATATATTCTTGGTGTCTTTTTTGTTTCTTTGTCTTTTTACCTGTATAGAAAAAGAGAAACTCCTGCCCTAAATAATATCAGCTTCTTACTCTAAACAAATGCTTTTCCTAATGATTAGTTAATAAAAAAACAATAAAATCAAAATCTAGGAAAACATTGATGTAGAGTAATTAGTATTGAGGGAGATCATAATTTTAAGATCAATTATGTATTGAACATTTATTTCTATTACAAAACTGGTTAAAGTGCTTTTTAATTGGTCTTGCTTTGTACAAAGGTTTATCTTTTTATTTTTTCAAAATTATGTTTGTATGTGTAGGTCTGTATGTATTAATGTACACATGAGTGCAGGTACCCATGGAGACCAGAAGAGGCTATCAAATTCTCTAAAGCTGGCATTACAGGGGGTTGTGAACCTCAAGATGTGGATTCTATGAACAGAACTTGGGTATCTGGAAGAACAGCAAGTGCTCTTAGCTGCTGAGCTGTCTCTCTAGCCTCTATTATTGACCTTTATATAGCAAGAACTTACCTTACTCTAAAAGCCTCAATAGTACCCTATAAAGAAAGACAGACAAAAGGCAGAAATGAGGCTCCTTGGAAATAGTAAACTGGCTAAATAAAGCAAGAACACTTTAAACAAAAATTTAAAAAACAAAACCTCTAATACTATGCATTTCATTTAAAAATAAACAGTATTTGGTAGGGGCAATATTTTTAATTAAGAAAATTTTTTATTCATTTTATATACCAATCAAACATCCCCCTCTTCCCTCCCCCATCCAGCCTCCCCCCAACACCTCCCATCACCTCTTACAAAAGATAAGGCCTCCCATGGGGAGTCAGGAGAGCCTGGTACATTTAATAGTGGCAGTTCCAAGTGCCTCCCCCTGCCTCAAGGCTGTGTGAGGTGTCCCATCATAGATAGTGGGCTCCAAAAAGCCTACTCATGTACCAGGGTTATCTTGATCCTACTGCCAGGGGCCCAGTAGGGACAATATTCTTATGGTGTTTTCTGTGATGGTAATTAAAGTTTTCCATGTAAGAATGCTGTAACACAATAAACAAACCTACTAAAGTCTTATATCAGCCAAGCCAATCCTCAAACTTTCATCCGCCAAACTACCTCAAATGTCTTTTAAACACTTTTAAAATGCAAATTGTTCTTTTACACAATCCACTGATCCAAGTTCTACTTAGATAAAGATTCTGAAAACATCACTACTGGATTCTATCATAGTAAAGTAAAAGGAACTATAGAGCATTATGAGTAATCATCTCGGTGCTCAATATGCTTGGATCTTTGATTCTTAGTTTCAATAGTAAACAAGTGCTTATGGAAACATACTTTCTCATTACCCAATTTTACTTATAAATTATATACATAAATCATCTTCCTTTCCATAATTTGGTTAATCTACCCAGAACTGCTCTCATATACCATGTGTTTAAGTCAACAATTCCTCCTTGTATTCAAAATTGAAAGTTATGTATAATTACCTGGAGAAATCTATTTAAATATTCAAGTAAAGACATATCTCTTTATGAAATTTATTTTCAAATAATTTGTCTCCTTTGGCCTCTAACACTGAGTTAAATACTACCTAATTGTAATTCGGAAAACAAAATCTGTATCTCTGGAAACTTACAAGATATGTTCATATTGATAACCAGGCTCTGATGTTTCTACAGAAGAGCAAATATTTGGATGTTTTTTTTAAAGACATTCCCTCCCTCCCAGTGAGTAAGAATGAAGCCTGTCAGCTAGCACAAGCTTGATTACTCCATGTTCTGTGTGTCAGGAGTGTTTTGGCAATAGCATATTGTGTTTTAGGAAAGACTGTCAATGGAATTTCACTGGCCATGAAATCCAAAATAAATTACCCATTCTGGTCATTGGCCATTTTATTTGTAAGCCAGTGGTGTATAGTAGGCATGTTATTGCCCTATTATCAGGTAAATTCATTTAAACTCTTTTTATGTATGTGTACATATATATTTCATCCCATCCCTTGTACCTATTTCTTCCTTTTCCATTATTCCTCTTTAACCATTTAGAGCACTGCATTCTATGTCCTGTCTCTTGAAAGCATCTCGCTGTGCCCCTTTACTAATTTTCTGACATCACTGGATGCTTTAATTGGAGCACAAATACCTGGTGGTTCAAAGGTAATAGCTACAGAAGAGAGAAAACTTGAAATATTTATATTTATGAGTTTGTGTTACCTTACTCAGAATGATTGTTTCCAGATCCACCCATTTAACTGAAATGTTCATAATTTCATTTTATTGATAGTTGACTAATATTCCATTGTATAAATTTACCACATTTTCATTAATCAGTCATTGGTTTATGAACATTTTAGCTGTTCCTAGATATTATGAATAGAGAAAAAAATGAAATGGTTGAACAGGTAACTGTGTTATAGGATATAGTACCCTTTTGGGTATATGCAACAGAATGATTTCCTAGACTTTTAAGCAATCTCAAAGCTGATTACCTGAATGACTATTCTCAACACAGTAAATAAATATTCATTCTTTCTAATATCTGCATGAGCAGTTGTCATAATTTGGTTTGTTTGTTTGCTTGTTTTTTGATTGGTTGATTTTATTTTAGATATTCTGACTGAGGAAAGATGAAATCAAAACTGGTTTTAATTTGCATTTCCCTAATGACTAAGAATGTTAAACCTTTTAAAAATGTTAATTAGCCATTTTATTTTCATTTTCTGCAGAATGTTCTGTTTACTTTTGTCCCTCACTTTTGATGTTTAGTGTTTTGAGTTATTTATATATTTTATATTTTAACACTGTCAGATGAGTTACTGGTAAAGATTATGTTCCATTCTGTGTGCTGCCTCTTCAAAGTATATTGTTCACTGCTGTATGAAACCTTTTTACTTTCATTGTGTTCTATTTATCAATTGCTGATCTTAACACTTGTGCTAATGTGATTCTGCTTAGAAAGCCATTTCCTGTACCATTAATGAGTACAATCATATTACCTACATTTCATTTGTCAGAATCAGGGAATCTGATCTTATGATAAGTTCCTTGATTAATTTGGAGTTGGATTTTGTACAGAGTAAGAGATAATGACAGTGGTTCTTTTTTTTTTTTTTTAATATGTAACTACCTAAATTTGAGTAATACCATTTGTTAACAATATTGTCTTTTCTCCAATGTGCACTTTAGGGCTGTTTGTCAAATATTGTGTGACTGTGGGAGAACGGTCTTTTATGTGAATACTCAATGCTATCCCACTGCATTGCTTTATGCCAGTGCCTTGCTGCTATATTTACTATAGCTCTGTAGTATAACTTAAAATCTAAGATGGTGATAACTCTAGAAGTATTTTATTGTTCAGTGTGGTTTGGGTCATTCTGTAATTTTATTGCTTTTATATTCAACTTAAGACTATAATTTTCAATATCTGTCAAATTTGCAGGGTTATTTTTAAAGAGACTATGTTGAATCTGTAGAATTTGTTTTCTAGGTTGGGCAATTTCACAATATTAATCCTACCAGCACATGAACAGGAAAATGCCTTATGTTTTCTGCTGTCATAGTCAGTCATTATTTTCTTTGTCTTGATTGGTTTTTCACTCAATTCTTTCATTTCATTGATTAGGTGTACTCAGAGGTATTTTTAGGTTATTGTGAGTGTATTGTTTCCCTGATTTCTTTCTTGACCCATTTGTCATTTTTATATAGGAAGAATACTGATTTTTCTGTATTAATTTGGATAGTGATACTTCTCTGAATATGTTTAGCTTTAGCACTTTTGAGAGTTCTTTATGCATATAATTGTATCGCCTGTAAGGAATATTTTGGTATCTTCATTTCTTATTTGTAGTCCTTACATCTCCATCACTTGTCTCTTTGCTGTAGCTAAGATGTGAAATACTATATCCAAGAGGTGTAAGCATCTTTGTATTGTTCCTGATTTTAGCAAAACATGCTTTGTTTTTGCTTTTTATTTTCTCAGCAGGACTTGGCTAGTGATTTGATGCTTATTGTGTTTATTATGTTTGGGCATGTCACATGTATTCAAAGATCCTCAAAACTTTTATACTGAAATAATGTTGGATTTTACAAAATTACTTTCCTTCATCTAACAAGAAGCTCATTTGACTTATGTCCTTGAGTCTATTTTCAAGGTTATTGACTTGCATATGTTGAACTATCTCTATATTTCTATAATAAAACCAACATGATAAAGTTAATTTTATAATTAAATTCCAGTGTGTGTAGGGTCTTTAAAATACCATGAAAATATTCACTTATTTAAGTTTTAATTGGTACTGAAAAATTTAAATATTAAATTATGGTACACTTCTATATAGAGAGATATATAATTCACTTTAGCATGTGGTTATACACAAATTGTCATAAATTGCCTGACAGTCATTCTGTTTCTATCTGTATCTTTAAACATACACACAGAGAAAGAGTTTTATTTTCCCAAATATCAATATTCAGTCTCTAAATATATTTTGTATTGCAAACCTTAAATCCAATCAAATGAACAAAAAACCTTTCAATGAGTATGTAAAAGCACACACATATACATATATAATAGATTTCTTACTGTTTCATTTAAAATGACTTTAAAATAGAAGGTGTTGCATACCTTAGAGTAAAGAACTGACTGGTATTATGTGCTATAATAAATCATCACTGACAAATTACCTCCCTCTGCTGAACCATAAGGAGACACCATTAATCCCTAAAGCATATGGCTTCATTTTGGCACAGTGTTTCGCATATGCTTTGGTATGACTGGGTGAAATATCTAATGTCATATGCAGTAAACCTTTAATCTCACTTGTAAATGATCCTTATCAAAAAATATTCAGTGGTTCCTAGAAACTATGTTGGCTTCATAGGATTTTAAGATTCAAGCTTTGTAATTGAGGTATTTCAATATTTGTGAATATTATTGAATTGTAAATAAAATTACTCTGTGGAAATTGTATTTTCCTCTGTTGTACTTTTCCAAGTTCTTGTGTGTAGCAGGAATCTTAAAAGTTCTTACTAATAAAATCAAACCCGGAGCCAGGTATTAGGGTGAATGCTGAAAGATCAGAGAAACAAAACAAGCTACAGCTACCTCACCTCGCCAGTTCCTCAGCTGATCCTGTTTCCTCAGACTGGAAGTCTCTGAGTCCTCATCCAGAATGAATCTCAGCTGAACTGTGCTGCTCAAAGCCTAAAAGCTTAACCAGCCAAATGCTTCTAGTTTCTGGTCCTCATGCCTTATATACCTTTCTGCTATCTGCCATCACTCCCTGGGATTAAAGGCTCACTTCTTGGGATTAAAGGTGTGTGTCACCATACCTGGCTGTTTCCAATATGGACTTGAACTCACAGAGATTCAGAGGGATTTCTGCCTCTGGAATGGTAGGATTAAAGGCATGTGATACACTGCCTATCCTCTATGTTTAATATTGTGGCTGTCCTGTTCTCTGACCCCAGATAAGTTTATTAGCATGCACAATATTTTAGGGAACACAATACCACCACATTTTGTTAATATTTCTCTTAATATATCAACTATTTCAACTTTCATTTTAGTTAAAATGCAATGGACTTATAATGTTTTTAGCCCTTGTTACATAATCATATAAGAATCCTCAAGATAGTAACATGATAGAATCACATTCTTAAACCAGTGGTGTCCAAATAAAGTCACTGCTTTTTTGAACTGAAACTTCTGGTAAGCAGAGAAAGAAATGCAAATTAGATAAATTCAACATTATGCTAAATAAATCTCACAGCAGCCATAGTACTTAGCATTCATTGATAAACCCTGTTGTTAATTCTGTTGGAATATACATGGAAACATGTATGATAAGCCATAATATACATAATAATGCAATAATCTTTATAATACAAGAGAAACACAATCACACAAAAAACTATGTCACCCCATTTATTAAAGGTGAAATGGCATACATGTTTAAATAAGATATAATAAATAAAATATTCACATCTCTGAATAAATATAAAGACAATATATTTGCTCTAACACTAATCATGTATAGATATTTGACAGAGAAATTCTATAAAATTCATAAAAGTTGAGTCCTTCAAGAAGCTCTACATTAAGAATTATCTAGTATGTAATTAAATATAAGTAATAGTGACAGCTTCTGAGCTTACCTAGAGATTCAAGAAGTATCCAGGTTTATTTCTGGTGAATGCTTAACATTTTTACTTAAGCATAAAAGTGTAACCGTATTCATTCATGCAAAAACTACACATAAGTAAGAATTTCTCCATAAGTAATTCATCATAAAACACTTATTCTGCTTTTCCACCTATGTTACATGCCATAGGCAGTAGTTGAATCAATTAGTGAGGCAGAAACATTCAATTTCCATTTCATTTGCTCATGTTTCACTTTCTAATGGCAAGTAAAATTATAAAATAAAATCCTCATTATTGATATACTATAAACAAAAACAAAGTTAAAAGAGAAAGATTAAGAAGCTTTGGTATATACATTGTAATTCTCCATATCAAAACAAAGTCTGTTAGAAATAGTAACAAGGAAATGTTTAAAACTACAGATGGGTGAAAAGACTCCACCTCCAGTTTTTAAATTATAGCAGCTTCCAGATTAAAGAAAAATTCCTGATATAGCAGTACACTTTATATCCTCTGGCAACATCTTTTTTTATTGCACTGGAAACTGATGTTGAATTTCCTGAATAATTACATAAATAAACCATGCACTTTACTTATTTGTGTGTCCATATTTAATGATATATTGTGCATGTAACTCTCAGAAATATGATTTATGGCATTTTATATTACCACACAGGGGTGTTTACTTGAAATATGTACTTGAAAAATATCATATAAAATGATATTATTTGATATATATTCAGAAATGATCTGATTTTTTCAAGAAAATACAGGCTGAAAACATAGTTTCAATTAAATCATTTTGAGAGCACTCCTAATTGAATTTTCAGGTTTAAACGATGTAACTGACTAATGCACATAAACATATAAATTATATTTATTTTATTCTCTAGGATGAGGCTCAGGATTCAAATATAACTGTGAGTTGACTATTACTACCATCAAAACAGTATAAAGCAAATCTACATTGTGTAAATCTAAAATAAACTGTTAAGTATGTAAAGGAATTTTAAAGCAAATTCTGAAGTCCAGCAACTGTGCATTTTCATTATTTTTCTTGGATAGTACATACTGGTATTGATACAAACTAATCATATTTGAAGATACATTCTCATAATTACTCCCTAATTATAATTTTAAAAATTTGAGAAGGAAATAAAACTTCTACACAACCAAGAGCCAGGTTTTGAAAGTGTCACCTCACTTTTCTAAACTTATTTTAGCATAACTCTTGGAAAACGCACTAGGGAAGGAAGTCCATAAGGTGTGTATGTAACAACTTCCAACAACAGTGGAAAATCACATGGTTTTCAGATGACTTAATATATGGTAACCAGCTCATGAATCCATAGGATTTATACAGTAAAAATGGCCATTCTAACAAGAGCAATCTATAGATTCAACTCAATCCATATCAAAATGCCAAAACAATTCTTCACACATCTTAAAAGAACAATTTTCAGCTTCATATGGAAACACAAACCCCAGGATACCTAAAACAATCCTAAACAATAAAAGTCCTGCTGGCGGTATCAACATCTCTGATTTCAAGTTGTTACACAGAGCTCAAGTAATGAAAACTGCACAGTATAAGCATAAAAATAGACACATTGATCAATGGAATCAAACTGAAGTTCCAGACATAAATTCAGATATCTATGGACATCTGATATTTGATAAAGAAGCCAGAAACATACACCAGAAAAAAAGACAGCCTCTTTAACAAATGGTGCTGTGGGATGTCCTGTATGCTGTGAATATTATGTTGCTATGATTGATTGATAAATAAAATGCTGATTGGCCAGTAGCCAGGCAGGAAGGACAGTGTAGGTGGGACAAGGAGAGGAGAATGCTGGGTAGAAGAAGGCTAGGTCAGATGATGCTGCCAGCCGCATCAAGTAGCAAGATGGAAGTTACCAGTAAGCCATGAGCCATGTAGCAAGGTATAGATTAATAAAATGGGCTGAGTTTAAGTGTAAGAGCTAGACAGTGGTAGGCGTGAGCTAAAGGCCGAGCAGTTTAATTAACATGATCTTCTGTGGGGTCTGTGGGGCTGGGCAGGACAGGAGAAAACTCCAGCAACAAAATGATGCTGGTCAAACTGGACTGGACAGATGCATGTAGAAGAATGCAAATAAATCCTAACTTATCACATTGCATAAAAGTAAACTCCAAATGCATCAAAGGCTTGCTGTAAATTACTTTAATCATGTTTAGGTATGTCTCTTGTATCCCTCATCTCTCCAAGCTTTTATTATGAAGGGGTGTTGGATTTTGTCAAAGGTTTTTCAGCTTATAGATGATTTTCACGTGTTTTTTTTTCTGTTTGTTTATATGGTGGATTACATAGACATATTTTCATATGTTGGTCCATTCATGCATCTCTGAAATGAAGCTTATTTTATTATAGTGGACGAATCTTTTGATGTATTCTTCCATTTTATTCAGTTTGTGAGTATTTTATTGAGTATTTTTCAATCAATGTTCATGAAGAATATTGGTCTTTAATTGTTTTTCTATGATGAGTCTGTGTGGTTTGGGTGTTAGGGTGAGTGTGGCCTCATAAAATGAATTTGGCAGTGTTCCTTCTGTTTCTATTTTGAAAATAATTTGAGGAGTATTTGTATTTAACTCTTCTTTGAAACTCTGGTAGAATTCAGTGTTAAAACCATATGGCCCTGGTCCTTTTTTGGGGGAGGGACACTTTTAATGACTGCTTCTATTTCCTTAGGTGTTATAGGTCTATTTAAATTGTTTATCTGATCTTGATTTAACTTTGGTAGTGTTATTTATCAAGAAAATTGTCCATTACTTTTAGATTTTCTAATTTTATGGAATACAGGTTTTTGAAGTACAACCTAATGATTTCTTGGATTTTCTTTGTTGTTATGTCCCCCTTTTTATATCTGATTTTGTTAATTTGTGTATTCTCTCTATGTCTTTTAGTTAGTTTGGATACTGGTTTGTCTATCTTGTTGATTTTCTCAAAGAACTAACTTTTTGCTTCAGTGATTCTTTGTATTGTTCTCTTTGTTTCTATTTTATTGATTTCAGCCCTCAGTTTGAAGTTTCATGCTGTCTATTCCTCTTGAGTATGTTTGCTTCTTCTGTTCTAGAGCTTTTGGGTGTCCTTTTAAGTTGCTAGTATGAATGCACTTAGTGTTTGAAGTTTCCTCAGTGTAACCTTAGTTTGGGTGTGCTGTGCACCCATTTTCATTGAATTCTAGGAAATCTTTAATTTCTTTCTTCATTTCTTCCTTGATATAGTTGTCATTCAGTGGGGAGTTGTTCATTTTTCATGAGTTTGTAGGCTTTCTATTGCTTCTGCTGTTGTTAATATCCAGCTTTAATCTGTGGTGGCCTAATAAGATACACAGGTTTATTTCTATTTTCTTGTATCTGTTGAGGCTTTCTCTGTGACTATGTGGTTAATTTTGAAGACTGTTCTGTGAGGTGCTGAGAAGAACATATATCCTTTTGTGTTTGGGTAAAACATTCTGTAGATGTCTGTTAGATCAATTTGATTCATAAACTCTATTAGCTCTATTATTTCTCTTTTTAGATTTTGTTTGGATGACCTTTACATTGGTGAGAGTGGGTTGTTGAATTCTCCCACTATTAATGTATGAGGTCTGGTGTATCATTAATAATGCTTCTTTTACACATGTGTGTGCCCTTACATTTGTGGAATAGATGTTCAGCATTGAGATGTCATCTTGGTAGATTTTTCACTTGATGTGTATGATGTGTCCTTCCCCATCTCTTTTGATTAATTTTGGTTGGAAGTCTATTTTGTTAGATATTAGAATGGCTACACCAGCTTGTTTCTTGGGACCATTTGCTTAGAAAATCTTTTTCCAACTCTTTACTCAAGTAATTTCTATCTTTGATGTTATGGTTCATTTCTTGTATGAAACGCAATGATGGATCTTGGCTTTGTATTCACCTGTTAGACTGTGTCTTTTTGTTAGGGAATTGAGTCCATTGAAATTGAGAGATATTAATGACCAATGATTGTTAACCCCTGTCATTTTGTTGGTGGTGGTTGTGGTGGTAGTGTGTGTGCATTTACCTTCTTTGCATTTTGTTGATGTAAATTTATTAATTGTCTGTGTTTTGTGGGTTTAGTTAACCTCATTGTGTAACATGAATCTTAAAACGTCTTATAATAAAAAACCTTGAACCAGATATTGGGGTGAATGCTGAAAGATCAGAGAAGCAGAACAAGCCACAGCCACCCTCACCTTACCAACTTCTCAGCCAAGCCTGTTTCCATGAATCCTCAGACTGAAAGCCTCTGAGTCCTCGTCCAAGAGGGTCTCAGTTGAACTACTGCTTAGTTCCTATCTTCTCATGCCTTATATACCGTTCTCTACCCAGCCATGTCACTTCCTGGGATTAAAGGTGTGGGTGCTTTTCAAGCAAAGGCATCAGATCTTAAATCCTGCCTGAGATCCATTCTTCTATCTATTATATTCTGTTGATGATGCTTATTTTTGTAGTTCCTATTAACTTACCTACATTTTCCTTTTCCAGAATTCCCCAAGTTTGTGTTTTCTTTATTGGTTCTATTTCTATTTTTAGGTCTTGAACAATTTTATTTATTTCCTTCAACTATTTGGTTTTTTTTTTTTTTTGCTTTCTTGACATTCTTTATTGATTTCCTCCAAATTTTGTTTTGCCCTTTCCTTGATTTCTTAAGGGATTTATTCATTTCCTCTTTAAGGTCTTCTATAATCTTAATAAATTTGGTTTTATGGTCATTTTCTTGTGATTCAAATGTGTTGGAATACTCAAATCTTACTAGAGCTGGGCTTTGGTGCAGCCATATTGCCCTGGGTGGTGTTGATTGTGTTCTTACATTGGCATTTAGGCATCTGAATTTGGATTGACTATAGGTCTAGATACTCATTTCTGAGTTTGTATTTATTGGATGTGTATTTTGTTCCTTAGTTTCTCTTTCTTCTTTGATCTTCTCGTCTTTGTGGCCTGGACTTCTGGCAGCCAGAATGATATCTGATCCAGTAGGGAGTGTCTGTCTAAGTTGTGGACTAGACTTCTTGTATCTAGCTTGGCCTTTGGTGCAGCAGAGGGTCTTTGTTCTGACTGTTGTGGCCTATACTTGTTCTTATGACTGATGTGGCCTGAGGCTGAACAGCAGAAGTCTGCAGCAGTTGGGGGTAGGGACTGTACAAGGTGCCGATGGTGAGGTGGGATAGGGGCTGGTGTGGAGTGTAGGATTCTAGGGAGTAACTTAGTTCTTCTGACTGGTTTGGCCTGCACCTGAGCCTCTCTTCTTATTTTACCCTACAGGTCATTTTAATATATATTATGGCTTCCAGTTTAGATTTTTATGGGATTCAAGAGTGTGCAAACAAGCAGGTCCCTGCAACTATAACTGTTTCTTGTGATTTTCCTTTAGCTTTTTTCCTACTGTCTATTTTTTCCTCTTCTGATTTGTTAGGTTTTTTTATTTTATTAAATTTTATTTTATTATTATTGCTTAAAATCCTGCTTGTTTTCGGAGAGACAGAAAGTCAGTAGGTCTGGATTAGAGGAGAGGAGAGGAGGAACTTGGAGGAGTAGAGGAAGGGGAAATGGTAATTAGGTTAATTTATGTGAGAAGATAAAACTAATTTCAAGAAAAGAAAACAAATATGGGTGTCTGTACTACTACTTTTCTTCAATGATGATTGGTGTTTCCCCTCAAACACAGAACAAGTGATACTTTTTTTCTCAGTGCCAGTTTCAGACCATAGCTACAGAGAAGTCAGTATCTTCTTAAATTGAAAATAGTCTTCTCTCATTCAATATATCCTGAACGCAGTTTCCCCCCTCTCCATTCTTCCCAGCCTCACCCCCTTAAATTGACTCGCTCTCCATTTCCCTTGAGAAAAGAATAGGCCTCCAGGAATCAAAAAAACAAACAGGACAAAACAAGATACTATCAGACAAGGCAAAAGCCCTCTATCCAGGCTGGACAAGGCAACCCAATAGGAGGAGGAATCCCAAGAGCAGGCAAAAAAGTCAATGATATACCCACTCCCAATGTTAGGAGTCACACAAAAACATCTATAACATATATGCAGAGGACCTGGTGTAGACTCACACAGGCCCCATGTGTGCCAGTTCAGTCTCTATGAGCCCATATGAGCCTTGATTAGTTGATTCAATGTGCTGTGTTCTCTTGGTGTCCTCCATGCCCTCAGTCTCCTAGAATCTTTCCTTCCCCTCTTCTGCAGAGTTCTCTGATCTCCAAGGGGAAGGACCTGATTGAAACCTTCAGTTCAGACTCTCTCCACTCAATGCCTAGCTGTAGGTCTTTACAATTGCTCCCACCTACTGTCAGAGGAAGCCCCTTTGATGACAATTCAGCAAGGCCCTGATCTAGGAGTATAGCAGAGAGCAGAATATCATTTAGAATCATTTCACTGATATTTTTTTCAAGTCATATTTGATTCTACCCTAGGTCCCCATGCTTTCTAGCATTCAGTTCCTGGTCATCCAGGCAGTGTAAGGCATGTGCCTCAAGTTAAACTGGAAATTCATTGGCCACTCCCACAAGTCCTGTGCCACCCAGCACATTCTGCAGGAAGAACAGATTATAGGTCAAAGTTTTGTGACTGGGTTGGTGCCAGGTTTCTCTTTTTGTATCCTGCAGAGTACCTTTCTGCAGCAAAGAGACTAGAAAATAGGGTTGAAGGCTCCACGTTCAATGAGCTGTGTGAAAGTTATCCTAGACAAAAGGCCTTGCTGTCAGTATGCGGAGCAACCCTCTGCCCAAACATCAGCCTAGAATGTGTGGGGATTTCCAAGAGACCTCCTTGACCAATAACTCATGAGAATGCAACCCAGTGCTTCCACTGGGAACCTTGCCTGGCTACAAGAAATGGCCTCTTCAGACTCCATATCCACCACTACTACAAGTACTCACTAGGGTCACTGTCATAGATTCCAGGAAGTTTCCTCTGCACGATGCTTCTATACTACCCCTCAATTTCCCCCAGTTCTTGCTGTTTCTCCGTGTGCTCTTTCCCTGTGTCCCTTCCTACCATCACTCCTGCTCCTGTTCCCACCCATCTGCAAAGTATATTTTATTTCCCCTTCCCAGGGGGACTCATGCATCCCGCTTAGAGCCCTCCTCTTTATGTAACCTCTTTAGGTCTGTGCATTGTAGCTTGATAATCATTTACTTAAGACCTAATATGCACTTATAAGTGAATACATACCGTATTTGCTTGTCTGGATCTGGGTTACCTCACTCAGGATGATTTTTTTCTAGTTGAGAATTCAATATCTTACAATAGGATATGTGTGCTCATTTCTATTGAGAGTTCTTTTTATAAAGAGAGTGATAATGATATTTAATTGATGCATTTGATATTTTTCTCCTTTTTTCAATACGCAGTATTGTTATCTTCTCAGCACTGTTGCTATTTTTATACATTTATTTTATTTGTTCTTCTTTAATTAATTTATATTTGAGTCATATGTTCCTACACACCCCTTTTCCATAAAGCATCTTCATCTCCAATATACTGTTTCCAAATCTTCTTCATTAATGAACTTATGCTCTCTAGATATTATCACACTAATAAATGAAAAAAAAATGTAATCATGATCTGTATTTCAGATTTTCTCCTTAACCATTTATCTCTATATGTCAAAGAATCTTAACGCCCACCTACCTCAATCTAAACTAAGATCTTTAAGCCCTGTGTTCTTTCTTAATAATTTCTAACTAGTATTTCATAATTGATGGTATCTCCATCCTTTCAGAACTCTGAAGTCATGCTCGATATTAGTAGCACAAACAATATTTTTAAAAGGTATTTTATTTGGGGGGCACCCAGGCAGGGGAATCAGGATCTGTCCCTGGTGCATGGGCAGGCTTTTGGGAGCCCAGTGCCTGTGGTGTGATGCCTTGGGCAGCCTTGGTGCAGTGAGGAGGGCCTTAGATCTGCCAAGGCTCAGTGTTCAGGACTCTGCTGACACCCCTGGGAAACCTTGATTCGGGGGATGGGGGGATGTGAGGTGGCTTGGAAGGGAGGGCTGGAGGTTGGGAGGAGGTAAGAGGGGGGATCTGTGGGTAGTATGTAGAGTGAGTAGAAAATTTACCCCACAACAAGAGTAAATTGAAACATTATTAAAAATTGTCAAATTTTCTTGTTATTGTTGTTGTAGAGATATTTTCTCAACAACTTACTTTCAACTCTTCAATGTAATGACTGGACTTCATTTTTTTTTTTTATCCAACAATCAGATCTTTAGTTTGCTCATTTATTAGCTGCCACTATGTACTTGCATTGCATGTACACAAGATGTCTGAAAACAACTGTTGGACCACAAAGTTTAGGGTCTCAAGTGGGTGCCCCAAGAACGCAGACTCCAGTCCAGTTGATGCAAAAGCACGAGGATTTATTAAGCTTCTATATAGAAGGGCAAACTCTGCTCCTAAGAGCAAGAGTCGCATCTTACTGCAGCCCCATAAGGGCTTATAAAGGAAAAATCCACAAAACCCACAAGATTACAATTCCCATACAATTTCATTTCACAAGATCATGGTCTGGTTACAGAGTGATCACAGAGGGGGTACAGTTACGTCAACAGGTACATTCTTCCTGAAACCTCAAGGGGGGATATCAGGGCAGGCGTGGAGTTTACACAAAGGTCACAGTGGTCCTTCCTGGAACACCTGCAACTATCCCAGTCACAGTTGAGCACATCTCTTAACAAAAATCTTTTTACATTGTTATATGGTTGCAGGGGAGACTGAACAATGGCTAAGTCAGGTTGCCCTTGGAACTAGATTTTTAGTTTCTCATTTCTGGGTGCTTGAAGTTTCTCTTTCCTGAGGCTTGGGGGTGTGAGCCTGAAGGGTTAGGGTCTTTCACAACCTTTTTGAATGATAGCATTATTTTAAAATGATGCCACTCCTTTCAGAATTGGAATACTTAGTTTGTTTACATACATTTAAGTAATGGTAATATTTTTATTGATAACAATATATTGGGGCTATATTGAAGAGACCAGCTATTGTTAATGAACAGTGGATAGATAATTTATACTAATTAAACTAAACAGAAGAATAAAGGTAAAATCATTTTGCTAATTTATTAATTTACATTTATAGTAAAATAATCTGTCATTAAATGCCTGACTTGTATTTTTCTTATGCAGGTGATTTTTTATCTCTGATCTGATTGATTCACTAGGGGCCTCTCCTAGAGAACTTAATTTACCCAATCTCCTGTTTTTGGTCTGGCAGTGTATCCTCTAAGTATATAGAAAAACATAGTTATATCCATTACCAATAGCATAGACATAGCCAGCAAATGAGGTAAAATTCCTTGTTATGTGATTACATTACAGACTAGCATTGCTTTTATACCTTTCTTTTTCCATTGAATACTTTCCCTTCTCTTTCTGTCCATGCCTACAGTCATGAAAATATTGAGAGGGTGAAACTACACAGTAATCAGGTCAAGCAGGCCAATCTAAGAAGGTTGTAACATGTTGATGTTCAAATACTACATCAAGTGTTTATTGTGTTTATGGGACTAAAGACATGAATAAATGAAAATATATTCTTAGTGTGAACCCTAGCATTGTTTTCAAATGACTTCTAACAAAACCAAGAAAAATAAGTACACATTTTATACTATGCAAGTTACTTATAAAGGTTCCTTTTATACTAAAACTAAAGTGTTTTCTATTTTTTTTTATTTTTTTGTAATATTTAGGTTTGAACATCCCCAAAGGTTACAGCAACAGATTATGAACAAAATCAACTGGTTTTAATTACTAACCTCACTTACTGTAAATTAAGATGCCAATGATCTGCACAGAATAATTTAAACATGGGTTTACTTTTATCAGACTTGTTGTAATAATGAACAGGCAACAGATTATCCTCGGAAGGGCAATATACTTTACCACAAATCACAAGTTGCATTTCCTCCTCTTATTTTTTTAACTGCAAAATGTGATTCCAAAAAGATGTTATTAAGCTATAACACCTTTGTCATTTTGAAGCTCTAGGCACTTAAAGTGCTGAATTTTAGATTACTTTTTTATATTCTGCCTGTGCCTTGTTTCCTTACTGTATGTAAAGTTATTAAAGCTGTCTTCTTCAATTTCTTCTCTACTTAGGAAGCTATGACAAAAAGATGAAAGAGACTAACTTTAATCTCAAAAAGCTAAACTCAATGCAGAACTGAAACAGGAGAATACATAAAGGCAATAAGAGTACTTTTCCAAAGGTAGTTTACGATCATTGAGTGGTCACTAAAAAAGCACTAAACTGGAAGTATGTGACAACATAATGGGCCCAGGCTCAATTTCCTCTCTAGATTGTTGATGCTGGATTTTTAAAGGATGCTGTGTAATTGGACTGCCACTTGCCATACAATGATTTGCTCTCCATGGGGTGGGGATGGAGAACATTTGTTTTGTGAACTGCATAAGATAAAAATACATATTAAGACATGGGTGGCAATTAGATTTGGCAATACATTTTCAAAAAGTTCTATTAAATAAAGTGTTTCACGAAACAAAAAGAGTTTCTTGACAATATGTTTTCTTTATAAAAGGTCTAAAATAGAAATAGGCGTAGGGATATAATATATCTTTGTAATTACTTGACGTCTAAATAGGGATGAACATTTTCAAGCATTTGTTCTTCATTGCTCCTATGCATTTTTGAACTCATATCTGTTTCTTTTTTCTTTTTTTCTCTTTTTTTTGGGTTTTCGAGACAGGGTTTCTCTGTGCAGCTTTGCGCCTTTCCTGGAGCTCACTTGGTAGCCCAGGCTGGCCTCGAACTCACAGAGATCCACCTGGCTCTGCCTCCCGAGTGCTGGGATTAAAGGCGTGCGCCACCAACGCCCGGCCTCATATCTGTTTCTTTAGCCTTCCAACTGCTGAAGATTTTGAAAATTACATGCATCTGAAATCATACATTATTGCCTCATGTTGAGATTTTCTATATGTTATTGAAGTTTCCCTGAAATTTAATCTTTCATTATTATCTTTCTCATTCCTTTATGTCAATGCATACATACTAGAATAAAATTAGGTGTGGTGGTATTGTGTTCCCCAAAATATTGTGCACACTAATAAACTTATCTGGGGTCAGAGACAGGACAGCCACAATATTAAACATAGAAGTTAGGCAGTGGTAGCACACACCTTTAATCCTAGCATTCCAGAGGCAGAAATCCATGTGTTCAAGGATACAGACAGGCATGGTGACTCATCACGCCTTTAATCCCAGAAAGCAAGCCTTTAATCCCAGGGAGTGGTGGTAGAAAGCAGAAAGGTATATAAGGTGTGAGGACCAGAAACTAGAAGCATTTGGCTGGTTAAGCATTCAGGCTTTTGAGCAGCAGTTCAGCTGAGACACATTCCGGATGAGGACTCAGAGGCCTCCAGTCTGAGAAGAAAAAACCAGCTGAGGATCCGGTGAGGTGAGATATCTGTGGCTTGTTCTGTCTCTCTGATCTTCCAGTGTTCACTTCCAATAACTGGCCTCAGGTTTGATTTTATTAATAAGAACTTTCAAGATTCATGCTACAATTAGGCTTAAAAGTTCCATCTACCTAGAACTAAGCGATTACAAACTATTGTCAAAAATAATTCTTATATGTTTCCTTTGTCAATGTGCAGATTGCTAGACATTATATTCTACTCATATTATTAAAAATTATTTTCAGTTGACTTCCTGTATCTCCATCATCTGTTTTCAGCTACCAAAATTAGTTGAATTTATTTTTATACGTTTTATTCTACATTACAAGTAAGCACAGGACAGCTTGCAAATGAAACTGGTCAAATAACTTCGTTGTCTATGTTTTACATAGATGAATGATAATTTTTACTACTTAATTAAAATATTTTTAGAAACTCCTTTAACCTTTTGAGGTTGTCATAATAGCAATTGTCTTCACTTGGAGAAATGTTAAATGTGCCAAAGTAAAACTTCCTCTGAACATTATAGGCCAGAGGCAGATAACTTAATGATGGTACATTTACTTCAATAATAAATACTTACATAGGAAGAATTTAAATTTTTAAATGAAGATTGATTATGTAAACTTTTGCATATATGCTCCAAGTATCTTGTATGAGGCATAGTAAAACTTTCAACTTCTATAATTGTAAAAGCCTCAGACCTTCAATAAGAGTTACACTAACTACATTTTCTTGCTATAAGGAAAAATTTTTAAATGCCTTCAAGAATTATTTGAAGTATAGTACCCCTCCCCAAAGCAGTAACTGACTTAACATGGCAATTTTTGAAATTCATGTTTTCAATAAGTAGAAATAAAGGCATTCACTGAGAATTTATGAAAATCAATCACATCTAATTAATCTTTATCAATAAAAAATTGAGAGTCAAATATTGGGGTAAGAACCTGAAAGATAAGAGAACCAGGACCAACCACCAGTTGCTTCCTAACTCAAAAGTGCCAAAGTTCTCTCTTAGCTCTGCCTTACTACTTCCTGTATGCTGTCTGTCCTTAGGACTCCAAAACTCTATGATCAGCTAGTGGCTAGCTCCGTCCTCTGACTCCAGGCAAGCTTTATTCATCAGAACACAATCAACATATCACACAACACAAGTTTCCACTTTTTCTCCTTTCCTTGTCATGAATAAAAAAAATGGAGTATCACACCACATCTAAAACAATGATTTTGATCAATTTTTATGTCATATTATCGACAATATTATCTGTCCTTAAATTTTATATTGACAATAAAATAGATGAATAATATTGGAAATTAAATAATCAAATTTGATTATTCTTTGTAAATATTGCTCATTCAACTTTTGTTTTTCTTGTAATTGATTCTGCTTCTTGGACAATGTCATTATAACCAATGAATATATATGAAAGATGGTGTCCTACTTATAATAAATTGAAGTATAATATATACTCATTAATTCCTCAGACTATTTTATAAATACATCAGTATTTGGCATTGATGGCTTTTCAACCATGTTATTCACCAGCCTGCTTTATTCTTTTATTCCTTAGTGTTAAGGCCTAGTAGGAGCATTTCCTCTTTATTTTTACTTTTTTGAATTTTTTCAATTCTTTTGTATTTGATTTTGTTGTATAAAGAGTTATATCTTACTCTGTAACCCAAGCTGGCCTGAAACTCCTGGGCTCATGTGATCCTCATACCTCAATATCTTGACTAGCTGAAGCTGATGCTATTTATTTTCTTAGTGTATTCATATTCTAACATAATTTATTTGGTTTTGAAGATGACTATTTTAAACTACAGTATGTGAAGTGGAAGAGATGGCTGAGAATTTCAGAGCATAGTACCCAGGTTCTATTCCCAATATCTGCAAGGTATCTCACAACCATGTATAATTACAGCTCCAGTAAATATGAAATCCACTTCTGGACCACACTTGCACTACATACATATGATACATGTACACACATACAAGCAAAACACTCATACAAATAAAAATTGATAAATAGCTTTTTTAAAAATGACATCAGTTTCAAGGTGAAAAAAATGAAATATATTGTTATAATTGCATTATCACATTTGGTTCTTATTTATTTATTTATTTATTTAATTTTACAATACTATTCAGTTCTACATAACAGCCACAGAGTCCCTTGTTCTCCCTCTTCCTGTCCCTCTCCCCTTCCCCCCAGCCCACCTCCCATTCCCACCACCTCCAGATCAAGGCCACCCTCGAGGACTGAGATCAACCTGATAGACTCAGTTCTTTAATCTCAATTTTTTTATTCTTTGAGAATTTCATATGTATAAAAAGAAATGTGATCATTCCCCCCTCCACTCGCTCCAGATATCACAGCCAAATATCTACCTCCTATTTTTATGTCCTATTCTTTTTTAAAAAATTCCACTATGCACGTTTATTGCTATACTTATTCACATGGGGTGGCACTACCCATTGGAACATGAGCCACTTATCAGTGGCCAATGCCCCAAAGAAGAATGATTCTCCCTCACCAACAACTCCTAAATACCACTGAGTTGCAGAATTTAAATGTCTTGCTTTTTTCTGACATAATTACAATTTTAGCCATTTCCAGTATTTCAACATTTAGGAAATAATATAGACAACTGTTTTATAACTGTTATTTTTATTCTTAATTAATCTCCTAAAAGCAATTAACTAAGATCCAATGGTAATGATTTGATTATTAAAATGATAGATATATATTTTATCATGAGAACACTTTGTTATTCTTATCCCAACTTTTTCTAAGAGTACTTTGTAAAATACTACAATTCATTATCAATTTTTATATATTTTCTTTATATACCTTGCTGTGGCATTATATACATAGTCAATACCATGATATATTTTTGATGAGTTACATGTATGTCAATCTGCCTAATTACTGGCACACTTTATGATATTCTAAAGAGAGGAAGACATTTGCTTTGATTCCCACTTAACTCAATAAGCTATAACTTTCATGTTTGCTTCCCTGTTCTCTAATGTGGTACAAGTAATTAAATTATGATTTTACTTGGGTCGCATAAGTAATATAATGTCTAGAAACTTGCAATATGCTGAATGGAGAAATCACAAATTATCAGCATGAGACAGTTGAAACGAGGTTTAAGATAAACAAACACAAATAACATGTCAGCCATTGTAAAAAGTGTAAATTTGAACAGATGTAACTTCTAGAACAGTAGCAAATAGATTAAACAAATTTGGATTTGGATGAAATCCAAGGGAGAAAAAAATATGAAACTGATAGAAGCAGTGTCCAGCAGCTCTTTTATAATAATTTTACCTTTCTGGGTAGAAAGAAATAAATAACTGTTCGTTAAAATTAAAAAAAAAATACCCAAAACACATGCTGATTATGTGAACCAAAAGTGTCAGTGTTTTCAAAGACACAAGAAAGATGTGTTAAAGCATGAAAGTATTCATCTAAGAAAACATAATGATATAGTTAAGATGCCCAGTTATTATTGTTAACCCTATATCAAAGTATTGGTATTGGTTACAATAAAAAATGTACTATTTTTTTGCCACTAGATAATTTTATAGACAGATACCATAAATATTTGGTTTTATTTATTGAAATAAATTTGTTTCATACAGTATATTCTGATTATGGTTCCCCCCTCCCCTGATTCTCTTCCCGGTCCTCCCTAATGCCCCACACATCCAACTACACACATAAGAAAACAAGTAGGCAAATAAGAAAACAACAAAAATAAAATAAAACAAATAAACAGATTAAAAAATATACACAGAGAGACAGACAAATGCACACACACACACACACACACACACACACACACACACACAGAAGTCCGTACAATCATAAATTTGGGAGACATAATACATAGGCAAAAGACAAGTGGGGTAAAAAAAATACCCAAACAAAACATCATGAGACAAGAAATCAACCACGTACAGCTCCAAGCTTCTAGTCCCAGACACGAATGCTTAGGACTGCCACATAGTCATCTGAGGCCTCTTGGCCCAGGTGGGCAGAAATCAACCATGAACCTCCCCAGCATGGCGCATTTAGGTGAGCTTGTATAGAGTGGGGAAATGGGAGAGAGAGGCAGAATAATTCATTTGCTGGGGAGAGAGGCAGATCTGAAGAGGTGAGGGCAATGATGATCAGGCTGAGGTAGATAGCCTGTTTGCCACACAGGGCCATGGTGATGTCTGAGCCTAGGCTTCTGTCTAAGGCCATGTTTTGGTCTCTGTCCTTGATGCAGCTGTGGAGGTCTGTGTTGATGTTTGTAGCTTCTATGACTGGGGTCTGGGCTGCAAACTGGGTACATGTTAGCATTCAAGAGCCGCATCACCACTGGGGCCATGCCGATCTGGGTGATTTACAATGCCAACTAGGGCCACAATGACATCAGGACCCAGACTGTTGCCAAGGAGCATATCTGGGACCATGGTCCTACCACAGCCTGAGTCTGTTGATTTCCATGGCTCGTGTTGCCACCAAAGGTACCTGCCACATAGATGCCCAGGATGTGGCCTGCTACCTGTAGCCACGTTAGAGTCCACGTGATTTGCAGCTGCAGGGCCCATACATATCTGAATAACACGTGTTGCCACCTGGAGCCACAGTGTTGTATGGTCCCAAACTGTGGCTAGGGCTATGCTGGGTCCATAGCCAGTCTGTATTGATGACTGAGGCTCTTATTGCCATCAAAGGTTGTGAAGACATGAGTGGGATCTGAGGTCATGTGGGTGTTTGAGGTTCATGCTGTCACTGGGTCCATACCAATCAGAATGACCTAAACTGCCAACCAGGGCTGTGGTATGGTCTAAGCTTGGGCTGCTGCCAAGGGCCATGTCTAGGTCTGTGGCCGTGCCACAGTCTAAGTCTGTGTTGATGTCCTTGGCTCCTGTTACCACTGAAAGCACAAAGTTGGTCCTGCCCTTCACTGGCTGCAACACTCAGGAGAACTGGTCCTGCCCCTCACCAACTGCAGCACATGGGAGAAAGGGCCTTGCACCTTCCCGGGCCCCACAGCAGAGCTGACCCTGTTGATGGGGAGGCAGGTCATCTGGCCCCGTCTGTCGTCTGCCATCCAATAGAGTGGGCAAGGGAGAAATTACCTTCCCCCACCCCTCACTGCCTGTGGCAGGTGGGAGAGCTGGTCCTGAGGTCATGAGAGTGGGAGAACTGGCACTGCTCCTCACCAGCAGCAGCACTTGGAAGAGTGGGTCCTGCACACCTCACCTGGGTCGCACGGTCATTCTGATCCTGTTGAGGGGGGCAGGAGAGCCTGCCTGGAGGGCATGAGAACAGGAGGACTTACTCCATCTGCCATGTGGTGGTGAGGGTGAGGGAAATATGCCCTGCCCCTACTCCTTGCCACTTGTGGCAGGTGGGAGAGTTGGCCTCAGAGCATGAGAATGGAAGAGCTGGTCTTGCCCCTCACCAAGAGCATTAATCAGGACAGTGGGTCCTACATCTCCTCTGGGCAAAAGAGCTGGTCCTGGTGGTGTGAGTGCAGGTGAGCTGAATCTGAGGGCATGACCACAGGAGAACTGGCCCTGCTCCTTGCTGCCTGCTGCATTAGGTGAGCTACATAGGGCAGTGACGGTGAGCTCACTTGGTGGTGACAAGGGAAAGCTGGAGGGCTGACCAACCCAGCTACCAACCAGGCTCAGCACCTGGGCTATGAGTTAGCCCATCACAACATCCACTTCATCTATGAACTGCTGGAGCATGTTAACTGATCTGCATATCAAAAGCTACAGGATCTCCATGACACAAGGAAATAACAGGATATCCAAGAGGACTCACAGTGAGGGCCCAGTATCAATAGAGTAGCAGAAGCCAGAGGCCTTGAACCAGACCAATGACTCATTGCAATTAACACTTAGAGATGTATGGACTAAAGGGTATATGGTGTGACTCAATGGCCATACTACAGCTTTCCAAAAATGTTTCTTTTGATTTTCATTTGCTTGTTTGCTCATTTTTGGTTTTGGTTTTACTTTAAAATTTTGTTTTGTTTTGGGGAGGAGGGTGCAAGGGCAGAGGATGGAAGCCAGGGGACAGGGAGATGAGTGGGATTGGAGTGCATGACATAAAATCCACAAAGAATCAATAATTTTTTTTTAAATAAAAGTATTATGAGACAAAAAGAAACACCAACTTACCCAAATACTGTTGAGCTAGTTTTGTGTTGGCCATCTACTGCTGTGCATGCCTCCCCCCCCCCCCCTTAAATGTGATTTGTAGAGCCAGTGAGACTCCATTGAAGAAAAAACTAAGTTTTCCTTTGTGAGTGGTTGTCAATTAGAGATGGTTTCTGGGTTATGGATGGATACTCATGTTCACTTCCCCTCTCAGCAATGCGACCATACCTAGCCTGGTCCTCTGCATGCTGCCATAGTCTCTGGGAGTTCATATCTGTATCAGTCCTGCCGTGTCCAGAAGGTATTGTATCCTTTGTGTTCTCCATCCCCTCTGGCTCTTAAAATTTTTCCACCTTCTCTTCAGTATAGTTCCCTGAGACCTTAGGCGAAGAATTCAATGGAGATATCCCATTTAAAACAGTGTTCAGAAGTCTCTCACTGTCTGTACATTGTCTAATTTTGGGTTGCTGTAGCCTAGGGTTCCAGAATAATTTGATAATTATTTGCATTTTGTCCAGTATGCTTATAATTCTGGAAATATTAATAGAACAAAATGACTGTGGGAATATATATTGACACTAGCTTAAATTGTGAAATAACATCTCAAAATTCCCGTGAAAAAGTAACATCTTCTTAATTTTAGGTTTCTTATGTTTTTTGAGATGCCCATATGTTGGTAGGAATTTTTAACTGTAAAATATAGATGTTATTGCTGTGTTGGGTTTCAAAAACTTTAATAGCATAATATAGAAAAGTAAACTCTTCAGGGCTACACAAAAGATAGTGATTATTTTTTCAAGTGGAAACATACATTGGGAACTTTTCAAGCTCTGACTATACAATTGTCAAGGTAGTAAACAGTGTTTTTGAGAGATTGCAGCATGCTAGGGATTTGCTATATTTATATTTACTTGAATTTTATGAATTTATGAAATGACAGAATTTAAAATGTGTTTGTCACCTGTCAATTGATCATAATCACATCGGGTGTTATCAATATTTCTACCTCCTTAAGTACTGAAGATAACTTTTTCCTCAGCAGAAAGTAGGCCATGTTTTTCAATCATGGAATAATGTCACAATATCTTTTATATCATAATCTGTAGTAATTGACATTAAAGTAATTAATATCTCTATTTCATCCTTTATGCTTTTCATTTGGAGCTTTAAAGACACTTTCTTCTTTTTTTACAAAGTATATTGTAACCTATTAACTGTATTTGCCATACTGTGATAGACAATACCATAATTTATACTTTGTAGAATTTGGAACTCATTTTCTGATTTCCTCACATTCCCAGTCACAAATAATTCCCACTTTACTCTTACTATTTTGTGATCAATTGTTAAACATATCCCATAAGCAATATTTGCCTTATTCTGTCTGACCTATTTCACATAGTATAACTACCAGTTTCATACATTTTGCTATACAGTATAGCATATATACACATACACACACACACACACACACATATATATATATATATATATATATATATATATATATATATATATATATATATATGTATATATCCTTTGCTTTATCCATAACTTTGCTCCTATGAGTGGTGCAGCAATTACAAAAATACTGTTCAAATATCCCTCATATAGGATGTTAGTCTCTTATAGTACACAATTTTCATGCATTTAAAATATATCATTATTTTTGAGAATTTCATTTAATGTATATTGTGATCATATTCACCTACAAATGGTCCCCTATCTATCCTTTCCACCCTTTCATTTCTCCCCAAATACCATTGTGATTTCTGTTTTTAAAGCTGTTAACCCACCAAGTTCAATTTGTGTTGCTCAGCTAGTCTTGGATATATGTGTCTGCCCTGTAGTTCTCAGCCTACTAATGAACACACCACTAAAGAAAACTGTTTCCTCCTCTCTCATCAGCTATCAAACACCAATATATCCTCAGCTAGTAGTGAAATTTTCTGCTTCCCTTCCCTTCTCCATGGTAGCATTTTTATATGATTTGAGCACACTGAGGTTTTACGTATAGTGTCATAATCACTGTAAGTTCATATTGCAATAGGCTTGTTGTATCTGAAAAACACTGAATGATTAAAGGTATCTGCCACTTCTAGTTCTTTCAATCTGCTTCCATCCCCTTTCTTGAATGCCCCTAGGCCCTGAGAGAAAGGGTGTGATGTGCATGTCCCATTCAGGGCTGAATACTCCCATCACTTATTTACTGTGTTGGATAGTTTAGGTTGCAAGCAGAATCTTCTCTGATGAGGGCTTGTAGTTAAACTAACCTGTATGTGTAACAAAAACCCACTAGACATTGTATTAATACTATACCCATTTAGCAGAATAATTGTATTAGGTTCTCTCTCAGGTCTTAGGGCACAACCAGACATGGGGTATTGGTCTCATTATCAGTGTTTAATAAAGGTTTCATCTCATGGAGAAACCTTAAACTGAATAAGAAAATGGTTATTTCCATGAAATTCATGCCACTATTACACAAATAAATACATCTTGTAACTTGCAGGGATCACAGGTGGCAGATTGGGGTTTAGTGCTTATTCCTCTCTAACTTCATGTATCTCATTGCTACTACTATTCTTTTGACTAATTAGTAAGTGATTAGAAAATACACAATTCAATATGGGACAGTCTGACCACCCTTCATATTCTCTATGTGCACATAATCTTCAACAAACTATTTTAAGAGCAGTGGAGTAAGGAGCTACCAACTAAGGATACTTCCTTCCTAGGTAGATATGAAAAATGCTTTCCTTGCTCATATACAGGGATTATGGTTTGCTTTCTCCTTTCATTTCTAAAGGATGGCTTCATTCATATCGTATTCTTGGTTGATAGTTGCATTCTTTCAGAACTTGGCATAATTCTTTTTAGTGTCTCCTGTGCTACAATGTTTTTGTTGAGAAATTGACCTTTAGTCCAATGTATGTTATCAAATAAATGATATGATATTAATCTCTCATTGCTTTTAGAACTTTCTCTTTGTCTTCTAACTTAGAAAACTTGTCTGCAATGTACCATTGCTATACTCCTTAGTGATTTGGCATCTTCAAAATCACATGTCAGTCTAAGTTATTCAGATCCACCAGAGTTTCTCCTACATCATAGAGATCAAACCACTACAGGCTCAGCCAAGTGATGTCAGTCTCATTCAATTTCAAGGTCTCTGCTGAATTAACTTTCTTTTAACTATCTTTTGTACCATGGTCTTAGGCAGGCAGGAAATAAAACACACTTAGGATAAATTTCTTCACTAATGACTATATATCCTCTATTTTCTTTCAGGCATTGATATTCATGGGAACCTCGTTAATGTTAAACAAGTGTCCCTAATGGCTGTGTGAGCCACCCTATCAAATGGCTCCAAATTATATAGCCTTTGTATAACAAGGATCCATAGTGACATGACTAAGTCTCTATAGTTCCATGAAACTTAGATCTTATCAATCCCTATATGCCCCCTTGTCTTCTACCTTTGACAACTTAACTGTGATGTATCATTGTTACAATCGTTTTATGTATCCTCTCCTTACTGCTCTGACATCTTCCCAGTCTGATTTGCGTGAGTCAGGCTGCAAGAAACTTTTATTTATTTTAAAATCTTTTTAAAATTTAATTTTACTTTATTTTACAATACAATTAGGTTCTACATATCAGCCACGGATTCCCTTGTTCTCCCCCCTCCCGCCCCCTCCTCTTCCCCCCCAGCGTACCCCCCTTTCCCACTTCCTCCAGGGCAAAGCCTCTGTATTCAAACAGTTCAAAGGCAAAATAGTCCCAACATTTTATAGTCCCATATTAGGTGATCAATAAAGATCTCATCTTTACATACATCATTTAATTTAATACACATAATTCATTAAGGCAAGTAGTTTTACAACCTAATTTTTATAAATGAGAAAAGTATAACAAAGATAGTCATATAAGTTTACAATCATAAATGAGTATATTAGAATATATTCACACAACTGAATCTGAAGCCTTGGCTGTCTGTTTACCTACAAGTGAATGTAGGTTATCATGATCATGACATAATTTGGAAAACTTCTAACAAATACAACTAAAATTTTTTATTTCTTATGTCCTATCAAAGTAAAACACCAGTTCTCTGTGTCTTGTAATACTCTTGGTAAACTTTAATAACTCCTATTGTTTAAGCTTACAGTATTGAAAACAGATGATCATGTTTCCATGGGGTTCTTATCAGTATTGCTTGGTTCATATTTTAAGAACACACTGTCATGGTTAGTCCTAAATGCTACAATCTTGAATCACCCAAGATGACAGAATAAATGATGGATTGTTTAGATTAGGATGGATTGTTTAGATTAGGTTGGCTTGTGCTCATGTCTGTAAGGAGGCTTTTTTTTATTGTAAACTGAAATGAGAAGAACAACCCTGAGTGTTGGCAGCACCATTTCAAGAACAGGACCCTGAATTGAATAAGAGGAAGGAGAGCAAACAGGGATCCATGTGTTTATTCACTCTCAAATTTTTACTGTGCATATGATGCTCCAAGTTCCTGCCTTGAGCTCCCTATAGTAATTCACTATAAGCCAAATAATGTGTGGTGGTTGGAGGAGGAATGGCCCCCATAGACTCATGTGTTTAACTGTTTGGCCAATAGTGAGTGGTGCTATTAAGAGGTATGGGCTTGTTGAAGTAGGTGTGGCCTTGTTGGAGGAAGTGTGTCAGTCAATGTGGAGGTGGGCTTTAAAGCCTTATATGCTCAATCTGGGCTTAGTGTGGCAGTCTTTCCAGCAGAATCTCTGCCTGCATTCTGTCATATTTCTTGCTGTGATGATAATGGACTAAAACTCTGAAACTGTAAGCCAGTTAAATGTTTTCCTTTATAAGAGTTGCTGTGTTCATAGTGTCTCTTCATAGCAATAGAAACCATAACTAAGAAAAAAATGCTTTCTTTTCTAAGTTGCTTTTTGTCAGCATATTTTGTCACAGCATCAGAAATGAAACTAGGCCATATAAACATTGTTGAATTATCAATATTTATTTAGTTATTTTAGTTGAGTGGCATTGTCCTATATAAAATCAATACTGCTGTAAAGCTAAATAAATTTTAAAATTTAAAACTTAATTTATATGTTTATTTTACATCCTGACCACAGTTTCTTCACCCTCCTCTCCTCTAATTCCCTCCTTCCACCTTTCTTCCAACCCCAGATCAATCCACTCCTCCTCTGTTTCATGGGTATTAAAATAGTATGGCACATCAAATTGCCATAAGACTTAGTACCACCCCTTGTATTTATCCTGGGCAAGACAATCCAATATGAGGAATAGGTTCCCAAGAGCCAAACCAAACATCAGGAACAACACCTGTTCCCATTCTTAGGAGTACCACAAATAGACCAAACTACAAAACTGACACATATATTTAGAGGGTTTACGTTGGTCAAATGTATGCTCCTTGCTTTTTGGTTTAGACTCTGTGAGTTCCTATGAGCCAGGTTAGTTGTTTCTATGGGTTTTTTTGTGATGTCTTTGACCATTCTGGCTCTGACAATCATTCTTACCTCTCTTCAGCAGGATCCCCCAGCTTGGCCTAATGTTTGGCTGTCAGTATCTGTATGTGTTTCCATCATTCACTAGATGAAGACTCTTTGATGACAACTGGGGCAGTAACCAATCTGATCATAGGAGATGGCCAGTTCAGGTTCCATATTGCTATGATTCTTAACTGGGGTCGGGTCATCTTTGTAGATTTGTGGGAATTTCCCTTATATCACATTTCTACCTGACCCCCCAAAGCTCCCACATTTCCAGTATTTTTTTTCAGTACTCACCCCCTCCACCCAACCCCCAATGTGATCCCTCAAGTTCCCATTCCCACCAGTCACCAGTACAACCAGGAGATCTCTTCTATTTCCCCTTCCTAGAAAAATCCATGCATACCCCTTGGGTGCTACTTGTGATCTAGCTTCTCAAGTTCTGTGGAGTGTGTCATGGTTATCCTTTACATTAAAGTAAGTATCCACTTATGAGTGAGTACATACTGTGTTTGTCTCTCTGCGTCTGGGTTACCTCACTCAGGATGATTTTTTTTCTAGTTCCATTCATTTGCCTTGAAATTACCTGATGTCATTCTTTTTAACAACTGAGTAATATTATTCCATTGTGTAAATGTGCCACATTTTCTTTTTCCATTCTTCAGTAGATGGGCATCTAGGTTGTTTCTAGGTTCTACTTATTACAAATAAAGTAAAGCTATAGTTTTCTTTAGGAAATTATCACTAATTAGAATAAGGTTCTGAATAATTTCCTTTCTGTTTTCTTCTAATACTTTTATTTTTCAGTAGTTTTCAGTAGTACATTTAATTCCTCATCAAACTTATTAATTTCTGAGAAACTATGAAAAAAGTCAAAAGAATATACAGATTCACTACTGAATTTGAAACATATATGCAAACTAATCATCTAAGAAGGAATTAGGAAGCAGAATATAAAGGATACCAAAACACAAACACAACAAAATAAACAACAAAGTTTTTATAGCTAAATATCTGACTATATTCCAAAAGAAGATATACAGTTAGCTAACAGGCATATGAGGAGACATTCAACATTAGTGAACATTAGGAAAATATATTCTATGATGATGTTGACAAAGAGGCATTTTGTTATAGCCATGCTGAGAAAAAAAATCTAGTGAGGCTGTAATAGAGAATTCTCTGGTTTGCTCTCAAATTTAAAAATTTGGTCTAACATATAATGCAAGTTCTTAAACATGGATAAATATATAAAGAAAATTGCTATGGAACATAAGAAAACCAAAATTAAAGGACTATTCTATTGTCACTAAGGTATAAATATTATCTCTCTAAATGTATAAGATTAATATATATGTATGTATATATATATGTATATGTATGTATATATACATTCTGTTGTGATATTAATGGTCATATAGATACTAACTGATTCTAGAACTTGGCTTCATATAGTTTCCTGTATGTGATTGCAGGACTGAGTCTGAACCAGGTAACTAGGAATTGAGTTTGTGTATCCTGGAAGTATTCAATAGATTGTAGTCCTTTAACCACTTGATATTGACTGCATATAACATTTAAATTGTTTAAGTTTCCTGCAGTGAACCATGACCATTTCTATCAGTGACCTTTGAAGTCTCTGAAAGGATGTTGGGACCCCACAGTGATGAATAAACTTGGATTGTCATAATGGCACTAAACTGATAAACATCATCCAAAGACCATCACTGGACTTCAAACTGCTCAGGACAGTTTCAAAGTGGTTTGGTAAGATGGTCCAGCATCACAGACTACTCCATCCAGTACTCCAAATAAGCCTTGCATTATCCCATTGCACTGAGACTGGACAACAGCTAGCTCCCTTTGAACTTGACCATTACCTTAATGTTCTCAGGGTTGCCTAAAGATGCCATTGCCTCCAGACAACAAACAAGGAGAAGTTTTCAGAATATGATGCTCACATTGTATAAAATATTTTGTATATTGATACAAATTTAAAGTTATTTTTGTTATATTGTATATGTGTTTCGAATCTTGTGTAAGGTATTTTTGCATATTGACAAAAATTTAAAGTTATTTTTGTTATACTGTATATATGCTTCTACTCTTGTGTAAGATATTTTTGTATACTGACACAAATTTAAATTTTTTGTTATACTGTATTAGTGTTTCTATTTCTTGTTTAAGTTGTTGTACCTATGCAGCTCATTTATAAATACAATGTAGAGTTCTAGTCCTTGAAACATTTAGGAGGATAAAGAAATACAGGTTAGTAGTTATTCGTCTATAACAATCACCCTTAGAGTCATGTTAGGTATATTTTATATAAATTGGAGACATATTTTAAATGGATAGATGGTTTTCAAATACTTCAGAGACCTACAGAATATGGTTTTTTAATGTTTTAATAAAATAGGGCTTTTCCTGACAGTGAGACACCTCTACTCCTGGCAGCACTAATCTACTTTATAAAAGGATGATTGGAAACTAAGAACCTCCATATGGAGTTAGCTTAATTGTGGCAAAAGCTAGCTATTTGGGCAAGAAACTACCTTTTCCTCACCTACTGACTGTATGCTGTGCAAACTTGATAAGCAGGACACAAAAGAAAGCAACTGCCAAACTTTGCCAAGACAGGGTGGGACCGTCCTTTATAAATTCCTGCATCACAGAAAAGTCTGACAGATATTCTAGGCCCATAAGCTGAAGATGTATGTTACAACATTACAGAGGAACCCTAGGGTGACTGTCCAGGCAGCCAGCAGTCTATATTATTTTATGGTTTTATAAGTTGCTTTCTCCGCACTTCCTATTACTTAGGCAATATATCCTTCTCAGGTCTCTGATGGATTTGAAGACAAGATATTTATAGTTACAGTTTCCCTTTATCATGATATAAAATAAATTAGGTACAAAACCCTGGACTCATAACAAGAATATGGTTAATAAAGTATTTCCTCTGAATTTGACAATTATAAATGGACTGGAAATTGTAAATGTAATTCTTACCTGATAATTGTTCTTATCATATATAGTTTTGCTGTGTTAGAGATGAAAGACTTTCTTTTTTGTTTAGAGAAAAAATGGGGAAATGTTATGGAATAATCTTTTGTGCGATGTGAAGATATGTCACTCTGAATGGTTTAATAAAAAGATGAATGGCTAATTTCAAGGCATGATTTTCAGGGCAGAGAGAATATTGGGAAGAAGGCAGAGTCACCAGCCAGACATGGAGGAATCAGGAAAGGAGCATGGGCAGTACAGAGTAAACATGATAAAGCCATGAGTCAGAAAGTAAATTAATAGAAATAGGTTAATTTAAGTTTTAAGAAGCAAGGCAAAACTATCAGCCAAGCTTTCATCATTAATAAGCCTGGGTATGGTTATTTGGGAACTGGCAGGCAAGAAAGAGAAAGACTCACTACAGAAAATTCTCTCTGCATATTAAAGAAATGTCTGCATGATCTTGTTTTTGTGTGATATTCACAATAGCTAGTAGGACAAATGTACATGTTCATGAACAGATAAATAAATATAATTTTCAACAATAAAAATGCACATAGAATAAAACACATTAAGTTTGAAAACACAATCTCATGATTGAAGTAGAATATGAAAGTGAAAGTTGATTTTCCAGATGATGAGAAGAGAATAAGGGTCACCAGTCACAGGTTACAAAAAGGAGGATGGAGAGAGACAAAAGTTGATTTCTGGGGATTTTGTTGTATACCAGAGAAATAAACACAACCGTGTCAATGCAATTAATGAAAAATACATTGTCATATAAAAAATGGAAGACAGGAATTCATATAAGTTTACCAAAGAAATATAATGAAAGTTTAAGATGATAAAAATACTAATTTAACATCAATTAAAATATCACTTTGTCTAGCATAGCTGAACATATCCACAATCCAAGTACTAAAGAGGCCACAGTAAGATGATTATGAATTCAAGCTAGCCTGCACAACATACTGAATTCTAGGCCACACTGTATTATCTTAATATATTGTCTAACAAATGACAAAAAATAGAAATATCATTTTTCATGTTATAAATATGTATAGCTATGTTCTCTATAAAATAAAATTTAAATAAATATAAAAGTATATTATTGATTTTATGTATGACTGTAGCAATCAGTGGTAGGAAATGGGGTGAATAGGAAAGATGTAAATATTGTTACGTTTAATGAACACTAAAGAGTTACCAAAAGTTTTATAACAGTCACAGATGAGGAAGAATGAAACATGCATATAATTAAATCATAGGGATATTAGAATAGTTATTTTTAACATCAGTGAAGAAGATGCAAGGTGAATGAAATATTACTACTAATAATATGTAGTTCTGAACTCATGATCTTATATACTGAACAATTGAGTCCCATAATTGTATTAAAGTTCTTGAATGTAATATATAATTGGAAAACACAAGAAATGAGACAACTATGGATATTTAGGGACTAACATCTCATGAAGAACTTCCTTGAGATGAGTAAAGGGCAAGGTTTTCTTTCCCAATAAGTATTCTACATGTATGAATATTTACAAATACAACATACATAGATATATGATTTTGTCAGATGGCAATATTCAATTATCTAGTTATATTTGTCTACCCTGTCTTGAAACCTGATTCACCACATATGGAATTATCATCAAATATTCATTTAAATATCTTTATCATGTCTCATATGTGGTAATATTGTGTTCCCCAAAATACTGTGTACCCTAACAAACTTATCTGGGGACAGAGAACAGAAAAGCCACTAGATACTTAGGATAGGCAGTGGTAGCACACACCTTTAATCCTAGCATTCCAGAGACAGAAATCCATCTGTTCAAGGATACAGCCAAGCATGGTGACTCATGCCTTTAATCCCATAAAGCAAGCCTTTAATCCCAGGGAGTGGTGGTAGAAAGCAAAAAGGTATATAAAGCATGAGGACCAGAAAGTAGAAGCATTTGGCTGGTTAAGCATTTGGCTGGGTAAGCTTTTAGGTTTTGAGAAGCAGTTCAGCTGAGAGCCATTCAGATATGAGGACACAGAGGCTTCCAGTCTGAGGAAACAAGATCAGCTGAGAAGTTGGCCAGGTGAGGTTAGCTGTGGCTTGTTATGTCTCTCTGATCTTTCAGTGTTCACCTCAATAACTGGCTCAGGATTGATTCTATTAATAAAGACCCTTTAAGATTCATAGTATATTCATACTTTTTCATTTTATGAAATATTCAATTTCTCTTTGATTCTCAGAATGATTCCCTATTTTTCTCCACTTTCTATAAAACTAAGTTTCGAAGATCAATTTTATTTTTGTAAATTTGCATGTTATCATCATGTATTTGCATGCCTATACCCAAGAGACCAAATATAGGGAGAAGAAATAATAAAAAGCTGAAACTTGAAAATAAATGCTATAGTTATTTTTATAAAAGTTGTCTATCTGTCATTATCTTTCAATCCCTTCTTCTCGACACTTCACTTTTATTCTTTTATATACTTAAAATGTCTTCATTTTAACACATGCTTAATTAAGACTATATCTGAGAGTAATTTAATTAAAGTTGATAATAATTTGGTGCCTGTTGTTGAATACTAGTTATAAATGTGTTACATTTGTTTATGTTATGGAACATTTGTTTAATGATGTAAAGATGTGTTATATTCTTTTATATTGCATTTGTTTAACTCTGTGAAGCTCTGTTACTTTGCTTGTCTAAAACACCTGATTGGTATGACAAAGAGCTGAATGGCCAATAGCTAGGCAGGAAAAAGGACAGGCAGGGCTGACAGGCACAGAGAATAAATAGGAGGAGAAATCTGGAATGAGAAGATAGGGTAGTGAGAAAAGGCAAAGGCAAAAGGATATCAGGAGCAAGCAAACCATTTACACAACAAGCCACAGAGTAAGAAGTAAAGAATGGTATATAGAATAGAGGAAGATAAAAGCCCAGAGGCAAAAAGTAGATGGGATAATTTAAGAAAGGCTATATAGAAACAAGCCAAGCTAAGGCCAGGCATTTGTAAGTAAGAATAAGTGTACATGTATTTATTTGGGAGCAGAAAGAGTAAAGAAGAAAAAACAAACAAACAAACAAAAAAACCCAAAAAAAACAACAACAGGTATCCTCACAAAATTTCTGGTCTGCTTCTCTGATTAGCTCTCTCTGTCTATCTACATCACTTTCTCTTCCTGCCCAGCTCTGTCACTTCCTGTCTATCTGTACAGACCTCCATGGTTAACTAGTTTTGGAATTTAAGGCTTGTGACTTTCCTAAGCAAGACATGACATCTCAAGTGCAAGGATTAATGGTGTGTGTGCCACCATTTTCCGGTCTCTGTTTCTATCTTGTGGTTGTTCTGTTCTCAGACCCAAGATAAGCTTATTAGGGTTCACAATATATTGGGGAATACAATATCACCACAGATTATTTATTTATTTATTTTAGTGAATTCTTGTGACATTTTTATACATTATGTCTTAGGCCCTTAGTGCTGTTATTATAAATTTTTTCTTCTCATTTTCATCATTTATTTTACATTTCCAGATTTTTACATTTAGGTCTTTACCTACTTCTGCTTTGTTTAAATATTATTATATAATTATTTTGTTTTTTCATTAAATATCAAGAACTATTTTCCTTAAAGTGGCTATAGAGTAATGTATATTTAATCATACATTTGCCAGTGGCACCTAATCAAATAATTCTTAATTGTTTATTTATTTATTGTCATATTTCAGTGTACTCCTAAGTGATGTCTAGAAGTCTAAAAGCCAAAATCCAATTGAAATTGATATGTTTTTAATTTATCTAAACCCAAAACTAGCTTGAATTTTTTTCATGATTTGTTCTCATTCTGAAGGCTTAAGGACAGCAACTTTGTGACTGTTTTGCTAGTTTCTTCAGAACAGTGTTACATATTGAGTTTTCATGTGTTCCAAAGTCTAGTTCAATATTCTTTTCAGAAACTTGGTTGGTAAATAAATATTATTTTAGAGTCAATTTAAAAATATTGATTATTTGATAATTTAATACAATAAATTTTGATCATATTTACCTATTCTCTCCCAGCTTCTCCCAGATTCATATACCCTTCTCTACTTAACTTAGTGTGATATTTTTGTTTTGTTTTATCAAGTCTAGTACAATTTATACTAAAAATATGCTCTTTAGTGTGGGGCAATCCACACCTTTAAAGAAAACTAATCAATTCTCTTCCAGCAGCTTTCATTTTCCAACAGTTTTTTTTAAAACTAGTTCTGGGACTTTATACCTGCTCCCTAACTTCCTGAAATTTTTGTCTGTCCTCTGTATGTGTGTGTGTGTGTGTGTGTATGATAAAAACATCTCAGGTAATTGGGACAATAAAAGAAAGTTTTGGATTTTGTCTTAAAGCCTGAGGGTTATTACATAAAGAAATTGCTTTTAAACTTGCTAAAATATGCAATAGGAATTCCTTATACACACAAGTATAGCTACATCTGCATTGCAGTAAATAAATAAATGCATATGTTAAATGAAAGCAAATATGCATATAGTCCTAGGTTTGACTTCCTTTAGTTTTTTCTTGGCTATAAGTAATGAGATACTTATATATGTAATAATTTAGGGGAAAAGTGGAGGTGCATTGAAAGAAGCTGACTCAAAATTATATTTCAGTTGATCTTCAGCAAGGGCTAAAACCTCAAGATAACAGGAAGTTAAGACTGTACCCTGAAGTGGTAGAGCATTAGAAAATACAGCATCGTGGCCATAGGCAAGATATAAGGGGCCCTGAGGGGAGATGTGGGAACCTTCAGATCCTCAAAACAAATTGAATTTCTCTACCTTAAATGTTTTTAGATTTTTTTAGTGGTAAGCTCCACACTCCATGACCTAGCCTAACCTGGCATATTCACCTGAAGTCAGGAAGATACTCTTAAAAATAAACTTGTAATTAAAGGTTATGTCTGGTCTAGGGATCAGGTGCACTAGGCTTGCTCAAAGCCATAATTGAGAGGAAGAAAACTGAACTCTTATTCAGGATTTTGAAGACACAGTATTCTCTCTGTCCAGTGGTAGCTACAGCAATGTTTGGCTTTGTTTCTGAGAAGGGGAGAAAGAAAGCTAGATGTTTTGTAACCTAAATCTATGAAAAAATATAACATTAAAAAGCAAAAATAGAGCCGGGGCAGTAGTGGTGCATGCCTTTATTTCAGCACTGGGGAGGCTGAGGCAGGTGGATCTCTGTGAGTTCAAGACCAGCTTGGTCTACAGAGCTAGTTCCAGGACAGGACAGCCAGGGTTACACAAAGAAACTGTCTCAAAAAACAAAAACAAACAGAAAAATGCTGAAAATTATATCATGGATTAGGAGCTTTGAGTCAAGTATCTTTTTGTTTTTATTTACTGGTTTTGAAACCCATCTTATCATTTAACTAAACCATATGTATTCTTTTTTTAAGTGATCTTTGTGAAATGATTGTAAGTAGAGCATTTTGTGAAGTGTTAATTCAATTTCACAGCAAGTTTCATGGAGAGTAGAAAATTGAATGACAAGTTTTAATTTTTCAGAGGTAATTAATACCAACTTTCCTAGTTAATCCAAAGCTCCATGTGGAGGATGCAAAAATAGCTTGCTTCATTTAATATGCATAACAGATGCCATTATATTTCTACACATCTGAATAGTGTTTTCATATTGGTAAGAATTGAGTGCAGTATTTCAATCTGAATTGTTGCAGTTTTTTTTAAGTCAATAATACAAGCCTACAAAATTAAAATGCACTACTTGTGTCAAACATAACAAAATCATTGTTTGTTTATTTTTAAGGTTCTAATAAAAAAGATTAATGATACTGCTGGATAATGAAACAATCTGGCAAGAGGCAAGCCCCTGAATACAGAGTGCCATAGTAGCAAGGGGAGCTCAGGGAAAACTACTTTCCACCCTGAATGCATTCAACAGAATCCTTTTAACCAGTTGACTGGCATTTGGGGATTAAAGAGGGTTTTGTTGTTTTTGTTATTGTTCCATTTTTTTCCCTATATGTTCCTCAAATTTCTTGGAGATTCTTTACCTCCAGACAGAAAGCATTTGCATTTGAAGAGATTTTTATCAAAAAAATCAATATTTGCATTTGAACTCCAAAAACACTCTATTTCCTAAACAAAAATACCCACTACTACTCATATACATGCTACAAGCAGTAACACATCATTAATGCAGAGCTTATTTACTCAAATTGATGGCAGTATATACTACTTACTTTCTGAAAATAAAGATGAATTTTAGCAAATAAACTGAAGGTGTATTAGGCCCATTGTAAAGGAGAGGCAGTCAATCATTTTATTTTATTTAAGAATCCATTTCAATTCTTTCCAGTTGAACTGAATTGCTTGTGTTTCTATGTAAATAAAACAATAAAAAAACCTCCATTCTTTCCATTATTAGATGAAATTCCCAAAGCGTGTTAGTAGGATATAGCTGATCTGCAGTGATCTGTTCCTGGTGATTCTAAATGTTTAGAAACCTGTGATAATGGTAAATATGACCGAAATTGTGTATCAGGTGCCATAGATACCATGCACAGAGCTAACCTCACATCTTTTTGTACTAAATCCACACAAAGTGGATATTACTTACATATGACTAAGTTAAGGCTTAAATATCAATGTGCCAATAGCCCCAAAGTTTCATATGATGTATCATTTGTTCTTAAAGCCATTGATTTAAACCATTGATTTTCAAGTTCGGTCTATGATCCAGCATTAAATGCTGCTGATACTAATGTTCAGGCTCCACTTCTTACTTACTCAATCAGAAATTTATGGGATAGGATACAGGTATCTGTACTTAACTCTAGGTAATTCTGAAACACGCTAAGAATTTATCATCATTTGCCCAAACATTAGTAGCTATTATGATATCAATACCTATTATACTGTATCACTGTGTTAAATATTCAAATAATCACTAAAGTGCTGAACTATTATGTTCCTCAGTTCCTTTGGATTTTAGTTTCCTCAATTAAAAGAACATCTGAAGTTTCCATCAAACTATAAAAATAATATATTAGGCGGAAAGCCTGCCACCTGCTTTCATATCGCTGAATGAAAAACAGATTAAATTGCATCAAAATTGAATAACTTAATGTGGCTCAATAGGACAATAATTTACTGTTTCCAAACTGCAACTGCCATTTTGCATCCTGGAGGGGACAGAGATACTGTATACTCCCATGGAAGATGTTTTAAGGATGAAAAGTAACAATTGAGTCATTTATTATTTATTATAATGGCATTAACCCACTCACACAAGAGTAGATCCCTCTGGGACCTAAACACCACTCAAAAGGCCCCAACTTCCCAACACTGTTTTATAGGGAAATGCCATAGTTTTCTTTACAATTGCTGTGATTAAAATGTCTGATATAAGCAATGTAAGGGATAAAAGATTTACTTAACTCGTTTTATTATATATGTTTGCAAGAATCAATGATTGCTAGAAATTGAATAGTAAGTATATTAGAAGTCTATATTTTTAAGTAATTAACATGGTTCACCAATTACCTCTAAATAATAAAAACAGAAATCTTCAGTGTGCTCAAAATCTTAAAACACATATGATAACACTAGAGGGATTTCATGAAGAGGTAACTCCTGTATAAAATCAGAATAACTTAAAACAAAACAAAAAGGAGCTAGAAGACAGGCACAAATTCCAGGCAGTTGTATAATTTCAATTCAATGCAGAGCATGGATTAGAAAACCAGTAGTTAATATAGAAAGACAGATTGGTTGTCTCTTAAAATGGTGAAGGCTGGAAATGATGGTAGCTTGTTTTATATAATTTCATCCTGTCTTGTTTGTGAAGCCAAGTAAGGTGTTTCAAATATATGAAATAAAATGAAGGATAATTATTAATGCTACACATAGTTAAATTATGTTGATTCATTCATCAATAATAGTTTGTTTTCCCTATATTTCAAAACATTATGTTTTGTAACTCTGTAAATACTATAAATAACTAATACAGAGTAATGCACAGCTTTCAGATATTTCTTTGATTTGTAGGAGTTCTTTCCCCAAATACTGATACCAATTCACTTGTGACAACACCTTTTTCTCCCCACAAAACTGTTGATACTTGTAAATATTTTTGCTACAACAGATACTTAATATATCATACCTGGGGGAAAAACTATCAACAGATATCATTATGCCCTTGTTCACTCATGCATCTCTCTACATACTGAAAATTAATTATATTCAAGACTTTGAATACATAGAAATTAAGATCAATTTTACAAAACCTGAGTTATGGAGGATTATAGCCCTGTAGTCATTTAAATTATTATTTCAATGCACTGTCTTAATTAATTGAATATATTCATCATGTGCTGCATGCTACATACTGTTTTGACGTATATATAAATTGCAGTAGAATACACTAAATTTAATGTTCTATGCCCAACATTAATCTTACATTTGGATACATCAAATATTGCATTGTAATCAGCATATTCATATTTAAAATATATTAATGGTGCCTACTTTCTAAAATGTGAATAATTATACATCTAGAAAATAATTCCCAGTCATAATTGGCAGGGTGGTTTATGCTGAATATTGCTTCCCTAGAACAGTCTATTCCACTGACTATTGTGAAACCTCTATCTCAGGATTCTGATGATATTTCTAGTTTAAAACTTCTACTGATGCTTTGAGGAGCTGGAATCCATACCAATCTATTAAAATTAACATGCCTTCCTTCTGCTTTTGGAATAATGACTCTGTTCTATGTAATCTCTGCAGGTATTCTCATAAAAGCTACTGGGGCTTCATCGAGCAGTATTAGCTATGAAGTATTTATCACTAATGCAAGGGCTACACTGAAACTATACTCAACATATTTTTGTGTTATGTTTTATAAAGACTCTAAAACCAACTATGACTGAAACAAAGTTACTAAGTTTACTTCCAAAGTATTTCATTTGTTGTTGCCTTGCCTAATGTTCAAACACATAACCAAATCATCCTAGGTTACTGAGAATATCCTTGAATCATCCTTCTCCACCCCCAAAAATCTATTGTGAGGAATTTTGATGGACAAAAATCCTAAAATAATATATTAAAATAACATACATTTAAAAACATTTTTGTGAAAAAATTCTTTGAAGTATCAATGTACATTACTTCAAATTTCATTCTCCTCTCAGTTTTTCTAGTTGTTATACATTTGGGTGTGTTATTCATGTTTTCTAAGAATACTTTTATCATTTTCATAACAGATTTATGTATCTATAATGTCTTAATGTTTGTAGTGCTGCACTGAAACAACATGACCAAAGACCAAGTTGAGGAGTAAAGGGTTTATATTTGGCTTACACTTCAGCATTGCTGTTTATCCTGAGAAAGGACAGGAAGTCAAAGCAGGGCAGGATCGTGGAAGCAGCAGCTGATGTAGAGGCCATGGAGGGAAGCTGCTTACTGGCTTGTGTCTCATGTCTTGCTCAGCCCCACATTCTTATAGAACACAAGACCAGCAGCTCAGGGATAACACCACCCACCTCCCCTATTGATCACTAAATGAAAAAATGTGTTACAGCTGGATATCAAGGAGGCATTTTCTCAACTGAGGCTCCTTCTGCTGATGACTCTAGCCCGTGTCAAGTTGATACACAAAAACTACCCAGTAAAAATAACACAGAAATATAATATGTTAATGACTTTTAAACATTTGTTAGAGTTTTGTAAGCATTTTAAATATTCTGCAAACATATAAATATGTATGTATTTGTTCAGTCTTAAATTATAATAATCATCTATGTACTTTGGCTAATATTATTTCTTTCTGTACAGCACTGCAATTTGCAAGAAAATAAAAAATATAAAGTGAATATAGACGTACTATGTAGCAGACTTTCTTTTGGGCCACCAACCAACTCCGAAATCATGACATGGAGATTTATTATTAGTTATGAATTCTTGGCCTATCTTCTGCTTGTCCCACTAGCTCTTATAACTTAATTTAACCTGTTTCTTTTCACCTACATTTTGCATCAGGGCTTTTAACCTTTCTTTCTTTATGTCCTACTTTTCTACTTCTTGTGGTTGCCTGGCTTCTAGCCCCAGGCATTTCCTTCTCTTTTCCCCTCATTCTCTCTTCCTCCTCTTATTCTCTTCTCTCTCTCCTACTTTTTCTTTCTGCCTGCCAGCCCCAGCTATCCTTCTCCTGCCTAGCCTTTGGCTGTTCAGCTTTTTGTTAGACAAATTAGGTGCCTGTGGGTGCACATAAAAGCTTCCTAGTGAGATCTGAGCTTGCTTTACACAGCAGGACTGCATTTGGGGATGGCTTGACCATGTACAAGGTTACTAAGTGTCTTGGAATGGTCTGCACTTGGCTGTGCTGGAGAGAGGTCTTTTTCTACACCCCTTGGTATTCCTTTAAAAGCCGTTTACCAGAGACAGAAGGGGCTGGTGGGTTTTGGCCCAGGCCCTTCTGAGGCTATCCTGTGTTTCTAACTGTCTCTTTCCTCTATACTTCTATCTACATATTTCTCACTTCTACCTCCTTTAAATCATTCAACAAACACAGCATAAACAAATACAACACACCTTCACATAGTTAAAGTAATACTCCACAACACAAACAAATGTAACATATATTTGCCTCGTTAAATAGTTCACAATAATACTATGATCCACTTTTCATGTTGAAGGGTTTCACTCTATAATCCCAAATTGCCTCAAAATCACTATGTAGCCCAGGTTGGACTTAAATTGACAGTAATCCCACAAGAGAGATAGGAGCATAGGCATAAGCAATTGTACTCAATATTTTTAATGGAAATCATTCCATTTAAGTTCATATTATTACTCTCTATTTGCTAACAGATAGGAGCCTCTCTGAGATATAATTGTAGTGCAAGTAATAGGCCTGCTTACCTTTTTCTTTCCTCTCAAAAGTGTCTGTACCTGAATTGACATATACTTGCAGTATTTTTTAACCACATTGCCTTCATAAGTTCATATATACTTTTATATTTGAACTTTGGGGGTTTTTTACTTTTATTTTTAATGATCACATTTTAATTTTATTTTTCTATTTTATTAAAGACAGATTTTTTTTGAGACAGTGTTTCTCTGTGTAGCTTTGGTGCCTGTCCTGGATTTCACTTTGTAGACCAGGCTGGCCTCGAACTCACAGAGATCCACCTGGAACTGCCTCTGCCTCCCAAGTGCTGGGATTAAAGGCATGCACCACCACTGCCCGGCTCTAAAGACAGATTTTTTTCCCAGTATATCTTAATTATACTATTCCCTTCCTCTATTCATACCACTTCCTCCCTACCTTCACACCCATCCAGATTCACCCTCTTTCTAGCTATCCTTAGAAAAGAGCAGCCCTCAAAGGGGATAACAATCAAACATAACAAAATATAATAAGATGAAACAAAAGTTATTATATCAAAATTGGACATGGTAACCAACAGGAGGAAAAGAGTCCCAAAAGCAGGCACAAGAGTCAGAGGCCCACTCATTCACATAGTCAGGTGTGCCATAAAAATACTAAGTTAATAGAGGACCTGGTGCAGACACATGTAGGCCCTGTGCTTAGTGCTTCAGTCTCTGTGAGCTCATATGTGCCTTGCTTAGTTGATCCAGAGGGCCTTTGTTATCCTGGTATCCTTTGTCTCCACTGGCTCTTATAATCTTTCTGCCTCCTCTTCTGAGGGATTCCCTTAGATAAAAATGGAGGGATTTGACGGAGACTGCCAATTTATACTCTCTCTATATATATAAAATCTGCCTCTGGGTCTCTGCATCTGTTCCCATCTGCTGCTGTAGGAAGGTTCTTTGAAGATGACTGGGTAAGTCACTGACCTATGAGAAAATCATTAGGAATCTTTTCATTCATTTTTTTAGACCAGTAGTGTCTGGTTTTACCCTAGGTCTCTGGGCTATCTAGTCTCTGGTTCTTGATTATCCAAGCATTGTTGGGTATGAGTTCCTTCTTGTGGAGTAGGCTTTATGTCAAATCAAACATCCCTTGGGTACTCCCAAAAGTTCTGTGTCACCATAGCCCTAATTTATTTTGTTTGAGATTGTAAGGAATTTAGTGTAAGACATTAGCTATTTTTTTAATATGTGTTTCCTTACTTTTAAGTAAACAAGCACATTTTCATATATGCATTAGCCATCTAGTTCCTTCTCTTATAAAGCATCTGTGCGTATGTTTTGGTTTTGTTTACTTCATTTTCTATTCATTAATCTAATTTTTCCTGAGAATTTGATACATATATGGAATGAAATATGATCAGAATGACCACATATTTCTCACTCATAGTCTACTAATCTTCTAAACTGTAATCAAATGGTTCTCTCCCACCCATCAGTTCCCAAATAACCACTCAGAAGCTTAATATAAATTATAAATGCTCAGGCTACCATAGCTCAGGCTTATTACTAACTAGATTTTACACTTAAATTAACCCATAATTCTTATCTATGTTTAGCCATGTGGCTTGGCACCTTTTCTCAGTGCAGCATTCTCATTTTGCTTCCTTTGCAACTCCCTAGTTACTCCTGACTCCGTCATTCCTCTTCCCAGACTTCTCCTAGTCTGGTCACCCCTCCTATTCTTTCTGCCTGGCTACTGGCCAGTCAGCACTTTATTAAACCAATCCGAGTGACAAATCTTTACAGTATATAAGAGCATCATCCCATAGCACTACCCCCTCCCAATTTCATGTCTTTATTTTTCTGGGGGGAAGGATAACCTACTAAGTTCTATTAGCTCTGATCATATTTTGATAGGTTTAGGGATATACAGTGAAGCATGGGACATTTATCAATCATGATCCCACAATACCTGTGGACATCTGCACAAGATCTATATAAGATCACGCCAGTTAAAATACCAACATAGATGACGGAGAGTAGTTCTTTGGATTTTTTAAAAACATTTTTAAATTTCTTGTTCACACTCATACACATACTGTGTAGGTACATTGTAAATAATTTTCAAATCATGGCAAATAATTTGTTAAATTTATTTTTCTTTTACATAATATTTATTATAAATATATATAAGTATATAAAACATATAAGCTATCACTTTTCAATATTTTTAAACCTATCTTTCTTAATTTAAAAAGTAGATGTAACAAACTTTTTTCAATTGAGATGTCTTCACTGATTTCCTGTCACTAAAGAAGTTCCATCATATTGCCCTTATAATATATATATATACTATATGAATTTTTGGAACTCTCCTCAGAATTTGCTATACATGAGCTAGCTTAAGATCATTAGGAGATTCTGAGTATGTTTGTTAATTCAATTTTATTTCTTTGAACTTTAAGTGAAATGAGTTATAAAGTAGGTCATTAATGTGAATAATCATTGCAGTCTAACCTAAACAGAACTTTGATATCTATTTTCATTGCTTGACTGGTTTATTTAATATTTTACTGAAGATTTTAAAATATTTACATTATGATCTCATTGTCCATAATGTCCCTTTGCATGTTTCCTTGGTGGCATTGAGTTATTGCTAATCTGTAAATTATAATATTTTATTACAATCCTTCTTCTGAATGTCTTGGATTTTTAGACAATACAATTTATACCAAAATCCCCCATGCTAGTAGTAAGCATGTTATTCTTGATTCTTTAAGTGTCTGGCATTCCCAAGTCCATCCATATATCATTATCAATTTGGCAGAGAGAAGATAAATCTAAATCAATGGGACAATCTATGGTTATAAACAAAAACGGGGAAATTTCCTGATTCTTATAAATGATTTATAAATATGAAGTAAGATATCACAAGTGATTATAAACAGAAAAATATAATATCATATGCAATATGCATGTGCCAACATTAGTTTAATATCTGAAAGGAAATACTTTTTATAGCTATATTTTAGTAGCATATATTCAAATAAAATTGTTTGATATAAGATTATTCATTAAACACATATTTATTCAATATTAATTATAAACCAGTGTGATGATTTTAAAAATAGAAGCATAACAAATGATGATGAAGTCAACTTTCTTAATCTTGACTCTCAACCTTATAGACATAAGAAAATTCTGGGAAATTAGTAAAGAAATCTTTGACTTTGTCTCTGTACGCATTTCTGGAGGAGATTAACAGAGAAGAAAATGTATCACTCCACAAACTAGAGATCTAGATGAAATAAACAGGGAGGATTTATGACTAAAGTCAGAATATAATTTCTATTTTGTTTTAATGACGACTCTAGCATCTTATCAGTCCAGTATCATCCCCAGAGGAATGTGCAAACAAATCTTACCATATGAGTTTCCTCCAAATATTTACCTTTCCAACTTTTTTTTATCCTTAAAAGCCTAGCGTGTTTCCTTCAACCTCTCATGTCTCTACCAAGTTTTTTGAAAATGTAAGTTAAGGTACAATGCAAAGCTACTGCTCTCACACACTTTACATTGAGGTTTGCCTATGTAATGTATACTAAGTATATTTTAAAAGCCCATTTTTCTATTAATGTACTTTCTTTTCTTGTAAGGATTTGTCTCAAATGAAAAACTCATGCAGGGTACATTTTTATCTTTTCCACTACTATGTCATTGGCCTTTACTTAATATAATTTTCACACCATGTATTCAGCTATTGCTTTGCCAAAAGTTATATTTTCAAGATATTTTCTTCTCATTTATACTAGAGTTGTTGCAGTATTGATAATATGATTTGTAAATTATTGCATTGTCTTCATAATGAATTTCCCTGCTCCTATCCCTGAGTTATTAAGTTCTCTTAAAAACCAGACAAAGTTAATTTATTCATTTAATAGATATTTATTGTGTGCCCACTAAGATGAATATAAAATAAAAATTACTTTGTTTAAGTCTTCTGCTTAACCACTTGAAAGCTTATCAACATTATAATGGATGATATTAGTTTTCTTTATGATTCACCCTCTGTTTAATATTTTACTCTCATTTTTCTACTCTCTGTATTAGGCATTATGCCTTAACAACAGAAAACTACCAACAGCCTTTCATGTGTACTTCTTAATCTGTTTTATCTATGACCTCTTTTTTTCCTGAGAAAATTTTATTTTATACAGGATATAGAGCTTGTCCGACCCTTGTTCTCAAATTTCTGTTTACTGGGCTATGTTTTTCCTTTCTACCTTGAAAGGTTTAAATTCTCTCTGAAATCACTCTCTACCCATGGAACATATATTTTATTTCAAATCATGTCTATTTTCCCCAAGTCATGAAAATCAATCTCAATGATTGAACTTCTACTAATAAGCTGTTTTTATATAATTATGATGTTTATTTTTACTCCTCTAGGATTGAAAACTGCCAGATTCATCTTAACATATTTTATCTCAATACTTAGTATGGTGTTTGTTATCTGGAACTACATCCTTGAATTTGAATTAGGATCACTGAGGGAAATATAGATAAAATTGTGAAATCAATTTATGATTTTAAAAGCAAGTTGATTATAGGTGAAAATTTAGAGAAAAATTCAGAATTTAAACTTAGAAAATCAGGAATTATTCCAATAATTATATTATATCAGTGTAGAATACTTAATCTTCATTCAATAATAGCTTTTTTTAAGAAAAATGTTTAGAGTTAGATGTTCTTTCAGTTTGTTTATATGGTAGATTACACTGACAGATTTTTGTGTGTTGAACCATCCCTGAATCTCTGGCATGAAGCCTACTTGATCATGGTGGATTTTTTTATGTGTTCTCAGATTCGGTTTCCCAATATTTTATTGAGTATTTTTGCATCAATATCCATGAGGGAGATTGGTCTGTAATTCTCTTTCTTTGTTGCATATATGTGTATTTTGGGTATCAGGGTAACTAAAGCCTCATAAAATGAATTTCCTTCTGTTTCTATTGTATGGAACTATTTGAGGATTATTGGAATTAACCCTTTTTTGAAATTCTGGTAGATTTCTGCACTGAAATCATCTGGCCCAAGGATTTTTTTTTTCTTTGGTTGGGAGACTTTTAATGACTGCTTCTATTTCCTTATGTGTATAGGTCTATTTATTTAAATTGTTTATCTGGTCTTGTTTTAATTTTGGTATGTGGTACCTATCAAGAAAATTGTCCATTTCATTTACATTTTCCAATTTTGTGGAGTGCACTTTTTTGGAGTATGAACTAATGATTCTCTGGATTTCCTCAGTCTGTTGTTGTGTCTCCGTTTTCATTTCTGATTTTATTAATTTGAATAGTCTGTCTGCCTTTTGGTTAGCTTGAATAAGGGTTTGTCTTTCTTGTTGATTTTCTCAAAGAACCAACTCATTGTTTCATTGATTCTTTGCATTGTTCTGTTGCTGAAGTTTTCTCCAGTCCTGCTCGGTTCCCACATCCCTGTGGCTGCTTGGACCCCCCAAGTAAACACACAGAGGCTTACATTAATTAAAACTTCTCAGCCATTAGCTCAGGCCTATGACTGACTAGCTCTTACATTTAAACTAACTCATAATTCTTATTTATGTTTAGCCACGTGGCTTGGTATTTTTTCTCAGTTCTGTCTTCACATCTTGCTTCCTATGTGTCTGGCTGGCAACTCCTGACTCAGCCTTCCTGTTCCCAGAATTCTCCTCTCAGCTTATCTTGCCCCTGTTAGCTCTGTTTTCATAGTGTTCTATAAGTTTGGGTTTGTTGTGTGTTGTAAAATATTATTTTAAGGTGTGTTACTTTTGTTTGTGTTGCATTTAACTTCATGAAGCTGTGTTACTTTGCCTGTCTAAAACACCCGATGGTCTATTAAAGAGCTGAACAGTCAATGGCAAGGCAGGAGAAAGGATAGACATGCCGGTCAGACAAAGACAATATATGGGAGAAATCTGGGAGGAGGGAAGAAAGAGCAAGAGAACTAGGAAAGGAAGATTCTAGGGGACAGCAACCCAACCACACAACCAGCTATGGAATAAGAGTGAAAGTATAATATACAGAAGTAAGAGAAAGGTAAAAGCCTAGAGGTCAAAAATAGATGGCATAATTTTTAAGTTAAGAAAATCTGTCAAGAAACAAGCCAAGCTAAGGCTTGGCATTTATAATTAGGAATAAACCTCCATGTGTGATTTATTTGGATAGCTGGCCCCCCAAAAGAGCCAAAAGAGCCCAGAAATGGAAAAACAACCAACAAAATTTTGGCACCCAATGTCGGGTTATAGTTAAAGAAAATGCAACATTTTGTCATACTAACACGTGGCTTATATTTCCATGTAGAGACTGAGAAACTATATATATATATATATATATATATATATATATATATATATATATATATATATATATATATATAATCTCCTTTAAGAGTTTATGCCCAACAGTTTCTGCTGGTCAGTGAGCCCTTGAGCAGCCAAAATGTTAAGTAGGAACAAAAATTAAATAAAATACACCTGTCACAGTGCAAGCATTGTCATTCTAGAGCTCTAGAAAGGTTGAATGTAGTTCCTTGTCATGTACCTCCAACCAACCAGGCCACCAGCTTTAGGCTTGGCCTTCATGAACCCAGAAACATGCAAAGCCAGCCAAAAGAGCTGCATGGAGGATCTTCCTGTAGCTTGGCAGTATAAAGGTTTCATCACATGGTCAAAAAAGGCTCAAAGTTTCACAGTACAAGATGTTCAGTTGGGGGCTGGAGAGATGGCTCAGCAGTTAAGAGCACTGGCTGCTCTCTAGGGGTCCTGAGTTCAATTCCCAGCAACTACATGGTGGCTCACAACCATCTGTAAAGAGATCTGGTGCCCTCTTCTGGCCTGCGGGACACATGCAGGCAGAACACTGTATACATAATAAATAAATATATCTTTTAAAAAAACGAGGTCCAGTCTTCAGATGAAAAAAAATTACTAAAGCTTACAGTGTGATTAGCAATGTCCATAAGCATAAGAAAAGAGTATAGTCATAGAAAAAAATGAATAGATTAAAAATAAAGTCTTTAAAGAGAGAAGTAAAGTAATATAAAAAAGGAATAAGCCATGGAAGATGGGAAATACACAGGGAGTCTGCATCAGGTATGCTATTGTGTTGAATTTAGTTTTTTGAATATTGATAAACAAACAATAGCTGCTAAGAGACATAGGATTGTGAACTAGACTGCTAAACTGAAACAATCTAGATATTTTAGGAATGCCTTAACTTTAAGAAATAAAAAAAATATATTTGTCAAATGAAAATAAAAAATGCTTTCGAATTTTGTCCCCATGGGAGATGAGATGTGGATTCCTTAAGGATTATATGGATGAGATTTGATCAAGGGAGAACTTATAAACCTTGAAAGGTAGTATCTACCAACAAAGGTTATAGCTGTTCTTCCCAGGGCTTGGCCATTATCTCAAATTTTCTCAGAGACCCTGAAGATGCTTCATCCACAGACAGCAGGAAGCAGTTTGGAGAACACAACATCTACATTCCCAAGAGTTGGTTTGTGGGAGGCTGTTAGTTATTTGGTGGATTATGGATGTTTGTTATATGTAGGGGAATATAGGAATGATAAAATAAAAGGTAAGATTATTGAATCTACCTTAAACTAAAAAAGAATTCCTAACTCAGGTATTTTGTATTGGTATATACTTTTGTATACTGATACAAATTTAGGGTCATTTTTGTTATAATGTATGGTATATATGTTTGTACTCTTATTTAAAAGATATTTGTATATTGATATATATTTAAGGTTATTTTTGTTACAACATATTATATATATGTATATATATGTGTATATATATGTATATATATGTTTCTACTCTTGTTTAATGTATTGTACATATGCAGTTCATTTAAAAATGTAAGGTAAAATTATAGTTTTTGTAAGCTATGAACTATTTAGGACAATCAAGAAACACAGATAAGTGGTTAGCCATCTATAACAATAAAATTTGTAAATATGTTAGGTATGTTTTCAAGATCATTTAGAGATATATTTTAGATAGATAAATGGTCTTCAAACACTTCAAAGACCTATAGAATATGGCATTTAAAATGGTTTGTTAAACTGAGGTTTTTCATGACAATGAAACACATTTGCTTTTGGCAGCACCAATTTACTTGAGAGATGATGGGCATTGGAGAAACCTCTTATGGGGTTTGCTTTCATTGTGGCAAAGTTAGCCACTGTCAAAGAGCTTGCTATTCTTGCCTTTGACTGTTGACAATGTGCTGTGAAGACTGGACATGCAGGACACACAAGAAAAAGACTGTTGAACTTTGCCAAAACAAGGCAGGACAGTCCTTCAAAATTCCTACTTCACAGAAGAGTCTGACAGATATTCTTCAGGACACACAGGAACAAGACTGTTGAATTTTGCCAGTATAAGGCAGGACAGTCTTTCAAATTTTCTGTTTCACTGAAAAGTTTGCCAGATATTTTGGGCATGTAAGCTTATGAAGGATGCCTTAACATTGCAGAGGAATTTTGGGTGATTGTCCAGGCAGCCAAATATCTCTGTTATTAGATAATATTACATCCTTCTGGGTCTTTGATGGAGCTGAAGACTACATAGTTATATTTGCAGTTCCTTTAGTTATGATAGAATGTATGTTAGGAATAAAGCTTTGGATTCACTAAGATAGGCTAGTTAATGCATTATTTTCTCTGAATATGCTAGCTAAAAATGGACAGAATATTGTAAATGTAACTTTACAAGAAATTTTTTTTTGTTGTATATAGTTTTACTATGTTAAAGTTAAAACTTTTCTTTTTATATGAAAAGGGGGAAATGTTTCACAATATTATTTTAATGTGTGTTACTTTTTTATGTTGCATTTGTTTAACTCTGTGAAGCTTTGTTTCTTTGCTTGTTTAAAAATTTTTATGGTCTAATAAAAAGCTAAATGGCCAATGGCAAGAAGGAAGAAAGGATAGGTTGACTTGGCAGGCAAAGACAATATGTAGAAGGAGAAATCTTGGAGGAGAGAAGAAAGAGCAAGAGAACAAAGAGGTGAGGACGCTAAGGGCCATCCACTCAGCCACACAGCCAGACATGGAATAAGAGTGAAAGTAAGATGTTACAGAAGTAAGAGAAAGGTAAAAGCCCAGATGCCAAAGATAGATAGGATAATTTTTAAGTTAAGAAAAGCTGTCCAGAAACAAGCCAAGCTAAGGCTGCTCATTTATAATTAAGAATAATCTTCCATGTTTGATTTATTTGGGAGATGTGTGGCCAAAAGAGCCCAGAGAGTAAAAAACAACCAACAGCAGGTTGTGTATTCATTTTTATTGAAATCTAGGATGTCTTTAATTGCTTTCTTTATTTCTTCCTTACCCAGAGGTAATTTAGTTGACAGTTATTTAGTTTCCTTGAGTTTGTAGGCTTTCTGTAGTTTGTGTTATTGTTGAATTCTAACTTTAACCCATGGTAATCTGATAAAATACAGGGGATTTTTCCAATTTTTTCTATCTGTTTAGATTTGCTTTGTGACCAAATGTGTGGTCAATTTTACAGAAGGTTCCATGAGGTGCTGAGAATAAGGTATATTCGTTTGTACTTGTGTGAAATGTTCTGTAGATTTCGATTAAGTCCATTTGAGTCATAGCATCTGTTAGTTCCCTTATTTCTCTGTTAAGTTTCTGTCTGGTAGACCTGTCCATTAGTGAGAGTGAGATGTTGAAATCTTCCAGTATTAATGTGTAAGGCTTGATGTGTGATTTAAACCTTAGTAATGTTTCTTTTACAAATGTGGGTGCCCTTGTATTTGGGGCATAAATGTTCAGAATTGAGACTTCATCTTGGCACACTTTTTTCCATTGATGAATATGAAATGTCCTTTTCTATCTCTGATTAATTTTAATTTGAAGTCTACTTTGTTAGACATTAGGATAGCTACACCAGATTGTTTCTTAGGTCCATTTGATTGGAAAATATTTTCCCGATCTTTTATTCTGAAATACTGCCTGTCTTTGAAGTTGAGATATGTTTCTTGTATACAGCAGAAGGATGGATTCTATTTTCATATCCATTCTGTTAGCATGTGTGTAGCATGAATCTTAGCAGTTCTTATTAATAAAATCAAACCTGGGGCCAGTTATTGGGGTGAAATGCTGTATGGTCAGAGAGACAGAATAAGCCACAACTAACCTCACCTCGCTGGATCTTCAGCTTGTCTTGTTTCCTCAGACTAGAAGCCTCTGTGTCCTCATATCTGAATGGCTCTCAGCTGAACTATGCTGCTAGAAGCCTGAAAGCTTAACCAGCCAAATGCTTAACCAGCCAAATGCTTCTAGTTTCTGGTCCTCATGCCTTATAAACCTTTCTGCTTTCTACCACCACTCCCTGGGATTAAAGGCTTGCTTTGTGGGATTAAAGGTGCGATGAGTCACCATACCTGTCTGTATCCTTGAACACATGGATTTCTGCCTCTGGAATGCTAGGATTAAAGGTGTGTGCTACCACTGCCTATTCTTTATGTTTAATATTGTGGCTGCTCTGTATCTGACCCCAGATAAGTTTATTACCATGCACAATATTTGGTGGAATACAATACCACACATGTGTCTTTCTATAGGCCAATTGAGTCCATTGATATTAAGTGATATTAATGACCAGTGATTGTTAATTTCTGTTGTTTTTTTGGTTTTGTTGGTGGTGGTAATAGTGTGTGTGTGTTTCTCTACTTTAGCTTTTGCTGCTGTGAGATTATCTATTGCCTGTGTTTTCATGGCTTCAGCTTACTTCCATCTGTTGGAGTTTTTCTTCTAGTACTTTTATATTTATCTTATAAATATAGTTTTATAATTATATTTTTTCAATTTATATATTTTACAATTATAATAAACTCAGTGTGTTTCAATTCAACTTAGTTTTAATCAATTCCTTATTCTTTAGACTAATCAGTGGATTTTTGGTACTAAAATGTAGATGAACAGTTTTATTAAATAAGAAACACAGAGTCAAAGGCAGAGTTAAAAGCCTAAGAGGTCAGAGCAGTAGCTGAGAGCTGAGACTTAAAACTGCCTTCTTACCCTTCCTGCTGCTACTGTCCTTCCCCTTAGCCAGAGACCTACTTCCTATGTATCTCTCTTTTTATTGACTTTCTGTTCTGCCTTCTCATTAATTGTAAGCCCAACCACATGACCTCCTCGTCACTGCCTATCTATACAGACCTCCAGGTCTTCTATGGTTGGTATTGAGATTAAAGGCGTGTGTTTCCATGCTGGCTGTGTCCTTGAACACACAGAGATTTGTCTGTCATGTGATCTGGATTAAAGGTGTGCTCCACCACCGCCTGGCTTCTGCTATGGCTTGCTATTAGCTCTGACCTCCAGGCAACTTTATTAACATACAAATAAAATCACATTTCAGTACAAATAAAATATCACCATATTTTCCCTTTTCTATTTTAATAAAAAGAAAAAAGTTATAACTAATATAAGAAAAACTATATATAAAAGTACAATAACTATATACCATATATATAAACAATAAATACCTAAAGAATGTCTAGTCCATTTGCATTTGACAAATTCAGAGAAAATAATTCCATTATCTATCCTATTTTGTTAAGTCCAAAATGTACTTTCTATCCTAACTTATATTACTAACAGAACTATCTTATAATGTCTTTCAAATTTATATACTTACTCTGAGTTTCTTTTCTAAAATTCTTTTTTTTTTAATTTTACAATACTATTCAGTTCTACATAACAGCCACAGATTCCCTTGTTCTCTCCCCTCCTGCCCCCCTCCCCTGCCCACCCTCCATTCCTACCTCCTCCAGATCAAGGTGTCCCCCGAGGACTGAGATCGACCTGATAGACTCAGTCCAGGCAGGTCCAGTCCCCTCCTCCCAGACTGAGCCAAGCATCCTTGCATAAGTCCCAGGTTTCAAACAGCTAACTCATGCAATGAGCCCAGGAACTGGTACCACTACCTAGATGCCTCCCAAACATATCAAGCCAATCGACTATCTCACCTATTCAGAGGGCCTGATCCAGTAAAGAGGCCCACAGAAATCCACAAAGATACCCCCACAAAAGACTGCTGGCAATGGCTGAGAGACAGCTGGGACTGACCTACTCTGGTGATGGGATGGGCAAACACCCTAATAGTTGTGCCAGAAACCCCATCCAAGGACTGAGGAATCTGGATGCAGACATCCATGGCTAGGCCCCAGGTGGAGCTCTGGAAGTCTAATTAGTGAGAGAGAGGAGGGTTTATATGAGTGAGAATTGTTGAAACCAAGGTTGGATAAAGCACAGGGAAAAATGGCCAAACGAATGGAAACACATGAACTATGAACCAAGGGCTGAGGGGCCCCCAACTGGATCTTTTCTAAAATTCTTAACAAGGAAAACTATAACTATCAGTTGTTTATGGATGAGTAGCATAGAGTTCAACATTCCTGCTTAGGTCCATGTGAAATAGACAAGAGGTATGAACAACAAAATAAAACTTAGATACTTTACAGTCTTTCTGAAAATAAAGTAGATTTGGAGGTAAACAATCAACATAGTTCATGACAAGCTACAGAGAAATAACTCCCTTAGTGGTTAATATAGGTTATGATGGTGATGCATGCAAAATGAACAGGTGTCCTTAGAATTGATATTATTAATTTCTGAAGTTCTAAATTATTCATGTAATTATGTTTTCTCTTCCATATCTTATGTGTATATGTACTCTGTAATAGTTATCATTCAGAGTTATTTTGACATTGTACTTGCAAAGGCATACATTTATTTTTCAGATGAGTCTTTACATATCAGTGAAATATTACAAAACCTTTGATGAGGTAAACAATTATTGCAAGTACTATTTTGCATCTGAGAACACTGAAATATATTAAATATAATTTTATCAAGACACATTGATGTACCTATTGCTTTATAATAGCATTTGCCAGATTATATATGCAAGAACTGATCTGGATGTAAAAAGATTACACTGTGGTCTGGGAATTTGTCAAAGGTCCATCATACTTAGACAAAAAGGATTATTAACTTAAATACAAACTTAGGGAGTTATCCCTGGCTGAAGTTCTAGTATTTATTTGGTTGAGATTTTATTCTTAGTAAATCTCATTTCCATATGGGCCACTTCAACAGATAATGGCATGTATATGATTGACTATTTACATCAAGGTTAAGCCCAATGATGTATTTCTTCTAGTTAGACATAACCTCCTAAAGAGTCCTCATTCTCCTATCATAGTGTAACCAGTTGAAGACAAAGTATTCAAATATTTTTTTTTTGTGAAGGATACTTTATATCTAAACAAGAACATTGCAAAAAAAAATGAAAAATGATCTTCACTTTTCAGCCACTGTAGATGACATGACCTTAAATTTTCCAATTTACAAAATTATCTGGGTAAGGAAGACAGGAACTGTAGAAGAATAAATTCACTTGGTAGAAAGAATGACTAATTAGAGATTAGAAGTATGGAGTTTAGTGGTAAAAAATTACTGAGTTCTATAAATCCCTGCACTACCCAGTTCCCATCTTCCTTTTCACTCTCATGTTTTTCCACATCTTTTTGTAAGTTCATTAGTGATCACAATCCCTGCTACTTAAAGTAAAGTAAAAAAATCTCTGCTCTTATGCTTTCCAAGTTGCTCTTCTTCCAGCCCATGCGATTTGTTATCAGAAACCTTAGTAATTTTACCTTGTTACAGTAATAAGTATGCTACAATTCTTTAGTATCAATTTTGGCCATATGAAAAGGAAAAGGAGCCCGGTGGTGGTAGTGCATGCCTTTAATCTCAGCACTCAGGAGGCAGAGCCAGGTGGATCTCTGTGAGTTCAAGCCTGGTCTGCAGAGCGAGCTCCAGGAAAGGTGTAAAGCTACACAGAGAAACCCTGTCTTGAAAAACAAACAAACAAAAAAAAGAAAGAAAAAGAAAAGAAAAGCAAAAGGGAGAGAATTATGTTGTTTCAAGCCAGTGAGGAATACTTAAGTAGCTGGAAAACAATGCATTAAAATTTAAATTTAGAGTAACCATGAGCAAAATACTGAAAAAAAAAAATATATATATATATATATTACCATAGATAAATCCAAACCAAACTTAAAATAACATTTAATACCAGGAAGATAAGAAAAATATAAAATAAGGAAAGAAAATTATTTAAAAGAAAAACTTAATTTATACTGCTCAGTGGCTAAGTAAGTTAAGATACATGGTATGGCATAAATACACAAAATAAAAACCACAGAATTATTGATAGATTAAAAATTCACTTTGTCATTTTATAAGATTATTATAAATATAACAATTTGGATAGGTTGTAATTAAGATTATGGAAAATATTTGCAAAATATACATTGTTAAACTAGTTTTGCAATAATAATTGCAAATAAAGGGAAACTAGCAAAGCTCAGGAAGGTAAATTACCAACAAAAGCAGATACCATCTAAGTAATACATAGTGATCTTAGATATGTGCTTATGAAAATAAATAAAGCAAGGTAATAGAACTGGAAGAAGTAGATAATTCTTTTAACCTAATTGGAGCCTTGAATACCTCTCAACTACTGACAAACCTCCTAGGCAGAAAAATTAAAAAAAAGATAGAGAACTAAAAGTAATAGTAAGCCAGAAAACTCAATCTACAAAGAATAATACTTCAAATCTTATGACAGGGCAAACTATCTTATGTTTGACACAAAAGAATAATTTTCTGTTATAAAAGCCTAAACCTAAAGGCAAGCACATAGAAAAAGTGATAAAGATTAGAACTCAAGTCATCAACACTTAGTGCTCAACATCCTTAATCGTCAGAGAAATGCAAATCAAAACGACTCTGAGATACCACCTTACACCTGTTAGAATGGCTATGATCAAAAACACCAATGACAACCAATGTTGGAGAGGATGTGGAGCAAAGGGAACACTCCTCCACTGTTGGTGGGAATGTAAACTTGTACAACCACTGTGGAAATCAGTATGGCGGTTTCTCAGAAAATTAGGAATTGAACTACCTCAAGACCCAGCCATCCCACTCTTGGGCATATACCCAAGGAATGCTGATTCATACCATAAAGATACATGCTCACCTATGTTCATAGCAGCACTATTTGTAATAGCCAGAACCTGAAAACAACTTAGATGCCCATCAACGGAAGAATGGATGGAAAAAATGTGGTACATTATACACAATGGAGTACTACTCAGCAGAGAAAAACAATGAAAGCATGAAATTTGCAGGCAAATGGATGGAACTAGAAAAAATCATCCTGAGTGAGGTAACCCAAACCCAGAAAGACAGTCATGGTATGTACTCACTCATAAGTGAATTCTAGATATAAAATAAAGAACAATAAGACCACAGCCCATAGAACCATAGAGGCTATATATATAGTATGGAGGTCCCTAGGACGACTATGGCTTATAATAAATTTCGGTTCTACTCAATTATTGAAAAAAAAATAGCCAAATGAATGGAAACACATGAACTATGAACCAAAGGCTGAGGGGCCCCCAGCTGGATCAGGCCCTCTGAATAGGTGAGACAGTTGATTGGCTTGATTAGTTTGGGAGGCAACTAGGCAGTGGGACCAAGTCCTGTGCTCATTGCATGAGTTGGCTGTTTGAAACCTGGAGCTTATGCAGGGACATTTGGCTCAGTTTTGGAGGAAGGGACTGGATCTGCCTGGACTGAGTCTACCAGGTTGATCACAGTCCTCGGGGGAGGACTTGTCCTGGAGGAGGTGGGAATGGGGGGCAGGCTGGAGGTAAGGGGAGGGGGTGGGAGGGGGGAGAATAGGGGAACCCATGGCTGATATGTAGAACTGAATGGTATTGTAAAATAAAATATATATATAAAACACTTAGATAAAAAAGAATAGATAATAATCCATTCAAAAGGTAGACTATTTAAAATAAAAGAGTGAAAGAATAAAATTTAGACATACTAAATTCCAAAAAGAAATAAGAGACATAAATTGCTGGCATAAGTATTTCAATATGGTCCCACTAAAAGGTATAAAGGCATTAAACATTAAGATAATAAAGTGAACAATTCTTCAAGCATAAATGGGACAGCTTTCTTCAAATGATCTAATTTCTTTAAAAATATAAGCTAACAAAATTTAGTCAATGTGTACTGGATAACTTAATCCTTCCTTAGCAATCAGGGATTAATAAGTGGATTCATACATTAGACATTTCTTTAAACATAAGTCTCCAGATTTTTTCCATGGGAGATATTCCTCATTTATTTAATAAGTATTGACAGAATTCCATTTATTTCTTTCACAATTTCCTTCAAAATACACAAAAGGAGAGAATACTCCTCAATTCATTTTATTAAGCCAAAATGCAATCGTAAAACTAGACAAAGATAATGTAAAATTCAATATACTATACAAAGTAATAAACTATTGGATGCCCAGGTCCAGTTGATATATCTATAAAGCAGCCCCTACAACTAAGGCTCAGGTAACATTTCAGAAGCAAGGATAGAAAGATTTAAAAGCAAGAGTACCAGGGGACCTGCTGCTAAATAGTATCTGCTAGATGTGACAGGAGTGCTACACCCATAAATTCTCAATAACATAGTCACCCAAACAAGACCTTCACACTGTCAACACCTATAAAATACCAAGATGGATAGGGAAATTCCACAATCCCCAAACTCTAGATCAGTGGTGCTCAACCTACCTAATGCTGCAAACCTTTAATACAGTTCCTCATGTTGTGGTAACCTCTCTTAACCATAAAATAATTTTCCTTGGTACTTCATAACTATAATTTTGCTACTGCTATGAATCATAATGTAAATACCAGATGTGCAGAATATTATCTTTCCACCTCAAAATGGGTCATGACTCACAGATTGAGAATCAGTGCTCTAGATGCAGAGCTACAGGCAATCAATGGCTGCTAAAAGAGGGAGAATCAATCTTCTTCAGGTATAAACTCCCTGCTAATTTATGCAGTCCCAACTCAGTCCTAAAAGCATATATACATAAAGAGCAACACCTGGTATACTCAGTAGGCAACATATGCATGTATATCATTGAGAGTGAGTAAAATCATGAAAGAAAAGATCATGTGTTGCTGGGTCCTAATGGCTCCCTCAGGGGAGGGGTGAGAAGGCATGGTGTCAATGACATAGACACTGGGAGTCAGGTAAAGGCAAAGACCCAACTTGTTTATTTAATAACAGGGAAGACCTTGTATACCCTCCTCCCAGCACTCAGGCTATGTCCCAATCTGGTGACATTGCATGGTTTTCCCTCATTGACTGGGCAATATCAAGAACTCTGACAGTGCCTATTCCTAGACCCTCAGGCAGAATCCAGGATGGCTCAAAAGGAAGTACATTAAGTGCATGCCATGGCAGGTGGTTTGAGCCAATTTCCTTGACCCTATGGGCCTATCATACTACAGTCATGAATTTGAAGGTACATAGGAGGAGTCAGAAGAGAAGAGGGAGGGATGAAATTGATGTAAACATAATGCTTGTATATGAAAGCATCAAAAATAAATCATTTGAAGCAACAATAAGAAAAGTTTTATAGAAAGTATTATATATATATATTTATATATGTGTATATATATGTAAAATCATACAAAAGAAAAATGAACTGCTGACATGGCTCACTGAGTTTAGGTGCAAGATGCCAAGTCTGAGGACCTGAGTTTGATCCCTAAGTCTTATATAGTGGAAGAAAAATACTGACTCCCTCAAATTGTCCTCTGAACTCCATGACCTACCCTAAACATACCCATCCCCCTGTGACCCCAGTGGCTTTCTGAGACACAGAATCCACCAGCTTCAAACCAAGAGCTGTCATTGGGCCAAGAAAGGATTCCTGAGACATAGAATCCATCAGCTACAATTGGACCAAGAGTCCTGATAAGACCAAGAGCAACTCCCTGAGACACAGAATCAGCCAACTTGGATTGGATCAAGAGTAGCCCCTGAAACACAGAATCTTCTAGCTCCAATTAGACAAAGAGCTAAGATTAGACTCAAAGTGACCCCAAGACACAGACACAAGAATCACAGATTGGACCAAGAGCAGCTCGCTCAGACACAGGCACCTCTTGCACCTGTTGGAGGAAGAGATGGGTAGACACCAGTTCCAAAATACATACAACATAAAGAGCAATATGGCATCACCAGGACCTAGTGGTTCTATAACAACAAGACCTGAACATCACAACGTAGAAGAAGCAGAAGAAAGTGACCTTAAAAATAACTTTATGAATTATGTTCAACTGAATGGTGTTGTAAAATAATAATAATTAAAAAAATGAAAAAAATAATAACTTTATGAAGTTGATAAGGCCTTTAAAGAGGTAATGAAAAATTCCCTTATAGAAATTGAGGAAACAACAAAGAAAAAATTTGAAGAAATTAATAAATCTCTTAAAGAAAACAATGAAAAAGCAAGTAAATATGTGAAGGAAACAGTTCAAGACATGAAAATTGAAATAGAAACAATGAAGAAGACACAAACTGAGGGAATGCTGGAAATAGAAAATTTGAGTAAATGAACATGAATTTCAGATGCAATCATAACCAACAAAATACAAGAGATGGAAGAGAGAATCTCTGGCATGTAGAATACAATAGAGGAAATTGATTCATCAGTCAAAGATGTAAACATAATGCCAAAAGATGTAAACACTAAAGCCAAAAAGTCACAATACAGAATATCCAGGAAATTTGGGACACCATGAAAAGGCCAAACCTAAGAATAATAGGGATGGAAGAAGGAGAAGAATACCAACTCAAAGGCACAGAAAATATGTTCAAGAAAATCATGGAAGAAACCTTTCCCAGCTTAAAGAATAAAATACCTATGAAGATACAAGAAGCTTATAGAACACCAAATAGACTTGACTCCCAAAAAGTCCCCTCATCACATAATAATTAAACAACTAAACATACAGAATAAAGAAAGAATATTAAGAGCAGCAAAGGGAAAAGGCCAAGTGACTTATAAAGGCATACCTATTAGAATAACACCCTGTAGGGGTAGTTGTCTTTACTTTACCACTGAAGCACCACCCCTCATAAGCAGCAGGTAACTGCTAGGTACCTGCCCCCACCAGGGATGTGGGTGAGACAGGGGCCCTGTAAGACCTGAGATGTATACATGTTTGCTCTCTCTTGGCTACCTCATGATCCTGGATGCTGGATGCTGGACCTCAGACAAAGTCAGAGTTCTCAAGAGAACTACGTTGGACTGCCCCTCACCTCTCTTGGATCCCTTAACTGTGTTTTTGCTTGCTGTAAGTTTACCAAAAATAAACCTCTTTTGACTATCAGATAAACTATGTGGAATTGCCTCATTAATTTCTACTATAACACCTGACTTCTTAATGGAGACTCTGAAAGCCAGAAGGTCCTGAACAGATGTAATGCAGACACTAAGAGATCATGGATGCCAGCCTAGACTAATATACCCAGCAAAGCTTTCAATCATCACAGACAGAGTGAACAAGACATTAAAAGACATAACCAGATTTAAACAATACCTGTCCACAAATCCAGCTCTACAGAAAGCACTAGAAGGAAAACTCCAACCTAAGGCAGTCCAATGCACCCAGGAAAACACAGGTAATAGATAACCCCACATCAGCAAATCCTGAAGAAGGGAAACACACACACACACACACACACACACACACACACACACACACACACACACGACCACAAAAAATATAACAGGAATTAACAATCACTGGTCATTAATATCTCTTAACATCAATGGACTCAATTCACCTATAAAAAGACACAGTGTAACACAATGGATATGAAATCAGGATCCATCCTTCTGCTGCATATAAGAAACATATTTCAACTTAAAAGTCAGACATGACCTCAGAGTAAAAGGCTGGTAAAAGACTTTCCAATCAAATGGACTTAAGAAGAAACCTGGTGTAGGTATCCTATTTTCTAACAAAATAGACTTCAAACTAAAATCAAATCAAGAGATTGGGAAGGACATTACATATTCATGACAGGAAAGATCCACCAAGAAGAAGTTTCAATTTGGAATATTTATGCCCCCAATACAAGGGCACCCACATGTGCAAAAGAAACATTAAAAACTTAAATCACACATCAAACCCCATACATTAATAGTGAGAAACTTCAACATCCCACACTCACCATTGGACAGATCTGTCAGACTGAAAAGAGAAATAAGAGACCTAACAGACATTATGATTCAAATGGACTTAACAGATATCTAAAGAATATTCCACCCTAACAAAAAAGAATATACCTTCTTCTTAGCACCCCATGAATCCTCCTCTAAAATTTACCACATGCTCAGTCACAAAGCAAATCTCAACAGATACAAAACAACTGGAATAACCTCCTTTATTTTATTGAACTACCACGGCTTAAAGTTAGATTTCAACAACAACAAAAATTACAGAAATTCTACAATCGCATGGAAACTGAATAGTGCTCAACTGAATCACCAATGGGTTAAGGAAGAAATAAAGAAATTAAAGACTTCCTAGAATTCAATGAAAATGAATGTACTACATACCCAAACTTATGGGACACCATGAAAGCAGTGCTAAGAGGAAAATTCATAGTACTAAATGCTCACATAAAGAAGTTGGAGAGATCTCACACTAGCAACTTCACAATACACACAAAAGCTCCAGAACAAAAATTAGCAAACTCACCCAGGAAGAATAGATGCCAGGAAATAAATTGAGAGCTGAAATCAATAAAATAGAAACAAAGAGAACGATACAAAGACTAAATAAAACAAAGTATTTGTTGTTTGAGAAAATCAACAAGATAGACAAGCCCTTAACCAAACTAACCAAAAGGCACAGATAGAGAGATAGCAAATCAGAAATGAAAAGAGAGACATAATAACAGACAACAAGGAAATCCAGAGAATCATCAGGTCATACTTCCAAAATCTGTACTTCACAAGATTGGAAAATCTAAAAGAAATGACAATTTTCTGGATATGTACAACATACCAAAGTTAAATCAAGACAAGATAAACAATTTAAATAGACCAATAACCCTTAAGGAAATAGAAACTGTCATTAAAAGTCTCCCAACCAAAAAAAAAAAGGCCGGAACCTGTAGCTAGAGTGTTCCTGCCTTGCCCACAGTCAGGACAAATCTTTGTCACCCACCAGTCTCACAGCCGCTCAGACCCAACCAAGTAAACACAGAGACTTATATTACTTACAAACTGTATGGCCATGGTAGGTTTCTTGCTAACTGTTCTTATATCTTAAATTAACTCATTTTTATAAATCTGTACATTGCCACGTGACTGGTGGCTTACCTGAGTCTTTACATGCTGCTTATCCTGGCGGCGCTGCAGTGTCTCCCCCCTCAGCCTTCCGCTTCGCAGAATTCTCCTCTCTCCTTGTCCCACCTATTTCCTGCCTGGCCACTGGCCAATCAGTGTTTTATTTATTGACCAATCAGAGCAACAGATTTGACATACAGACCATCTCACAGCAGGAACCGGATGGTTTCAGCACAGATTTCTACCAGACTTTCAAAGAAGAGCTACTATTCCACACAATAAAAACAGAGGGGACATTACTAAACTCCTTTTTTTGTTTTTGTTTTGTTTTGTTTTTCTTTGTATTTCAAGATAGGGTTTCTCCGTGTAGGTTTGGTGCCTGTCCTGGATCTTGCTCTGTAGACCAGGCTGGCCTCGAACAGGCAGAGATCTACCTGGTTCTTCCTCCCGAGTGCTGGGATTAAAGACATGTGCCACCACCACTGCCCAGCTAACCAAACTCCTTTTATGATGCCACAGTTACTCTGATACCAAAACCAACGATGCAACAAAGAAAGAGAATTACAGACTAATATCCCTCATGAACATTGATGCAAAAATACTCAATAAAATATTGGCAAGCCAAATCCAACAACACATCAAAAAATTATCCACCATGATCAAGTAGGCTTCATCCAAGAGGTACAAGAATGGTTCAACATAGGAAAATCAGGCAATGTAATACACCATATGAACAAACTGAAAGAAAAAAAAAAACACATGGTCATTTCATCAGATGTTCAAAAAGTCTTTGACAAATCCAAAAACCCTTTGTAATAAAGGTCTTGGAGAGAACAGGAATATAAGGAACATACCTCAACATAATAAAGGCAATTTACAGCAAGCCAACATCAAATTCAATGGAGAGAAACTCAAAGCAATTCCACTGAAATCAGCCACAAGACAAGGCTATCTGCTCTCCCCATATTTATTCAATATAGTACTTGTAGTTCTAGCAAGAGCAATAAGACAACAAAAGCAATAAGATAACAAAGTGATACAAATTGGAAAGGAAGAAGTCAACTTTCACTATTTGCAGATGATATGATAGTATACATAAGTGACCCCAAAATTTTACCAGGGAACTTCTACAGCTTATAAACACTTCAGTAATATTCAGGATACATGTGGCAGATTAACTCAAAAAATCTGTAGTCCTCCTATATACAAATGATAAATGGACTGAGAAAAAAATCAGACAAACATTACCCTTTACAATAGCCACAAATAACATAAAATATCTTGGGGTAACTCTAACTAAGCAATTGAAAGACCCGTATGACAAGAATTTTAAGTCTCTGAAGAAAGAAATTGAAAAAAATATCAGAAAATGGAAAGATCTCCCATACTCATGGATAGGTAGGATTAGCATAGTCAAAAATGGAAATCTTACCAAAAGCAATCTACAGATTCAATGCAATCCCCATCAAAATCTCAGCACAATTCTTCACAGAGGCAGAAAGAACAAAATGCAAATTCATATGGGAAAATGAAAAATCCAGGACTGCTTTACAATAAAGCAACTTCAGGAGGCATCACCATCCCTGACTTCAAGCTCTACTGTAGAGCTTGAATAATAAAAACAGCTTGGTACTGGCACAAGAACTGACATGTGGACCAATGGAACCAAACTGACATTAATCCACACACCTATGAACATATAATTTTTGACAAAGAAGCCAAAACTGTACAATGGAAAAAAGAAAGCATCTTCAACAAATGCTGCCCACAGAAATCCATAAAGATACACCCACAATAGACTGCTGGCAATGGTTGAGAGACAGCCTGAACTGACCAACTCTGGGGATAGGATTGCCAAACACCCTAATTGTCGTGCTAGAAACCCCATCCATTGACTGAGGGAACGGAATGCAGAGATCCATGGCCAGGCCCCAGGTGGAGCTCCAGGAGTCCAATCAGCAAGAAAGAGGAGGGTTTGTATGAGCAAGAACTGTTGAGACCAAGAATGGATAAAGCACAGGGAAAAATAGCCAAACGAATGGAAACACATGAACTATGAACCATTAGCGGAGGAGCCCCGAACTGAACCAGGCCCTCTGGATAAGTGAGACAGTTGATTAGCTTGATCTGTTTGGGAGGCATCCAGGCAGTGGGACTGGGTCCTGTACTCAGTGCATGAGTTGACTGTTTGAAACGTGGGGCTTATACAGGGTCACTTGGCTCAGCCTGGGAGGAGGGGACTGGACCTGCCTGGACTGAATCTACCAGGTTGAACTCAATCCTCAGGGGAGTCTTTGCCCTGGAGGAGATGGGAATGGGGGGTGTGCTGGGGAAAGGCGGGGAGGGGGGAGAACAAGGGAATCCGTGGCTGATATGTAAAATTAAATTAAATTATAGAAAATAATTTAATTAGATTTATGAAAAAAACATGACATATCTCATATAGGTTTGATTTCAGGATAACTAATACTTTTATTTTCAAGCCATAAATAGGGACTTTAGAGACAGATCACTGGTTAAAAGCCTATCTTCTTACAGAGGGCCTGAGTTCAGTTCTCAGCACCCACACTGTGCAGCTCACAATCACATGTATTGATAGTTCTTGCATCCAGTGGCTTTGGTTTCTGGGAACACCTGTACCAACACAGAGTTACAATAATTAAAAATAAAATATATCTTTAAAAGTAAAACAAATAAAACTACAAGTATCAGCATTAAAAAAAAGAAGTAAAAAGACAATGACATCATGAAATTTGCAGGCAAATGGATGGAACTAGAAAATATCCTGAGTGAGGTAACCCAGAAGACAAACATGGTATGTACTCCACTCATAAGTGGAGGCTAGATGTAAAGCAAAGGATAACCAGACTACAACCCACAACACCATAGAAGGCAGACCCTAAGAGGGACACATGGATCACCCTGGGAAGGGGAAATCGATGATATCTCCTAAGTAAATTGTGGGTACGGGGAGGCAATAGAGGGTAGGATATTGTGGATGAGAACATAAGGGAACAGGATGGTCGAGCTGGAACAGGGATGGAGTGGGAAAGCAATAAAAAGATACCATATTAGAGGGGGACATCATAGAAATAGAGAGAAACTGGGAGCTAGGCAAGTTTCCAGGAATCCCCAAGGATGACCCCTATGGTGGTATTGTGTTCCCCAAAATATTGTGTACCCTAATAAACTTATCTGGGGTCAGAGAACAGAAAAGCCACTAGATACTTAGGATAGGCAGTGGTAGCACATGCCTTTAATCCTAGCATTCCAGAGGCAGATATCCACGTGTTCAAGGATTCAGCCAAGCATGGTGACTCATGCCTTTAATCCCAGAAAGCAAGCCTTTAATCCCAGGGAGTGGTGGTAGAAAGCAGAAAGGTATATAAGGCGTGAAGATCAGGAACTAGAAACATTTGGCTGGTTAAGCTTTCAGCTTTTGAGCAGCACAGTTCAGCTGAGAGCCATTCAGAAATGAGGACACAGAGGCTTCCAGTCTGAGGAAACAAGATCAGCTGAGAAGTTGGCCAGGTGAGGTTAGCTCTGGCTTGTTCTTTCTCTCTGATCTTCTAGTGTTCACTCCAATACTTGGCTCCAGGTTTGTTTTATTAATAAGAACTTTTAAGACTCCTGCTACAGACCCCACCTTAGATTACTAGCAAGTGGAGAGTGTGCATGAACTGGCTTACCCCAGTAATCAGATTGGTGAATACCCTAACTGTCATCATAGAGCCTTTCTCCAGTAACTGATGGAAGCAGATGCAGAGATTCACAGCCAAACACCAGTCCAAGCTCCAGGAGACCAGTCAAAGAGAGAGAAGGGGGATTCTATGAACAAGGGCATTAAGATCATGATGGGGAAAGCTACAGAGACTACCAAACCAAATTAGTGTTAACTCACAAAATTTAGATCAACAGCTGTGGAACCTGTATGGCACTGGACTGGGCCCTCTACATAGCAAGACTTTTGTGTAGCTTGATCTCCTTAAGGGGCCTCCTGGCAGTACGAACAGAATCTATCCATGGGTGCATGAACAGGCTTTTTGGAGTCCACAACCTATGATGGGACATCTCGCACAGCCTTGAGTAAGGAGGAGGGGCTTGGACCTGCCTCTGCTAAATGTACCTCCTCATGGGAGGCCTTACCTTCTTGTAGAAGTGAAAAGGGAGTGGTTTGGGAGGGGGAGGCTGGAGGAGTGGGACGAAGGAAGAAGGGGTCTTTTATTGGTATGTAAAATGAATAAAAATTTTCTTAAAAAAAAATAAGAAAAAGAAACATGATGAGTGTGAAGTGTCCTTCCCAATCTCTTTTGATTAATTTTGGTTTGAATTCTGTTTTGTTTGATATGAGAATAGCTACACCAGCTTGCTTCTTGGGGCTATTTGCTTGGAAAAAAATCTTTTTCCAACCCTTTACTCTGAGTTAATATCTGTCTTTGATGTTGAGGTGTGCTGATTGTATGCAGTAGAAGGATGGATTTTGCTTTTGCATCCATTCTATTAGTCTGTGTCTTTCTCTTGGGGAGTTGAGTCCATTGATATTGAGAGATATCAATGACCAATGATTGGTAATTCCTGTTATGTTGTTGTGGTTGTTGTTCTCTCTCTCTCTCTCTCTCTCTCTCTCTCTCTCTCTCTCTCTCTCTCTCTCTCTCTCTCTCTCTCTCTCTCTCTCTCTGTGTGTGTGTGTGTGTGTGTGTGTGTGTGTGATAATGCTGGTATGAGATTAATTATTGCCTCTGTTTTTTCTGTGTCCTGGAATATTTGGTTACCAGGCAAAGATGCGTTACATTTGTTTATGCTGCATTTATTTAATGATGCAAAGATGTGTTACTTTGCCAGCATAAGGCACCTGATTGGTCTAATAAAAAGCTGAACTTCGAATAGCTAGGCAGTTGAGGGACAGGTGGTGCTTACAGATAGAGAGAATAAGTAGGAAGAGTAATCTAGGCTTAGAGAAGAGAATGTGAGACAGACAGGCAGACAGAGAGAAATAGAACAAGGGAGAAACAGAGGTAGATGTCCAGGATCAGTGAGCCCGGAGGCTTCAAGATAGATACATAGTAGGTCTTACAGAATGAAAGAAAGTTAAAAAGCCCCAAGGCAAAACATAGATAAACAGAAATAGGTTCAATTAAATTATAAGAGCTCATGAGACAAGCATAAGGTAAGGCTAAGAATTCATAACTAATATTAAGTTTCTGTGCTGGTTAGTTGCCCAAAAGAAAGCCCACTACATTTGAAAGTATAGTTAACCTCCTAGGGTTAGAGTTATCCTTCTAGAACCTTCTGTATAGCTGGATTTATTGATAGCTATTGTTAAATTTAACTTTATCATGGAATATCTTACTTTCTCCATCTACTGTGATTGGAAGTTTTGCTGGGTATAGTAGTCTGGGCTGACATCTGAGGTCTTTTAGAGTCTGCAGCACATCTGTGTAGGTCTTTCTGCTATTTAAAGCCTTCATTGAGAATTTGAGTGTGATTCTAGTAGGTCTGTCTTTACATGTAACTTGGCCTTTTTCTCTCACAACTCTTAATCTTCCTTTGTTCTGTGTGTTTATTGTTTTAATTATTATGTGGCAAAGGGTCTTTCTTTACTGGTCCAATCTACTTGGTGTTTTCTAAGCTTATTCTACCTTTCTAGTCATCTCCTTCTTTAGGTTAGGTAAATTTTCTTCTATGATTTTGTTAAAAATATTTTCTGGGCCGTTGAGCTGGGAAACATCTCCTTCTAGTCTTATTATTCTTAAGTTTGGTCTTTTCATAGTGTCCCAGATTTCCTGATTTTTTTTGTCAGGAATATTTTTAGATCTAACATTTTCTTTGACTGCTGTATGAATTTCTTCTATCATGTTTTCAATGCCTGAGAGTCTCTCTTCCATCTCTTGTATTCTGTTGGTGATGCTTGTGTCTGTAGTTCTTGTTTGCTTATCTTTACTTTCCATTTCCAGATTTCCCTCAATTTGTGTTTTCTTTATTGCTTCTATTTCCATTTTCAGGTATTGAACAGTTTTATTTATTTCCTTCAGTTGTTTGTATTTCTTGGCATTCTTCACTGGATTTATGGATTTTCTCCAATTTTTTGTCTTTTTCTTGATTTCTTTATGGGATTTGTTTGTTTCCTCTTTAGGGACCTCTATCATACTCACAGAGTTATTTTTGAAAACATTTTCTTACATTTCAGCAGTGTTAAAATATTCAGAGCTTGCTGTAATAGGATAGCTGGGCTCTCGTGGTGACATATTACCCTGGCTGTCATTGATTGTGGTCATACACTGACATTTAGGCATCTGGATTTGGAGTGATTGTAGGTCTAGGTGCCAAGTTATGTGTCTGTCTTTATTGGATGGGTGTTTTCTTCCTTGGTTTCTGTTTCCTCTCTAGCTTTCTGGCTGGAATTGCCTGTGGTTGAGTAGAGGGTCTCTATACAAGTTGTGGGCTGGACTTCTGATCATCTGTATAGCCTTGGTCCAGCAGCAGGTTGCAGCCCAAGTTGAGTCCTGGAGTTCTGACCATGTTCATGGCCTCTGATTTGACTAGGAGTCCTCTGGGATACAGGATGCTTCTTGGTTTTCAGGGAGCTGGCCTGAGTTTTGGGAATCATGATGTTAATCTGGCCTCTGATGGAATAAGTGACTTCAACCAGAGATGAGTACTGGAATATGGTGACAATGAGCGTAAGGGAAGTTGGGCTTATGCTGAGCAGGAGTAGTGAGGTGGAGAGGCAGTAATACCCAAGGTTCAGGGTACTCATCTGGCCTCTGGTAGGGTAGGATGCTTCTGCCAGAGCAGAAATGGATTCTTATAGATACTAATTTGTTCTTTCAACTATTGTGTGAAGAAGCAGATTAAGAATTTTTAAAGTATATATAAATATAAGACAACAATGAGGCAAATGAAATCTAAAAAGAGAAAAATGAATTTGGAATTAGGAGCATATAGTTATGCTTCTACCTCTACCATTTCCTAGCTATGCTACATTGTACACAAAAAAAAAGTCACCTCCATTCTCTTTTGTAATGTGCCAGCTTAAGAGGGACTACTCTGGAAAAACAAAAACAACTAGTTTCTTTAAACTTCATTACCCTGTCTAAATTCAAATGAGCCAGTCCAAATATTGCCTCATTCCTACAGAGCAAACTGTGTTGATTTTAAATGTGATTCTTCATTATTTATTCTAATTTTTTTAAAAAATGACTTGTTATTTCTTTCATTCAACGATGATTAAGAGAGATGTCTTAACATAAATTGAAGTATTTTTGTTTTGTTTTGATTTTTATAAATTCAAGGTCTTTTCAGGGACTTTGGGGAGAAAGTAACTATGACTTTTCCAGTGTGGGAAATACTATTTCACTGTACAAAAATAATGGCAGGAATCCCTCAACTCTTTCACTATGAGATAGCTACGTGTTTTTCTTTTTTCAAATGAGGATAGTTTAACTAGATATTGCACAAGTAACTACAGTTAAACTCAAATGCCACTGGGGTTCTTTTTTAGGGAACATTATCTTCTCTAATAACATGGAGGAGTTATTTACTGTGTCTTTCAATTTGGCAAGAAACTAAATTTCCTGCATGCTTTCCACTCTGAATCATTGTCGAGAAGACTGTTTTCCTTTATGCTTGTCAAAGTTCAAAGACTGTAAGATTACTGAGATGGACATGTGAAAAATTATGTCCCTGTAGTTTGTTGTTAATTAAGAAAATTTTGTTTCAATTTTCATTTTGTTTCTGGGTACTTTAGACAAAATCATAAGTAATCCAGTCTCCATGAATCTTTATATGACTTCATGCAGGGATGAAAGGATCTTATGACTGGTAGTGCTGTTCCTAGCTAATGGATAAAGAATTTAAATGTTTTAAGAGTCTGCCTATATACAACAACAAAACAGAATAGTAGTTAGAATTTCAAAGTATTAAATAGTTCACATTATGTAAAACATAACTTGGTATGAAGTGATAAAACGGACTTCCAAATCAATATACTTTAGTAAAAATGTTTGCTGTTTAGGTTTGTATGGTGTGTGTGTGTGTGCAATCATAACATATTCATCCACACAAACAACTTCATCAAACTCCTCTTTTCTACAGAATCCTTGTTCTTTGAAAAGATTAGCAAACACCAGAATATGTGCGTCTTTATACCTTTACACAAAGACTAAACTGCCATCAAGGACACAGAAGAAATTTTCAAGTGTTTTTTGAAGGCCAAGGACATGCTGAGATCCATTTTTAAGCACGAGCCTTCCACCTTTCTTCTACTCTAGCTGTGGAGCTTTTTTAGAATACTAAATCTCAGGAGAGTAGTGAGGAGTTCTGAATTACAACATCTTTGTTCATTTCCCTATATGGTCTTTAATCCAGGATGATCCCTCAAGGTACTGATTGGAGAAATCTTGGTTGAATCAAATCCTTTCTGTGAAACTTGCCTATGTAAATTCCCTTATAGTTTCCCTTGTTGTATCATACAACTATAGGCAATATTTCTTTAAAGATTTCTGAAAGCCAATGGCATTATAGTAAATGAAACATGAGATTATCAAACTCTCTAAAAAACAAAGTGATGAAGGGTAAGACTGACAGCAAAGAACTATTTGCTTCCATCAAAGTGAGGCATTGATTAATCTATTTATTGAATATATGTGCTAGCAAAATCCGCATTGCTATTATATGCTTTTGTACATGTATTGTATCAAATTAGGTTGATACAATACAAAAATAACAATGTTTGTGTTATTGATACCTAAGAACCCTACTTTTTGTACCAGTCATTACTTATGGAACAATTATGATCTCCAAGACCCTGTACAAACTACTGTAATATTTGTGTGGAATTTTTGAATTAGTTATGTTCAACATGTGTAATTGTAGACAATTATAGGTTTCATTACAACATATTTGTACATGCATAGAATGTATTTTAATCATATTCTTACATGATCCCGGATCCTATCTTGTCTTTCTCTTGTCACTGATTCACTTTCTCTTCCCAACTAGTCAATTAGGTCTCCTTTTTCTTTTATTTCTTGTGTGTGTGTGTGTGTGTGTGTGTGTATGTGTGTGTGTGTAAACAAATTTAAATAAGATGCTTACAGAAATTTATTTACATTTTACAGAATAATATATTGAGCGTCTAAGAATGTTTGAGTTATATGTAATCACAGGTAAGGGTAGTATTTACCATTTTCTGATAAATGTATTTCACTCCAAGAAGACCCATGTGTTTTACCACTGCAGGACAGTGCCTCACTGTGGTAAGGTTAAGTATAACACAAATACAGAGAACATCAAATGTTCCAGTCTGTGACAATACTGTTAACTCTGTAATTTTTTATATATATAAGCATTTTAAGTATTTTGTGTATTAATATTAAAAATATTCTATATTAAACTTAATTTTGTGGATAAATATTGATATGTTCTTAAAATTTAAAAAAAGAACTTTTTGGGGGGGGATGTTCTGTTGTAAATGAATCAATGCAAAATGGGGGGAAGTAACAAGAGCTTTGACAAAGTAATTAGAAATACGACTAAACAGAGTAGATAAAATTTGCTTGTTAAAGTTAAACACTTGCCAAATATAATAAATGTAATGGAAAACACCCATGAGGATTAAACACAACCTATATTTTATTTGTAGGCAAGTTTAGTAGCATAATATTTTTGACTCACGAAAGGGCATTTTTGAAGTATTTGTGAGGATCTGCATAGAACCGCAATGTTATGTTGTAGCCAGAGAAGAATATATGTATATGTTTAATTCTCTTTTAGGATGCATGGCACCTGAAGCCATGGTTATCATTTATAAACATTTACAAGATTAGGTTATTCTGAATTATCTATTTAGAGAACAAACAGTTGGGGAAAGAAGTAAGAATATGTCCCCATCCTTCTAATTTGCACTATGATCTAGGACACTGTGGAGAGTCACATGTTGGAGTGCTCTTTTGAAAGCATGTTAATCGACTGTGATAAATATGATGGATGGTTCATAAAGATTTAGAAACAAGCAGTTGGTAGAGAGCAGACCACTCCTCTAAACAATGTTGCAAAAAGAGAAAGCTGGAATGAATTTGTAAAGGGCTTTTTTTAAATTCTAAGTAAATACAAGTATTAGAAAACATAGAAGGAATATTAAAACTATCATTTCAGATTTTCTTGTTGGGATAATGAGAATTATTAATGCAACACTTTGTGTTTATTTATGATGAGAATCTGACAGGGCCAAGCTGCCACTCTCTTAGAAGGCATTAATCTTCTTTAGAGACATTAAACTAAAGTTCAAGCAGATGTAGACATAATGTAACAACTGGAGAGAGTCCATAGTGAGAAAAAAAATAAAAACCCTTCACTGAGAAAGAGCATCTCTATAGTTGCCCCATTCAGTGGTCTTACCTGTTTACCTGTTTTTTCCCCTCTCATTATTAATCTTACTGTTCAAAACTTGGGATCATAGGTTAAAAGGCAAACTGGCAAACTTCAAAATACAGGCAAGGTCATTTTTATGGGTACTTCAGGATTTAGACATGGTGAGCTTTTTTATTTAAACACATGTCATAGAACTGTCTGAGTCTCTTAAAACAAAACATTATTGGTTCCTTCAATAATTCACCAACACTAAAATATAATAAACAAATATTAATTCAGAGTCACAAATAAAACTGAAAAGTTCTTTTCCCTATTACCCTTCTATAGAGTTCATCAAGTCAGTGCTTTGGAATTCCTAGGTGCTTGAAGCTCTGCAATAAAATATCTATATTGTGAAATGAACAATACAAACGTGGGATAAACCACTTAATTGACATTTTGCCTGAAATATCAACAAATGGCTATTATTTAATGTTTGCATTTGAAATTCAGAAGATTCTGATCAATTCGACCTTTCATCAGTGGAAGAATTCAAATGGATACAAAGAGCTATATGAATATCAATAATTTTAAAAAGTATATGCCATACACATGGCATATATATGGATTTATATATGTGTATATATGTATATATATAATTCACACACTATATATATATGAATTATATATATATGAATTGTATATATGTATATATATATATATGAATTATAGGCAGGTATAAGCAATTACTTATTACTGACACATTCTCTGGGACACAAAAAGACAGTGATATTTTTAAATGGAAATGTACAGAGAACAAAGGGAAAAATATGAGTTTTTAAATAAACTTTACTCTCATAAAAACATGCAGAAATGGAAAACACAGATATAACAGGCAAATGCGTGGTTTTTTTTTCTGCACACACTTATCTGGCTTCTAGTAGGTGATGGAAACTCACTCATCACTGTGAACAATACATTAAATGTTACATTAAGTGGAGACAAATAGGCAGACTGAAAAGAGAGCAAGGGACTAAGTGCTTTAGTCATAATTCCCCGTGGGACTGTTAAGGAATGCAGACTTGTAGGAGTGGAAAGTACATTGGTTTAGTGCTTAGATGAGCTTCTGTGTGATCTCTGCCTAGTCCTGAGTGGGACAAAAAAAAAAAAAAAGCTTGAGCAAATAACATTGGCTTAGAACAGATGAGCAAAGGAAGAAAAGGTGTCGATTTTAAAAAGTACATTTTCAAAGAAATTGAATACAAAGGCCTTGATGGCCCCATTTACAATTTTAGTGTCTGTGGAGAAATGTTCTCTATGACAGTCTTAACATATGGTCACCCTGTGTTTTCCTGAACAACTTAAAAAAGGAACTGATAGCCAAAAGACAGACCAATCCATTTGTAAAGTATGCTTTAAAAAGTAACTGCCCTTTACATTGTGTTTTGTACACAAGCACGTTAGAAATTTTGTCTTTATGTATAGTTACATAAATAAAATTGAAGATATTAAATTAACCACTTACATTAATCATTTCAGATCATTGAAGAGAGTTCAAATATAAATATACTGTATAATGCAATAACTCTATTTTTCTTTTGTACCAGAAAAACCTAGTGAGCTTCCATTTATGTCTGAATCACATGTAAAATCACAACTGATTGTTACTGATAGCAGAAAGCTTTGAAATTCCATTAAAGAACTCACTTTCTTTGCTGTGTATGCCTGAGAAAAAGTATCAACCTCCATAAATTATAATTATTTTCAAAGATGTGCATTCACTATCTTTATTAGCTAATTGAACCCTGAATACATTTCATAACCTTCAGTACTACCTATAGCAACATTTCTCTACCTGTTAACTTGGAGGACTTATATTATTCGCCTTGTTCAAACAAGGGTACAAAGCAAATAATTGCTTGGCAACATGATGATCTTTGGGCCTCCTATCATGAAAATCATTGTCCATATGAATATCTTAAAGTGTTTACTTATTTTTTTCTTAAGACATGGGTTCACATTAAATGCATCTCATCAGTAGGTAAAGGGATAAAGAAAAATAAGTATGCATAGACAACAGGGTGTTTTCACCCATAAACATGAATGAGTGCCTGTCGTTGATATCAGAATAGATGGAACTGGAGGACAAGAGATAAAATGAAATAAGATAAAACAAGAAAGATCAGCGCAAAAACCCCATGTTTACTGTAAAATGTGAAATTTACAGAAAGTGCTGACTTGCAGGATGGTGTTAATAGTAGTTGTGAAAGGAAAGCAAGTAGAAGGTAGATAAAGGGAATTTTATGAATGAATGCTATATTTGCTTGTGGAAAGGTCCCATTGAACTGTCTTAATATATACAATTCATAGTGGTTAGCCAAAAGATCCAATATATGCTTTTACAAAGGAAAATTTAAGATACTTCAGTAAAAACTGGTGATCTAAATGATTTTATGGTTCATTTAGATGTTTAAGCAAAGTACAACTAAATTACAGTAGTGCTGTAATATTTAGTACTGGATTAGGATTTAGCCTCAGGAAATACTTTTTGAATGAGTGTTAATTAAATCTTTTATGATACATTTAAGCATAAAAGTAGATTGATATCAATTAATTTTGAAAGGTTTCAGCTAATAAAAGGAATTTTATTTTGTACTCACATCTGTTGCTTTTAAAAATCAAAGCAAAATCAAAGATCTTCTGAGGGAAGAGTTCCTTGTCACACTAAAAAAAAAAGAATATTATCTCTACTTTTGTGACTCAGTAGCAAAATTAGCTAATAGCTTCATGCTAAGTTAAGTACATTTTGTATTCTGTATTATACCAGGCTTTCTTTTAGGCCACCAACCAGCTCCCAAATGACACTGATACCTTTTATTCATTACAAATGCTGGGCCTTAGTTTTGGCTGGTTTCTTGCTAGCTCTTAGAACTGAACCTGCTTCTCTTCATCTTCATTTTCCCTCTGGTTTTTTAAATCATTCTTTTTTTTCTCTATATCTTCCTTTCACTGCTTCTTGTATCTGTCTGTTTGGCCGGTGGCTGCCTGGCTTCTGACCCCAGGCATGTCGCTGTCTTTCTTCCCCTCTCTTCCTTCTTCTCTCCCTTCTATCCTTCTCTATTTATTCTCTCTCCCCACCAGCCCTGCCTATCTCTCTTCTGCCTGCCTAATGGATATTTGGCTTTTTATTAGACTGATCAGGTGCTCTAGACAGGCAGGTGAAATAGCAACACATCTTCACATAATTAAACAAATCCTTCATAAACCAATGTAACACATCTTTTCATCACTAACAAAGACAGCAGGAATATATGTAACACACTCTTTACACAATGAAAGTAATATTTCATAGCATAAACAAATGTAACACATCTTTACAAAGTTAAATATTCCATAACACTGTATAGCTAAAAATACAGCGAAAGCAAAATTATAGGCTCATAAAAATCATTACATTACATTATATAGACTGATCAGGTTATATGTGTGTGTGTGTGTGTGAACAATTGATTAAAAAACAGTCATGAATGTGAAGGAGACTGGAGAGGGAAATATGGGAGGGTTTGGAGAGAAGAAAGGGAAGGGGGATGTTGTAATTATATTATAATTTCAAAAACAAACACAATGAAAGTAGGTTATATTTGTGCCATAATCTGGAAATTTGTAAATTTGCTCAGAAAGTTTATTAGTTCTAACGCTAATATGGTAGATTAACATAAATTGTCTATGCATACCCTCATATGATCACAAATGTACAGTTTGCTCATTCCTTTACAATTCTGGTATCTTTTACTCACAATTTGTAACTGATGGCGTTTTCTAAAACCTCAGCTGCCAAGTAAAATGTGAAAGAAATTATTCTTGATTTTTCTGAACTTAGATTTTTTTATAATATGTTTTTTTAATTAAGGTATTACCTGTATATTTTCATAAAGTTTTATAAAGTGTCCAGAAATGTTTGCTTTATACGTAGTATTGTTGATTTTTAACCATGAAAGAATTCAGGATTTGTTTTCAAATGTTTTTTGGTGCTTATTTATATAAATTATTGTCAGATCTTTGAGCTACATTGTACTGATTTATTTTCAATTGTCAAACTAAACATGTTACTTATTAGCGTATATAAGTACCATGATTTCGTATAATCTCCATTTCTATTTTGCTAGGTTTGTTCATAAGCAATTTTCATTGAGGTTGAGTTTATAATAATCAAAAAGATTTATAATCCTTTTATCTTTTAATGGCATTGTCTGGTACTCACCTTCCTCACTGAATGAGACTCATCCTCATTTATGATTTCTGTATGAGGTTTTAGGTAATTCATATTAATTTTGACTTTCAGTTTAGTAGGACTGAACAGTAAAGACATTTTGTTCATGAATACAGCAAATCAGTCCTAAAGGGAAGAAATGCTTACTTAAAAACAAAGGTCAAGAGTAATCTAATGCTTTACCTCATGGAATTAGAAAATACTAAACTAATTCTCTTTATTAGGAAATAAAGGTCAGGCTAGAAACATGTCCAATAAAGAGTATGAAAAAAGTCAGTAAAAGAGTACTTTTTTTGCAAAACATACACAATATAGACAAGCATTTAGCTATGCCAATGATGTAAATTGAGAAGACTGATCAAAGAAACAAGATAATAAAAGGCAAGTATATTTTCAATCACTGCTGCTGAAATACAAATGATCATGAGAAACCACTATGAATAATAATAAAAACTATATAATATCAGCAATTATATAACAATAAACAAGTTTCTAGACACATGCAGTCTTCCAAGAATGAGTAATGAATTAATAGAAATACTAAACAGATACGATAAGCAATAAAAAACATACATGTAAAGAAAAACTTAGGACACAGAGCCTTTACTGTTGAATTCTACCCAGTGTTTACATAACTAATAGTTATGGTATTTTTAATTTCCTCCCAGCAGGGAACACTTTCAAATTCAGATTTTCCAAGTCAGTATAGTGCAAATGCCCAAACTAGTTGAAAGTTCTACAAGGAAATAGAATCACAGGCTAATATCTCTGATGAGTGTGGCATTAGTCACTCTTCTCATTTTACTGACAAAATATATGACAAGCAGCAACTCAAGGAAGGAAAGGTTTGTTTTCTTTAATATTTCAAGAGTAAAATCCATCATGGCAGGGAAAGTATAGTGGTGAGAATAGAAGGTAGCCTGTCACGTTGCTTATGAAGCTACGTAGCAGAGAGAGATGAATACTGATGTTAAGCATATGTTTCCATTTTATTGAGTACAGAACCACAGCCAATGAAAGTGATGTATTCTAGAACGAAATACTTGAAAATGAAGATAGTATCTTGTTCATATGCAAGTCAAATTACTGATATGATATCATTTCTAATGTATGGTCTTCATAAATGTGATATATTTATATCTATGTGTGTATATATACTCTTTGACATAGTAATTAAAAATGTAAAGATTATAAAATTTAGAGAACCTAATAAAATGGTAAGCAAAGAGGTTTATGTGGCTTTGTATTCAAGATGATTTTTATTATAACTAGAAATAATGTAAATGCTATTCTTTTGTTATAGTGTAGAAATAAGTACCCTGCAGATGAAGAAATTAAGCATATAGCTGCAGGGTTTAGATCTCTAAGAGGTAAGTTAATCCATAAAATGTAACATACATTTCAAAATACATGATTCACAAATGCTTCTGATTTTTTTTTATTTTCTAGATCATACTTTAATCAAATCATATATCCATTTCCTTTCTTCCCTCTAAAACCTTCTATATGCTCTACCCTGCTCTTTCAGTTTCATGGCTTCTATTTTCATTAAAGCAATTTCAGTTACTAAAATGTTACATCTATGAATAATTTCAGGGATGATCATTTGGTATTGGATAGCCTGCTGGTGTTCTCTTTCCTGGGGAAGATTCTCCTACTCTCAATTTTCCTTAGTTGCCTGCAGTTTTTTTGTGTAGAGTCAAGGCCCCCTGGGCTTTCCCATTCCTCTTTGGCATGCCTTTTGTTGTTAAAGTACATTTACTTGGAGGGGCTGCTTGCACATGCCAGAGCACACACGTGCACATCAGAGAACAGTTTACAAGACTTAATTTTATTCTTCAGTTGTTTGATACCTAGTGATAGAATTTAGGTCCTCAGGTTTGGGGAAAGCACCATTTTATCAAAAAAAAAAAAAGCCATCTTGCTGGCACTGTAAACAGAATATTTCCTACTCACAGATTCTTCCTGTCTGTAAGAACGGTATCTCTTATGCATTTAGCTAGTGTCAACATTGAAATCCAATGGATATCAACTTAATCATTTTCCACTATTTACACCACTTAAGTTTGCTTCATTTTCTAAGGGTCTACTGACTCTCAACAGCTGAATGATGACCATGTATGAAATGTGTATAAAGCTCAACATTCCCAACTTTCTTCCTTTCAATACAGAACAAGACTGATGACACATATTAGTTTATATCTTCCTTATGAGTTCATCTGAGTCCTTTGTTGTTAGTTTAGAGCTCTTTCTTTTTCTTTGTTTTGCTGCCTCTTTTACTTCTTACCATATGTTATAGCCAAAACTACATATTAATAAACTAAATCCAATTTCACTTATTAGAGTTTGTTTCTCAGGAAAGCAAACTTACACCATCCCTTTAGGGATTTTAAATTATCACAGTCAATATCCAAGTACTGTTACTTTAAGAACATTGTTATCCAGGTGATTGTGTTGTGGACATTATTTTAGAATCTCAGTGAGAGTACAGTTCCTGTTATAATCATAACTAACATTTATCACACTTACTTCATGCATACAGTGTAATGACATGTACAGAAACAAAAATCATGCATTGCAGTAATTATAATAAAAAATTCAAAAGAAGTTAAATGTATCACGGGCATGTGGAATCCTAGAGTCAATTTTAAAATACATGTTACTTCCCCAGAACACAAGTATAGAAAAATGTAATTGGAGAAGAATACACACATAGTCATACACATAGCTCCATGACACAATTATTAGTTTCATTCGGCTCTTTTATTTAACCAATGCATTTCACTGGTAAAAAAAAAAAATAATAAATGTCTTCTTATTGTAATTATTTCCTATTGTACTTATTTGTTTGTTTAAACCCCTGAACACACATTTCTTTTACATCTATGTGCCATATTCTTTTAAATCTCAGTAGATTGACTTAGTGATGATCTGGGTTGCTTTGTGCTGATCAGATATTGTCCATTCACCAATCTAGTTCTCTAGCAGTTTGTGCTTTATTCATTGAGTTTCATTGTCTGTTCATAGTTTTCCCCTTACAGTTAAATAAGCTTCTGCTTTTAAAAATCTTCAGTGATTTCTTTTTCTTTTATTTGTTGGGGTGGGGAGTAATTGTTGTTTTTACAGTTATAAAGGCAGTAAAATAGTATCTGGAAAAAGAAAAGAGAAAAGCTATCTTTTTATCCCTCCTTCCTGTATAGAATGTAAGGGCTGAAATTTCATCCATAAGTTGTTTTAGGATAGATGGAGTATATTCACAATTCTAATATAAATGCTGTGCTCCAGATGTTATAGATACATACATCATATGCATTCTTAATTTTGAAATTAGCAGATCTAATTGAGAAGGAGCTAGGGAAATAGGGATACATAGGGAGGAGTTAAAAGGGAGAGTTAGAGGTAGATATGATCAAAATAAATCACATAATATTATCAAATGATTAATAATTTTTTTCAATAAATTGGGATGTGGGAAAAGGTAACTAGGAGTCCACAGGCTCCACTACTTCCACTTTTGCCTAAACAGAACTGAGAAAACTAGCTATTCTAAATCAAGAAAAAACAATAATTTATATAAACAGAGTTCTCAGGCTGTTGCAGAAAGCCAAAAATGTCTAGCGTAAGGTACTTAAAGTAGAAACTTTTAACTATTGCCTCATGCTCTTAGTGTTTTACCTTGATGTGTCTAAATATTTTAGTTTTTTCTTAAATTTTTGATTTAGTAGTAACTGCCTTATAAAAAAATTGTAATTGACAAAAGGAAACAAATGACACTCAGTATGTCTCCATTCCTATATTTCTCACCAGTAAGTTTTTATCACCTTACATATTGTCTTCACATACATGAGGATATACTTTATTAAGTCATAAACCATACTTTTGTTTTATATTGTATTTTATATTTAAATTTATATTACTTTTAATAACAATTTAGTAATAAATAAGTAAATTTTAAATATTTACTTGTGGCAATTGCTACAGAAGGTTGGCATTATTTATCCCAGTTACTGATAATGAGAAAACTGTGTGTGACAAGGATTAGTAATCTTTGTCAAAGCTATATAGCTACCAAGTGGTAGATCCTGGATTGGACCTGTAATTACTAATTCTCAATAGAGTTTAAAATCTTTTAATACTTTCCATATGATAATTATTAATGCTCTTATAATTACATTTAATAGCTTATTGTTTCTGCAGTGAGGTTGTTTCTATATAAAGTAAAACTTTTCAAAAGAACTGCATAAGAAGTACTGAAGCAAATTTTCAAAAGCTTTTCCAGTGATTGGTGGAAGCATAAAATAACTCCATTAATTTTACATGTTCATACATTTTCAAAGGCTTATGTCATTTTTATCTTGAATATAATCATCTCAAAACTTATGCAAATATAAGATAAAAGTTAAAGTACATGAAATTTCTAAATGAAAGCTAAACTAAGCTTTCCACCATGGCTCTATTCCTGGTCTCAAAAAGTGAATACTTAGATAATTCAATTGTTATTTTTGTGATTACGTCTTTTATTTGGAATAAAGGGTATTTTTATTATTCTAGCTCTTTTTTAACTAGTTTTGTGAATATTCTCATTTTAAAAATAATATTTATTTAAGTATTTAATGTAATGTGTTTTGATAAATACTCACCTATTTCCCCTATCTTTTCCATATTATTCACTCCCCCTTCTCCCATCTAACAAAATTGGTGTCCTTTTTTTATCCCATCATTTCTAATTTGTGCATCATAAACCTATACTTTTTCTTATTAATTCATCTTCATTCTGCAGTTTTGAATATTGTCATAAATCTGTTGAATAGCATTTTAATAGTGGGGAAAGAAAGATGCTCACTGAGTAGAGCCATTTTCATGTGACCTTGACAACCTAAGTTCAATCAACATGTACCACAGGATGACAGGAAAGAACAACTATTTAGTGTTGTCCTCTGATCTCTACACATGTGATGTGGGCAATGACACATACCATGGTGGTTTGAAAGAAAATGTCCCCCAAAGGAAGAAGCACTATTAGGAAGCGTTGCTGTGTTGAAGTGGGTGTGGCCTGGTTGGAGGAAATGTGTCACTATGGAAGGGGGCTTTGAGGTCTCATATATGCTTAAACCATACCCAGTGTCTCAGATCACTTCCTCTTGCTTGTGGGATCAAAATACAGCTCAGTTTCCACTCAGCTCCTTCTCTAGCAACTTGTCTGCCTGCGTGTATGTCATGGTGATAATAGACTAAACCTCTGAAATTGTAAGCCACCCAATTCAATATTTTTGACCCTTTATAAGAGTTGCTGTGTGTCTTAGTTAGGGGTTTTATTGCCATGAAGAGATACCATTGACTATAGCAACTCTTGTAAAGGAAACATATTTAATTGTGGTGGCTATTTTTCAGAGATTCAGTTCATTATCATCATGGTGATACATGATGACATGAAGACAGACAAAGGACTGAGAGATTTAAATCTTGATATGTAGGCAACAGGAAGTAGTCAAAGATACTGAGTGTAGCCTGAGCATGTATGAGACCTCAATACCTGCCTCCACAGTGACACATTTCCTCCAACAAGGACATACCTATTCTAAAAAAGCCACATGTCCTAACAGAACCACTCCCTTTGGGGGGCATTTTCTTTCAAACTACCACACCATAGTCATGGTGTCTCTTCACAGTGATAGAAACTCTAACACACACACACACACACACACACACACACACACACACACAAACACACACACAAATGAATGCATGAATGAATAAATAAATAACTCAGGTCTCACTTCTAGTACAAAAGTGAAAACTTTCAATATGTTGAAATAGAGTATGCTACTTATTGTAGTTTTGGGACTACTTTCTCAGTCCTTTCACTAACTGATGTACATTATTTGTTTCAGCTATTAAAAATTATATATAAATCTGTAGCAGCCATTTTTGTTTTAGGTTCTCACACACATATGTGTATATGTAAATATGTGTGTGTGTGTGCATGTGTGTGTAACTATGTAAATATCAATCACTTGAGGAAAATACTACAATACTTTAATCTTAATTAAAGATTAAGGAAATAGATTTCTATTTGTAGCTCAATATTGATGTTCCTCATATTAATAGGCATAATATTATAGTGAATAGAAAAACTCTGAACTTATTAATGTATTTTAATGTGATATAAAGTTTAAAATTAGTAAAAAATTGATATATTGATAAGGTATTATTAAATCTCTGCAGTTTATATCAGAGGTTTGAGTATGTTAAAAAATTGAACTTAGGCAAATTCATGATAACATGAATTAATCATTGCAGCATAATATGGAGGTTTTTTATCTTCAGAAACCTACCTCCCTCTAACACTAAACTTTTGGTTGCTGTTTATGTTTTCACTGTATCTACAATTTTCCAAAAATCCCCTTGATCTTCACCCAGAACACCAGGGAGAGTTTTTCTAGGATTTCATATCACTGAAATACATCAGGCTTTTTAGATACTGTGTGTTCCTATAGTGGTATGTTTAACAATTCATTTCTGTCTGTAAGTATTAGATATAATATAGATATAAATGATCTTTTGTTTCTTAGTAACAAACTGTTCTGAGTAAGTGTGTGTGTGCATGTGTGTGTAACTATGTAAATATCAATCACTTGAGAAAAATACTTAATACAATTTCTAGGTAACCTAGTTAAGCTATGTTTAGTTTTATATGCAAATGTCAAATATGATATAAAATAGGTATTATATCATACCTATTTTAACTCACATTTCTGTAACAGCATGCTATATTTCTGAACTTTTATATTACTTATTCGAATAGTGTATCTTCTTTGAGGAGGTTTCTATTGAAATATTTTATGTATTTTTACTAACTTCTTTTTTTCTAATCCTGAAGTATGAGACATTTTTCTATATTTTAGAGACATTATTTTGTACACTTTGTGATTTATCTGTCAATTCTTTTAAGAGTCTTTCACAGAATAATTATTTTAAATAAATTTCAACACATCAAACTTATGTTTGATGAATGATTATTAGCTTTTAACAATGTGGTATCAGACCTAAGACTGCCTAATTATTATTTTTACCTATATTAGAGATGGAAGTTTATGGTTTGTTGGTTTTTATGTACATTCATGTTATGCTTGGGATTAATTTGTAAATCCTGTAACCTTAATGTTTAGATAAGAGTTGCCAATTTTTGGATTTAGGGGCAGGCAGGATTTTGAAAAGTATTTTGTTTGGCCTGGAACTTACTATTACATACCCCAAGGCTGGTGTAGTCTCTTGATACTGGGATTACAGCCATCATCACTGCTGACATCTAGATGCCTTTGCAAAATGTAGATATTGAAGTGTTCCGTCACTGTTTACTACTATCAATTGGTGATAGTTATAGAAATACCTTTCTGGGAGATTGCTTCAACGTCATCAGCTTGCCTGTTCTTTCATCAATACCTCCTTGTCTTGACTACTGCAGCTTTCTGATACATATTAACTATAAACAATGTTTGTCTTTTACTTCAGTCCTTTCTCTTGACCAAATAACAGTGTTGAACAATTTAGATATTTGCTTTCCATATAAATTTGAGAATTAGTTTGTTGATATCCACAAGCAACTTGGTAGAATAATCTTAATGTCTGTAAATGTCTGTCTTCTTTAAGACTTACCTGTATTTCATATGTTCTGGTTTCATTTGTTGTGTAGAAAAAATTAAATATTTGAAAACTATAAATATTTGCAAATTACTTGATTTTATTCAAGGAAATGCATAACTAAAACATTATATTACATGCAAACATCACACTATTAAATAAAAATATTGAAGGATAGCTATATACCTTACATTAAAATGGTATTTTTACTTAGTAATCTCATAAAACCATGTCTTGGTAAATCAGTGACTGTTAACATCATCCAATAAGCCATAATAGATTTTTTTTATAATGCTGTTGTCTTGTTTTATTTGGCAAAAAGTGTATGAAGATAACATTCTGGGGCAAGTTCTCTTTGTCCTCTAGAGTAGAGCTTTTGGCCCTGTTATTTAACTTTCATTTTTAGTAAAGATTGAGTAAAACTACATTTTTAATGACAAATGTTTTACTTCTATAATTTCCTGATTTCTGGGGGCGTCTGTAAAGATACTCAATGAATATAATCACTGCAGTGTTAGCAAATACCTTTTTTGTGGTATCTATCCAGCAGTTTTTTGGGATGGATCTGTTCAAGTAGTATCTACCAATACATTTGGTAGTATCAGAGGAAAAGTGGATGGTAGAACAAACAGGGTTGGTGAGTTATTTAGTCAGGGTACTATTCTTGAGTTATTGATATTTTTCTTAGAATTTTTTGTGTATGTGTAGAATTGATGGCTTATACACATTGCATTGATGAAGAAAAAACTATGCAGCTTGGGTTGAGGGAAAGAAAGCTTGGGGGAACAGGAGATCCCAGCTGGATCAAGAACAGAGAGGGAGAACAAGGAATAGGAGACCATGGTAAATGAAGACCACATGAGAAAAGGAAGAAACAAAGAGCTAAAGAGGCCCACAGAAATCCACAAAGATACCCCCACAATAGACTGATGGCAGTGGTCGAGAGACAGCCCGAACTGACCTACTCTGGTGATGGGATGGCCAAACACACTATTTGTCCTGCTAGAAACCCCGTCCAATGACTGAGGGAACTGGATGCAGAGATCCATAGCTAGGTCCTGGGTGGAGCTCTGGGAGTCCAATTCGCGAGAAAGAGGAGAGTTTGTATGAGCAAGAATTGTTGAGACCAAGGTTGGATAAAGCACAGGGACAAATAGCCAAATGAATGAAAACACATGAACTATGAACCAAAGGCTGAGGGGCCCCCAACTGGATCAGGCCCTCTGAATGGGTGAGACAGTCGATTGGCTTGATCTGTTTGGGAGGCATCCAGGCTGTGGGACTGGGTCCTGTGCTCACTGCTTGAGTTGGCTGTTTGAAACCTGGGGCTTATGCAGGGTCGCTTGGCTCGGCCTGGGAGGAGGGGACTGGACTTGCCTGGACTGAGTCTACCAGGTTGACCTCAGTCCTTGGGGGAGGCTTTGCCTTGGAGGAGGTAGGAATGGGGGGTAGGCTGGGGGGAAGGGGAGGGGGGCAGGAGGGGGGAGAACAAGGGAATCCATGGCTGATATGTAGAACTGAATTTTATTGTAAAATAAAATAAAATAAAAATTAAAAAAAAAGAACAAACAGGGTTGGTGAGTTATTTAGTCAGGGTACTATTCTTGAGGTATTGATATTATTTTTCTTAGAATATTTTTTTGTATGTGTAAAATTGATGGCTTATACTCATTGCATTGATAAAGAAAAAAACTATGCAGCTTTCCAGTATTCTTCCTCATTCTGTTTAATTAGTATTGAAAACATGACTTAAAATATTTCAAAATATTCATAAATTATAAAAGGTCAGATTCAAAATGAGCTGGCTTAAGTGTTCACAAATAAACTTCAAGTAATTACTTGCATATGTTCATGGTAGTTGTTTTTGAATTTGTGAGTATCCATAAATATTGTGAAAGATTATCTCAACCCAGGGCTCGAAAATTTGGTTAGACATTCTTGTGATGTCAGTGTTTTTCTTGTTTGTTTGTGTTTGTTTTTCACGAGATAAAAATATTTGTAAATTTGTTTACTAAAAGTAATGATAACAGAATGGAATATTATTGAACTTAGTTGTTTACAGAGAGATAAGGTATTTTGTTAACAAGTTATCTGAAATATGTAGTTCTCTCTGCACCTACACTCTACTTATTGAACAATTATACAAGAAGTACAAGTAACTTTGGCAGCTTGGTAGAAACAATGTATGGTAAGTATATAAACTTCTCAAGGAAAGTTCTGTCATACACAACAGTGAGCTCATCTATCTAATTGAAACCACCTGAGAATTGTGAGCATTAGAGTTAAATTAAGTGATTAAATTTTGTCCCTGCTTTAGCAAAGGTATGACCACAGCTAGCAATTCATTGACTATTAATGGAGCTTTTAATAATCCACTTGCTAAGATGTCCTTTTACCTAGTGAAATCTGACCTTTAAGTAGATCATAGCCTTTTAAATTGTTTTAACTTTTGTTTTCATAACTAACTTTTGTTTGCACATTATGTACTTTCATATTTTAAGAAGTATATATGGATTTCCAGGAATATAATAATCAACATGAAAAGTAGAAATATGCAATTAATTTTAGTTACATTAACAGAAAGAGAAATGGACCATAGTCATTAAAGAAGGATCTTGTTTGCTGGATTTATTATCTTTTCCTCTCTAAGCTCATTAAGAAAGAGTCCAGCAAAAGGGCTAAGGTCTCAATTAATTTTAATGGGCATGACCATGGTTTAATAGAGTGTGTGTTTTAATTGCCTTGAGAGTAGGTCAAACTGTAGCCTAGTTTGCTATTGGTAGAAATGATATTTTGATCAAGAGGTACAATATACTTTTCTAACAGAAATTGATAACACTATTTACCTTTGTAAAAGAATATTGTTTAGTCTAGAAATAATACTCATTTATATGACTTTCTAAAACAGATGAATAAAAACAGTGGCTTGCTTAATATTATAGAGTCACTTTGCTGTTATATGTGTGCAATAAATATAACAGGTATTGGATACAAAATATCTGTCTGCCATCAGATTGCTCCTAAATGCAAAGTTAAAACTTCTAAGGTTCAGAGTGTCTGTAACATGGAGGACATGAAGAAATGGGCCTATCCAACTAGCCAGTCAAGCATTTCTGTGTGAGGTGAGTATTTTTTTTCCAAAATGGCATTAGTTAAAAAGTTATTTTATTTGGATATTAATACTTTAAATTTTAGCTAAAGTGCTTTTGGCCAGTTTCCAATAGGGTTAAATGTTCTAATAACTAGATTCTTGTTTAATGCTATTAACAAAGCACAGCTAAATGTTTGAGACATTTTGGAAAAGTCAAATTCTATAATTTATAAAAACAAGATAACTCCCACAAAATAATTCTGTTTCACTTTCAAAAGACAAGCACATTAACTATTATCATTTTGTGAAAGGAAGTATGCATTTCCAGGGATGCATTAATGAAGGCTCTGCATTTTTAATAATCAATAATTCATTACTTCTATATTTAAATACTTGATATAATCTTATTGAAATGTAATTTTAATTTATTCAGTTTAGAAAATAATGGTAATGAGAGCATATATATAGTGCATGTGTGTATGTAATAGAGAGAGAGAAAGAGATAGAGAGAGCTTGTGAAGGTGTAGTGATGAGTGATTTACATGTGTCAACTTGGCCTAGGGTACGGTGCCCAAGTATTTGATAAAATACTTATATAGGTGTTAGGAAAAATATTTTATAAGATTAACTTACACTTAGCTCATGTTAAGGCAAGTTACCCTCCATAGTATTGTTATGTGCAATATACTGAGTTATAGTCCTTAGAATGAAATGTCATAAAGAAGGAAATACAGTGAGGAGAAACCATCTTCTATAATACTAGTAGAGATTAATCCAATTTAACCATGATGGACAATAGTAGAAGTTTCTTAATTGCACCATTATATAACCTACCAATTCTAATACTGAGTATATTTCCAAAATAAATTAAATTGCAATGTTATGGATATGCCACCATTGATTTTTATCACAATATTCACAATAGCCAACATGTGAAATGACTATTGACAGCCTATGACTACTATAAAATAAATTAATAAAGAATATTCACATTGTGATACTATTTGGGCTTAAAAAAACTGGAATCTTACCCACCTCTAACAATGTAGACAGACCAATAGGATATATTAAGGGGATTAAGCCATACACAGAAAAACAAATACCTAATGATTCAATTCATATTTACAATCTAAGAAAAGTTCTCATAGACATGGGCAATTAGTAGTACTTATGGGGATCTAGGAAAGATAGGGAGAAAAGGGAGAGTAAATGAATATATAATTATCATTAGTAAAAAGAAATATATACTGGTGTTCTACATAGTAGTGTGACTATAGTTAAAATTGTTCAAAATTCCTAGAATTTGACATGTTCTGATCACAAAAATGTTCAAGTTTATATATATATATATATATATATATATATATATATATATATATATTGCCTATTATACAATGTCTATCTATATTCACATTCCATATACCATGAAATAAATATTCATGATGATTCTGTATCAATTAAATAAAAAGTAGATTTCAGAATACAAGTCATAACTGATTTTTTTTTACTCTGCTGACCTGCTATATAGTCTTCAGACTCAAGACTCTAAAATAAACTGTTAGTTGATTTTCCAGCATGCTATGTTACATTATGCATTTTGGAATGTCTAAAGCTCAGATTATGCCCCTCCTGCAGGGCTACAACGGGTTCTCGACCACCCTGAGGAGGGAATGTAGGGACAGGAGATACAAAGGAAAGACACCGAGTCTAGATTCTGATCAAGGTGCCCTTTATTTCTCTTTCACAAAGGTTTATATAGTTCCACAGGGTGGGGGGAGCAAGAAGCTGTCATCTGCATAGGGTGGGGCAAGCTAACAGGATGTTTGTATAGGATGTTTACAGGGTGAGAGGGTCAAGGGCTCTGACTCAATGTCCTGTTGCTAGGCAACCTGACTGTAAGCTGATCTAGTTCCCTGTCTTATTGGGGGTCTGTATTTTTCCACTAACTAGAGATTCTGTCCTTGTCGCTGACAAGATTATATGCTAGTGTGAGTGAACTTTATAAAATTAATAAATTACAAGAGACAACAGATGCACTAAGAGATAGACAATAGACATGTAGACAATATGTATATGTGTTTGTGTGTATGTATGTAGATAAATTAATCAGCCAGTTGATTGTTAGACAACCATACAAATGTCATAGATGTGGTGTACATGTAGCTATGGATAAAGATATGGATATGGATAGAGGAAAAACTTACTGGTTTTGTTTCTTCAGAGAACATTTATAACTACAGGGCAATAATTACTTTATTTTCATCATCCCTTATAAAATAGGCAAGTGATATTGTGAGTGTGGATGTTATGTCATAAACTAAAAACAATAAAACCTATTTATTTCATTTTTCGTCCATGTGCAGAGATTCTGAAATGTGCAAAAAAGAACACAACAGAATAAAAAAGAATTGAAATAATCTCAAATTCCAATATAAACATTTTCACTGTAATTTATCTATAATATGTAGTCTAATAAACTAGATTGTGAAATTTGGGTATCAAATATTTTTATAACTTCATATTTACACATATAAGACCATTTGTTTGAAGACTTTAACCACTAATTATGATTTACTGAATATCAGAGTCTTTGAATTGACAACCATACTCAACTTGCTTTGGTAAGTCAATACAAAATTTAATTAGCTCTCATGCATGTCATGTACTAGGCCTGTGACTTCTTAAGTTTGCAGTCATATAAATTCCATTTGTCTAATGTACACACCTCTACATTGGTGTATGTTTCATTCTGGAATTCAGGCTGAGACTGGTAATGATTATGGAATCAACATAGTTGCCTCTAAATAGTTTATGAAATTTAAAAATCTGTAGCCAGTAATCTTTGAAAATGCAAGAAAACATACTTACAAAGGTACCTTGAACTCTTGTCTATGTATGTCTCTGTATGTTGCCATAAAGAAGGGAGATAATGAAATTCAGCAAATTTTATAACATTAAATTACATTAGCACATAAATGACTAGAGATTATATTTACTTCTCCTCTTTCATGTGTACATTTAATATATATATTTGATGTTTTATAAAATTTAAAACAGTAACAATGACTCAGTCCCTTGAGCTGAGATGGAAAGTACATATGATTTTAACAAGATGCAGTTTATTGCTTCAAAAAATCTTCTGTCATATACTTAAATACTAATAATACAATATTTTGTAGTCAGTTCATCTTCTGATGTATTCTGGCTTGCCAGTCCTTTATATCACATTTCATGATAAATATGGTACATGCTGATAAGTTAAATTGATTAAAATAAGCAGTTAGTTTGGCAAAGAGATGAAAATAAAACTTTATTAAGTGATTAATTATGATAAGAATCATGGTAAATTATTTTTGGGGTATCTCCTTTCAGATGGTCAGGATATTTCTTAAGGCTTCAATAATAACTTCATAGCATTAATAAATAATATACATACATATATATATATATATATATATATATATATATATATATATATATATATATAAAGATTTATTTATTATGTATACAGTGTTCGGCCTGCAGGCCAGAAGAGGGTGCCAAATCTCATTACAGAAGGTTGGGAGACACCATGTGGTTGCTGGGAATTGAACTCAGGACCTCTGGAAGAGCAGCCAGTGCTCTTAACCATTGAGCCATCTCTCCAGTCCAGCCATCTCTCCAGCAAGTCTATTGTTTTGAAGGAAAAATGAGATATTAAATGTAGCACTGTGTAAAAAAATATAAATAAAGACAAATTATAGATGGCATTATTGTTTTCAAATTTTCACAACTTGAGAAATCATAGCAGATAATGGACATACACAAAATGGAGAACGATTGTCAAAAATGACACTTCACTTTTTGAAGATTTCTGATTATGTTTTAGAACTATATAGATATAGTTATATAAGGTATTATGCAGATGCTCATTACACTTGTTATTTTCACTGTTTTTAAATTATAAAAAACACAGTAATAATTGAGATTCTTTTATGTATTATTTCAATAACTTTTTTTTTACTTTTTGAAAATACAGTAAACTTTCTTCAATGACATATGAAAGAAGTTGACAAAAAATAGTCCTTATGGTTAATAAATTACAAACTGTGATGTGCCTCAAAATTGTAGTATTTTACAAAATTCCTAAGTGTCAAAATTAAATGTTGTACTTTGAAAAATTCTGTGTTTGTTCTTCTATCTTATATAACATGTATTAAATACATAAAACTTCCTGTTTAGCCATATTATAAATTGCATACATATTTTTTATAAATGCTTAGTAAATTTAGAGATTAATATCATGAAAATGCCATTGTAAGGAAAAGTAGAATGAAAAGAAAGAGGGTGAGAGAACTGGCTCACCCAATGAACACAAACTCAGTGCTTATTTCAAGTATTAACATATACCAAATATAACCAAGACCATGAATGAAATGAGAGGGCCATGTGTTCCTCTCCAACATAATTATCCAGAAGGATTAGGCAGTGGTGTTTCTGAACAGTGATAAAGACAATATATAGCATGCTCTCAGAAACTTATAATTTCACCCAAATTTTCTGATTTACTAGAATATTTTATATAAAATGACAACTGGTTCCAGTACAAACAAGTACAATGGTGCATATTTAGGGGCTGAGAAAGGATAACGTATTTGACATAGATAGGATGATGTTAAATATAGAATGGAGGGATGTAAATCTTTAATATTTTGAGAATGCACAAAGAACCAGAAAATGATGTGTTAGCCTGTATAAATCATTGTGAAATGACAAGAATGCATTTAAATGAAAATTTCAGCAATTTACTCTTAAAAGATCAAATTAATTTGATATAAAATTTTCAATATTTTTTCCTGAAAATGAAAGTAATCTTCCCCATGTTATTGAACATAACTGTGAAAACATAATTATTGTAAATGTGGTATCATGTAGAAAATCATAATTATAATTACTAACATAATCACTAAAAGTTAATAATAGACATATAAATTGTAAAAATTTGAAATAATTTAAACCCATATGGATAATTTCTAACATTAATTCTTTAAATAATATTTATAATAGCATATTTAACTGTTTCTGTTTTTAATTCATTTCCTTAAGACTCTCAAAACATTAAAGGAATAAATGAATATCTGTTTTGAATTCCCAAAGTTTCATATTTCAAATCACTAAGTCCCTTTCTTGCTATTTCCCTCTCACTGTGTTTGCATTTGTGCATCTGTCTGTCTCTGTGTCTCTCTGTCTCTGTCTTTCTCTCTGTCTCTGTCTCTCAGTCTCTCTCTGTCTCTGTCACTCTCTCTGTCTCTCTGTGTGTGTGTGTGTGTGTGTGCATCTTAGGTCACAGTGTACATGGGGAATTCTATACAATGAAAATTGATCATTTTTCATGACATGCAACTTTTCTAAATTTCAGATCTAATATCCAAAGGAAGAATGGCCAGACATCAAACAATACTCAGTAATATATACAGCTTGATGTGTGCAGTAGAAGATACATTTTGATGCTGTTTATCAACTTTTGTTATCTTATGCAAGAACAAAAACATTTGCTACGACAAGCAGTATTTCTCGAGAAACTCAAGGGCAAAAAAGAAATCAAGGAAGTATTAGAAACCAAGGACATCACAGGGCTTTCATTTGCATTATTTTATAATATCTATTCTTTCTATTTTTTTCTATATTCTCTTTCTTTGGTAAACCACTTTCTTTGGTATTTCAGTTTCCATGATACCTTTCATATATTAAAGCTACAAAAGTATGCATAAAAATAAAATATGATTCCTGTATTTCACTTTCTGTTACAAAGTTCTTGATACAGTATCTGATTAGTCATTTTTGTTTCAGATACAAACACAGTATCTATGCAACTGTAGCTATGGCAGGATTATGCTACAAAATCTACCAAATATTGAGTTATTCTAAAATAATAGAAAATCAGAACACTTCCAATCAATACATTAAGTTCCAAATATATATAAAAAAAATCAGTTTTGAGAATCCTACTAGGTATATCCTCAAAAGCAGTCTTGGCATAAAATTCTAACATTTCATGTTTATCTATAAATAAACTGAATTTTCTTGAGTCAAAAATTCCCCGTAAATGATGATTCTTCCTTACCTAACTGTCTTTCAGTAGGATGCAGTCATAAGTTGTGGAAAATAGGTATATAAGCAGCAAATTAAATTTATCTTTTGATGTTCAATCTTTGAATTTTGCAGTAAACTATTTACAAAAAAAATCTTGAGACATAATTTGGAACATGAATGTATCTTCCTGTTAGTCAGTTTTCCTTCACTGCACTGGAATATCTAAGATAGTACTCCATAAAGAGGGGAACATATTTTGGCTCCCAGGATATGATCTTTCTTTATTTGGGCCTTGGAAAGGTAAATATGGTAGGAGTATGTGGAAGAATGAGCACCCTCATTTTCTAGCCAAGATATACTGGAAGGAGCCAGAGACCCATGTTTCTCTGAGAGCACATCCACAAAGACCGAATGTCTTTCTACATATCCTGCCTTCTATCCTTTGGACAAAATATTTAGCACATCCAAATTATAACAACTTTTGAAAGAGATAGTGAATGGATCTTATAAATTTACATGCAAAATTTTAGTATTTATTTCCTCTGTTCCTCTCATCCTTCATCTATTTGCTCTGCCTTACTTTCCTTCTTCTACATAAAATATTATTTTACAGAAAAAGAAATACAGAAAGAACATTTTTTTTTTACTTTTTTTTTTTTGGTTTTTTTTTTTTTTGGTTTTTTGAGACAGGGTTTCTCTGTGTAGCTTTGTGCCTTCCCTGGAACTCACTCTGTAGTCCAGGCTGGCCTTGAACTCACAAAGATCCGCCTGCCTCTGCCTCCCAGTGCTGGGATTAAAGGCGTGCGCCACCACCGCCCGGCCAGAAAGAACATTTTTAATGATTTATGAAAGAATATATTACTAGGAGCAGTGATGGGTTATAGCTCTTACCTAAGACAGTATAATTTTATCAAACATAATTGAACTAATACTTATAAATAACTCTATTTATTTATTTATATATGAATATTTCTAAAGTCAAATATACATAATAGAAAACTTAGAATAACAACTAATTTAAAAGGAAGTTTCAGATTAAAATATCTGTGTCCTGAATGATAGTAGCCCCAAAATTTTCCCTTTCTTAAACACTCAGAATTTTGTGCTACCTCTATTTCCCCTAGTCAGTAAAGTATTGAAAAGTGGCTTTGTGCTCATAAGAGAGTATATATCCTACTAGTCAAGGATGCTCTGGGAATTCAAAGGACATTGCTGCTGCACTTGGTTGCCTCCAATTGATTGAAGGTAAGTCCATAGTGCTTAAATTCCACACACTTCAGACACAGGACCCAGAGGCTCTGAGCTGTATCTGACCTGAAATCCTTGCTTCCTTCTTGAGCCTTAGCTTTCATGATATCAGAAGATGCTACTCAAGCCTGACTACACAAGTTTAGTCTTCAGAAACCACATGGAAAGGTAAGAGATCCAACTCCTGTACGTTATCCTCTGACCTCCATATGTGTATTTATGTACACATATGCATAAATTAAAAGAAAAATTCATATAATTATGAAATAATGTGTGCTCTTGTTTTCTATATAACTTCAGATGTTTCTCTCCCAATTCACTTTGGCAAGCTATTTTGGGCCTAGGTTTACACAATATATCATGATAATAGGATCTTATATTTCTGGAATACAGGGCACCTCATGATAACTAAAAGGGCTAGAGGGAGGCAGCAAGAGAGAGAACAAGAGTAAAAGCAAATTATCAGTTTATGGAATCCACTTCAAAGGCATGACCTTAATAGTCTATCTTCCTTAAACATCATATATGAGACATGCAAAAGACAGACAAAATCCTAGCATTGAAAAGTGGAGATGAGCACAGAGTTCCACCACCATGAGAGGAGCTATTGACAAGTGATAGCTGCTAGGAGAGAGATTTTTCTATAAAAGGAGTTAAATATTTAACTTTTTTTTCACAGCTGAATAAAATTTCATTGTGTACAAATATATTTTTATTTTTCATTCATCAGTTGATGGACATGTAAGCTGATTGAATTTCATAGCAATTGCAAATAGAGTTCCAAGGATTTACTTGTTTGTATGTTATAGTTAATTATCAAGGAAAGCCAATGCAATAGCTAAAAGCATGTACCTGGAAGCAGAAACTGAATAGCAACCTTCAAGGAAGGCTGATTATTGGCTTGCTGCTCTGGTTTGCTCACCTGCCTTCCTTATAAAACCCAGCCAACCCCAGTCTAAATATGGTACCACTCAGTGGGATGAGACCCCCTTCTTCAATTATCAATTAGGAAAATATCTCACAATAATGGCCACAGGCCTATATGATTGAGAGAACTTTTCAGTTGAAGTTTCCTCTTCCTGCATTTCTCTAGCTTGTAACAATTTGATATTTGATATTTGAAGCTAATTGTGACAGAAGATAATTTAATTCTTCTATGTTTGGACATCTAGTTTTTCTAGTAACAGTTACAGAAGGTGCTTTCTTTCGTCTGGTGTTTTTTTAGCATCTTTGTTGAAAATCAGTTGGATATAATTCCATGGACTTGTTAGTCCTCTACTCTACTCCATTGATCTGCATACAATTTGTTATGCTAAAATCATCCTGTTTTCATTTGTGTGGCTCTTCAGTATAGCTTGAAGTGATGGCAATCCCTCCAGCATTATTTATTTATTTATTTAGCTATTTGGCATATCTTATGCTACCACATTAATTTTAATATTTTCTATGTCTGTGAAGAATGTGTTGGGGATTTCCCCTGAGATGTCATTGAATATGTAAATGGCATTTTTTGTTGTATTTTTACAATATAACTTCTACCAGTCCATGGACATAGGAGCCCTTTATATCTTTCTAAGTTTTTTTCATATTATTATAATTAATATTGTAATTAGCTGCAGAGGTCTTTAATATTCTTAGTTAAGTTTTTCCAAATTATTTTATTTTATTGAGTCTATTCTGAATGGCCTCAATTTCTCATTTTTCTCATTTTTTCCTCATTTCTTTTTTAGCATTTTTGTTATTGATATCAATTTTTGTTTGCTTATTTTATATCAAACTAATTTGATGAATGTATGGATCACTTAAAACAGTGATAATTTGACGATTTAAAAAAATTTCTAACCCTTGTATTTTTTTTTTTGTCTTATCACAATATTAACTAGGATCGGAGAGAGTTGAAATCCCTATCTTGTTCTTTAATTTTATTTATTTATAAAGATGAAATTATGACATATACCAATAAATGAATAGAAATGAAAAAATTACATGGGTAAGATAATCAAGAAACAAAAGTACAAACACCTCACGTTTATCTTATATGCGGGTCCTAGCTTCACATGATCAGATTTCGAGGTTTGTCTTAGAAACCAGAAAACTAGAAAGGGTCCTTGTTTGGGCAGGAGTGCTTAATGGAATAGGATAAGTTACTCGACCAAGGAAAGGGAAAGAGTGAGAGGAGGAAAACGTATAAGTGGCGGGGGATGTGAGGATATAGTAAGGAAGCTGGAGCTGGAGCACAAATAACACTAAGGACTTTTGAAAGTCATATGGAAACCTATTACTTTGTAAGAATATTTTTAAAACTATTGAAAATTTTAATTGATATGTAGAATTAAATTATATTGTAAAATAAAATAAAAATAAAAAGAACTATTATATAAACAAAAAAAGAAAATTTTAATTGGAATTACTCTACACATATGAGTAATATACTTCCCAGAAACCACAGATTATGAAACAGAAGGATACTGTCTGTGCGTGGTGTGCAATAATCCTTGTTGAGTTTTTACCCAGGGGATCCCATAGACCTCTCCCAAATATTACAGGCTATTGTATTTGCTTTTGGTTATCCACCAGAACTTCATGATAAGACCTTATTGATGAAGAATCCATATCCTTTGATCATGAAATACAGATTAATGACCTAATACTGATTGCATGCTCGCTAGCTTTTAGGCTGTTTGAGGAGAAAAGTTTTCAAAAGAATCATTCAGTAGTGATAACTGTGAGATATAAAAACAACAGCCAAGCAAGATATGCTCATTGGTGCAACAGTGGTTTCTCTGTGTAGCTTTGCACCTTTCCTGGAACTTGCTTTGTAGACTCAGCTGGACTCGAACTCACAGAGATTCTCCTGCCTCTGCCTCCAAGTGCTGGAATTAAAGGCATGCACCACCACCGCCCGGCAAATAGTAGCTTTCTAATGAGATATAGGACCCATTTCACATGAGGGAATTTCTACTTCTTACTGTAAACTTGACCAAGAAACTAAAGCTGAAGAAGTCATAGGCCAAAGTAATATTATCTTTTTAAAAGAACATAATATCAAACTGATTTCTAAATATGTATCTTTATACCTAGGGCAACTCATAATACTCATTAAAGAACATTCTTCATGCAACAGCAGATGGTGATTAATATAGAGATTCACAGATTGCTAAATTACAGAGAATATATAACTGGGGAATGCTCAGCCATAGATGGAACATCTGTATCACACATTTCACTTCCCCAAGGCTTGGATGTATCACAGAAGAGGGGATGGAAAAATTTTAAGAGCCAGAAGTGGAGGGATATTGCTGCAAAATAATGTCTTCTAAACATGATAGAACTGTTGAATTTACAAACTCACAGCAGATATGGCTGGTGGTATGAGACTTGACAAGTTCATCAACCCTCTCATATGAGAGCGAAAATCTTCAAGATGTGCACCCTTCAGTGAGGACCTATTGACAGTTTAAGGGTGCTGGAAGAAGGAGAGTCAATTTTCATCTGTGGTACAGCCTATGGTAGGTTGTCCATGCTCCAGTGGATAGCATCTTATACCCACATGCATATGGGCAACACTAACTGGACTCAGTCAATTTACAGAGGAAAACAAGAAGACATGATATTAAAATGGGGTAAATGGGTATAGGGGGCTTTGTATTTGACTAGGTTCTCTAAATGAATATAATTGGGACAATGATAACATATCAAAATATGGCTCTGTTCCTCTAAAGAATGTTTCCAGAGTCCACAACCAAAAGAAACAAATTTAAATTCTTATTAACTATCTTCTTTCAAGAATTCTGTTACCAAAGAAAAAATATAATATAATATTTAAATTAATTGTATGAGTTCCACAATATTTTAATATAATAATTAATCTCAGTGACATATAAAATTGAAATTCTAAATGTTTTCAATCCACCCAATTTTTCCATAGTGCTCTAAAGTATATAATAAACTTATAGCATAATGTATTACTCCTTTCAGTGTAGCTTTTTATCCCCACCTCCCCAACCCAAAGGTTTTCTGACATGCAAATGTAATTATACCTTTTATAACTGATGTTTCAAACAAAAAGTTCAACATATTTCCATCAACATACTACATTCTTACAACATACTCTTTCACATCAGGATTTTTTTCAATTATTTAAGCCTACTTTGAACATTTTAACCCAATATAAACAGTCGTTTTACTTAGAATACACTCAACTCCTTGCTTTTCTACCAGATTTAGACAATACCATCTAATAACTACTGTGGTAATTAGTTTTAATTGTTAACTTGATGCCTGGGAGTACAGGCTTAATAGTTAGTAACTCCCTAAATGTGGTTGCCATCATTCCCTACACAAGGTATTATAAAATGTATAAAAGTAGACAAAGTAAACAGAACATAAACATATGTGAATTAATTTATTGCTCTTTGCTTTTAAATGTAGATGTAATGCAACTGGCTGTTCCAAGTTCCTGCCACCTTGATGTCCCCACAATAATTGACTATAAACTGAAATTGTAAACTAAATAAATGCTGTCTCTCAAGTTGTTGGATCATGGGATTTTATTACAGGAACAGGGAAACAAACTAAGACAGTAAAGGAAAGAGTAACTTATTCAGAAACTTGTAACAAAACGTGAAGCCATCACTGTGAAATACTGAAAACTACTTTTACTAAATATATATTGAATAAGGCATAATGGTCAAATGTTATTTGACTCCTTATTTTATATTTTTGATCCATGGTTTTGATATGTAGTAGCCCAAAATGGTCTTTAATACGTATTCTTGTGCCTCAGACATCAAAATTTTGGGATAACTAGAATTTGTTAACTACATTTAGACTAAATAAATTTTATTTAGGGAAAAATACAGCTATATTCATTGATTGGTTTTGATGTTTGCCTCTTTTTATATCTAGAATTATGGTTTATACAGTTTATAATTTTAAAAAATAAATGGGACCTCTTGAAACTGAGGAGCTTTTGTAGGGCAAAGGACATAGTCAATAACACAAAATGACAGCCTACAGAATGGGAAAAGATCTTCACAAAACCCACATATGACAGAGGGCTGATATCCAGAATATATAAAGAACTCAAGAAATTAGACATCAAAATACCCAACAGTTCAATTAAAAAGTGGGTTATAGAGCAGAGAATTCTCAACAGAAGAAGCTCAAATGGCTGAAAGACATTTAAGGAATTGCTCAACATCCTTAATTGTAAGGGAAATGCAAATCAAAACGATTCTGTCTTACACCGGTCAGAATGGCTAAGATCAAAAACACTGAAGACAGCTTATGTTGGAGAGGATATGGAGCAAGGGAAAGTCTCCACTGTTGGTGGGAATACAAGCTTGTACAGCCACTTTGGAAATCAATATGGCGCTTTCTTAGAAAATTAGGTATCAACCTCCCTCAAGAACCAGCTATTCCACTCTTGGGCATATACCCAAGGAATGCTCAATCATACCACAAGAGCACTTGCTCAGCTATGTTCATATCAGCATTATTTGTAATAGCCAGAACCTGGAAACAACCTAGATGCCCTTCAACTGAAGAATGGATAAACAAAATGTGGTACATATAAACAATGGAATACTACTCAGCAGAGAAAAAACAATGACATCATGAGGTTTGTAGGCAAATGGATGGAACTAGAAAAAATCATCCTGAGTGAGGTAACCCAGACTCAGAAAGACAAACATGGTATGTACTCACTCATAAGTAGATACTAGATGTAAAGCAAAGGATAACCAGACTGCAACTCACAACTCCAGGGAGGCTACCTAGTAAAGGGGACCCTAAGAAAGACACAGGGATCGCTCAATGACAGAGAAATAGATGATGACATCTACATGAGTAAACTGGGGATGTGGTGGTGGTGGGGTAATGGAGGGCAAGGGTCTGGGGAAAGAGAGCTTAGGGGAGAGGGAGGTCCCAGCTGGATCAGTAGCAGTGTGGGAGAATGGAGAGGGAGATACCATAATGAATGAAGACCCCAGGGGAATAGGAAGAAGCAGAGTGCTACAGAGGTCTCCAGAAATGCACAAAGATACCTCCACTGTAGACTACTGGCAATGTTTGAGACAGTGCCTGAGCTGATCTGCTCTCGTGATAGGATGGCTGAACACTCTGGCTGTCATGATAGAACTCTCATCCAGTGTCTGATGGAAGCAGATGCAGAGATCCACAGCTGAGGCCCAGGTGGAGCTCCAGGAGACCAATCTGTGAGAGAGAGGAGGGATTGTATGAGCTAGAGATGTTGACACCATGGTTAGAGGAAGCACAGGGACAAATAGCCAAACTAGTGGAAGCACATGAACTGTGAACCAACGGCTGAGGAGCCCCCATGGAACTGGACCAGGCCTTCTGTATAAGTGAGACAGTCGATTAGCTTGAACTGTTTGCGAGGCCCCCAGGCAGTGGGACCAGAACCTGTCCTTAGTGATATGATATGGCTTTTTGGAGCCTGGGGCCTATGCTGAGACACTATACTCAGCCTTGGTGTAGGGAGGAGGGGACAGGACCTGCTTGGCTGAGTCTGCCAGGCTGGGCTGACTCCCCAGGGGGGTCCTTGCCTTGGAGGAGGTGGGAATGGGGGGTGTATTGGGGGGAGAGCTGGGGGTGGGAAGACTGAGGATGGGGTAATCTGTGGCTGATATCTGACATTAAGTTAATTATAAAATAAAAATACTATAAAAATATTTATAGATATAATAAATAATATAAAATAAATGTTTACTATTATCAAAGAAAAGGTAAATTAATGTACTTTCAATAACGTAAGGCACAAAGTTTTTATACACCTTCAACAAAAAGATAATCACTATATTCAAAGGGTGATAATGAAGAAATGGTATATGATTGAGGAAATAGTTATTTGAAGATGATTTACATATAATATTATGTATGTACATATCAGAACATCAAATGTTACTTTATATATACATATATATAATTTATTTACTTTTATATGAGTTAAGATCAAATATATTTTATAAAAGACAGCAGGATGTTTCAAATCCAAAAGTTTCCCTCATTTATCTTACAAGCATGATCTACTTTTAGTTTAATTTTAAGAATTGTCATGGATTACTATGAAAATTAAGTTATTTAAAATAGAATAGGAAAGTAAGAAGATAGCTACACTCTTTCAACATTGCACATTTAGAACACAGGGAGAGGAAAACAACATCCCTGACCTTAATATGAAATGGTCCTTTTTATAGACCATTCTGTTTGTGTTAGGAATGCCAATCGAGTATTTCATGAATATATTTCAGCAGCTGTAAAATTTGATTAAAATTTAATGTAGCCTTACTTCTTCTCTAAGTCCAAATGAATTTAGATGGTCAACTATCTGTGAAATTGTAGTTTTACTTGTTAATTGTTCATGATCTTTACAAGAAGGGAAGTTACCTTTACTTTGTTCTAAAATCTAATGGATATTACACTAAACTTGATTGCAATTTTATCACTTACATACCCTGAAAAGTGTATTAAATAAGAATAATATATTAAAAATAAAGCAACTCTCTTCAGGAAGTTCAACATGTAGCAATACATAAGGAGACTTTCCTAATTCTAAAAATTCATTGTTTCCTTGTTACCCTTACACTAAAGAAGTCATTACATAAGGACACTATGTAAATTAATGAACATTTTGTAACTTTGTAACATATTAAGCCTCAAAAATGTCAACTATTGAACAGCATTTAGTGTCATTATATATAAGAATCTGTATAAAAGAAATGAGCTAAAAAGAATAACTAATGATAGATGTAGAATCTCATATCCTCCTTCATATGAAGAGGATAGAGAAAAGTTTCATTCACTGCTAAAGGAAATCATGAAATATTTGAGACATCTCAAACAAAGGATAATATTCTTATTCTACTTATATCATTTTATAATGTTTTATTGTAATAATCACCTCTGTTGAGAGAATATTTTGCATATCAGTAGAAATTGTAACAGAAATACATGAATGATGTTTTTAACTAATTGAACTGTGGTTGATATATTATGCACCCCAATAAACTTATCTGGCAGTCAGAGAACAGAACAGCCACTATATTAAAAGTAGAAGTTAGGCAGTGGTAGCACATGCCTTTAATCCTAGCATTCCAGAGGCAGAGATCCATCCAGATCCCTGTGAGTTCAGGCCACACTGGGAACAGCCAGGCATGGTGACACACACCTTTAACCCCAGCACTAGAGTTCTCATGTCTTGCTTGGGAAAGACACATACCTTTAATCCCAGGAAGTGATGGCAGGATGCAGAACGGTATATAAGGTGTGAGGACCGGGAACTAGAGGCTTTTTAGGCCTTTTATGCTTTTAGGCTTTTAGCAGCAGTTCAGCTGAGACCGTTTGGATGAGGACTCAGAGGCTTCCAGTTTGAGGAAACAGGATGGGCTGAGAAGTTGGCGAGGTGAGGTTAACTGTGGCTTGTTCTGCTTCTCTGAACTTTCAAAATTCACCCCACAATGTGTAGTTAGACAGGTCCATAGGGTGGAGGACATTAGCTCAGTCCAGTAGCCAAGGCATGAACATAATGTACTCCTTAAGAGCCAACCTGGAGTCTGCCTGAATGCTTAGCAACAGGAGTTATCAGAGTTCCTGATCATGCAGAGTCTGCCTGAGGACCTAGCAACAGTCAATGTGATGTCAGAGTTCCTTATCGTGCCCAGCCAATGAGGGAGGACCACACAGCCTGGGCTCTGGGAGGAGGGTATATAAGGCCTTCCCGGTTATTGAATAAGTGAGTTCATTATTTGCTTTCAATGGATTCGTGGTGTCTGAGTCATTGATGCCATGCCTTCTCACCCCTTCTGCTGAGGGAGCCATTAGGATCCAAGCAACAACAATGGAGTACTATTCAGCAGAGTAAAACTATGACATCATGAACCTTGCAGGCAAATGAATGGAACTAGAAAATATCATCTTGAGTGAGGAAACCCAGACTCTTAAGGACAAACATGGTATGTACTCACTCATAAGTGGATAGTAGATGTTAAAGCAAAGGATAACCAGACTGCAACCCACAGCTCCAGGGAGGCTAGCTAGCAGGGAGGAACCTAAGAAGGATGCATGGATCGCCCAGTGAAGGAGAAATAGATGAGATCTACAGGAGCAAACTTGTGTGTGTGGGGGGGGAATGTAATGGTGGGCAAGGGAAGGGGGATAAGAACATAGGGGAATGGGAAGTTTGAGCTGGACCAGGGACAGAGTGGGAGAGCAAGGAATGAGATACCATGATAAATGAAGACATCATGGGAACAGGGAGAAACAGGGTGCTAGGAAAGTTCCCAGAAATCCACAAGGATGACCCCATCTTAGACTACTGACAATAGTCAAGAGGGTGCCTGAACTGGCCTACTCTGGTGATCAGATGGCTGAATACCCTAACTGTCATCATAGAGCCCATATCAAATGACTGATGGAAGCAGATGTAGAGATCCACAGCTGGGCACCAGGCCAAGCTCCAGAGTCCAGTCGATGAGAGAGGAAGGATTCTATGAGCAAGGGACATTGAGATCATGGTGGGAAAATGTACAGAGATGGTCAGCCAAACTAGTGGAAATGCATGAACTGAGGACCAATAGTTGAGGAGCCCCCATGGTACTGCAGTAGGCCCTCTGGATAGGTGAGACAGTTGTTTAGCTTGAAGTCTTTAGGGGGCCCACAGGGAATGGGATCGGGACCTGTCCCTGGTGCATGAACAAGCTTTTTTGAGTCTAGTGCCTATGGTGGGACACTTTGCACAGCCTTGGTGCAAGGCAGAGGGGCTTGGATCTGCCTCAAGTGAATGTACCAGGTTCTGCTGACTCCCCATGGGAGACCTTGGTTTGGAGCAGGTGGAAATGGGTGGGGCTTGGGGGGGGAAGGCTGGGGGGTGGCGGGAAGAAGGGGGTGAAGGGAATACTTGGTTGCTATGTAAAATGAATAGAAAAATGATGTGGATATCACTCTATATAAATAAAACACTGATGGCCAGTGACCAGGCAAGAAGTATAGGTGGGACAAGGAGAGAAGAGAATTGGGGAAACAGGAAGAAGGAGGGAGACACACTGCAGCCACCGCAGGACAAGCAACATGTAAAGACGCCGGTAAGCCACCAGCCACGTGGCAAGGTATAGATTTATAAAAATGGGTTAATTTAAGATATAAGAACAGTTAGCAAGAAGCCTGTCACGGCCATACAGTTTATAAGTAATATAAGTGTCTGAATGATTATTTTATACGTGGATTGTGGGACTGCGGGGCTTGGGGAACCTGGAGAGAAGCTCTCCAACAACAAATGGTGCCCAATGGCTCGAGTTTCTACCTTAAACCTGAGAATATTTAATAACCAATTCTAAACAGAGCCCGAACCAGGTTCCTGCTTCATGTCTCATAAGGACAGCTAGACACCACAAAACCCGGGTTTGAACTACTGGCGGGTTCCTGGCGTTTGCCTTTGACCGGCAGTATGGCGGTAATGAGGTGTCTGCCAGCGGCACATTATGCTGTATGGTAGATTTAGTCTTTACTAGTATTTAAAAAAAAAAAGGTTTCTGGGCTACACGCTGCTTTGATAAAAGCTTAGACCCACTATTTCTGAGACTTGATGACTCACAGAATTAGCGGGAACTAGCGGAAAACGCCATACGTGGATTGTGAGACTGCAGAGTTTGGTGGAACCTGGGGAGAAGCTCTCCAGCAACAGAAATCTCTCTCTCTCTCTCTCTCTCTCTCTCTCTCTCTCTCTCTCTCTCTCTCTCTCTCTGGTTTTCGAGACAGGGTTTCTCTGTGTAGCTTTGTGCCTTTTCCTGGAACTCACTTGGTAGCCCAGGCTGGCCTCGAACTCACAGAGATCCACCTGCCTCTGCCTCCCAAGTGCTGGGATTAAAGGCGTGCGCCACCACTGCCCGCCGAAAAATCTCTTAATAATAATAAAGAAAATAAAAAAAAACAAAGAAAAAAACCCAATATTTGGCTCCTGGTTTATTTTTTATTAATAAGATCATTTAAGATTCGTGTTACATTAAACTGTTCTTTGCAATTTATTTTCTTCTGTGTTCTGTACATATGTCATTTAAGTAGCTGATAATGTTTATTTCTCAGAGAAAAAATGCTTGATACTATTAGAAAACATGACAGTGTGTTAATTTTAGATTTCCATTTAATGAATTATCACAGACTTTTACTGGCATTAAAACAATATTACTTTATTACGCTATCGAGCTATGAGTTAGATGTCTATGCAGAGTTGCCTGTGTTCATTTTTTATGTTATCAAAATAATCAAATCAAGTCATTTTTCAAAATGGACTCTTCTCTGGAGACTCTTGTCTTATGACTTGGATGTCATAAAAGACATTGAAGAATTAATATCGTTTAAGTTTTGAAACAAAAGCCTCATTTTCTTTGCTGGTTGTCAGTTAGTGCACTCCCTTTCAGTTCCTGGGGGCTGCTTAGCTATTTTGGTTCATAGCTCAAACATTTCAAGGCAAGATTGCTGCTTTGAGACCTACTCATGCTTAAAATTTCCTTGAACTTCTACTTCAAGATAGAGGCAACCCCTTACTATCATTTTCCATCATTTTGATTATAAAACTACTACATACATTAGATATAAAGTATGCCTCTTATGGAAAGCATATAATTATTCTGAATGATTATGAATTTAAATTTAAATTCAATCACTAAATAGTCCAATCTTGGTATGAGTGATCCACTTATGGTTAATGCAATTACTAATAAGATGCAGTTGTTTCTCTATGATTTACATCTTTTCCACTCCTCTATTTTTCATGATTATATTCTTTGTGTTAAATAAATTTTACTTTTATATTGTATCCTGTCATTTCTTTTTCTATATTTTCATAATTATTTCCATAGTATTTAAAATTAACATTTAAAAAATCTAGTTTTTTTACTGCATTAATTTAAATAGAATAGAAGCACCATTGTTCAGACATACTCCATCTTCTTCTCCTCATTTTGCTGATAGCTTGCATATTACACAGCAACATACAGAAATTACATAGTGAATCAAATATATGTACTTGTTAGGACCCATTTCTGTTTGGTGATTTGATTTTTCTGTACACGGGCAACATTTCCCTGTTTTTTTCTAATATCATATAATTTTTCATTGAAATCATTACCATTAAAATAATTAAGTGTGCCAAAGCTAGAAGTAAAATCTTAATTCTCTAAGGCTTCTTGTTACTCTTTCTTGTTTTGCTATTGCTGCTATAACTTGATCTTTTAGTGATTTTCCTTGAGAATCTTTGCACAGGCTGCAAGCCCTCTGGTGTATGGGCAGTGATGGCCATGATCAATTAGTGTAGTTAGTAATTAGTCAATGATTGAATAGGGATTTCATTAAGAATCTTTAGCAAATAAGTTTTCCTCTCCTTGCCAAGGAACACTATGTTCTACATGATCAGTTGTGCTTTCGATGCCTGATAGGCAGATAAGAATTCTGTCTCACTTTTAATTTTTGTTCATACAGCTCCTCAGTATCATCCAAGGGTGGTAAATGTTTGACATTGTTTAGACTGTTGTGTACAGCTGTATATGTCAGAACACACAACTTGTCTTTTAGAAAATCAGAAATGTGTTAAAGATTCCAAATCACTCTATGTACACTTCATTCAGCAGAACTTCCAGTTTGGAGATCTGGACAGCTACTTATATGCTAACACACACACACACAACAACAACAACAACAACAACATATTTATTCTTTATTGTTATTAAGTATCTATGTCTGGTAATAAGGTGTCAATCTTTTTTCTTGAAATATTCTTCCTATATACCCATATGTTTTTTTTAACTTCTTAAGTTTGTATTTATTTTGGAATCAGTTCCTACTGTCTCTGATAATTTATAATACTTCTCTATGTGTTTGAAACAGTACAGACTGGGTAATATATTTCAGTGACCTTGAGCTGTGCTTTGTTCTTCTGAGGATTTTATCATCATTCTTATAAGCAGTTATCTCTTTTAGACCTCACAACAAACTAGACAGTGGCAGTTCTCTACAGAGTTTTTATTATACTTTTGGTATATTTTTAAACCTAGCATCTGTATTTTGTTCATTTGAAAGCTTTCCAAAAATTTAGGACTGGAATTATAGGCCTATAGTGAGGTTAATCACATCTGCACTTTCCTTGTTTCTTAGAATCATTAAATTTTCAGCTCCTTTCCCATCTTCATCCTCTGTCATCTACCATCTTAAGACAGCAAGGCTTCGCCATTTTCCAAGTTTTCCAAGTCACCTTCATTGGGAAATTATTACAGTTTTGCAAAGAGCCACCTCAAAATTTCATCTAGTGTTTCTCAATTTTTCCATTAAAAAGTTCTATCTCGTTGCTGTAATACCTATTCTCACTAATATGGAATTTCCTGGTGTAGCACAAATCTTAAAAGGCCTTATTGATAAAAACACTCAGGAGCCAGATATTGGGGTGAATTCTGAAAGATAGAGAAGCAGAACAAGACACAGTTAACCTCACCTCACCACCTTCTCAGCCAATCCTGTTTCCTCAAACTTGAAGCCTCTGAGTCCTCATCCAAATGGATCTCAGCTGAACTGCTGCTAAAAGCCTAAAAGCTTCAAAAGCCTAAAAAGCCTATAGTTCCTAGTCCTCACACCTTGTATACCGTTCTGCATCCTGCCATCACTTCCTGGGATTAAAGGCATGTGTCTTTCCCAAGCAAGACATGAGAACTCAAGTGCTGGGATTAAAAGTGTGTCACCATGCCTGGCTGTTTCCAGTGTGGTCTTGAACTGACAAAGATCCAGAGATCAGGATGGTTCTCTTCCTCTGGAATGCTAGGATTAAAGGTGTGTACTACTACTGCCTAATCTCTATGTTTAATATAGTGGCTGTTGTATTTTCTGACTGCCAGATAAGTTTATTGGGGTGCATACTATATCAACCACATAATGGCATACTTCCAATGTGCGCACATAAAATGTATTGTTTATATCCATTCATCTCACTCTTGCCCGATCTGATCCCTCTAGTATTTTTTTCTAATGCCTAATAATTACATTCTCACTTTCAGGCACAGTTGTTTTTATTTTGTTTTACTTTGGAAAAAGCAAATGAGAAATTACATGCCATACTTACATTTCTGTGAATATGTTATTTTGTTAAACATGATTACTACCAGTTCCATATATTATTGTTCAAATGAACAATAAATTTATTACACAAGTTATTTGCTGTGGGATGTTCTGTATGTCCTGTGGGAGCCCATTCTCAGGTTCTTTGTGGCGTTACCCAGCAGGTCCGTATAGAGGATGATTAGGACCATGGGCCTGAGTGCAGGTGTTTGAGATGGTCTGCACTTGGCTGTGCTGGGGGATGGTCTGTATGTCAAGTTGCTCTGATTGGTTAATAAATAAAACCTGATCGGCCGTGGCTAGGCAGGATAAAAGGACAGAAAGGCAGAAGGAGACGCTGCTGCAGCCGCCGCAATGGCCAGAGAGGCTGCAGCCGCCGCCATGACCAGAGACACTGCAGCCGCTGCCATGACCAGCAGCATGTGAAGACGCCAGTAAGCCACCAGCCACATGGCAAGGTATAGATGTATGGAAATGGATCAATTTAAGATAAAAGCACAGTTAGCAAGATAAGGACAGTTAGCAGGAAGCCTGCCACGGCCATGCGGTTTGAAAGCAATATAAGTGTCTGTGTTTACTTGGTTGGGTCTGAGCGGCTGTGGGACTGGCGGGTGACAGAGATTTGTCCTGACTGTGGGCAAGGCGAAAAAACTCAAGCTACAGTTATTGTTCAATTTTTCCTACTAATCACGGCTTAGTTATCATAAATAGTGTTGTAGTTAACATGTGCTTTTAAGTTTATATGGTATACATTAACATGGATTCTTTCAGTTTTTTTAGCCAGATGATATGGTAATTCTAGTTTTCGATTTTTAGCCATCTTTATAATGTATCCCATAGTGACTTCATTAATTTGAATCCCTATCATTAGAGTATAAGTTTCCTTTCTTCCTGCATGCTGGTCAACATTTATTTTTGCTTGTGTATCAGCTTTTTGTCAAAATAATAACTGTTCAACATGGGGTTAGATGGCATAAACTTGTACATTTCTCATTTTGAGGAGGTTTTGTGGTTGCTTGATATTTCTGTGTCATTGTGTAGTTTAATAAATGACTGCAAAGTCTGAGCTCAGGCTTTGTGTGTAGCTGAAGTAGGCTGAGTCAGGAAATGTCAGCCCGCCATCCAGGGAGCAGCATGTAATAGCACACAGGTAAAGCCATGAAAAACATGATGACATACAGATTAACAGAAATGGTCTGAGTTTAAATGTAAGAGCTAGTCAATAGCCTGAGCTAATGACCAAACAGTTTTAATTAATATAATCCTCTGTGTGTTTACTTGGTTTTGAGTGGCTACGGACCAGGCAGGACACACACACAAAAAAACCTCAGATACATATGTGTCTTAATTTGTCTGTGTTCCTACCTTCTAGTGATTCTAATCTTCAATTTCTGGATTTTTTCAACTTCTAAACTCTATTGGAGTTCCAGGAGGTAAAACTATAATCTACTGTCTATCATGGATATTTGGCTTGGATAATTCAGAAAAAACAAATTATAAAGATTCTTATTTGTCCCTTGAAAATACAATTTCTAAGAAGAAAACTCTCTTTTGACTTTGCTTTGCTTTCATATTTTTTATTTGCTTTTCAAGGTTTGTTTTTATCTGATCACTGCATTTCTACACAGATGCTTTATTCCCTTTCCATTGATGAAATTTTTCTCAAGCAATGGCAATATTCACTGTGATGCAACTTGAATAGTAACTTATAGTAGCAGAGATTTGTCCTCGCCTTCATGTTCCCAGTGTATTTACTTAAAAGTAATTTACTTCTATCAGGAACAAAGACATTATCTCACATATATTTATTTTATGTTTCACTTCATTATTTATTTGTTTTATTTTTATCAAATATGTATCTTATAGCCCAAAATTTCAACCTACAACCATTTCATTTTTTCATTGAATTTCCTGTCTCTTTTTGCATAGTTTGATTCTTTTAATTCTTTGTTGTAGTCAAATTTCTAAAGGGTCTACTAAATAAGAAACAGAGCCAAATATATGGGTGAAAGCCTTAGAGATCAGGAAAAAAGTGAAAGCCACCAACCACCTTATCTCACCAGCTCTGTCACTTTTAAAATGCCACTACTTTCTGTCTAACCTGCACCATTTTATTGCCTTGCTTTTCTGCCCTCTCATTGGCTCTTAGCCCAGCTACCTCACTTCCTTGTTACTGCCTGTCTGTGCAGACCTCCAGGTCTCTATGGTTGATACTGGGATTAAAGGCATGGTTCACCATGCTTGGCTGTTTTCTACTGTGTCCTTGAACATACAGAGACCCTGCCTGCCACATAGTCGGATTAAAGGCATGTGCTACCACTACCTGACTTTTGTTTACAGCTTGCTATTTCCTCTGATCCCCAGGCAAACTTTATTTATTAAGATACAAATAAAATATCACCACATTTCATCACAAAATGTCACCACATTTTCCCCTTCTGTCTAAATAAAATAAAAATAATAAAAATATATAACTAATATAAGAAAACCTATATACAATAAGTGCAATAACTATATATAATATATACAAGCAATAAATACATCAGCAATGTCTAGTCCATTTGCATTTGACAAACTCAGAGAAAATATTCCATTATCTATTCTATTTTGGTGAGTCCAAAATGTTCCTAATTCACTTTATATCCTAACTTGTATTACCAACAGAAAACTATCCTATGATGTCTTTCAAACTTTTATATTTTTTTATATTTTATATCTCCTTAGTGAGTTTCTTTTTTGAATTTCTTAGTAAGGAAAACTGTAACTACAACTATCTAATCTTCAGATCCCTAAGAGACCTGAGAAGAAAATAATATTACCTAGTAAAACAGGAAGTGCAAACAAGTGACTTCCAAAAATATGTGAGTTGACAGAAACAGCCAGCTGCCTGGACAGTCACCCAAGTTTTCTCAACAACATTGGGGCATCATCTTCAGGCTTAGCATATCTGACAGACTCATTTATGAAGCAGCATATATGTGAGGTCTACAAGTCTACTTTATATTTGGTGCGAGTATTCTATGTACCAGATAAACCTGAATTCCACCAGTGTCCAGTCATGATTCAGGATTTTAAATTCTGGAAATTGTTGGTGTTTTTGGAATTCAGTTGCCCATTCTTCTTGGCTTGTAGGTGGCTTCATCTCCTTTATTAAATGCCAGTCTACTATTTAGAGGCTAGACTCTATCAGCTTAGTTACTCCTCCAAGAATAACTGCTCCAGCTATTGTTTCACTGCACACCAGAAGCTACCAAACTCTTTTTATGAGGCTACAATTACCCTGATACCCAAACCACACAAAGATGCAACAAAGAAAGAGGACTACAGACCAATCTCCCTCATGAACATTGATGCAAAAATACTCAACAAAATATTGGCAAACCGAATCCAAGAATACATCAAAACAATCATCCATCACAACCAAGTAGGATTCATCCCAGGGATGCAAGGATGGTTCAACATACGAAAATCAGTCAATGTAATACACCATATGAACAAACTGAAAGAAAAAAAACACATGATCATCTCCTTAGATGCTGAAAAAGCCTTTGACAAAATCCAACACCCCTTCATGATAAAGGTCTTAGAAGATAAGGAATACAAGGGACATTTCTAAACATAATAAAAGCAATTTATAGCAAGCCAACAGCAAACATAAAATTAAATGGAGAGAAACTCAAAGCGATACCACTAAATTCAGGAACAAGACAAGGCTGTCCACTCTCCCCATATTTATTCAATATAGTACTAGAAGTTCTAGCTAGAGCAATAAGACAACATAAGGAGATCAAAGGGATACAAATTGATTTGTAATTGTAGACTTCTAAGAAATTGATTAAAAAAATCAAATTAGAGTGGGTTTCATTTCTTGGGCAAAGAGTGTATACACATACACACACACACTATATATATATGTGTATATATATATATATATATATATATATATATATATATATATATATATATATATATATAGAGAGAGAGAGAGAGAGAGCAAATGCCTTTTTGCAATGAAAAATACCAAAGACAAAACAATTCAGATTCTATGTGGAATATCCATCTTTATGTGGCTTATTTTTTATATTACTTTTACTTTCTCTTTAAAGACTTTATTTTTTAAAATTTTGTTTCTTCAATATCACTGTCTATATTCCTTTTTCTCTCTTTCAGGCCTACGTACATTTTTACACACACTGTAAATCATTTAGAGGTTTATTCCATTTGAATCTGCCTTATTTTGAATCTATTGTTTTAAACTGCAGTGGTTAATACTGAATCAGCATCCTTAGCTTAAGACTCCACCCATCTCAGCTTTTCAACATGGCGGAGATAATTCACCAGCAGCTCTGGGAATCATACTGTCTGCTGACTCTTGGAAGCAGTGGATCAAGCTTCTATCAAAGCAGCATGTAGCCCAGAAAACACTTTTTTTCTGTACTAGCAAAGGCTAAATCACCATGCAGCATAATGTGTGGCTGGGAGAGGCCTTTGTGTACTGTGGCAGGAATCTGCAGCCATGCCACTTAGCTCATGGTGGCTGGCAGCCAGCTCTATCACACAGGCAGCTGTCAGGAAATGAGTTTGTGCTGTTGCTAGCATGAGACTGTGAGACCAGGAAACCCAGTGTGGCTCCATTTCTGTGTGTTCAGAATCTTTAAACTTTCTTAGGTCTATTTGGGTCAATGCTCCATGTCGGGTGCCATTTGTAGCTGAAGTTTTCCTGTGTCCCACTAGATCTGTAGCCACTCATACCCAAGTAAACACACATAGGCTTATATTGATTAAAACTGCTCAGCCATTAGCTCAGGCCTACCATACACTTAAATTCAGCCCATTTCCACCCCGGCCAGCAGTGTTTCAATGGGAACTCGACCACCCTAAGGACAGAATGATAGGGACAGGAGACACAAAGGAATACACCAAGACAAGATTCTGATCAAGTTGCAACTTTATTTTTCTCCAGGAGGGTTTATTATAGTTCCTGCAGGGTAGGGGGAGCAAGAAGCTGTTATCTGCATAGGGTGGGACAAGCTAACAGGATGTTTGTATAGGATGTTTACAGGGTGAAAAGGTCAAGGGCTCTGACTCAATGTCCTGTTGCTAGGCAACCTGACTGTAAGATGATCTAGTTCCCTGTCTTATCGGGGGTCTGTATTTTTCCACTAACTAGAGATTCTGTCCTTGTCCCTGACACATTTCTGTTAATCTACATGTTGTCACATATTCTGTGGCTTTACCTATGTGTCATTATTTGCGGCTCCCTGGATGGCAGGCTGGTGTCTCTTCACTCAGCCTTCCTCTTCCCAGAATTCTCCTTGTCTGCTTATCCTACCTACACTTCCTGCCTGGCTACTGGCCAATCAGCTTTTTATTTATCAACCAATCAGCAATACAATCACAACATACAGAATATCCCACAGCACTCAAGAGCATAATTAACATAGACTACATATATTAGAAAAATATCACATTTTAAAAATATGAATAGTTGTTAATTCAATATTTAGCAAAGGCTGAACATGATACTTTTAATGTTTACTACTCTAGAAAGTGCTCACTCAGCACAGTTTTGAAAAGATAAGATAATTTTATCTAAATCATCTAATCTCTTTCTTTCTTTAGTTATTTCTTTTTTCCTTTGAGAAACAGTCTCACTATAAAGTCCTGGATGATTAGAAACTTGTTATACAGACCAGGTTGACCTCATACATGCAGTGATACCCTGCTTCAGTTTAAGAATGCAGTGGTTCCAGTGATGTATCACCCTGTCTGGCCCTAAATCATCCCATATTTTGAATAAAATGTTCCACTTAACATGTGATACCTTAAGGTAATGAGGCTTTTATAAATATCTGTATTTTTCCTTATCATGGTCTTTTATTCCTTGTTTTCCCTCTCTCTTCTTGATCCGGCTGGGATCTCCTGCTCCCCTACGCTCTCCTTCCCTTGAACCTTGCCCTTCCTTACTCTCACTCACGTCCATGTTGTTCATGTAGATCTCATCCATTTCTCTGTCATTAGACGATCCCCGCATCTTTCTTGGACCTCTGTTTTCTAGATAGACTCCCTGGAGTTGTGAGTAGCAGTCTAGTCATCTTTGTTTTATATCTAGTATCCTCCTATGAGTGAGTATATACCATGTTTGTCTTTATGAGTCTGGGTTACCTCAATCAGAATGATTTTCTCTAGATCTATCCATTTGCCTGCAAACCTCATGATGTCATTAGAAGAAGCAAAATGCTAGAGAGGTCCACAGAAATCCACAAAGATACCCCCACAATAGACTACTGGCAATGGTCCAGAGGCAACTGGAACTGACCTACTCTGACAATAGGATGGCCAAATATCCTAATTGTTGTGCTAGAAACCCCATCCAATGACTGAGGGAAGCAGATGCAGAGATCCATGGCCAGGCTCCAGGTGGAGCTCCAGGAGTCCAATTGGTGAGAAAGAGGAAGGTTTGTATGAGCGAGAATTGTTGAGACAAAGGTTGGAAAAAGCACAGGGACAAATATCCAAACAAAAGGAAACATATGAACTATGAACCAATAGCTGAAGAGCCCCCAACTGGATCAGGCCCCCTGGATAAATAAGATAGTTGATTAGCTTGATCTGCTTGGGAAGCATACAGACAGTGGGACCGGGTCCTTTCCACAGTGCATGAACTGGCTGTTTGGAACCTGGGGCTTATACAGGAACACTTGGCTCAGCCTGGGAAGAGGGTACTGCACCTGCCTGGACTGAGTCTACCAGGTTGAACTCAATCCTCAGGGGAGTCTTTGCCCTGGAGAAGATGGGAAAGGGGAGTTGGCTGGGGGGAGGGGGAGGGGAGGGAACAAGAGAATCTGTGGCTGACATGTAAAATTACATTTAATAAATAAAATTTTTAAAAAATCTGTATTTTTCCTACAAGCATTTTGAATAACAATCAAACATGCTCAGAGAAATAAAACTTTCATGCATTTTTAAGTAGAAAAAATATGATTTTCATTGTAACAATATCATTCATTGCATTGTTTTAATTTTTATATTATATACAGAGCTATAGACAAAGGACATCTAGCACTCAATAAAATAAGGAAATGAATCTTTTTCTCAAATCAAGATTTGAAAATTAAAAAAAATAGAAAATTTAGTATGTTATATTCTCCCAGTGTGAAACCTATATCTTCATTAAAAATGCACGTTTTAGATAGGTGTTAGGAATCTAGTTTGCATTTGAGTTAATTAAGGATACATTAAAATGAATGAAGTTTATTGTTTTTCAGGTAAATATAACAACTTCCATTTGACATAATATTGGGCTTTGAATAACAAATCAAATTCATTTCATTTTGGCTTTCAGTCCAGCAATTCCCAATTCCTATTTGCATTTCTGGGTGACCTAGAAGCTATGAAAATATGCATATATTGCTGTTCTCCATTCTACCTTTAGCACTCTAAAGATCATAGCTATCCATTTGGGTTTTTTTTGCATAATTTGTTTCTATTTTTTTATTTACAGTAATATCATAGAATTGGCAAAATAGTCTTAGGAAAACAACATTCCCTGACAAAATATATAGAATGAAATGAGAATGGAAAGGGGATGAGACTCTTGAGAGAAGTAAGCACACATATTTTCCATGAGAGTTCTTTAATATTTTTTACTTATTATATTTATTTATTTAGGTTTTGGGGTACATTGTGCATGTGTATATACATGTGTGTCTACACGTGTGTGTGTGTGTGTGTGTGTGTGTGTGTGTGTGTGTGCATATACAAAGTTATGAGTACCATAATATGAATGTAGAAAAGTCAGAACAGTTTGTTGCTGTTATATGGGTCCCCAATATCCAACTGAGGTTATTGGAATTGGTGGGGGCATATTTATCCACTGATTAGACTAAGTTTTTCTTTTTAATTTATATGAGAGAGAGAGAGAGAGAGAGAGAGAGAGAGAGAGAGGGAGGGAGAGAACATGACAATACTAAGGGAGTGGCAATGGTGATGAAAAAGGCATGCTACTAATGTTAGACATTTCTACAGTTTTTTTTTCTCAGTAGTTTGGGAGTGATTTTTGTCTTGCCCTCTGGTATTCTTCCTCCAAAGGGCAGATAATGTTAAATTTGCATCTGTATAAAATAAACCACCAGAAATTCAATGTTAGAAATGTCATCCTGTTGGCCTGCGTCCTGCTATGAGGAGTCTTTCATTCAAAAGAAAAGCTTGAACTTCCCCTGAGATTATATTTGATCCTCAAATCTTTTTCTTCCTACCAAAAGCAGAAGTTAAAGAGAATAAAATGTCCTCAACAAATGTGGTTTTTTTTTTTTCTGCAAACAAGAAGCACCAGAGGAGTTGGAAAAAAACATAAAAGAGAATTAGAGTAAAGACTCAGATAAGATCATTCCTTTATTCCACAATTTGTCTTTACATAACTCCTGGAGCTGAAGTTGCATTAAATGAAAGGACACTTTCTTCATCACAGGAGGAACAAAAATCCCCAGTAATCTATAAATGCTGGTCTCTTCATGCTAATATTGAGTGACAACTTGTGATCATCTGTCTTCAATAGAGTATTGTTAGTATGTGTTCTTTGAACTTGAGCCAATACTTGATACTGTTGTCTTAAATTAAATTATGAAAATTTTGAAATATACAAAACAGCACTACCACATAAAAGCAAATAAAAATCTGTTTGCTGAAATTCATTCGTGACAATCCAAAGTTTTTTTTCTTATTTTGTTGTGCACAAAACTGGCTAATACTACCTTCCTCTCTGATAAGTAAATACTTGTACTCCCATAATGTACTCAAAGATGACAGTTAACTAAACAAGTTGTGTGGGAAAAGATCTCTAGATTATTTTTTCCAGGGGTAAATTAAAATGTGTTTCGAACTAAGGATAAAAAAATTCATAAAATTTTTTTGAATTAAATACTAGTCTTTCAAACACTTCTATTCTTACATTCTGAAGACTTCAATAATACATTTATGTTCATGATAGTAACATCAATGAAAATACTCTTGCTACCATTGGTAGTCTACTGAAATCTTATTTTGTGCTATCCTACCTTTAATATATCTAAAATCTCTATGGGAGAAAACAGTTTTGCAAGATTATCATGGAATTATTGACAGTTAGAACCATGCCATAGGAAACAATATGGATTCTATGAGTAGGAGTCAAATAAGTAATCACCTACATTCTATATATCTTGCTAAATGTTGTAATAAAAATAATTAACAAGACAAAAGTAGATGTCTGCTTTCATGGAGCATTGCCTACCAGATGTTTTCTTTTGTATGTATGTAGATAGCTGAGGAATTGTAGTTGGAATTTTTCCTGTGTCCTGGCTGGCTGGAAGTTGGGACAAATCTCTTCTACTTTCATTCCCCCAAGTAAACACACCAAGGCTTATGTTAATTAGATCTGCTTGTCCATTATCTCAGGCTTATTGCTGACTAGCTCTTACACTTGAATTAACCCATAATTCTTATCTATGTTTAGCCACATGGCTTGGTACCTTTTCTCAGTTCTGCCTTATCATCTTGCTTCCTCTGTGTCTGGCTGGTGACTCCTGACTCAGTCCTCCTCTTCACAGAATTCTCCTTGTATCTCACCCTGCCTATACTTCCTGCCTGGCTACTGGCCAATCCGCATTTTATTTATCAATCAAATCAGAGCAGCACATATTCCCAGCATACAGAATGACATCCCACAGCACCTCCCCTTTTCTGTCCAATCAAAAATGAAGGGTTTAACTTTAACATAGTAAAATTACATATAATAGAACAGTTATCAAAAAAGAATTACATTTACTAGTCTGTTTGTATTTAGCAAAATTAAAGAAAATATCCTATCTAATATTTGTGAGTCTAAAGTTTCATATCTAATTTATCTTCTATAATAACCAATGAAATTATAACTATCTAGTCTTCAACTACATCAAATTACCAAGAAGGGTATCATATTATCTAAGTAAATGGGAAATGCATTGTAAACAACTTTCAAAATTTGGAAATGACAAAGACAGTTGCCTTCCTGGACAGTCATCCAAATTCCTCTGCAACATTGTGGCATCCATCTTCAGCCTATAGGCCTAGAGTCTCTCAGTCACTTCTCTCTGTTTCCTGTACAATGTCTGGCAGTTTCTTCTATGAAGCAGGAACCTGAAGGACCATATTGCCTTGCAAAGTTCAGTGGTCACCTTCCAATGGGTCCTGCATGTCCAGTCGATACAACATTTTGTTGAGCAGCCCAGGTAAGAGCAGTCTAGGCCAAAAAAATGGCTATTTTTGCCAAGAAGACTATAAACTCCATATGGAGTGTCTTTGGTGCCATTTTTCTCTCTGAAGTAAATTGGTGCTGCCAGGAGCAGATGTATCTCATTTTCCAGGAAAGTCTAAGTTTTTAAAACATTTTAAATGTCATATTCTGTAGGTTTTTCAAATGTTTAAAGATTACCTGCCTAATTGAATTGTATCTATGTATACCTAGAAAACTTGAAATGATTATAATATTTATTATTATAGAAGACTAATTAGTAATCTGTATTTTTAATTATCCACTACAATTTAAATGAGTTACATAAACATAATACCTTAAAAGAGTTTAGAATTGTATAAAGTATAACAAAATGAACTTTAAATTTGTATTAATAAACTAAAATCTATAGCAATGTAAAATATTATGGCCTTTCACTTTGAAAAGGTTTGATCACTCCTGGATTTTCACTTATGTTTTGATGGTGAGATGGTTCTTTTAATCTTTTTCCTCTTTAAGTGTCTCTTACAGCATATTTGGCAACAATGAGCAGCCACTATGGCAACTCTACAGGTATTAATGGCTCTTAGACATCCAACTCATAGCCCTCCACAAAAGCTTATGCATGTTTGGTGCTCTGAACTTCAAAAGGCTACTGCCTGATCCTCCCCATACAGGGTGACTCCCCAGTGATGGATCCTCCATGAGGGCTGATAGTAAATGATAGGTAAGAGCTTGTTTGGCAAGCCTACCTAAGACAGGGACAGTTTAGTTGCTGCACACACCCACCCCCACCCCCACCCCGCCCTATAGGCAGGGTCAACAAGGCCAGAGCAAAGATCTCTGACTTCTACTGAGCACCCACATAATAAAATAAAAAAGTGGATACATAGTAGGATAGGCCTATATGGTTGAGGATATTGGCTCAAACCAGTTGCCAAGAAATACACATAATGTACTTCCATATTAGCCAACCTGAATTTCGCCCAAAGGCCTAGCAACAGGCTATTAGAGTTCTTGGTCACTATCAGAGTTCCTGATTGTGCCCAGCCAATGAGGGATGACCATGCAATGCCACCAGATTGAAACACAGCTTGGGTGCTAAGAGGAGGGTATATAAGGCCTTCCACATTATTGAATAAATGAATTTGGTGTTTGCCTTTAACTGACTCCCAGTGTCTGTGTCAATGATGCCACACATTCTCACCCCCTCCCCTGAGGTAGTCATTACAATCCAGCAACAGTTGACATATCCTCTACCTATGCTGAAGAGATATTTCATTATGTCCCACCCAGAAATATCCCATGACAGGAAGAAAAGGTCAAATATCTATAAGAAGGTAGTTAAAAGAAACTGTGTGATGATAGAATTATCTTATATATCGGTTGTATTAATAGTCATAATTTGTCTGTGATATATTGAGGTTTTGAAAGACATTGATTCTGAGTTAAAGCGACTAATCATGTAATAAGTATATAGTACCATTGCTATTCTATAGTACTACAATTTTACCACATTAAATATTCAGGCAAAATCCATTGAAAATGAGTTATAAGCAATCCATTTTTAAAAATTAGATTTCCAAAACAAGTCAGATATTTTGTTCTCTCATAGAAAATTTTACTTCTACCTTCATTTTCAAGAGGATAATAGAAAACCCCATGTAGATGTAACCAACCGTCTTATTAAATAAGAAACACAGAAACAATGTAAAAGAGAAAGCCGAGAAGTCAGAGCTCAGAGCTAAAATCTCACCCTTCCTCCTGCTGTCCCAGCTTCGCAAAAAGAGACCTACTTCCTGTTGGTTCGTTTTTTTATAGTATGTTGTTCTGCCTTCTCATTGGTTGTAAACCCAAACAAATGACTGCCTCGTCACTGTCTGAATGTACAGCCTCCTAGGTCTTAAAGGCATATGTCTCCAATGCTGGCTATATCCCTGAACACACAGAGATCTTATGGGATTAAAGGCGTGTGCCACCACTGCCACACTCTTGCTATGGCTCTAATAGCTCTGACCCTGAACACACAGATATCTATGGGATTAAAGGCATGTGCCACCACCGCCACACTCTTGCTATGGCTCTAATAGCTCTGACCCCCGGACAACTTTATTTATTAACATACAATAAAAATAAAAATTCAGTACAATTAGATTACCACCACATTTCCCCTTTTCTATTTTAATAAAAAGAAAAAGAAAGCAAATGGTTATAACTAACAAAAGAAAAACTATATACAAAAGTACAATAACTATATACAATATATACAAGTAATAAATACCTAAACAGGTATTTGACAAATCAGAGAAAATAATTCCATTATCTATCCTATTTTGGTAAATCCAAGATGTATCTAATGCACTTTCTATCCTAATTAATTTTCAACTATAACTAACTAATCTTCAACCATAACTAACTAATCTTCAACTCCCTCAGAGACCCAAGAAGGGAATAATATTAGCTAACAAAAATAAAAACAGGAAGTGCATGCAAGCAACTTCCAAAAAATTTTGTGAGTTGACAGAAACAGCCAGCTGCCTGGGCAGTCACCTGAGGTTTCTCCGCAGTGTTGGGGCATCATCTTCAGCCTATAGGCTTAGTGTATCTGACAGACTCATTTGTGAAGTAGGATGTACACAAGGTCAACAGTTCAACCTCACATTGGGTGAGAGCAGTCCACGTACCAGAAACACCTGAATTCCACTAGTGTCCTGTCATGATTCAGGATTTTAAATTCTGGAAATTGTTGACAGTTTTTAAATTCAGCTGTCCATTCTTCTTGGCTGTGTATATATGGCTTCATCTCAGCATCCCCTTCTTCTCTACATCCCTCTATTAAATGCCAGTCTACTTTTGAGAGGCATGAGCTTTCAGCTGCTGTTCCATTGTGCAACAGAATCCATCGGCCCTCTGCCTGTTAAGCTGCCTTCGAAGAAAAGGGCACTGTACCTTTTCCGGATGCGAAGGCCACTTCAGGGATGGGGCCATATTGTCCTGGCCTCAGAAGATGCCTTTTGATAAAGCCATAACCACACTTGTTTTGGCAAGAATCAGTAGTCCCTTGTTTCGTGATCTGTCTGTCCATTTTGTCCTGTTGATTCGAGGATACTTTGTTGTCCAGTGGCTAACTTTTGCTAAAATGAAAGTTGACTCCATATGCAGTTTCTTCAATGCCCATATTTTCTCTAAAGTAGATTGGTACTGCCAGGAGCTGACATGTCTCAAAAAAGAAAAATTTTCTAAGTTATTAAAACATTTTAAATGCCATATTCTGTAGATCTCTGAAGGGTTTGAAGATGACCTGTCTAAAACATCTCTGCTCAATTTTTAAAACATATCTAATATGACTATAAGTTCTATGATAATGTCTAACTACTAGCTTTCATTTCTTTATATCCTAATAGTTGATAATAATAACATTCAAGGATCAGAAATTTGCATTACATTGTTAAATGAATGGTATAAATACAATTAGAAATATACATATAGCATTTTCTAACAATATCAATTTCAAATTTGTATACAATATAAAACAATCCAATCCAATGTAAAGTATTTAAAACTAGTAATTGTCTTTTTCTTTTCTTTCTTTTTTTTCTTTCTTTCTTTCTTTTTTTTTTTTAAACAAGAACCTTAAATCTAATCTCCTTTGCTTAGCCTTTTTCCTAACCCTTGACAATAACTTGTAACCAACCCCCCTAAATACTGAAAATTATCCCAGACCCAAAACCCATTAAAAAGACCAAAAAAACCACCCGCCCCACACCACCTCTTTGGGAATGTGGGCGTCTTATTCTTAAAATTGCTTCCTGCTGCGTATGGGCGAAGTTTTCTTTATCCTGAAAGAAAAATTTTAGGTTAATTGTCAAATTCTAAGAGAGGTAACTATATCCTTCATTATCTAGTCTGTGTATAATGCCAAAGTTCAGGGTTTATCTCAAGTCCTTATTCAAGTAGTCTTTGAGACTGGATCATCTCAGCTAGTCATCTCAAAATTGCTCTGAGCATCTTATAGTTCAAAGCTGATCTATGGATGATGTTTGTCAGCTTAATGATATTATTGTCCACGTGGAATTGTTGTTGTTGTGGGGCCCCATCTTCTTTCTGGAGACTTCAGTTGATGTTAGGCCTGGCCATGATTTCCTGCAGAAAACTGATAAGAGACTCGAACACAAAGACATATATATGCAGGTAATTGAAGCCTTTTTTTTTCTAGAATTGGTTAGTACTCTATATAACCATTCATATCTTAACAAAGTTTAAAATGTATATATCTATATATCTATATATCTATATATGTTAATCTTGTAAATTTTGATAAAAAATTCATACTTTAAGAAAAGTTTAAAGAATCAGAATAGAATCAAAGAGTTGAGATTAGTAATAGAATAGTCCATTAATTTTGCTTTTGTCCTGTACCATAGCAGAAGATGGCTCTTATTCTGGCATGATACAGGGAGTTTGCATTTTCCTTTTAACAACATGCTTGATTTTAAAGAAGGAGAGAGCCATTCTCCAACTCCAAAGTCAGCTTTAAATTTTAATTGAACTGGGACTATTAGAAAACCAATAGTGTTAAATCTTTAGAGAAAAGCAGAAACAAACATTTAGAAAGACATAAAAAATTTTTTAGATAATATATACCCATACACCGTTTCACTCTGTTTCTTGGGATAGATGATTTGTCACTTTTCTTCAGTTGTCTCATTTGTCCAGTATTCTTCAGATTCCTTAACCTTCATTCTCCTAAAAGACAAAAACAAAAACCTTTCCCCAAGACTAATTTTGGGGATGTTTCCTTTTGACAAGTTATTATCTGATTAAATGAAAAGGCATGTGTTATTGATACAAGTTAGTTTAAATTGGATGTTCATGCTGGTTGATGAACTATCACCTCCTCAATTAAGAGGTCTCTCTTGTTCAAATCGAACCTTTATCAATTTTGATGGTACCCACAGCTTATCTTCTCCTGTAGAAACAAAAGCAAAACCTCGTCCCCAATGTAATACATACCCTGGTTTCCATTCTGAGGTCAGCACATCCTTAAAGTATATAGGCTGATTTAATTCTGTAGTTTTTTCTATTATCCAATGTCTCTCTGCAGCTGTTGTTCCTTCCTCATTGGCATTCAGAAAATTCAAAGTTAGAAGAGCATTATGCAGTCTATTTCTGGGGGTTTTTGTTACGCATTTCTGTTTATTTAGCATATCCTTTAGAGTTCTGTTTGATCTTTCTATAACTGCTTGACCTGTAGGATTATGTGGTATGCCTGTAATATGCTTTATATTGTAATAAGCAAAAAACTGTTTCATTTTAACAGATACATATGATGGAGCATTGTCAGTTTTGATTTGTGCAGGTATAACCATGATGGCCATAACTTCTAGCAAATGAATGATTACAGAATCAGCTTTTTCAGAACTCAAAGCAGTTGCCCATTGAAATCCTGAATAAGTATCGATAGTGTGGTGTACATATTTCAATTTTCCAAATTCTGCAAAGTGAAACACATCCATCTGCCAGATCTCATTTCTCTGAGTACCCTTTGGGTTACATCCTGCTGGTAATGGCGTCTGATTGTAGAAGGAACAAGTAGGACATTTCTTTACTATTTCTTTGGCTTGTTGCCAGGTTATGGAAAAATCCTTTTTTAAACCTTTGCTATTGACGTGATGTTTTTTATGAAATTCTGAGGCCTCCAGCACATTTCCTATCAATAATTTTTCAATCTCATCATTGCCTTGTGCTAGAGGGCCTGGCAGACCAGTATGGGATCGAATGTGAGTTATATATAAAGGATGATTCCTTTTCCTGATTGTATCTTGTAATTGAATAAATAGTGAAGTTAATTCCGAAGCATCAGGGATAAATTCTGCAGTCTCAATATGTAACACCACTCTTTCAGCATACTGAGAGTCAGTTACTATGTTGAGAGGTTCTGAAAAATCCATTAATACCAACAGAATAGCATACAATTCTGATTTTTGAACTGAATTATACGGACTTTGAACCACTTTACTTAAATTTTCTGATTTGTAACCTGCCTTTCCTTCTTTGTTGGCATCTGTATAAAATGTACGAACTCCAGATATGGGTTTTTGCCGTACAATTCGAGGCAAGATCCAATCAGCTCTCTTTATAAGATCAATTCTATTGCTTTTGGGACATTTGCTGTTAATTTCTCCCAAAAAATTACTGCAAGCTCTTTGCCAAGGTTCATTTTCTGTCCATAATTTTTCAATGTCCTCCTTAGTTAATGGTACGACAATTTCTGCTGGGTCTATGCCTGCTAATTGACGAAGTCTCAGTTTTCCTTTGTAAATCAAGTCAGAGATTTTTTTCCACATAAGTTTTTAATTTTTTATTTGGTTTATTTGGTAAAAATATCCATTCCAATATAATATCTTCCCTCTGCATTAATATTCCAGTAGGAGAACGCCTAGAAGGTAAAATAACCAAAATGCAATCCAGCTTTGGATCAATATGATCCACATGTCCTTCATGTACTTTCTTTTCTACCAAGGCCAATTCTTTCTCAGCTTCAGGTCATAATTCTCTTGGACTATTTAAGTCCTTGTCACCTTCTAAGGTTCTGAACAAATTAGTCAGTTCATCATTTTTTTACCCCAACAATAGTTCGTAGATGAGAAATATCTCCAAATAATCTTTGAAAGTCATTAAGAGTCTGTAGTCTATCTCTCCGAATTTGTACCTTTTGGGGTCTAATTTTTTTCTAGCTCTATTTTATATCCTATATAATTAATAGAATCTCCTCTTTGTATCTTTTCAGGAGCAATTTGTAATCCCCAGCAAGGCAAAATTTTCTTTACTTCTTCAAATATTATTTCTAAAGTATCTGCATTTGAGTCAGCTAGTAAAATATCATCCATATAATGATAAATTATAGATTTAGGAAATTTTTTACGTATCACTTCCAATGGCTGTTGTACAAAATATTGGCACAGAGTTGGGCTATTCAACATTCCCTGAGGGAGGGCCCTCCATTGAAATCTTTTAACCGGTTGAGAATTATTATAAGTAGACACTGTAAAAGCAAATCTTTCTTTGTCTTTTTCTTGTAAGGGTATTGAAAAGAAACAGTCTTTTAAATCAATAACTATGAGAGGCCATCCTTTTGGTAACAGAGTAGGCAAAGGCATCCCAGATTGTAGAGAGCCCATTGGCTGAATTACTTTGTTAATTGCCCTAAGGTCTGTTACCATTCTCCATTTACCACATTTCTTTTTAATAACAAATACAGGAGAATTCCAAGGGCTGGTTGATTCTTCAATATGCTGAGCATTTAACTGTTCTTCTACCAGCTCTTCTAAAGCCTGGAGTTTCTCTGTTGTTAAAGGCCATTGTTGGACCCATACAGGCTTGTCTGTTAACCATTTTAAAGGTAGAGCTGTTGGTGTCTTTGGAAGATCATCAGTTATTGTGCCCTGTTCTTGTATAATATGGATGGCTGGTGACCATTCATTAGAACAATATCTTCTAATATTTCTCTCAGTAACATGTGCTAGTTTATGATTTGTTTCTGAGATTGGAGGGATGTTAATCTGAGTATTCCATTGTTGCAACAAGTCTCGACCCCACAGGTTCATAGTTATGTTAGCCACATATGGTTTTAATTTTCCTCTCTGTCCTTCTGGACCTATACATTCGAGCCATCTTGTACTCTGTTTCACCTGAGATAATGTCCCAATTCCTAACAGTTGAACGTTTACCTCCTGAAGAGGCCAAGTTGGATGCCAAAATTCTGGTGCAATTATGGTAACGTTCTCACCTGTGTCTACCAGACCAGACAACAAAACACCATTTATTTTTATCGTTAATTTTGGTCTTTGTTCATTAATAGAAGTTTGCCAAAAAATTTTCTTTATGTTTTCTCCTGAATTTTCTATTCTCTCTGTTTCATCATCCTGACCAGCATGATTTATTCCAATAGGCATTTGGTTATTTAATCACTCTCCAGAGCAGGCATTTCCTCTATGGCTGCAGGAAAGGTTTGAACTGGATTTGCACTGGGGGCCTGCCTGAGGCCCCTCTGGGAGTTTCCCGAAGACTGAGGCAAAGGATTACCCTGTCTGTCCTTTGTTGATCTACATTCGTTGGTCCAGTGTTTTCCCTTACCACACCTTCTACATACTCCAGAAGGAAGGGGCATTCTGTTGCCATTGTTCCTTGAAGAAACATTGTTTCTGGGAATGACCTGTCTACAGTCCCTTTTCAAATGTCCTTGCTTTCCACATCCAAAACATCTAACACTCCTCAAACCTTTTGAAATTACTTCTCCTACCCATGTATCATCATGCTCATCAGCTTCAACATTAATTGTTTCTCTAATCCAATCTTCCATAGGTGCAGATCTTGCCCTTAATGGCCTGATTATTCTTTTGCATGCTGCATTCGCATTCTCAAAGGCCAAAGATTCAATTATTGCCTTACCAGCTTCTGAATCCGAGACCATTCTCTTTACTGCTGAAGCCAGTCTTTGTAAAAAATCTGTAAAAGACTCTTTTGGGCCTTGCTTCACCTTTGTAAATGACTCAGATTTTTTTCCTGGTTCCTCAACTCTGTCCCATGCATTCAAGGCTGCCGTTCGACATAAAATTAGTGTTTGGACATCATATAAACATTGTGTTTGTGCTGAAGCATATTGGCCTTCGCCCATAAGCTGATCCTGGCAAACTTGTATTCCTTTATCCCTCCATTGTTTTTCTATGTTTTTAGCCTCCTCCTTAAACCAAGTCAGAAATTGAAGTATCTGGCTGGGTTCCAGAACACCTTGTACAAGGTCCCGCCAGTCCTGTGGTACTATCCTATTATATGTTGACCAAGAGTTTAACATTTGCTTTACATATGGGGAATGCATGCCATAAGATACTATTGCCTCCTTAAACCTTTTTAAATCCAACATTTCAATTGGAGCCCAAGTATTTTGTGTAGCTATTTGATCAGGCATCTGCTGTACGGTTACAGGATAAATTAAGGGTGACTGTGTGAAAACAGGCTTTCTTTCTGCAACCTTATGATCCCGACTTGAAACAACTTCACTGTTAATTTCTTCTGTCTGAATTTTTACAGGTTTAACAAGTTCTTCTAAAGCTGTTATCCTGGCACTTAAATTGACTATCTTTTTAAATATTAAAATGTGGATTAGCATAGTGATAAGGTGCATAATTCCACCAATACTAATATTATATAGTTGTTCCATTGCCAGACTGCCTAAAATTTCGAACAAAAACCAATTTTCTTCCAATGTACACATAAAACCCATTTGTTTTTTAATGTGGAAAAAATTCTCTTTTAGATAGTTTCCTTTAAAATATCTGATATGTTATGACTTACCAAATCTGCGTAGAACAGTAGAAATCTGAGGGGATTTTCAAAGCAGCCACCTAGTGTCCCAGGTGTAAATCCAAAGAGAAAGAGAGAGAGAGAGAGAGAGAGAGAGAGAGAGAGAGAGAGAGAGAGAACAAGAAAGCGTAGCTGGCTAAAGTTTAAATGCAGCCACGTGTTCCCTCTTGTGCCGAGTCAAGGCTTGGGTCTGGCTTCCTTAAGCTCCGACCACGTGCGTTGGCTTTACAGGCAGGGCAACTCTGAGTTGTTTGTGGCACCGGCTTTAAGCAAGCAGGATTTAAGCAAGCAGCTCACCGATAGTCCAGCCTGAGGTCAAGCAGAACTAGACCCAGGCTAAGAAGCCGCTGCTCGGACTAAGAAGCCGATCGCCGCCGGCCGCCACGTGCCGCCGCAGCCGCCACTGCCGCCCTTGTGGGAAAGCTGACCTGCCGCCAAGCCAAGCAGTTTTTAATGGATTCTTGTCACGTTGGGCGCCAGATGTAGATGTAACCAACCGTCTTATTAAATAAGAAACACAGAAACAATGTAAAAGAGAAAGCCGAGAAGTCAGAGCTCAGAGCTAAAATCTCACCCTTCCTCCTGCTGTCCCAGCTTCACAAAAAGAGACCTACTTCCTGTCGGTTCGTTTTTTTATAGTATGTTGTTCTGCCTTCTCATTGGTTGTAAACCCAAACACATGACTGCCTCGTCACTGTCTGTATGTACAGCCCCCCAGGTCTTAAAGGCATATGTCTCCAATGCTGGCTATATCCCTGAACACACAGAGATTTTATGGGATTAAAGGCGTGTGCCACCACCGCCACACTCTTGCTATGGCTCTAATAGCTCTGACCCTGAACACACAGATATCTATGGGATTAAAGGCGTGTGCCACCACCGCCACACTCTTGCTATGGCTCTAATAGCTCTGACCCCCGGACAACTTTATTTATTAACATACAATCAAAATAATAATTCAGTACAATTAGATTACCACCACAACCCCAAGAAATAAACATCATAAGAAAAAGGATGTGCTATGCAAATCTCTACAACTTTTCCATCTTTATTGCAGTGAAACATATCTCTCAAAATTCAAAGTGATGTTTTAAAGTTATTCTCAAATAACTGGCACTTGTAGCTGTTTGTAGCATTGATTCTCAGTCTGCCATGTGTGCTGAACAAGTTGAACATTGGCTCTAGGGTTTGGCATGTATGTTTGTTCACTCTGTTCAATGATTTTGAATGACCTCCAAACAAACTCATAAACATAATATTCAGAACAAATTCCATTTTTTTCCACTTAGCTTTCTCCCGACATATAAATCATTTGCATGAGTTTGTGCTGATATACTTTTTACTTTTCCATTTTTTATTCATTTGTGTTAAATTAAATTTCTTATTTATGCCGATGCATAGAAACCATTGCAACTATATGAATTTATATATTATGAGATATTTCAATATTTGCATATATTTCATTATACTTATGCCAGTTTAAACATATCTATTGACTCAAACATGTATCATTTTAATTGTGAAATCATTGATAATTCTTTCATCTAGCATTATATGCATTATTGTTTTCCAACATAAATATTCCATAGAAAACTAAACTGGCTTCTTACTTTAAGCACAAAAATAAAATTCATGTATAGGGAAATGACTCAGTAGGAAAAGTGCTACCTGTGCAAGCTCAGATTCTCAGTACGTGAAGCCACTGAGACAGCTTCATGTGTCTACAACACCAATACTAGACAGTAGAGACAGTCCTGAAGACTCACTTGCCAGGAAAAAAAGCCTAATAGGTTTTCTCCAGGTTTAGAGACAAATGCTTTCTTGAAAAATGAGGAGGAAAGTAATGGAGACTCTCAGCATTGTTTTCTGACTTCCATATGCAAAATCATGGGAGAACACAATAGCAAACACACATACACACATAAATAAATGAAATGTTTTTAAAAATTAGAAGTAAAAAATGTAATTCCTCTAGATAAATTCTTTTTTAATAAATCTTCTATTGAATATTTTTAATGATCAGGTACTACATAGGTCTCTAAGCACTGCAGCCTCCAACTCCATAGCAATAACTTTTTATCTTTGTGTTGTAGGTAGTTATTACCTACATGTAAATTACCTGTTATCTCTTGTACATATGTTCAGTATGCATTGGCCATTCTTTGAAATTTTGTATTCATTTTTAAAAGAATTTCTGCAGGCCTTTAATTTGTATGAGATAAGCATGCATAAGTAAAATTATGATTACACATGCAGTTAAGCTTTTTTTCAGTAGATGAAATATGAAAATGCATACTATTGTAAATTTTTGAAAGTTTACATATTTGGTAAATATTTAAATCTAATCTTATGTTGCATGACTAAATAGCTTCTTATTCTGTATAATGCTATTATAATAATCTATTTATACATTACTTGTACTCACATAGAAAATGTGTATGCTACTGGATGAAGGCTCTATGATGACAGGCTATTCACTAACCTGATTACCAGAATAGTCCAGTTCAGGCTCCCTTATGGTGATATTTTATTTGTACTGAAATGTGATTTTATTTGTATGTTACTAAATAAAGTTGCCTGGGGGTCAGAGCTAATAGCAAGCCATAGCAGAGCTGGGCATTCATGGTGCACACCTTTAATCCCAGCACTTGGTAGGCAGAGCTAGGTAGATCTCTGTGTGTTCAAGGATACAGCCAGCATTGGAGACACATGCCTTTAATCTCAATACCAACCATAGAAGACCTGGAGGTCTATACAGACAGGCAGTGATGAGGCAGTCATGTGGCTGGGTTTACAACCAATGAGAAGGCAGAACAGAAAGTCTATATAAAGACTAACACACAGGAAGTAGGTCTCTCTGGGCTGAAGCAGGAAGGGTAAGGCTCTTTGCTCTGACCTCCTGGGCTTTTATTTTTACATTGGCTCTGTTTTTCTTATTTAATAAGATGGTTACTTCTACACCTGGCACCCAACGTTCTTGGTATGAATTCATGAAAAAGGTGCTTGCCTGCAGTCTTGTGGGCCCCAGCTCAGGCCCAAGCTACACTCAGCTGGTTGTGGTGGTGCACGCTGGTAGGATTTACTGAAGGAGGCAGAGGCAGGAGGATCCCGAGTTTGAGGCCGGCCTAGAAGGCCTGCTAAGGAAAAGTTTCTGCCCTGGACTAAACCACAAATGGTGGTGGGACCATGGAGGCGGAGGCAGCTGCTCCAAGTTGCTGGCTCATTCTCATCATGTTGGTGACTGTCATGATGCTGCTAGCTAAAACAAAAGGTTTACCCGCCACTTGTTTAGAGAATTGCCTGGACCATTGTGTTACAAGAAAGCATGGACAAAGGTCAGGTTGGAAAAATTTGGCAAGAAAATGGTGGGGAGAAAATGCTGTGAAGATTTTCTGTTCTATGGAAGAATGTTCCAAGAGATAGAAATTTATCAGACTGTGATTATTCCAAACCACAGAGGAGGCACAAAAATAAAAAATAAAAAAAAATCTGCAGAGAACTATGACCACGCTTAACAGTGATGTTGTGGGATGGTCTGTATGGCAAATTGCTCTGATTGGTCAATAAATAAAGCACTGATTGGCCAGTGGCCAGGCAGGAAGTAGGTGGGACAAGGAGAGAGGAGAATTCTGGGAAGCGGAAGGCTGAGGAGGGGAGACATTGCAGCCACCGCCAGGATAAGCAGCATGTAAAGACTCTGGTAAGCCACCAGTCACGTGGCAAGGTATAGATTTATAAAAATGGGTTAATTTAAGATAAAAGAACAGTTAGCAAGAAGCCTGCTATGGCCATACAGTTTATAACTGATATAAGTGTTTGAGTGATTATTTTATAAGTGGATTGTGGGACTGCGGGGCTTGGGGAACCTGGAGAGAAGCCCTCCAGCAACACAGTGACTTTAAAATCTTCAAAATGATTTTGAAAAGACTCCACAAAGATGATTCCACATGTACTATGGTAAAGCCATTAAGCTGATTAACAACAAGGAAAGATCTACTTTGGACTACAAACTGTTTATGACAATTTCAAGATGACTAGCTGAGATGATCCAGCCTGACAGACTAATCGAGCAAGGACTTGTGACAAGTCCTGACCTTTCCTACTATCAGTGACTGGACAAATGATATAGGACTTGACAAGTAACTCAAAAATTTACTTTTCAAGATTCCCTAAAGATATCTTCACCCCTAGAGAGCAAAAAGAAAAAGAGAAAATAGATATGAGATAGATCATCGAATCTACTCTGAGAAAAAAGGTAAAGAAATAAAAGGATAAATAGGTAGATCACTGAATATACACTGAAAAGAAAAAGGGGATGATATAAAAATGACAAAAGGTAGACTACTGAATCTATTATGAAAAGAAAAAAGAGAGAATATGGATATGATAAAATAAAAAGGGAGATTATGGAATCTACTTTTAAAAAGGAACTGCTTGTTTTAAATGAGATAAATAATGAAAAATTTTTGGTCTGAGTTTATCAAATGTTACTGGACTGGACATTGTGTGTATATATATAATATATATATTATATATATAATGGAGTTTTTATCTGAATCTGTCAAATGTTAATGGACTAGACATCGTGAATGTAATCTTGATTGTGTTTATTGTATATACTTATTGGATATAATTTTTCTTGTATTAGTTATAAGCTTTTTTAAATTTTAGACAAAAAAGGGGAAATGTGGTGGTATTGTGTTCCCCAAAATATTGTGTACTCTAATAAATTTAACTGGGGTCAGAGAACAGACAGCCACTAGATACAAAGGCTAGAAAATGGTGGCACTCACACCTTTAATCCTAGCATTCCAGAGGTAGAAATCCCTCTGGATCTCTGTGAGTTCAAGGCCACATTGGAAACAGCCAGGCATGGTGACACATGCCTTTATTTCCAGGGAGTGAGCCTTTAATCCCAGGGAGTGATGATAGAATGAAGAAAGATATATAAGGTGTGAGGAACAGGAACTAGAAGCATTTGGCTGGCTAAGCTTTTAGCTGGTGAAGCTTCAGGCTTTTGAGCAGCAATTCAGCTGAGACCTATTCTGGATGAGGACTCAGAGTCCTCCAGTCCGAGGAGACAAGACCAGCTGAGGATCTGGCAAAGTGAGGTAGCTGTGGCTTGTTCTGTCTCTCTGACCATCCAACATTTCACCCCAATAACTAGCCTTGGGTTTGATTTTATTAATAAGAACTTTTAAGATTCCTGCTACACTCCCTCTCAATTATTGCTAGTAGTTTAAGGTGGGTTCACCCTGTGGATTCCTGGGTACTTCCCTAGCACCCGGTTTTCTCCCCATTCCCATGATATCTTCATTTATCACAGTATCCCAGTAACTGATGGAAGCAGATGCAGAGATCCACAGCAGGGTTCCAGGAGTCCAATTGATGAGAGAGGATTCTATGAGCAAGGGACATCAAGATCATGATGGGAAAACATACAGATATGGCCAGCCAAACTAGTGGAAACTCATAAAGTATGGACCAATAGCTGTGGAACCTCCCTGGAACTGAACTAGGCTCTCTGGACAGGTGAGACAGTTGTTTAGCTTGAACTGGTTAGGGGACCCCCAGGCAGTGGGATCAGGATCCATCCCTGGTGAATGAGAGGACTTTTTGGATCCCAGCGCCTATGGTGGGACACCTTGCCCATTCTTGGTGCAGGTGGGAGGGGCTTGGACCTGCCTCAAATGAATGTACCAGGCTCTGCTGACTCCCCATGGGAGACCTTGCCTTAGAGGAGGTGGACATGGGTGTGGGTTGGGAGTGAAAGCTGGAGGGCGGGAGGAGGCAGAGGGGGATCTGTGCTTGGGATGTAAAATGAGTAGACATTTCTTAATAAAAAAAGAAATTATGTATGTTAGTTATTATTAAACTGTTTCAACCTCATTAAACTTCAAATAATCTTTATCTGATACTTAATATAACATGCTTTATAATTTTCTAAGCTATATGGTACCTGAAGAACAAAATTTTCTATCTTATAATTATACTTTTCTTTCCTGTCAGCTTTCATTTCATGGAAAACATACTTTCTAAATATAACTCAATTACATATTGAATAAAAATTATGTAAAGCATAAAAAAATAAAAAGACACAAAAATCACACACAATCCTATATATAAGGGAAAAGTATTTAAATTTCTAATTATTGTCTCCCTATACTTAAAAAAACATAGTTATTGCAAGGTGCCACATAGAACAATCATTTAAGAAAAACAAAGAATCAATGAAACAAAGAGTTGGTTCTTTGAGAAAATCAACAAAAAGACAAGCCCTTATCCAAACTAACCAAAAGGCAGAGAGAGAGCATACAAATTAGTAAAAGCAGAAATGAAAAGGGAGACATAACAACTGACAATGAGGAAATCCAGAGAATCATGAGGTCATACTTCAAAAATCTGTACTCCACAAAATTGGAAAATCTGGATAGGTACCACATACCTAAGTTAAATCAAGACCAGATAAACTAAACTAATTAAATAGACCAATAACCTCTAAGGAAATAGAAACAGTCATTAAAAGCCTCCCAACCAAAAAAAAAAAAACCAGATCCAGATGGTTCCAGGTCCAGATGGTTTCTATGCATAATTCTACCAGATCTACAAATAAGGGATAATACCAATACTCTTTAAATTGTTCCACACAATAGAAACAGAAGGAACTTTATCAAATTCCTTCTATGAGGCTACAATTACCCTGATACCCAAACCATACAAAGATGTAACAAAGAAAAGGAATTACAGACCAATCTCCCTCATGAACATTGATGCAAAAATACTCAACAAAATATTGGCAAACAGACTCCAAGAACACATCAAAACAATTATCCACCATGGTCAAGTAGGCTTCATCCCAGAGATGCAAGTTTGGTTCAACATACGAATGTCTGTCAATGTAATACACCATATAAACAATCTGAAAGAAAAAAACTACATGATCATTTCATTAGATGCTGAAAAAGCCTTTGACAAAATCCAACACCCTTTCATGATAAAGGTCTTGGAGAGATCAGAAATACAGGGAACATACCTGAACATAATAAAGGTAATTTACAGCAAGCCAACAGCCAACATCAAAATAAATGGAGAGAAACTCAAAGCAATTAAATGTGGTGGTAATCTAATTGTATTGAAATATTATTTTGATTTGTACTGAAATATTAATTTGATTGTATGTTAATAAATAAAGTTGTCTGGGGGTCAGAGCTATTAGAGCCATAGCAAGAGTGTGGCGGTGGTGGCACACGCCTTTAATCCCATAGATATCTGTGTGTTCAGGGTCAGAGCTATTAGAGCCATAGCAAGAGTGTGGCGGTGGTGGCACACGCCTTTAATCCCATAAGATCTCTGTGTGTTCAGGGATACAGCCAGCATTGGAGACATATGCCTTTAAGACCTAGGGGGCTGTACATTCAGACAGTGACGAGGCAGTCATGTGTTTGGGTTTACAACCAATGAGAAGGCAGAACAACATACTTTAAAAATACGAACCGACAGGAAGTAGGTCTCTTTTCGCGAAGCTGGGACAGCAGGAGGAAGGGTGAGATTTTAGCTCTGAGCTCTGACCTCTCAGCTTTCTCTTTTACATTGTTTCTGTGTTTCTTATTTAATAAGACGGTTGGTTACATCTACAGCAATTCCACTAAAATCAGCAACAAGACAAGGGTGTCTGCTCTCCCCATATTTATTCAATTTAGTACTTGAAGTACTAGCTACAGCAATAAGACAACAAAAGGAGATTAATGGGATACAAATTGAAAAGGAAGAAATCAACTTTCACTATTTGCAGATGACATGATAGTATACATAAGTGATCCCAAAAATTCGACCAAGGAACTCTTACAGCTGTTAAACAACTTCAGTACCATGGAAGGGTACAAGATTAACTCAAAAAAATCAGTAGCCCTCCTCTATATAAATGACAAATGGGCTGAGAAAGAAATCAGAGAAACATCACCCATTACAATAGCCACAAATAATATAAAATATCTTGGGGTAACTCTAAGTAAGCAAGTGAAGGACCTGTATGACAAGAAATTTAAGTCTCTGAAGAAAGAAATTGAAGAAGATATCAGAAAATGGAAAGATCTCCCATGCTCATGTACAGGTAGGATTAACATAGTAAAAATAGTAATCTTACCAAAAGCAATCTACAATTTCAATGCAATCCCCATCAAAATCCCAACACAATTCTTCACAGACCATGAAAGAACAATACTCAACTTCATTTGGAAAAACAAAAAACCCAGAAGAGCCAAAAGAATCCTGTACAACAAAACAACCTCTGGAGGCATTACCATCCCTGATTTCAAGCTCTGCTATAGAGCTACAGTAATAAAAACAGTTTGGTACTGGCATAAAAATTGACATGTGGACTAATGGAATTGAACTGAAGACCTGACATTAATCTGCACATGTATGAACACCTAATTTTTGACAAAGAAGGTAAAACTGTACAATGGAAAAAAGAAAGTATTTTCAACAAATGGTGCTGGCATAACTCGATATCAACATGTAGAATATTGCAAATAGATCCATATCTGTCACTGTGCAAAAAACTTAAGTCCAAGTGGATCAAAGACCTCAACATAAATCCAGTTACTCTGAACCTGCTAGAAGAGAGAGTAGGAAGCAGTCTTGAATGGATTGGCACTGGAGATCACTTCTTAAATATAACACCAGTAGCACAGACACTGAGAGAAACAATTAATAAATGGGACCTCTTGAAACTGAGAAGCCTTTGTAGGGGAAAGGACACGGTCAATGAGACAAAGTGACAGCCTACAGAATGGGAAAAGATCTTCACCAACCCCACATCTGACAGAGGGATGATCTCCAGAATATATAAAGAACTCAAGGAACTAGACATCAAAATACCTAACAGTGTAATTTAAAAAATGGGCTATAGAGCTAAACAGATAATTCTCAACAGAAAAAGCTCCAATGGCTGAAAGACATTTAAGGAATTGCTCAACATCCTTAGTCATCAGGGAAATGCAAATCAAAACGACTCTGAGATACCATCTTATACCTGTCAGAATGGCTAAGATCAAAAACACTGAAGACAGCTTATGTTGGAGAGGATGCATAGCAAGGGGAACACTCCTACACTGTTGGTGGGAATTCAAACTTGTACAGCCACTTTGGAAATCACTATGGCGCTTTCTCATAAAATTGGGAATTAATCTCCCTCAAGACCCAGCTATTCCACTCTTGGGCATATATCCAAGGAATACCCTAACATAACACAAGGACACATGCTCAACTATGTCCATAGCAGCATTATTTGTAATAGCCAGAACCTGGAAACAACCTAGATGCCCTTCAACTGAAGAATGGATAAACAAAATGTGGCAATATACATAATGGAATACTACTCAGCAGAGAAAAAACAATGACATCATGAGGTTTGTAGGCAAATGGATGGAACTAGAAAAAATCATCCTGAGTGAGGTAACCCAGACTCAGATAGGCAAACATGGTATGTACTCATTCATAAGTGGATACTATATGTAAAGTAAATGACAATCACACTGCAACTCACAGCTCCATGGAGGCTAGCTAGTAAAGAGGACCCTAGGGAATACACAGGGATCGCACAGTGATGGAGAAATGAATGAGATCTACATGAGTAAACTGTGTATGTGTGTGTGTGGGGGGGGTAATGGAGGGCAAGGATCAGGAGAAAGAGAGCTTAGGGGAGTGGGAGGTCACAGCTGGATCAGGAACATAGTGGGAGAAAAAGGAAAGAGATACCATGATAAATGAAGATGCCAGGGGAATAGGAAGAAGCAGAGTGCTAGAGAGGTCTCCAGCAATCCACAAAGATGACTCCACTATAGAGTACTGGCAATGGCTGAGAGGGTGCCTGAGCTGACTTGCTCTGGTGATTGGATGGCTGAACACCCTAACTGTCATGACAGAACTCTCATCCAGTGACTGATGGAAGCAGATGCAGAGATCCACAGCCAAGCCCCAGGCAAAACTCCAGGAGTCCAATCAACAAAGAGAGAGGAGGGATTATGTGAGCAAGATATATCAAGACTATGATTAGAAAAACTACAGAGAAGACTAGCCAAACTAGTGGAAACATATGAACTGTGAACCAATAGCTGAGGAGACCCCATGGTACTGGACTAGGCCTTCTGGATAAGTGAGACAGTCGATTAGCTTGTACTGTTTAGGGGGTCCCCAGGCAGTGACACAAGAACCTGTCCTTAGTGCATAAGCCGGCTTTTTGGAACCTAGTGCCTATGGTGAGACACTTTGCTCAACCTTGGTGCAGGGAGGAGGACCTTGAACCTGCCTCAACTGAATCTACCAGGCTCTGCTTACTCCCCAGTGGAGACCTTGCCTTGAAGGAGGTGTGAATGGGGGATGGGTTGCGGGGGCAGGGGGCAAGGCTGGGGGTGTAAGGATTGAGGACAGGGTAATCAGTGGTTGATATGTAAAACACATAGAAAATCTCTTAATAAAAAATAAAAAAGGAATATACAAAATTTTAAAAAATGACAATATTTTCAATGTTAAAGGAATTGTTTTCCTTTATTTTGTTATCTTATGTTATACTAATTTATATTTTTATTTTGTTTTATTATTCCAGGTCACATAAAGCCTTCTTCATGAGCATAGTCTCTCTATACACTAATATCCCCACCTCATTCATACCTCTTTTTCCTCACAGTAAACACTTTTTCCCTTGGACCTAGTCATTTTTATTTCTTCTTTTATAGAATCTTTAAATATTTGACTTTTTGTATCCATATAAAATTTAAACAGACAAATGAGAGCAAAGATATGACATGTGTCTTATTGAGACTGACTTAATTAACACAATATGTATATTGAGTTATTTGTATTCTGCATGCATTTTAATTAAATAGAATAGTGTTTTCCCCATTCATTCTGTAGCTATAAAATTTCAAATACATCATATAAACATGGTGATCTTTACCTCATCTGAAAAATTAGGATGTCATCAACTTATTCACACTATTGTGATGGGTATAAGAAACCATCCATGTAGCATTGTTTTCATATTAACTATGTTTTAGTAAGAATTCATTATACATTAGTTATTCATTTTAATAATATTATATTAACAATATTTTGTTGTTTTAATGTCCTGGAGTTTAATTTTTCTTCACAGTTATTATAGTAAGCATTCTTTCCAGATATTAGAAACTTTGTATGAACATTATTTGGGGAATTTGTATAATTATATTGAATTCACCTTAAATTTATCATAAACAATACTTTAGTGAACACCTTTGGAAAGAAAATGTATTTTAAACTATATTTTTGTTATTTTGAAAATATTCCAAAACCCAATGCATCAAATAGAAATCCAAAGAGCTTTAAATTAATGATGATTTATGGAAGCTATGTGATTTATGTAGTGGAAAAGTAATTACATATTACAATGCCTGAAGTTAGCAAGCCCCTTAGAACCTAACTAATTTATAAATTGTACATTATGTGGAGGAAAGAGTTTGCTGCTTGTTTTTGTGTTTGCATATACATGCTTTTCATCCTAGTTATAGATAGGAATATTACATAAGTAGTTCTATGTATTTGTCTATTTATATTTCTGTTTATATCTCCTTATAATCACACAGGAATTTCTATAGCATTAATGGAATGTCACTTCATAAACAGTTACTGTTGGTAGTATGTATGTACCATATCAGAGCAAACATTTGAATTTTTTAACATTCATCTATACAAAGCTGTTCCATGATGTTATTAAATGCTATTTTGTAACTAAGCCACATCTTGCTGCATTTATGGAAGGATACACTAAAAAGAGGAAAAAATTGCTGAAGCTGCTAGTGAACTGACTTGCTACAGCAAGTTCATTATAAAGTTGTCGATGGCAAGCTGTAACACTTAGTAGATAATAAAGGCACAATTTGTAAATGTGATTACAAAAATCATTTATAGTTTAAGGGCATTTATAATTTGTATTAACTAAATGTCTTTTAATGAACTAAAGATACATGTGTAATCTTAGGTCACTTCTAAGACTACTTTATGTATTTATTGTATTAGAAATATGGAAATATATTTGGCAAATAGACTATATCATGTTAAGAATGAAAATGAAAATAATTTAAAAAAACCTCAAATTTAAATCAATTATTTGATACTTGGTTATAAATAAATAAGTAATAAAATAAAAATTATTTTAAATGGAAAAGGTGAATAGTTTTCTTAATTTATAGAAATTTAAAACATAATATTGTGACTTTTAAGAATAAAAAAGTGTACACCACACACAAAGTTCTCAAATCAAGACTATTGCTTGATAAAATTGAATTTTTTTAGTAAAATTAAAAAAAAAACCTTTAAACCTCTTTCATACTATGTGAAAATTGGCTGTCACCTGAAGACAAACTTGGAAGATATTTAAAAATACACCTATAAAGAAATTCTGTATCTTCAAATTTTAAAATAGTAAACATACCTTAAGAGGCAAAGTCTGTTGTTTAAAAAGGCAATACGGTCATTTAAATAGTACTTGCCTCCACTCCTTATATATTATATAGAAGTGAGGCTGGCTGGAATATTAAACAGGAAGCAATCTATGGTTGTTTGGGAAGAAGTAAAATGTACATGACTCAATGACATATAGCTCAGTGTCATAAGCAAAAGAAAAATGAACTAACTCTCCATATAAAGCACTGTAAACTGCTAGTTTAGGAAACTTGATTTATTACAATATACATAGTTAATAAAGAAATTATAAAAATTATAAGACTGACACAAAGAAAAAAACAAAGAGAAGACATACAAAGAAATAATGTGAAGTAACAGATGGCATAACTATATTATTTTCAATTCAATTAACACAGGTAAACAATCATATTCTTAAAACAGAAACTCCAAAGTGATAGGCAATGCAGCAAAAGATGAAAGGATAGCGAACATAAGCCAAAGATACTAAACAAATAAAAATAAGTAAAAACAAACAGAGCCGCCATGTATTTGAAATAGCATAAAGGAGAGTAAACCATCATGAGGAAAGTAAAGGATATGGAAAAGAAGTTTTGGAAGTGTTTGTGGCAAAAACACAAAAATTTTAGAAAATAATTCACATAATAATCCTAAAATATAAAAAAATATATTATTTTATGAATAATTGGTATTGGATAAAATGAAATGAATATAAAGTCAATATTTAAACTGGAATTTGTGTGCTATTTCCAGAAATAACAAAATAAAATCAGATGAAGCAATTGATACAAAACATTCAACCCCAAAACATCTTTAAAATAAAATGTACCACTTTAAAAGATAAAGGCAGAACATTTGGACATGAGTATTAGTCTCTCATTGATGTGTAAAATATCTGATGCTAAAACAATTTAAGATAAAAAGTATTTTCCTACAGTTTGAGGGAATCATTCTTCTTTGCAGAGCAGAAATGGCAGTGGGTTGCTGAAGGAACAGGTCACATTGTGTCCACAAGGAGGAAACTGCAAGCAAAGAATGCTACACCTCAGTTTGAATTCTCATTTATATGCAGTCTGAGACACAAGCTGTGGAATGGTGTTGCCCATATTTAGAGTAGGACTTCCCAACTTAACTCAATCTAGATAATCATCAACAGACAGGCCAAGAGGCTAACACGTTAAAAGCTTCCAAGACCTACCCTGGCTGTTTCTAGACCCTTTCAATCTGACAATATTACCAATCACAATCATTCAAAGAACTCATCAGAAGTAAAGATGTCAGAGATATAAAACTTTCATATAATCTTTCACACTAAGGCAACCAAACAATATCAACAAAGTCTTCAAGTGTGTTTAAAAACTATTCTTTAGCAAAATATGGTTTAAATCAAAATATGATGAAAATGGTAGCACACTATGATTTTTAATTAAGATAAAGTCAGTGTATATATTTTCAATGTCTTCATGAAGTAGTGATTTCAGTGAAATAGAAGATCAAAGAAAGTATGTGCTAATCAAAGAAATGGTAAATGTCAAACTGAGTAAATTTTAGGTCTCATAGTTAGCAGGCAGAATTACAATTCCAAAAAAAGGTTCCATATTACCAATTACAGTGATATTCCAATAGGATGATTACATAAATTAAGGGTGCAATGTCAGACATAATAGGGGGCAAAAATAAAGATATTTTAAATAAGTTTGTTGTCCTGAGCATCAAAACTGTTCAAGCCAATAAACAATAAAATGCACATATAATATGATAAAAGCAAATATAGTAGAGCCAAACCAATATTTAAAAGCATGTGTTGGGAAAGGACTAAATTAGCAGAAGCAAAGGTATAATTTTCGATTGTTACTGTAGAGGTTTCATAAGTCATACTAAAAATGAAGAAGTATTAAAGTTATGGTCATAAAAGTGATAACATAAAAAATTAAAAGACAAGGCTTTGTATTATTTTTTCTTATTTGCATGCAAGAAGACACAAAAGATACATCAAGCCCAAAATAATATAAAGGAGAACCAAAGCAAGGAAAAAATGTACTGTGTATTATGGCAGAATTAAGAAAAACTTTAACAAATTTAATGATGAAAATATATCTCATTAGAGAAAAAGATGCATTTTAGTTTAACATAAGCAAATTAAACTGCATATGAAAACATTAAAAGATTCAAAAATTGAAAACAAAAATTCTAAATATATTCCTATTCTACTCAGAATCAAGACAAAAATGTACTTTTTCTTATTTTTTCATATCTGAGACATATTAAATAAAAGATAAATTTTTTAATTGAAAAAGAAGAGGAAAATTATCATTTCTTCAAATGAAACTCAGCAGAGTTGAGAGAAATATTTCCAAAATATTATAGCTGAGCTTTGCCATGATGGCAGTAGTAACACAAGGCATTTGATGTTTGGTGTAGGAGGCTTTTCTTTTCATGATAAGGTGCTTTGTATTTAGTATCTAGTAATATGAAAAGCTCTAGTAATAAGAAAAGCTCCATACCAATTGTGAAAATCAAAAATACCTTTGAAGATCTCTAATTCTTACTCATGAACGAATTGGGAATTATATTCAATGAATTAGACAATCAATAATATTGCACTTTAGGGAATATTATAAAAGTATTAATATTAACACATATGAGTTAACAGCCTATTTATAATAGTGTCCAAATGATATGCTACTTAACATTACATTAGAAACAAATATGTAAGTGCTATAGGGACACATTTTAAAAATACTAATGATAATAGTTTATTCAAGAAAAGTAAAATTGCTTCCTTCATAAAAACAATATACCTAGTATAGAACTATCATTTTAGGACTCTCAAAACCAAAGAAAAATTTACAAAAACAAAAGAAACAAGTACTCCAGAAAGAAAAGCTGACATTTGTGGGAGGTGGGGTGGAGATGGTTCTTTTATATAGTTTCATAGCCACCTCATAAATAATGATAAATATTTTTTATACAGAAAATAGTACTAGAAAAGCGGTACTGGATATCATTAAATTTATAGTTGAAGTTTGTTTCTTTTCACTTACTTGGTTCTTCCTTGATCATCAGCTCAAAGGCTTATGTTCATATTTTCTAAATCTGCAACTGTCAGGTAAAGTGCAGCTATCTTGGAAGGTTTGGCAAAAATTATATATATATATATATATATATATATATATATATATATATAGGCAAATTTATAAGTCTCTGAAAGTGGAATACAACAGTTCAAAATAAACATTCACCAAAATGCTGGGAAAAAATATCCAGGGAATGAGTTGCTTGAGGGAATAATGCCATTGGAAATCTCCAATATTCTTGGGATCATAAAAAACATGACATAGGTGTATAAATTGAAATAAATTTAAAATAAAGAGAGAAGAGAAAAAAGACAAAACAAAACCAATGCTTCTCACTGATTTCTGGTCTCTGCATTAAACAGGAATTCAAGACTAAGAAAAAATATAAAATTTCAAGCTAATTGCTGAAGAAACATTCCAAGATGAACAAAGAACTTCAGCCATGATACCTTAAGAATATTACTGCCTAAACAGGACATGAATAAGTACAACACCACTATTCATGCTAACATGGAAGGAGGAAATCTCATGGGGCCCCACCCACCTGTAGACAACTACAGGTAACCAAGGAATGCTAAACTTGAGGTTAGTCTACCCAGGACAGGGTCATTAATTGGTTATTCAATAAGATGTAGTAAGCTAGAAATCATGTTCATATAAGCCACAATAAACATGCTCAGTAGATTTTATTTATATATTTATGCATTTATATACATATAACAGTAATAAAATAAACTAGGCCATATATTTGGGAGGGAACAGGGGAGGTGTTGAAGGGAAGAAAGACAAGAGAGAAAGTTGAAATTAAATTTTATTTTAAAGTATTAAATAATTAAAATTTGGAATGGCTTTGAGACGGTTTGGTCTTTTAAGTATGTCAAGATAACTGTGAAGTCACTGGATGACAAGTGGTGAAAAGAACAAGGACATCAATGGATACAGCTTAAACATGAAAATTAAATTAACAACTGTCACTACACAATCAGCAAAAACAAAGCCAGGCCAAACCAGAAGGAAAATGAGATATCCAGAGTTACTATAATAGTCTAAATATCTAATTACAAAACAAATTCTGACTCTTGAAACATAAATACAATATGGTCTATCTAAAGAAACTAATAGAATAGAATGGTAATATATTTGGAAATATGTTACACAATGATATGAATAAACTTAATATTCCTGAATTATATGTTTTAAAATGAGAAGGCAAATTATATTCTGTATACATGTAAATACAGCACACTTTAAAATTTTTTAAATGGAAAATATTTCTGTAAGATAAGGAACAAGAGAAAAGACGCCTCCTCTTTTCATTTCTAGTCAACATCCTACAAAATTTCATTGTAGATTTTATAGTAGTCATGAACCAAACACAAAAAATAATTAATACAAATATCTTATAACAATAAAAAAGTGAATCAAGTTACTTTAAACATAGAAGACTATTAGCTACAAATTTAAAACTGCATAAGTTTATAGACATGCTAAAGAATATACACATAATGGAATGGCTTCCTTAGTTTACATTTTGGAATATCTCATATTAAAATGTCAATATTGATGAACATGTTCTATATGTTCAGTAGAGTCATCAGGATTTTGAATACTTTTTTGATAGTATAATCCTAAATTTGGTCGATATTCAAAGTAACCTTAAAGTACATTAAAAACTAACGCAGTGAAATGGTACAGACTTTCTAACTTCAGAATATGGTGCTCAGATACAGTAGAAAAATAACAGAAAAAAATGAAAAAGTAATAGACTTGAAACTCCACTAATATACAAACATAACTTCAATTGATTTTTTGCATGAGTGCTACAACCATTCAGTGTATAAAGGATAGTACTGGCAGACTATTAGTACTATGGATAAAGTGTCCAGAGGAAAATAATGGAGTTTGACTTTTACTTTCTAACAAAGATAAATATTACATGATATTAATTAAAGAAATATTGCTAGAATGTCAGCAGTAAACTAGAAGAAAATTTAATAAGTCTTTATCTTCACAATATATTTTTAAAAATACTACAAAGAAAACACATTTGAAAAGTAAATAAAAAAACTCATGACAAATACAAAATGCAATAATAAACATATATTCAAATTGAAACAAATGGACAATTAAAATAAATTGAATGGGTCTTTTAATTAAAAGTGAATTTTAAACTGATTTATTTTATGTGGCCTAATTATAAGCTTCATATGAGAAATTAATATATAACTTTCATTTTTATAAATGTTTTTATGTTTATAGAAACATTAAAGTGTGATGATACTATGATTCATGTTTAAACTAAGCAGAGAATCCTTGTAAAGCAATGTTAGGATAAGGAAAATGAAATTTGAAGCAAAATTTCATCAAAAATTTATTTTTAAATTATGTTTCATCCCTTCTAGAAGATAAGTACAAATCCAAAACAAATAGAAAATAAGCAAAAATATGATCATGGTGTGTATTAACTACCATTAATAACAACATAAGAATATAGAATAAACAGGAATTCAATATATGTAAGTTAGTTAATAAATCTGTGATTATATATACATATATTTGTATATATACATACATATTTGTATATGCATCAACTGCTGTACACAGAAATTACATTTTTCTCAACAATACAGAATACTTAGAGAACTTCAACTTTATATAAAGCAATGTCAAAAATTTTGAATTATAAAATCATACAGATGTGGTCTGTCACCAAAGTAAAATTATGGAAGAAATAAAAAGAAAGCTTCTTCACTAAGGACTAGTTTCCATAATACCATAAAGTACTATGTGAGCTGCCAAACTGTAAAGACTGAGAGTCACAATGATTTCTCTCCTGGTGTGGTATCCCCAATCTTAGGGTAACCTGTTTGACTAGACTGATTGTAGACTGTACCAGGCACTGTTTGTAGGTGTTTTTACCAAATGTTAGTATGTCAAATAGGTTTCCATTTATTTACAAATAGATCTATGCTTCTTCCAACGTTGGTCAGAGAAGCTGCTTTTTACAATGAGTAGCATGCAATGCAGGTCTCAAGTCTGGTCCAAATAGTGATGTTAAATTATTGTCAGTGCCCAGTCCTAGATAGATTATCTATATCAATCTCCTCCAGCCCAAGGTTTCGAGAATATTATGGATAAAAAGCAAGGGCCAGAGATTTAGGAGGAGTACTGAGAAATACTGGCAGGACATGGCTAATGTACACAAAACATGCACAAGATGAAGCCTTTAAAAATTCTAACATGGCAGAGCCTCCCTTCATGGTTCCAGGGAGGGGTGTCTACCCTGTGAGATTACCCATACTCCAGTGGTGACCACATGAACTGTGCCAATTAGACCCACTGGAATGTATTTTTTAAAGAAAAAAATACTAGAAAGACACAAAATAGGGACAGAGATGCATGGGGGAACTATGGGTAGGTATGAACAAGATATTTGAAATTATTAATATATGAAGTTTTGAAAAACATATTAGAATATATTTTATAAACAAATATCCTCTATGATTCAGGTAACTTTCTTTGTAGATTATGTAGAGATTTCAATGTATATTTCAGAAAACTGTAATTATTGATGATCTGAAAAGCTGTTGCAGTACAATTTTTATCTAAATAAATAATATAGGTAATTCTAATAAATTAATGGAAGACAAAGTAAACATGAAGTGCCATGGATCCAAGAGGCAAAACTTGAATTGTGAAAATAATAGTATAGTTTTTGGACATTTGATGCAAAGCCATTAAAATGTTTTTTTTTTTTTCATACAATATATTCTGATCAGAGTATACCCAACCCCATCTACTCCTACTTTCTCCCCTCCTTTGCATCTACCAAACTTCATGTCTTCTTTCTCTCTCTCTTTAGAAAACAAATAGGCAAATAAAGAAATAAAGGAGAAAGTCTCTCTCCCTCTCTCTCTCTCCCTCTCTCTCCCTCTCCCTCCTTCTCTCTCTCTCTCTTACACACACACACACACACACACACACACACACACACACACACACACACACAATTACACACACAATGCAAAATAAAAAAAATAAATCACAGGAAAAAATGAAAAAATTACAATCATGAATATAAAATAACTTCATATCTACAATAATTTAATTTTCTGATTGAATTATTATAACATTTATATTGAATTCTATCTAATTCTATTGAATTAGAAGCATGAAAATTAATTAAACAAGTATTAGAAGAAATGGGAAAGATTGCTGTATTTTACTTAAGATTTCAGATTATTTAGAGTTCTTAAGGTAACACTGTGTATCATTTATTTTAGGTATGAAGTTAACACTTAATGCTTTGTTTATGATATGTACTTTAAAATTATTTTCAAAAGTAGAGAAAAGAAACAGGAACTATTGACACAGTGGTTTATTTGTTTTCAACATAACCACATATTATTTTCCTTTTGTGTGCAGTGGTTTTCCATTAGTATAGAGTAAAACAACTAATTATCAACTGTAGAAAAACTAATGGGATGTCATCTACATAATTATGTGACAAGATCTGTGATTTTAATTTTTCAGCATCTCTACTGTTTGCATACTCATTATTATGTGGTCACTTGACACCCTGTAAAGTCCCAAGAATAGGTGTTGAACTGAAATTTCTATGTAATAACATGAAACTTATAGAGGTTTCTGTCAACCATTAATAAGGGGAAAACATTGTTTGTAAAGTGGTAACTTACAAAGATATAAATCCACTGAGCCATCATGTGTGTACTGAAGAAAAAAAACACTATTTCTGTAGGCAGAGCATGAAATGAATTCAATGGTAACTAGTATAATTTTTGTCTTTTTTAAAAAGGTCTTACTCAGTAGCTCTAGTTGACTGAAACTCAATGCACACTTGACACAATTCAGCTTCCTCAGCCTCAGGAGTGCTGAGGCATGAACCACAATAAAGAAGTTTTGGTACCATCTTCATTGATGCTTTGGAGGTCCAGATACCTTAAAATAGATGACTACAGAAGCTGTGAGATAATGTCTTCAAGGTATTATGTACAGTGAATTTCTATGCAGGAATAGGTAACATCAAAGATGGGCATTTTGAGAAGGCAAAACATGACATGCTGATCTTTAAAAACTAAGATGTTTATTAATTCTTTGAGTATTTGCTAGAATATTGTGATTGAGTCTCCCCCAACAATTCCTCCCAGAAACAGCACAACTTCCATACACATCTAATTTGTTCTCTCTCTCTCTCTCTCTCTCTCTCTCTCTCTCTCTCTCTCTCTCTCTCTCTCCCTCCCTCCCTCCCTCCCTCCCTCTCTCTCTCTCTCTCTCTCTCTCTCTCTCTCTCTCTCTCACACACACACACACACACACACACACACACACTCTCTCTCTCTCTCTCTCTCTCTCTCTCACTCTCACTTGTTCTCTCTTGCTCTCTTTCAGTCTCTTTTTAAATCTATTGAGATCCTGTTTTGTTGACCAACTATTCTTGGTAGTGGAAGCTACTTTTAGTGTGGTCTATATACCTACCATAGGCCACATCGTTAAAAAGAACTGACACTATGGTGTTCAAAGGGTCCCATAGACCATTTCCCAAACATCACATGTGACTGTCAAGGCTATTAGTCACCCTCCATACAGCCCTATTACTGAAGGCATCACTTATGTATAGCAATGAAAATAGAGACATCAAGCTGGTGCCCAACAAGAGGCTTCACATCTAATGATTAGCATTTATAGTACAAAAGTCACTTGGCACAGTACCAAAGGAAAAAATTAATTTTTTTTAACTCTTTTGGGGGCCCGCCAAAGAGCTTCCAAATAAATCACACATGGAAACTTATTATTACTTATAAATGCCTGGTCTTAGCTTGGATTGTTTTTTGCCAGCTTTTCTTAACTTTAAATTATCTCATCTACCTTTTGTCTCTGGGATTTTTCCTTTTCTTACTTCTGTAATCTTATTTTCACTCTTACTCCTTGACTGGTTGTGGGGCTGGATGAATGGCCCCTAGCGTAATCCTCTCCTTGTTCTCTTGCTCCTTTCTTGTTTTTCTCCCAGAGTTCTCCTTCTATTTATTTTTGCTGCCTGCCAGCCCTGCATTTTCTTTCTCCTGCCTCGCTATTTGCCATTCAGCTCTTTATTAGATCATCAAGTGTTTTAGACAGGCAAAGTAACACAGTTTCACAGAGTTAAACAAATGCAGCATAAAAGAACATAGCACATCTTTGCATCATTAAGCAAATGTTCCCCAGCACAAACAAATATAGCACATCTTAAAATAATGTTCTACAACAAGCAGTCGTCAGTTTCACCTATACAAACTGTGTGACCTACAACAGAGACCCACCTGAAAGATATACTGGTGAATTGTTGGAACAAATGTTTTGAGAGTAAACAACCACTTTTTAAAAAGCATGTACAAGGAACTCAGAAGATCATAAAAATCGATCTAGTAGACTAGATATGGGAAAACCTACTAGTATTATACCACTAAAATAACATATCCATAAAATCACCATTAATGCTATATAGACCAGTGCATCAATCAACCATCATCAGAGAAGCCTCTTCTTACTGTAGATAGTAATTAACATAGGGACCTAGAACTAGACAATGTGCAGAAAGTGAGGAATTTTGTAGCATTCAGCTAAAAATGAAATGAATGTATCAAGTCTCTTCTGTCAAGGCTTAGGGATCTGTTTAGAATAGGAGGCAGAAAGATTGTATGAGCCAGAGAAGATGGATGAATCAGAAAACAGGATCATCCAGATACAACAGAATTGATACATGCACTTATGAACTCACAGAATGTGACAGTATGCAAAGACTTGCACATATTCAAGCCAGACAAAATCCCAATACCAAGAAGGGTAAGTAAACACAAAACTGCGTCCCTAAGAAAAAAAAATTTTTGAAGTTGATATGTTCTGGGAAAAAAAAATGTTTTTCTCCAATGAAGTGTTGCCAAGTATATCAACCATATTCTAGCGCAGACCCCAGGCCAGGAGTAGTTGTCTAATACATAATGGACTCTGTGGTGTGTGTGTGTGTGTGTGTATGTGTGTGGTGTGTGATTTTCCTTTGATTTGGTTTGCTATTGTTTCTTGTTGAGTTTCTGTTGGTTTATTTTTACTTTTTTTTCTTTTTCTTTTTTTATTTTACAACACCATTCAGTTTAACATAATAGCCACAGATTCCCCTGTTCTCCCCCTCTCGCCCCCTCCCCCTCCCCTCTGCCCACCCCCCATTCCCACCTCCTCCAGATCAAGGTCTCCCCCGAGGACCAGGATCGACCTGGTAGACTCAGTCCAGGCAGGTCCAGTCCCCCACTCCCAGACCGAGCACAGCGTCCCTGCATAAGTCCCAGGATTCAAACAGCCAACTCATGCAACTAGCCCAGGACCCAGCACCAACGCACAGCTGCCTCCCAAACAGATCAAGCCAAATGACTGTCTCACTCATTCAGGGGGCCTGATCCAGTTGGGGGCCCCTCAGCCTTTGGTTCATAGATCCTGTGCTTCCAATCATTTGGTTATTTGTCCCTGTGCTTTATCCAACCTTGGCTTCAACAATTCTCGCTCATATAAACCCTCTTCTTTCTCACTAATTAGACTCCCAGTGCTCCACCAGGGGCCCAGCCGTGGATGTCTGCCCCCAGATTCCTCAGTCCTTGGATGGGGTTTATAGCACAACTATCAGGGTGTCTTGCCATCCCATCACCAGAGTAGGTCAGTTTCTGCCGTCTCTCGACCATTGCCAGCAGTCTTTTGCGGGGGTATCTTTGTGGATCTCCGTGGGCCTCCCTAGCTCTCTGCTTCCTCCCCTTCTCATGTGGTCTTCATTTACCATGGTCTCCTATTCCTTGTTCTCCCTCTCTTTCTTGATCCAGCTAGGATCTCCCACTCTCTTTCCCTCGACCGTCGCCCTTCATTGTTCCCACTCATGACCACTCATGACCAGGCTGTTCATGTAGATCTCATCCATTTCTCCGTGTCTTTTTTGGGGTCCCATTTTCCAGGTAGTCTCACTGGTGATGTGAGTAGCAGTCCAGTCATCCTTGTTCCACATCTAGCATCTTCCTATGAGTGAGTACATACCATATTTGTCTTTCTGAGTCTGGGTTACCTCACTCAGGATGATTTTTTCTAGATCCATCCATTTGCCTGCAAACTGTATGATGTCATTGTTTTTCTCAGCTGAGTAGTATTCCATTGTGTATATGTGCCACAATTTATTCATCCATTCTTCAGTTGAAGGGCATCTAGGTTGTTTCCAGGTTTTGGCAATTACAAACAATGCTGATACGAACATAGCTGAGCAAGTGCTCTTGTGGTATGATTGAGCATTTCTTGGGTATATGCCCAGGAGTGGTATAGCTAGATCTTGGGGGAGATTGATTCCCAATTTTCTAAGAAAGCGCCATATTGATTTCCAAAGTGGTTGTACAAGCTTGCATTCCCACCAGCAGTGGAGGTGAGTTCCCCTAGATCCACATCCTCTCCAGCATAAAGTGTCTTCAGTGTTTTTGATCTTAGCCACTCTGACAGGCCTAAGGTGGTATCTCAGAGTTGTTTTGATTTGCATTTCCCTGATGATTAGGGATGTTGAGCAATTCTTTAAATGTCTTTCAGCCATTTGGGTTTCCTCTGTTGAGAATTCTCTGTTTAGTTCTAAAGCCCATTTCTCAATTGGACTGTTGGTCATTTTGATGTCTAATTTCTTGAGTTCCTTCTGTTGGTTTATTTGTTAGTGTGTTAATTTATTTATTTTTTCTTTTCATGAAAGAGAGTGAGAGAGAGAACATAAAGTTAGGCAGGATATAGGAAGAGATGGGGAGGTGGAAGTAGATTATAAAAATACAATATTTTTTAGGATATTAAATTAAAATTCACTGTGTCTTTGCCAACATCTACCAATACCTAAGGGTATAATTAATTGTTCACCCATACTATGTGGATATTTTGTCTGGCTTGAGCTTTCAAAGATCCATTCATGCTGTAACAGTTGCTGTTTTCATTAGTACATCTGCATTGTTGTGTACAGAAAAGAGTTTTCTTGTAGTCATACACCACCTTGGCTCTTACAGCTTTTATGGGCCCTCTTTCAGGAAGACCCAAGGGAACTTGAGAGAAGGGATATGTTCCAGACATCCCATTCATTTAAGTTTGACCACTATGAAATTTATTATTCTTTTCACACTGAACAGTGGTAGAGTTCCTTGTAAGTATATATATATATATATATATATATATATATATATATATATATATATATATATATATATATATATGCAATAATAAGCATTCTTTAATGATTTTTGAGAAATCCATTGATCAATGGCTTTAGAAATAAATCATTAGAAACAATTTTGATAGCATTTGGCAGAATGATGGGAGTAGATTTTTCCTAGATCCCAAGACTTATTTAGTCACAGGTTCTTAGCCTCGTTAACATTGTCAGGTATGGATTCCATCTCATAGAGCAGGGCTTAAATCCAGTCAGAAGTGATTTGTAGCCCCCACATCGTTTGTACCACTATTGCATCTGTTGTCATATTTCATCAGGAAAATCATGGCTACAGCTTGCAGGCTTTGAGGCTAGGTGAATAGATGATTACGTTTTACTCTGGTAGCATATCTAGAGCCTTAGAGCACTGTGAATGCTATCCAGTAAAAAACAAATCATCCAGGACTGCACTCCCTTGCTTTCTCCATATTTATGACTTAGATGTGTGAAGACTTCCTCATAGGGACCTACTATCAAGTTTTGGAGGGAAACCAAGAACAATACCATACTTGATAATGTTGGGTGTCCTATAAAACCCCTTTGGATAACAATCCAAATAGAATTCCTGGCACTGCATGCTTATTTGTTTGCATGTGGTATTTAGTTGGAGTGTTTCCTTCAGTTATAAGGCAATCCCACTTAAACTCTGTCAATGTTTGTAAATGTATATGTTTTAAGAAGATTCTACTATGGGTTTCCATGTCTTTTTCAAAAGACTTTCAGTGTTAATCATTCTTCTTCACATTCCTTACTTCCCATGACACATCTCTCAAATTCATCCTATTGCATTTTCTCCTTCATTTCTTTATAATATTATATGGGGATGGGTAGGAATGTGATCAAAATACATTTAAATTAAAAATCTATCCTCATTTAGCTTTGGATAACTGTGCCCCCCCCAACACAAATAGTCAAGGTTACAGGGGAAAAGAAATGGCTGAATTCATTTGACCCCTGAGTTCTAATCACAGATCACAAAACTAGGAGAGAAGTGTGTAAGATTTTTAATTTTTGTAATATTGTAATCTTTATTATAAACTAAACATCACATGAATAAAACACCACAAACCAAAATTAACCAGACTCAAAGTCTATATAACTCAATGAATTTTTCTGTGGTTAGAGTAGGCATTCAGAATAAAAGATATGGAGTTTCATAATTTATTTTACATTTTTAGTATTAAACATATTTTATGCACATATCCACCATTCAAAACAAAAAAATCCATAACAGAATAGGAAATAGAGAAACAATTACCTTTATATCATCTTTTATAACTCAGGTCTACTTATCTGCATTTTCAAAATACTTCAGGGAAAATAAACTACCAAATAGGAGCCCTATGCCCTGCAAAATATCTTTTAGACACAAGGTTAAAGAGACTTTCCTAATGCATAAGGTTTAACAGAATGTATTCCAATCAGATTCATTCTTCAAAAAACTGTCAAATGAAGTTGTTTAGATGAAACGGGGCATCGCCTAGCAAAAAGAAATCATAAGAAAAGAAAATCCTTATTGATTATAGTAATTATTTTAATAATTCTGAATATTGTATCATTGCAACCACAGTTTGTAGTCACTCATATCTTTAGTATAATGGATAAAGAAAAATAATTTAAATGTTTTTAACATATAATACAATTCAGACAGATATATGAAAATTTATTGTATGAGGAGAAATGGAATACAGCTGGTAAGTTTTGATAATTATATGTGATCATGTCTTGTTTATGCGATGATTTGATTTCTGTTCTTCCTGATCATTACAAAACACGTTATAGCCTTTGTCTCAGCTGCCAACTCCCTGGCAACTCTTTCCCCATGCTGGCAAAGGAATAAGAAAGGCGATCTCTACACTATCAGTTATCCTCCAATTTTAACTCTTAGCATTATCCCCAGCTTTGTAGCAGACCAAACGTTGTGGCCTTTCCTCCCTCTCTATTCCCATTCTCTGTGGTCTACACAGATGTTCAGAGCACACCCAGCCTTCTTCTCTCCTATGGACCTTCTCAGAATCTCCCCATGTCTTAATGTCAATTACCAATACAAGGAATACTTTCTACTCACGACTCCTAGTGGCCACACCTGGCAAGGTCTGAGAAACATTCCCTACCAGGAAATTCAGAGGCTTCAAAATATTCTAAGAATGCTAAAGGACAACAGAAACCATCAACTCTAGTACAGTGCAGCCTAAGAAATGCAATATAGCTGAGCACAGGACAAGAACTTAAAAATAGCTATTATAAATATGTTTTAGATCCTTAAAGAGGATATGAGTAAATCAATTAATAAAATCTACAAAAACATAAGTAGTGGACAGAAATGAAGAAAAAAGTTGGAGATATAAAAGTGCAAATTTTTAAAAAGGAGGGAAAATGGTGATGGAATATTTAAGAAGTCAAACAGAAATCTCAGAGGCAAGTCTAACCAACAAAATACAAGAAATGGAAGAGAGAACCTCAGGCATTGATGATATGAGAGAAGAAACAGATACTTGGTCAATAAAAATGTTGAATCTAAAAAGAATTGAGGCACAAAACATCAAGGAAATCCAAGACATTGTGAAAAGACAAACATCTATGAATAATAGAAATAGAGGAAGGGGAAGAAACTCAGGTCAAAGGCACAGAAAATATTTTCAACAAAATCATAAAAGAAACATTTTCTAACCTAAAGAAGGAAGTGTCTATCAAACTACAAGAAGTATATAACACCAAAATGAAATGGACCACTCAAGTAATTTCCCATAATATACAATAGTCAAACCCCTAAAAATTACAGAACAAAGAAATTATATTAAAAAATGCAAGGGGAAAAGACCAAGTAACACATAAGGGCAGATGTATTAATATAGCATCATCTTTTTAAATTGAGACTCAAAAAGCCAGTAGGGCCTGGATGGATATTCTACAAAATCTAAGAGACCATACAGATGCCAGTCAAGATTTTATAACCGGCAAAATTTTCAATCACTATAGAAAGAGGAAGAAAGACATTCCATGATAAAAACAAATTTAAGCAGCATCTATAAATCCAAATCTATAGAAGGTGCTAGAAGGAAAACTTTCTCATGAAAAGAGTAAGCATAGCTCAGAAAACACGTCAGAATCTTAAACTGCCAAGACAAATTACCTTATCTATAAAATAATAGGAAACAACAAATATTGCTCATTGGTTATTCTCAACAACAGTTGTCTCAAATAGCCAATAAAAAATACACCAAATAACAGATTGTTTTAAAAAATAGGATCTATCCTGTTGATACATTCATAAAACACACTCAACCATTAATGATAGATATAAACCCAAGGTAAAATAATAGAAAAAGATATTCTCAGTTAATGGACACAAGAAACAAGCCAGTATAGCATTTAAATATCTGACAAAATAGACTTCAAATCAAAACTAATCAGAAAATATAGGAAATGAAAAAATCCATTAAGAAGACATTGCAAATCTAAGCCTCTATGTAGCATAACCAAGAATACTCATAAAAGAAACACTATTAGAGCTAAAATCACATATCACACCTCACACAATGATAGTGGGTGATTGAGTACCCTACTTTCACCAGTAGATAGGTTGTACAGACAAAACCTAAACAGAAATGCTAGAGATAAAAGTCATCATAAACAAATGGATCTCATATATATTTACAAAAAATTTCACTCAAACACAAAAGAATATACTTTCTTCTCAGAAGCTCATGAAACTTTCTCCAAAACTGACTGCATGCTTGGACACAAAGCAAATCTCAACAGATACAAGAAAATGTATATAGTACCTTGCATTCTGTCTGACTACCACTACCACAGATTAAAGCTGGATATGAACAACCGCACAAACAACAGAATGCTTACAAACTAATGGAAACTGAAGAACTCACTACTGAATGAAAATTAGTCAAGACAAATGAAATTAAACACTTTCAAGAATTGCTTGAAAATGAAAACACATCACACACAAACTTATGGGACATAAGGAACACAAGGAAGGCATGTCTAAGAAGCAACTTCAGAGCACTACGTGTCTACATAAGAAAGAGAGAGAGAGATACAGACAGAAAGGAACTCATATTACCTCCTATTAGTAACTTAACAGCACACTTAAAAGCTCTAGAACACAAAGAAAAATAGCACTGAAAAGGAATAAATGGCAAGAAACATTCAAATTCAGGACTGAAATTTATAAAATCGAAACAAACAAAAACAGTACAAAGAAGCACAGAAACAAAGAGTTGATCCTTTGATAAAATCAATAAAGTTGATAAACAGCCAAATTAACTAAAAAGCTAAGAGAAAAATTCAAATAAAAAATAGAGGTAAAGGGAGGTACAAAATGACAGAAACCAAGGAAATCCGGAAAATTATGGGGACACACTTTAGAAACCCACCAAATTGGAGTAATGTAATATACCAACTATCAAATGTTAAATACAATTCTAATAAATAATTTAAATAGGCACATAATTAATGAAATATGAGCAGTAATTAAGTGTCTTCCACTAAAATGAAAGCCCAAGACCAGATGGTTTTATCACAGAATTCTACCAGTTTCAAAGAATTAATGTCAGTTCTTGTCAAATTATTCCACAAAATAGAAACAGAAGGAATATTGCCCAAATCTTTTTACTAGACCAACATATCTCTGATACTTAAACCACATAAAGACTTAATACAAAGGAATTAAAGACCAGTTTTACTCATGAACATAAATGTAAAATTCTCCAAAAAATACATGCAAATAGAATCCAAGAACACAACAAAAGTTCCTCCACCATGACAAAGTGGGCTTTATCCCAGAGGTTGTTCAAAATAGGTAAAGTGATAAATGAAATGTACAACATAAACAGACTGAAACATAAAAATCATAAAATAATTCCATTAGATGCATAAAAAGCCTTTGAAACTCTAGCACCCTGTCAAGATAAAAGACCTAGAGAGACTAGGATGCAAGGTACACACTTAAATTCAGGAATAAGACAAGGGTTTCCATACTTGAAGCCTGTTCAATGTGGTACTTGACAGAAAAATTTAAGAAATACACATGGGAACAAGATAACATCTTCAACATAGTTCTGATCAAACAGGACAGCTGCAGGTAGACGATCTTTTCATCTTTTGTGATCTTCAATTTCTTTCTTAATTGTCTTAAAGTATTAATTGTACAAGTCTTTCACTTTGTTTGGTTAGAGTTACCACAAGATATTCTTTTAGGTTACTGTAAAAGATATTATTTCCTTGATTTTGTGCTCCATTCATTTGTTATTTGTATACAGGAAAGCTATTAATTTTGTAGCCTGCTACTTTGCTGAAAGTATTTGTCAGCTATAGGAATTTCCTGGTAGAATTTTTGTAGTCACTAATGTATACAAATACAAATACTTTCATTTCTTTCCTATTTGTACCCACTTGAATTTATTCATTTGTCTTTATTGCTCTATCCAAGATTCCAAATAGCTCCATACAGTTTCCTGCTTAAAATTCAACTCTGAATTGATCAAAGACCACAAAATATGGCCCGAAACATTGAATATAATGCAAGAGTAGGTGGTGAATAGTTCTGAACTAGACAAGAAAATACTTCTTGAGAAGAACACTGATAGCACAAGCACTAAGGTAAACAATTAATAAATGGGACCTCATGAAATGAAAAGCTTCTGTACCTCAAAGGACACCATCATTAGGAGTAAGTGGCAGGCTACCGAGAGAGAAGGCTTTAACCAACCCACATCCCATATAGGGATAACATCTAAAATATTTAAAGAACTCAGAAAACTTGACACAAAGAAAACAAATAACCCAATTTAAAAATAAGATACAGCCCTAAATAGTGAATGGTCAAAAGAGGACACCCAAATGGCTGAGACGCACTTAAGAAATGTTCAACATCCTTAGTCATCAGGGAAATGCAAATCAAAATTACTTTGAGATTCCATCTTAAATCAGTAATATTTACCAATATCAATAAAACAAATGATATCTCATACTGGTATGTGGAATAAGGGGGACACGCATCCATTGCTGGTGGGAGTGAAAATATGTTTATCACTATGGAAGTCAGTGTTCTGCTGTGGGATATCTTTCTGTATGCTGTGAATATGTATTGCTCAGATTGGTTGATAAATATAGCTGCATTGGCCTATGTCAAGGCAGCTTAGATACAGATGAGAAATCTAAGCAAATGTATGGAGAGAAGAAAGGAGAGGATAGAGATATGTCAGCCACCACCTAAGGAGACGCAAGATACCAGCAGACCAGTAAAGCCATGGCCATGTGACAAAACATAGATTAATAGAAATGCGTTAGTTAAAAATGAAAGAGCTAGCTAGCAAGAAGCTTGCCACAGGCCATACAGTTTGTAAATAATAATAAGCCTCTGAGTGATTATTTTATAAGCAGCTGTGGGACTGTGGGGCTGGGCAGGACTAGAGAAAACTTCCAGCTACAGTGTTCAGATTACTCAGGGATCTAGAAATGGATCTATCTCAAGATCCAGCTACAGTACTCTTGGGAATATACCCAAAGTTCACTTAATCCTACTAAATGGATACTTGCTCAACCATATTCATTGCTGTTCTATTCATAATAGCCAGTAATTGAATATTGGCTAGACCTCTGTCAATGAATGAATAGATAAATAAAATGTTGTACATTTACACAATGGAATGTTTCTCAGACCTTAAATTAAATCATGGCATTTTCAGACTAGAAAAAAAAATTCACCCTAAGTGAGGTAACCTAAACCCAAAAAGACAAATATGGCATGTATTTGCTTATAAGTTGTTGTTAGCTATTAAGTCTTCAATGAGCATTCTATAATATGTACAATCACAGAGGTGAATTATAAAGTAGTGGACTAGCCAGGAGGGATTTGTCTCCCTTGTAAGATAAAATAGCACAGATAGCTATGGATATCCTGGACAGGGATGGGGATTGAGACCGGAAAGAGATGGTCAAATTGGGAGAGAGAGGGGGAATGAGATGGGCAAGGGAGGGAATACAGGGAAAGACAAATAATATTAAGAGCTTTTGAGAGGTTGAATGGAAGTCTAATACAGTAGAAGCTTCCTAAACTATATACATGTATGAAAATGATCTAAATGAAATTAACAAATAACCTGGGAGATGGATCCCCAATGCACATCTCTCATCACCAAATGGAGCTTACAATATTGAGATTGGGTTACGTTTAATTGAGCTTTTGATCATAGAGGCCCCATAGGAGCCCCGAATCAACACAGGCTATCGTTAAGGCTATTGGTTCCTCTCTAAGATAAAACTATTGGTTGTTCTCTACAAACTGACACAAAGGGCTTACTCCCGAAGACAACAACTACACAACTCATTGAACATGGAAAAGTCAAGCTAGTGCCCACTTAGAGTATTTAGCCTTGTGGACTAGTGCTCATAGTACTTGGAAGCACCCCCAAAAGGAGAAAGGTGAACACTAACACAGGTAAAATCCTGTCTGCATGGATGACATGCCTACAAGATGAGCTAGGGCAATAGTGGCAATGACCTCTGGGACCAACCAACCAATATCTCATTTGCTTTAAGGCCATGTGTATGAGATGGAAACAATCACAAACTTGGTTCAACTGTCAAGAACCTGAGAATATCTCAAGATATGTAGAGAAAGATCAAATACTACCATTCTGCTAAAGGAATGTATTGATGAAATGACTCCCAAATGCCATCCTGCTACACTCATATATCAGTGCCTTGCTCAGCCATCACCAGAGATGATTCCACCTGCAACAGATGGGATCAAATACAGAGATCGACATTCAGGCAATTATCAGAGAGTGACAGACCTTTGTATACTCAGTCCTAAATAGAATGTTTCCATCAAATCCCTTTTCTCAGTGCTCAGGGAATCTTGAGGAAGAGGAGACAGAAATATTGTAGGAGCCAGAGGGGATAGAGTACACTAACACAATAAAGTGTTTAAAAACAGCAAGACTGACAAGCACATGAACTCAGAGAGACTGTGGCAGCATGCACAGAGCCTTTACAGGTTAGAGCAAGACAGGGGCCCAGTGCTAAGAGTGGGAACGATTACAAGCCTTCATCCCTAACTCAGAAGCTATCTTTAATTGATAACTGCTTCCAAATTAAAAACTAATGAGATGTCTATGGAGTCTCAGTACAGATACAAACCATTCCTTTGTTATTTTGTTTTTGTTTGTTTGTTGAGACAGAGTTTCTCTGTGTAACAAACCTGGCTGCCGTGGAACTCACTCTGTAGATCAAGCTGGCCTCCAGCTCACAAAAATCCACCTGCCTCTACCTCCCAAGTGCTGAGATTAAAGGTGTACACCACCATCAGCTGGTGATATTACTCTTAATTGTAGGCCCTATGCCCAACAGCAGATGGCTAACATAAAACAAACTCAATGACATCATTGGAGGGTTTGTCTCATAAAATTTATCAACTGTTGTTGGTTTCGGTACAGGTCCTTTACCTTATATTATAGCATTTGGTTTAGAGTTTTTATGGGATTCCTGTAGGTGTGGTTGAGTGTGCCTCTCTATTTATATGTGTTTCTTGTGCTTCTAATTGGTTCCTTTCCTTCTGTTTGATTTGTCCTATATCCGTTTGTTTGTTACTCTTTTATCTTACTTTTTATTATTGGTCATTAGATTACTATTTTTTTTTAAGAAGAGGGAGAACAGTTATGGATTTGGATTGAGGGAATGTGCAGAGGATCTCAGAGGACTTGGGGTAAAGGAAACCATGATCAGAATATTATTGTATGGAAAATTCAATTTTGAACAATTGAAAAAAATAAAAGATTTCCCTATGCAGAAAAAAATTGGCTTATAAGCAACATTCAGTTTGAAGTAGTAATGAAAATTCCCCCAACTAAATTTCTTGGACCCTATTGAGTCATACAAACATAGTTTCAACATCATTTAAAACTTTCAATAAAATAAGATGAACTTATGTAACAGTTACATTGATTTTCACTGTCACAATATCCATGTATTTTCTTTACCATGATCTTTATTTCTTTATACAGCTTTGATTTATTGCCTAGTCTCATTTCAACCTGGAAGAGACATTTTTCTTGTGGGGTATGTCTAGTGATAACAGATTCTCCCAGCTTTTGCTTATCATGAGCGTTTTAATTTACTTTTTTCTTTTGAAACAGTTTATCTAGATGCAGGATTTTTGGTCAACAGATCTTTTTCTTGCAGTGCTTTGAATGAATTTATTCAATGTTTTCTGGTCTTTAAAGCTTTAGATTAAAAAATGTACTATAGGTAATTGTATTAGAGATCCCTTTATGTGACCTGTCACATCTTTTTGTTTTTAACATTCTTTCTTTGTTTTTGTCTTTGTGACAGTATGCTTATGATTATTTCTCAGTGTAGCTTTTCTGTTGTTATTGTTCTTTTTTTTTTCATTTTATGGTCTGTTGGGCTTAATTTTGTTTTATAAATATATGCTTTATAAAATTTTGTACACTTGAGCTATCTTATCTTCAAGCATTCATTCTGTCACTCTTTTGCTTTTGCTTTAGTACAGGTCTCAGTATGTATGTATTGGTGCGCTTCAAGATGTCTCATTCATCCTTTTAGGTAGTGGTTCTCAAAATGTGGGTTGCTACCCCAACAGGGGTGACATATCTGATATTCTACATATCAGATATTTACAATATGATACATAATGTTAGCAAAATTATAGTTATGAAGTAGCAATGAAATAATTTTATGGTTGGGGTCACTGTAACATGAAGAATTGCATTAAAGGGTCACAGCATTAGGAAGGTTAAGAACCACTGCTTTAAGGTCTTTTTACAATTTGTCATTTATCATCTGCTCACATTCAGTGATTGGATTTTCTTTTTCTGCATGCTCAAGTTTGGTTTTGATTCTTTCTAGTAAGAACTACACTTCCCTGTCTTTGAAATATAAATTAAATCCTCAGTGAAATCTCATAAATGTGGAGTCTGGATGAGACAAGTCACTAAGAGGAAGACACCTAAGAAAGGCAAAAGAGTCAGAGATACACCACTCACACTGTTAGGAGTCTCCAAAAAAACATCAAGTTAATAACCACAACATATACGCAGCGGGCCTAGTGGCAACCCATGCAGGCCCTGTGCTCGCCATGTAGTGTCCAGGAGCCCATGTGAGCCCTGCTGAGTTAATTTGGCAAACTATGTATTTTCAGTGACCTCTATTCCCTCTGAACTCCTACAATCTTGCCTCTCTGTTTGCTGTGGCGTTCTCCAATCTCCAAGGGAAAGAACCTGGTGGGCAGCTCCAATTTAGACTCTCCACATAATGTCTGGCTGTGAGTTATGAGTACCTTTGCCTTGTCATATTGTATCTTGTTTGGTTGTGTTTGGTTGTCATCTCTTCAAGTCCTGCTCTTTTCTGAAGAGGAAACAGAGGGGCAATTTATCTGTGGGATAGCAGAGGTTGAGAGATCTGGAAGGTGTGGAATCAGGGGAATCTGTGGGTGGGATGTACTATATGAGAAAATAATCTATTTTAAATAAAAATTATTATCATAAATTGTAGTGTGTAGCCATTCCAGCTTGGTTCTGGAAGTTCCAACCCCCATTGAGACTCTGGCAACTGTCACGCCTACGAGGCGGGGCGAGGGGAGGCACCTGGGGACCTGAGAGCTGGATGGGCCAGCGCTCTCTCTGGGCGCTCTCTCGGTGCCGGAACGCTGACCGGTGGAGATTGACTGTGCAGAGCTCCAGAGAACACCGCTGGACTGCGTTACACCTTCTCCAGACCCTGCGACCTACCCATTACTTAATTTGTGAATTACGCCATTAAATAAATATCCTTTTAACTACATGGAGTGGCCAAAATAATTTCTCCAATAATAAATAAATGAGAAAAATAATGTCTCATGCTAAGTCTTGGTGAAAAGGTACAATTGAAATATTCATTTATTTTAGAAATATAACATAAAAATAAAACATTAGAATATAAGTAAATGGTTTCTGAAATATGTAAAAAATTATCATCTGATTCAGATTCAGACAGTCCACTTCAAGATGATTATCTATAAAATTAGCATTTATGAATACAAATATTAATTTATAAATATTCATATTGTATTTGTAAGGATGACAGTGAAAATTACTTGTATATCTATAAACATTAAATAAATAATAAGATGATCATAGTGCACACACACAAAGTAATAGACTTCAATACAACAATACTTATAGATGAAGCAACATGGAAAATTTCAAAATGATCATGTTAGGTAGAACTGCTCTCCATTCGTATGTTATGTAAAATACAAATAATTCATATAGCAGGACTCAAAGTACTGTTTTTCTGAACATATATAGGACAAATAAAGGAGTTGACATTTACATAAGGAATTTGGGAGGGCTCCATATGTATATTTTAACTATTGTGATGACGTTATAACAGACAACAATCTGCTAAACCATAGAGGACAGCATTCAAACTGCATCATGTAACTGCTCATTTATATCATCAAAGTCTACAAAGTGAAAAACACAATGTAAAGACTAAAGGAAAGATGTGTGAACAATTTTAAAGTTTGGAGAAAGAAAGTACAGGTGACAAGCTGTCTTTAATTTTCAAAGAAATTTATTGCTATTAAATTTTAACCTTTCCTTTTACAATTTGCTTTTTATGTATTTTGTCACATCAAAAAGAAAAGTAAGAAAGTGTGATTGTGTTGAGGGAGCCCATCAGAAATAACCACTCAGACAAAGTTCATGGCAAATTGAAGGTCTTTATTCCAGCCATGTGTAATGAGGAGCATTTAGAATAAGGCATTCCAAAAGACATAAACTACATCCTAGTATCTTGCTCAGCAGCTGAAAGAGGAGGTTGTATGCAAGAATGTAGTTTAACAGAAGCTAAGAAAAATACACTGGGATATCTTGACCTTTGGTTCCTAAAATAAAGGTAGGTAATTTTCCATGGAGCTTCTCACCAGTGACATCAAAATTTAGTTAAACATGAAATGACCTCAGCAAGAATACAAGATGGAGGAAACTCTGTACTGTCTTGCCCTGTCACAGTCTGTCTGTCTGCAATTAATCACCTAAGTATGTGTTTAGAGATTTTCTTCATAAGGTCATTCATATTCAATATGCTGCTTCCCAGAAATTATACTAAGCTAATTTCATGAGCACTCCATCTAAGTTTCTTGGTGATTTTCATTACTTCATAATCTATTAATATTAGAAAGACTGATGGTTCAGGAGCAAACCCTCTACCCTTACTTAATGCCATCTACTTTCCCCTTTTAATAGTATCTGGGTATCGTAGTGACGTTCAGTTCTTTTTCTATGCTAAGGACTCCAACAGTTATATTTATAGTTTTGATCAACTGCCTACTAAGATATTCCATTTGACTATATAGTGAATATTTCAAAATCAACATGTCTGAAACTAAAGTCTTGAATCCCTACTATATTGATAATGACTCCAAGCCTTAAATGGTCTGCATCATATTTGTGTGTGTGTGTGTGTGTGTGTGTGTGTGTGTGTGTGTGTGTGTGTGTGAAAACTTTGGCCTAATTTTCAACTGCTTTGCTGCCAGCTATTCAATTTCTGTCTCACTGGTCTCAAATGCAATAGGAATGTTAGGTAGCAGACAGATATTATACAGCATGGGGACCATTAAGGATGAACTCTTTCCTAATTCCTAACTTGGTTTGCATTTCTCTGATAACTAAGGACTTTGAGCAATTCCTTAAATGTGTTTCAGCCATTTGAGATTCTTCTGTTCAGATTCCTCTGTTTAGCTCTGTAGCCCATTTCTTAATTGGATTGTTCAGTATTTTGATGTCTAGTTTGAATTCTTTATATATTTTGGAGATCAGCCCTCTGTCAGATGCAGGGATGCTGAAGATCCTTTCCCATTCTGTAGGCTGTTGTTTTGTCTTATTTACTGTACCATTTGCCCTAAAAAGCTTCTCAGTTTCAGGAGGTCCCATTTAATAATTTTTGCTCTCAGTGTGTGTGTTACTGGTGTTATATTTAGGAAGTGGTCTCCTGTGCAAATGCGTTCAAGACTACTTCCTACTTTCTCTTCTATCAAGTTCAGTGTAACTGGATTTTTATTGAGGTCTTCGATCAACTTGGACTAGAATTTTGTACATGGTGACAGATATGGATCTACTTGCAATCTTCTACATGTTGACATCCAGTTATGCCAGCACCATTTGTTGATGATGCTTTCTTTTTTCCATTGTACAGTTTTGACTTCTTTGTCAAAAATCTGGTGTTCATAGGTGTGCAGATTAATGTCAGGGTCTTCAACTTGATTCCATTGGTCCACATGTCAGTTATTATGCCAGGACCAAGCTGGTTTATCACTGTAGCTCTATAATAAAGCTTGAGGTCAGGGATGGCGATGCCTCCAGAGGTTGCTTTATTGTACAGGATTATTTTAGTTGTCCTGGGTTTTTTATTTTTCCATATGAAGTTGACTTGGTATCCATCTTCCTCTTCCAGGGTAATAGGAGATAGGGGTGGCCCTTCTTTGGATTTAAATTTCCATATGAAAATTGTGAAGGTATTTCGCTGTTTTTTAATTTTTTAACTTTATTTTTTGTCCATTAAGGGAAGGAACTTCCTGATGGTCAAAAGGATAGAATTTGAAAGTTACCTCTGGCATAGGGTAGAAACCTGATATTCTAAGATACAGGAAATACTGTATACTGTATCACTTCCTTTAAGAGTTAATCAAGATAAACTCTGTGTCAATACTATAGTCAGGATTGCATAACACTCCAACACCAAGAAATCTTATTTACTTGGAAACTTTCAAGGAGAAGGGAGGACTGATAATCATTGTTATGAGATAATATACTTATCCTTCCCTGAAGCCCATTGGTACATCTGTTTGCAATGCAATGCTTCCATAAACTACCCAAACTAAGAAAATAATGCTTTCTTTTTCCTTCTTTTTATTTCTTTTTCTTTTAGATACAGTCCCAAAGCCCATGCATGCTTTTCTAGGTATTCTGAGTCTCCTTACTCATTCTCAGATATTCTTGTCTCTGTGAGGGCTAAGGTTATGGTTTAAGTTTAAATTACTTTGGAGAGCTATAAAACAAATATGATTCTAACCTATAAGCCCAACTTGCCCAAGGACAGATAACTTTCTGGAATGCTGAGAGTTGTTTATGTAAGATAAACCTTGTGTTTTTACTTCTGTAAACAATCTTGATTGTCCTAACTACGCAATATGTGCTTGATCACACTTATGGGACAGGTATGTAGGCAGGGACTATGTCAGGATGTATAACTGCCACTGATTGGACAAAAGTGGAGAGTAACCATCATCTGTATAAGGCCCTGTCTAATGTTATTCTGCATCATACTCTGGGAATCTCAATGTGGACTTGGCCAGTATTTAATAATAAAACTTGCTTCAGATTTAGCTCAAAAATTATGGTAATGATCTTATTATTGCCTGGTAGGATTACCATCTCTTCTCCTTCTTCTTCCTGGTGTGTGCTTATAGAACCTCACTACAAAAAAAAAAATACCATAGCTGCCTTTCCTCCTTTTTTCTCACTTCTTCCATTAGTGCCAACATTGACAATTTAGCTGCTGTGTGGTTTATTTTTCTCTTCAAAACACATAAAATTATCTTTGAACTTCTTTCAGAGTCTTTTTGGAAAATGTGTTTATTAATGAGGATAAAAACCCCCAAAGCAAACTTGTTTCCATGGTAAAAGGTAACAATAAAACATAGGACTATTTTGTTAGCTATTTGTTTTGATTAGAATGCTCTTCAAATGCATTTTTAAACATTATAATGTTCTCAAATCTTTGAAATGAGTCAGTTTCAAACAAATGTTATTTTCATTGACAATTGACAAATGATGGAGGTTTCTTGAATTGTGGATCCAGAGAGCCAAACATTCCCATGGATATATTTCACATACTTAGTTATTTCATTTTTCATAAATGTAGGCAATAGATCCCAATCTTGGTGATTTTTGTCACTAATAAAAATAATCTGTATTTTACTTCATATTTTAGTCCTAATGAATGACTATGAGTTAGATAGATGCTCTGATAGAGAGAGGGATCAAGACTATTGTGGGTACCTGTAGAGAAAAATTCCCAAGATAAACCTGAATAAGTAGAATGAAGTCTTAATTAACCACTGATAGGACTTTCCCAAGAAGATTACTGGGAAGCAGCCTTGACCTCAAATTGTGACATATACAGGAAGGCAGCTTTTGACATAGGCAACTAGCAAGTATTGTTTACAGAAGCAGAGAGATAACAGTGGTCAGGCAATTAATCTTTTTCTCAGTGTCACATTGTTTAGGAAATTAGGGATGGTTCAGAGACCAGTTTTCCTTAGGAATTTATGGGTATTCTAAAGACCAGTTTTACCCAAGATAGTTTTAGCCCTTAAAGTAGTCTCAGGAATTCTTTCATGAGATGGCATAACTATAGTGCTGTAGCCCACTACATTACCAGATAATAAGTATGATGAAGTCCCAGAATAATTAGATTCTTCCTCACCCTCATGACCTGAAACAAAAGGCTGGCTGCTTAAAACAAAGTCCTGATGTGTTTTAATTCTGCCAATAATGTATCCCTCTTTTGGACATATCCAACAAGTTCATAGGCAGAACAGGACATGTTTACCCCAAACTTTTGAAACTATCAGCTTCCCTGTCTCTGTTTAAAATGATCAACCTTAAATTGGGGAAGGAAGACCAACTCAAGGACAAAACTAGTCCCCCAAGAAAAAACAGGCTTGAGCTTCCTCAGTTCTCAAACCCCTGCAAAGCCTGTCTATGTAGGTATATTTCCTCATTTCCTGTTTCATTGTTGTTGTTGAAAAAATTACACAATATATTTTGATCATGCTTTCTCGCTCCCACAATTAAAGCCTTTATTGACTTCTGTCTGCTGTGTCTGAGATTTAATACTGTCACTTGTTGTGACTGAGATTTTCCCCCCACTTTTACGTTCTTTAACTGGAAGAGAAAATGAACCCAATGAAGACCTCTAAATATAAATATATAAATATATGATATATATAAATATATGATAAATATATGATAAATATATGATAAATATATATCATCAATGATGGGGTTTTAAAACTAAAGAATGAAGAGATGACTCAGTGGTTACGAGTGCTTAATATTCTTGCAGAGAAGCCATGTTTCATCCCCTCCTGCCACATGGTGATTCATAACCATCTGTAACTCCAATTCCAAAAATTCCAACCCCATCTTCAGGTCTCCAAGGGCACCAGAAACACACGTGGTATCTAGAACATGCACACAGGCAAAATACTTACATACACATAAATTTAAATAAATAAGTAAATAAAGAAATAAACTTTAGTGGTTAGTGGACAAGCCATGAAAGTCCTCATTGTTTGGGAAGTTCCCATACTATTTTAATAGTTTTACATAGTCATTTGCGGGAAAAGAGAACAAAGTCATATATGAAAGAAGTACAGGGGGCAACTGGAAGTTATTGTTTTCTCTAGTGTTGACCATTTTAAAGTAAGCCAATAAGGATATAGCATTTTCAATATTCCTACTCATTATACAAATAGAAAGAAGTATAAATATCTTTTACTGTAGCCAGTGGAATGTTTTTGTTTACAATATGCAAACTGACACGTTCAAAAGTAGAAATCATTTGAGATGCTTTTCAGAAACTGTAAACGCTGTGGATATCTGGAAAGGGTAAAAGGTTGTTTTGCTAAGAATGCTTTAGCCGGGAGTAGAAGACTTTTCTTTGCATATATGGAAGTTTTACAGTAATTGGTTATAAAATAAGAGATTTCATGTCACTTGCTTACTCTGCTGTTTTCATCTCAAGCTATAATAAAATTGACCTTGAGCAATATTTTGGGTCCATTTAAAATTCTTTATCAATTAGACTAAAATCCTAAGAACATGAACACTACACTCAATGCGCAGCTCCCCACAGCTTCTTGTAACAGATCTATAATTTCTCACTTCTAGTCCTTTTCATTACAAAAACCTTAAAATGCCATCAATAATTTTCTTTTGTCTTTCCCATCAAACTGATTAATTACCACTATGTCTATGGCAAGGTATCTTTTCTCCTTCAAATACTCTTGTGCACATAAAATTATAATTGCCTGTTTTTGTTTTTCTTAGCTACTATTCTCAGAGCAGTTTTCAATTTCAGCTCATTAAGCATAAAGTTTAGCACCACCTAGATACTATTTACAAATGCCAACTAGGGGACCCCCACGCCAGTTTTGCTGAATGAAAAGTCTAGGTTTAGAACTTGGTACTCTGTGCTCTATCAGTTTCTTCTAATTAGATGTCTCTGATGCTAAAAGAGGAGGCATATTAGTACTTTAAGGAAACACAGGTTGAATGTGGGAACTGAAAAAATTTTTACCATATTGCAAATTAGATCATTTTACTTGTTTTCCAGTTCAGCACTTTTAAACAAGAAATTATAATAGATAGTATGTCTGGGAATCTTGGGGTTTGATAAAACTTAACTTCTTCTCTCAGAGTCACAATTTTCTTAGATAAATGTAGGTCAAGAAAGGACCAAATTTCACAAAGTGAACATGATTTATAATTACTACTAAAAATATTCATAATACAGTTTTACATACTGTATGGTATATTGTAAACAGAAAACAAATGTTAAATTCATAATTATATGCATAATATCTGTTGGATATTAATTAATTTCAAATGATTTTTAAACTGTCAATTGACTTAAATAGAAAATATTGTTTTAGCTGTGGGCTAGGTCACACTCATAAAACTGAAAATGGGGACCCATTGCCAAGGACAGTATTCATATAGATCACCTAATATACAGAGACCCACAGCCAGACATTAAGCAGAGAGAGAGAGAGAGACAGAGAGACAGAGACAGAGACACAGAGAGAGACAGAAACACAGAGAGAGAAAGAGAGAGGCAGAGAGACAGAGAGAGACAGACTCTAAATTAGAGGTCTCCATTGGGTTCTTCCCCTCCAAGATTTAGGGACTTTGTGGAAGAGGGGAAAGAAAGACTGTAGGAGTCAAAGGGGCTGGAAGATACCAGAAGACATGGTCCACTGAATCAACTAAGCAGAGCTCACATGAAAGACTGAAGCAGCAAAGCAAGAGAGCAGGTTGTAGCTCGAGTTTTCCTGCCTTGCCCACAGTCAGGACAAATCTCTGTCACCTGCCAGTCCCACAGCCGCTCAGACCCAACCAAGTAAACACAGAGACTTATATTGCTTGCAAACTGTATGGCCGTGGCAGGCCTCCTGTTAACTGTTCCTATATCTTAAAGTAACGCATTTCTACAAATCTATACCTTGCCACGCGGCTCGTGGCTCACCAGCATCTTCACATGCTGCTTGTCCTGGCGGGTGGCTGGCGGCGTTGTCCTGGCAGTGGCTGGCCGCTGGCAGGTGGCTGACCGCTCCTCCTTCTGCCTTCCTGCTCTTTTATCTCTCCTCTCTGTTAGTCCCGCCCATACCTCCTGCCTAGCCACGACCAATCAGGTTTTATTTATTGATCAATCAGAGCAACTTGACATACAGACCATCCCCCAATACAGCCAAGTGCAGACCATCTCAGACACCTGCACTCAGGCCCATGGTCTTAATCATCCTCTATGCAAACCTGCTGGGTAACGCCACAAGGAACCCAAGAAGGGCTCCCACAGGACATACATTAACATCCCACAGCAGCAGGTCATATGTTATGGTTAATAACTTGGTGTTTCGTCAGACTTCTAACTGTGGGAGCTGGTATGTCTCTGAATCTTTTGCCTGCTCTAGAAATTCTTTTCCTCCTATTGGATTGCCTCATTCAGTCTGGATAGGTGGACTTCTGCCTTGTCTTAATGAATCTTGTTTTGTCCTGTTTGGCTGCCTTTTCTAGGAGGCCTGATCTTTCCTGAAGAGGAAACTGAGGGGGAGTGAATCTAAGGTGAGGTCAGAGGGGTTGAGGGAGGGGAAACTGTGGTTGGGATGTAATATATGAGAGAAGAATCTATTTTCAATAAAAAACATTTTAAAAAAAATATTGTTTTAGATTTTACTAATTTGCCAATTTTGTTTTCAAATTAAGTCACTATTTTCATGTTCTAGGCACATATTTTGTTTCCTATAATCTGAGGACTGAAAATAATTCTTTTTATTTTCTTAAAATGTAAAGCAGATTTTTTTGAGTTGCTACTTAGAATCTCCTTAAAGTGCTAAATCACTTTCATTTCTACTGCTCTATATTCATAATGCAATCACTTTTTCATTTGAAGTCATTAGGAACAATTTTTATATACTTGTAACATCATTTCTGAACATTGCTTTGTATTTTTCATTAATGAGTACCACCTACATAGAATTCAAAATAATTCATAAAGTTTAGAAAACTGTCACTTTAGAAAGTGCTATGTATAAAGCCATATTTTTTTTTCTGATTCACTTTAAATAACATAATACAAAATCATATTTTCTTACTAAATTGTGGAGTAGGAAAAATTGTATGTGTGTTGACAGTTCTTTTATTTTCTTTTCAAATATATCCAAGCATTTTTAAAATATTCACCTCAATTTTTTCATCTTCATTTTCCAAAGCCTCTCTTATGATTGTGAAAATTATAAACATTTGATAAATTAACTGCTTAAATTCCAGATTACCATAACACACCTTGATAGAACCTAAATAATGAATTTCTTTTCTTCAAAGACTATGACTACAAATGTATTTGTAGTCTTTGGCTCAGTTCTTAACCTGTATCAAACTGCCCTAATTGTTAAATGCGTTTTTATAAAAATATAAGTTTAAGTGTGAATAGAAAAATAATTTAAACATATATTTTTTTTCAGTTCTAATAGCTGCGTTCTTCATTTTGTGAGTTAGTATATAGAGGAATATGAACACATTTATCTAAATATTCCTATGCACATTTAAATTTGAAATGTGTGTATTTATCTGAGGTGGGTCTTGAATTTTGATGCATTTCTTATGTTCCCCAACATGGCTATATTATTAAATCTCCTCTCTTCAGGCCTTAAGACTACTTGCCTCTAAGTAGTGTCTGACTTAGCTTAATGTGTCTAGCTGCTGAAACTTACTGTGTTCCATAAAACTCTGCTTATATCACGAATTAAAAGGATTCTAAGCTAATTTAACAATTAAAATTTACATGAGCACTCACTTATCAACCCATGCTATTACATAGTCAATATAAAAACATACACACATATAGATAATCCATAAAAATAGTCAAAGATTTTTCTTCTTCTCTCTCTCCCTCTCTTTTTTTGTTTGTTTGCTTGTTTTTTGAGACAGGGTTTCTCTGTGTAGTTTTGGTGCCTGTCCTAAATTTCACACTGTAGACCTGGTTGGCTTTGAACTCACGAACTCACAGATATCTGCCTGGCTCTGCTGCCTGATTGCTGGGATTAAAGGGGTGTGTCACCACCGCCCAGCGAAATATTTTTTATGTGTTGTAAACTTTATTACTTTTATTTAGATGTATCACTTGTTGGACTGCTGATAGAATTATTTTCTTCATTGTACCTTATTCATTCATCATTGTCATAGTCTACTCCTTTATTCTTCATGATATAGTCTACTACCTTATTCTTTCTGATAGTTCCCTTGCTCTTCCAAAGTAGACTACTTTCTATTTCTTTGTCTTCTCTACGTGTGCATGCATAAGTATGTGAACTCTAGGTTCTAAATAGGAGAGGGAACATAATTTCTTTCGGGTCTGTTTTATTGTGCTTAATATAATGATCTCCAGTGCATGTTCTTGCAAATGTGATTTTGTTCATCTTTAGTACTGTATTAAATTTCAGTGTGTGTATATAGCACAATTTCTTTATTGATTCATCTGTTAATAGATATTCAGGAGAATTATATAGCTAGGTTATTGTTAGCAGTGCCAAAGCAACCATGGATAAGCAGATACCATTTTAGTACAATGACATCAATTCCTTTGGGCATATTCCCAGGACTGTTATAGCTAGATTATATGGTAGTTACATTTTAAGAACTTCCATTCTGCCGGGCGATGGTGGCGCACGCCTTTAATCCCAGCACTCGGGAGGCAGAGCCAGGCGGATCTCTGTGAGTTCGAGGCCAACCTGGGCTACCAAGTGAGCTCCAGGAAAGGCGCAAAGCTACGCCGAGAAACCCTGTCTCGAAAAACCAAAAAAAAAAAAAAAAAAAAAAAAAGAACTTCCATTCTTACTTCCATAGCAGCTGCAGTACTCTATACCCCTATTGTAAATACCTAGAAATCCCTTTCATTGCTCTCCCACTCTGTCCCTCCCCCAACTAGACCAAATTGTCAGATACCTTGCTCACCCTTGATGCAGTGAGGAGGGGTTTGGTCCTACCTCAACTGAATGTACCAGGCTTAGCTGTCCCCCCTTGGGAGAACTTACCCTGTTGGATGAAGGGATGAGGCATGGGTCGGTGGTGGGGGAGGAGGAGGAGGGATGAGAGGGTGATCTGTGGTTGGTATGTAAAATGAATAAAAAATTTTAAAAAAATCCCTACATATCTGTCCATTCTTAATAACAGTTTGCTGTTTTTTATTATTAGACATTGTCACAGGATCAAAATGGAATCTCAAAGTAGTTTTGAATTTACCTGTGACTTAAATCATTGAGCAATTTTCATGTATCTATTGTTCATCTGCACTTCTTCCTAGAGAAGTATTTATTCATTATATTTACCCACTTATAAAATTGATTATTCATTTTTGTAATCTTTAATAGAATTATTTATTTAATGTACAAATATCTCTCTTGATCTATATTCCTTGATAAATGCTAACTTAATTCTGCTCAAATTTACTGACCAAAACTCAGTAAGCTTTTTATTATGCATATTATATTTCTGATCATACTGTTTCAGGCAGAGATACACACATGTGGTCCAATTATTATAGTTAATACTAAGTTGCATAATACCTCAGTTTTCCATGTGTATTGCTATAATTTCTTACAAACCTGTGTTTTGTACCTATTTTTAATAGTCAAAACATCAGTGTACTACAAAATTCTTCTTGTCCCATATGCCAAGTATCATCTGTTATTAATATAATTTATTTCATAATTTTAATGAATTATTTCAAATATTATAATATCCACTATTTAAGTTGTGTATCTGTGTAGTTTTAAAAATATATTTATACATTTTGCTGCAATCACCCATATAACTAAAGAATATTTTTATCATCCCACAGCAAACCTCACATACATAAGCAGTCATGGCCCACTTTCTCTCCTTAGCTACCAACAAAAACCCATATATTTTCCTTTTGATATGTTTTCCCATTCTGATCAATTTATATTCATTGAACAATATAAACAAAGGCCTTTTATCTATGTCTTCCATTTAACGTAATAATTTAAATGTCCATCCTTCTAGCACATCTCAGCATGTCATTTATTTCTTTGAAAAAGTACAAGTCTACCATATAAATTTATTTCATTTTACCCTGTCCACCATTTAATGGGCCTTTATATTTTTTGGTTACTATGAACAATGTTTCTATGAGCATTCATGTGTAAGATTTTATGTTGAAATATATTATCATTTATGTATGTGATTAGGGACGCTTGGCTCAATCTGGGAGGAGGGGACTGGACCTGCCTGGACTGAGTCTACCAGGTCGATCTCAGTCCTCAGGGGAGGCCTTGCCCTGGAGGAGGTGGGAATGGGGGGGGGTGGGCTGGGGGGAAGGGGAGGGGCGCAGGAAGGGGGAGAACAAGGGAATCTGTGGCTGTTATGTAGAACTGAATGGTATTGTAAAATAAAATAAAATTAAATTAAAAAAAAGAAGTTGACTTGCTATATCCTATGGTAAAATTAACTTGTAAACTGTTAACAAGCTATGTATCAAACTATTTTCCTTTCTCTATATTACTTATGAATCACAGACCTCTAAGATATGCGATTTGAGAGCATTATTGCAAGGTAAGTGTGGTGTCACTTACATGTAATTCCAGCACCAGGAGAAAAAAGCAAGAGGACCATAAACATTATCCTGGACTGCATAGCGACTTCCCATCTACCAAACAAAAACATGTTTTATCATTCTGTGGCTTGCTTTTTCACATGCTTGGTGGCATTTTTAAAAGAAAAATAATGGTTTCATTGTTTCTTAATTTTAATGTGTAATTTATTCATGTAGTTCTTTATATTTATACATAATAAAACAAATGATCAGTAGGCAATTGGACTGAGTTTGTCCATGCCATATAGTTCTATGCAAGAAATAATCATAAACTTCAGTATATAAATAGATAACAAAATATCTAAATTTGTATCATATAGCCTAATGTCCTTCATTTGCATACATTTCCGTTTCAGTCATAGCTAAAACCAGTCAAGTATCTCTGTTCTTCAAATCAGTGTTTTGAAAAATATACACCCATTGCGGATTCTGAATACAGCTCTCTGAAACACTGTTGTTCGTTAATCATTCATTGTTAACATTAACATGACTAGCTGGGTGGTGGTGGTGCACCCCTTTAATCCCAGCTCTAGGGAGGAAGAAGCAGGAGGTTCTCTGTGAGTTTGAGGCCAGCCTGCTCTATAAAGCGAGAACCAGGACAGGCACCATAACTACAGTACACAGAGAAACCCTGTCTCAAAAAACCAAAAAATAAATAAATAAATAAATAAATAACATGACTAATTTAATTTAATATTGTTGAATGTTTTCTTGTCAATATATTTAAGAATCCATTGATTAATAGAAAATGATAAACATTTACTTCTATGTTTTCTTCTAACTGATTAGTTTTGAATGTGTCCTTTAGATCCATTTTGTAATAATTTTTTAGTGTGGTCAAATATAATATAAAGGCCCAATTTCATTCTGTTATATATGGCTATTCAGTTGTCTATTCATCATTTTCTGAAAAGACAATTAATTTCTCACTTTATCACATTGTTCAAAATTAATCTATTATAAATGTGTTTTAAAATGTTGTCAATCTATTATAAATGTGTTTTAAAATGTTGTCAATCTATTATAAATGTGTTTTAAAATGTTATCAATTTGCTACTGATCTATAATTCTATCATAAATGTATAATATCTTGATTTCAACAGATTTATATAAATATATAAGTACATAAATATTTATAATAAATAGAATAGTGCTAATTTTTTCCAAAAATGTTCTTTGATTTTGCATTTTGTGTGAATCTTAAAAATATTATATGAATTTTGGATTTTATTTTTAGAATTTTTGTATCAAATCTACAATTCCACATGAGAAATAATTTCATCTATGAGCCTCTTATCTTTTCATTTGTTAAATGTTTTCTTTTTAATGTTAATAACAAATATACAAATATGTTTACACCTTTATTTTTAATGCTATCATGGTTTTGATATTGAAATGATACCCAAAAATCAAGCAAATTTTGTTTACTAATCTAATAATCTGCAAAATTAATACTCCCTGTGATATTCCTATTACCTGTTTTATACCTTAACATTAATTTTCTCTATATGGTACTATGTTATCTTGTACATAAATTTGTCTCTTGATAATGAATAAAATTTAAGGTAATTATTGCAGTCTTCCCTTTATATTTTATCTGATCCTCTGTATTAGTTATTGATATGTGATTTTATTGTTATATAGCCTGGATTTAAACTTGAATACACTATATAATAGGTGCAAAATTTTTGAAAGTTACAAATGTTTTGATATTGCTATTTGAACATCAAGATTTAGTGTGCTTGGCAGATAGCAACTCCACATTGGAAGAGTCACATATCTTAGCTACATTTCTGTAATCTGTTGAATCTAGCGTAAATCATTTTATTGAATTTTGTCTTCATAATGATCATTCATTAAGTTTCAAGTATCATATTTATATCCTTTCCTTCCCTTATGCGAAACTTATTTATTTCAATGTTTTATGAAGCTCAGCAATGAACAGATTCCTAAAAGAATGTTACTTAATTCATTAAACTAATTAAACACATTTTTCAACATAGATCACAAATGAATATATGTAAATATGTTAATAAAATGTGAGTTACTTCTCCATGTTGTTAACTGCAATTCACTCCTTTTCTGTTGTATTTTTTAGAATAAAGATAATCTCTACCTTGTGAAATACAATGTGAGTGTGATCAAATAGTCCTATCATACTTCTTGTTTTATGCCAATAAGTACATTTTTTAATATAACTTCTGAGTCTAAATACACTGCTTTCTGTCAAATAAACTCAAGTAGAGCTCTGGGAAAATGGCAAATTTCCTTTCAGCTTGTAAGATAAAAATTAACATTTACATACTTCTAAGAACTGCATGCTTACCAATTATAAATAAAATATTGTGCTTATATATAAGAAAAGATAGTACACATGTCCTAGTTGTTAAAAATAATAATGAACACAAACGAATACAAAATGATTTCACTATCTACAAGTTATATTTGTAATTATTCCCATTATTGACAAAGGCCAAATCAACCTTTGTGACATAAAATCTAATATTTAAGCCGGGCGTTGGTGGCGCACGCCTTTACTCCCAGCACTCGGGAGGCAGAGCCAGGCGGATCTCTGTGAGTTCGAGGCCAGCCTGGGCTACCAAGTGAGCTCCAGGAAAGGCGCAAAGCTACACAGAGAAACCCTGTCTTGAAAAACCAAAAAAAAAAAATCTAATATTTAGATACATGCTTTAGGCTCTGTGGACTTATAGATTATTTGTAATAATTTCTCACAGTATGAGCCAATTGATTATTGCATGATTTATACAGTAGAATACAAACCTTTATATATGTCATAAAATAGCATGTTGTACCAAGTTCTGTTTTAGCAAAATCATACGAAAAATTAATTAAAAATAAGTGACAATCATCAAATTCCTTATGACTATGGGTCTACAAATGTCTTCTGAAATAAATAGAAATTGTAAAGTTTACATAGAGGCTTAAGCATTGCAGTCCATGATTCGGAATGAGAAACTGATACAGTGATTATTTATTCATTCTAAACATACTAGAAATTTCTTTAGAGTACCTAAATTCTTACAAAAATAAACATTTTCAAGTCCTTCCTGAGATGAATTATAGAGCATCCTTATGGATTAATGAAGGGTCAAACATAGCTTAAAATCCATAGCTATGAGGATGGAAAGGCAAATATCATTAATTTGGCATATTTGATATAAATAGCATACTTTGACAAACTCCTTGGTAAAATTGAACATGGGTAAATGTCTTTGTAATTGATAAAAGATCTAACAAGAAATATTGCCTTCCAAGAATGATATCCTATTGAAATCCTTTTGTAAAGAGGGGAATTATGACAAATATTGAAACTTTCCAAAGGGCTATGTAATTCAACTACTTGAGTGTGTGTGTGTGTGTGTGTGTGTGTGTGTGTTTATGATCCACAAATGGAATTATTTAGAGCTGCAAAACAATCATCTTAATAAATCTGTGCAGATTTCTATTGTGTATGCTTTTCAAAGTATGTATGTATATCATTGTTGCATTTCCATTACCTCAGTCACTTCTATTATTATTATTACATTTCATATATTTATGGAATACAGTAAATATAGATTTCTCTCATAGCAAATAACTTTCACTAATACATTCTGATAAATGTTAAACATTGTGGATATTTTCTTTCATACTATACAAGGACAGTATATTAGAGATTTCTCTTTTAAATTAAAATATAAAGTTACATTTAAATGATGTTAGTAAGTATTGTAGATTCACAGGGAAAATCAATATTGTAATATTGCAGCTATGAAGTACTTTTAAACACAGTTCCAAATAAAACTTCCATGGTTAAAAAACCATTATTTCCCGATCGGGATTTTTGCTAATTAACAATTCAACATGTACTCTATAGCTAAACTAACACCAGAAGAGAGTTGTAATTGCTTTTCTGAGTTAGTCTAATGATGCATAAAGTTCAGGATTCTTTCATGGATAGTAACAGCTTGGTTAAATTCTATAATTTTCACAAGTCTCAAGAATTCCTGGTACCCAACTACCTAAGCTTAACACTTATTTAATTTTAAAACTTTTGGCCTAAATTTGTGACTATAATTTTTCTACTTGAATGAGTTGTTTCTTTGTTTTTATTTTAAAACCATGTATTTGACATATCTCTAAAATTACAACTAATAATGATTTGGGGCCTTTAAAAAGCCAGTCACATGAAATATGGACATATTTATATATGTGCATGTATATTGATGTATGTGATGAATGCTTAATCATGGTTTAAGTTTAGTGCAATAATAAAGCACAGTTACATCAAAAGTCTCTTGCCACCATAAGTTCATCTTAAAAAGAAATATAAAATAGATGAAACTACTGTCATCAAAAAATAAGTGCATCAAGAACAGAAATATTCCTTATCATATATGTACCTATGGAAATAAACAAAGAATAATCATTTAATGAAGTTCTGGGAAGTTGTACATCTAATTCCTAAGCATGTTGGACTTTATACAGAAAAGGGCAAGTAAGTTTGTACACTAACTTCAAATAGATTGTCCTATGTTAACAAGGTAGATCAAATATGATGTCAACAGTCCCTCAACGTAGAAATGGAAGGTAGAAAAGGAATCAGGGTCAGAGCATCACAAGGTAAGAAATATCACATCATCTATTAGTAGTTTTAAAGATTGTGGGTGAGAGGAGACAAGAAATTTGAACAGTGATCAGAACCTTGACAAAACTAGATCAGAGATTTTCCCTTTACAGCTTTTATCATAAGTGAAGCACTCACTGTTTATTCACCTTGATTTTAGCCTGGTAAGATTGATTTCAGGTTTTAGATTTTTGTAATGACTGGAGAAGAAAATTATATACTTTAAAGCCAATGATTTCTGGCAATTTGTTAAATAAGCAATAAGAAAGCAATAGACTATATTTAGGAAGAAAAATGAATTAAATTACTTCTTTATATATGTACCTATTATGGTGAAGATAAATTAAAGTTTTTAGTAAAAGAATTGTAGTAAATACATTATACATTTCAATAAATATTAAAATAGAGAAGGTATAAGACATGAATAAATATTTAAATTATCTTGAAATAGATAAGAAAATCTCAAATATTAAATCAGTTTTGAGCATATTAAATTAAATACCTTTCTAATAAAATTTTTTGAACTAAGTAAAAAGAAAACAAATGATAAGCTAGAATACTTGAACAAATATGAGAAAAGGGGCCAGTATATTAAATAAAAAGATTTATATAAAATCCAAACAAACTCTATGCTCTCATGAGAAAAATATATGATGAACATCAATTGACAACTAAAAGAAGAAAATAAAATGATGAACATAAAACAATCCATATAAAAATGTACTGAATGTAGACCATATAAGTGATTGAGAGCCTGGGTGCTTGAATCAGACTTTCTGTGATAAATCTCAGGCCTGTCACAGTCAATATTTGTGTTATGCTATGCAGCAAGGATTACCTAACCTGTCTCTGTATCAATTTCTTTAACTGTAACATATAAGTAAACAACAAATTCTAGATATAAACATGAAGAATGAACTAGTAAATATGTGCAAGAGGGCTATCATAGCTCATGGCACATGTAAACAGTAAAAAAGTTTTCAGGGAGAAAGTGCAGTTCTTAAATTTGTGCAGTGAAGACTGTAAATGTTATAGAGTGCTGGAAAGTGCTTGACGTGTGTTCTTTACTACTGATTATGAAAGTTTAATTAGCCAGTTATTTTTAATAGTGATATGCAGCAAATGTTTATGACAAAAAAACTAAATTGATCATGCTTGAATTTGTGAATTATGATAAAAATCACAGCATATTTACCTAATAAAATGTGACTTAAAAAAGGTAATACAAAGGTAAAACTAGGTGGATCTTCCAGTAATTGTGTTATGTTAAAGACAGCAATCATGAATGTTATTTATTGTATATTTCTAATTATGACATTTTACATATATATTACTCCATTTATGTAAAAGGGGAAAATCTAAGGAGGGATTATAAAACATATTTCCCATGGAAGTTAACACAGAGTTGACTATAGAGAATATTTTGAGTATTAAAATCACCTATATCTTGTTTGTGGTTGCAAGTTTATGGCATATTCATTAAACCCATCCAATTTGAAAACAATAGCATTTAATTTATTCTTTCATCTACATTATACCAGTAAAATCGAGATATGTACCATTTATTTACATTATATTATATTAGTAATTGCATTACTTTATATCTATATTGTCCTCACTCACTCTCTTTTTGTGTGTGAATATTTGCTGAGGGATATCTTTCTGTATGCTGTAAATATATGTTGTTCTCATTGATTAATAGATAAGCTGCTTTGGCCTATGGCAAGGCAGATTAGAGGCAGGCATGAGATCCAAGGGCAAAGACAGGAAAGAGAAAGGGAGAGACTGGAGAGAAGCCAGCACCACCAGGAGAAGCAAGATGTGAAAGTACTGGTAGATCCACAGCCACCACGTGGCAACTTATAGGTAAATAGAAATGGGTTAAGTTGTAAGAGCTAGTTAGCAAGAAGACTGCCATAGGCCATACAGTTTGTAAATAATATTAAGCTTCTGAGTGACTATTTTATAAGCGGCTGTGGGACCATGGGGCCGGGTGAGACCTGGTGGGACCAGAGAAAACCTTCTGGCTACAAATATTATGATAGATATCAAAGTTTCAAGAATATATGCTGCTAGGATATTATTAAATTAGTGCAGGCGAGCTGCCATTTAAAAAATATGCCGTCTTTTTAATCATTGAGTTCAAGTTCAAATCACAGTTTAGAAACTTACTGGCTATATTATACAAATACCATCTCAGTTTCTTAATTCATAAAATGATAGTTATAAGAAGATTTTCTTCAACCATCATTTTTGTTATTTCAAATAGATGATGCAGAACTTTACCTGACTATATTATGCATATAAAAGATATTAATTCTTACTACACCAAGACATCAAAGGAACATCCACATTGATTTTCACGGTGGCTACAATGGCCTGTAATACCATCAGCAGCAAATTTGTGTCCACCTTTATCCACATCTATGTCAAGAATTGTTGTAGGTTTTTTTTTAATTGAAATCTTATTCACTATGACTGGGGTTAGATGAAATCTCAAAATAGTTTTAATTTATTTTCCTGATTCCTAAGGGATGTTGAATATTTTCCGAGCTGTCTCTCAGCCATTTGTATTTCATCTTTTGAGAATACACTGGTTACTTTTCCCCAATATCTTCAGCACTTCTTTCTTTAGAGCCTTTAATTCTTTCTACCCTCCTCTTCCATAGTGTTTGATAAGCCTTATACAGATTTTATAAATGCCTTGTTCAAGTCTGACCACTTATCTGCATTATATTCTCAACAACTTCTGCATCTGAGTTTCTGCATTCACTCACAATTACTGACAGATGATTCCCTAATTAAGGATGAGAATATAATTTGTCTATCTGCATAAACATGAATACTTAGAAAAAAAGTCTATGCTTTATAAATTTTACTATGTAATAGTATTCAGCTGTCCATTATGGCCTATGACTTTCTTTGTTATGGTATCATGAGCAGATTTATAGATTTCAAGATTTTTTATGTAATGTGAAAATAGATCATAACATGATACAAGTTTTTACAAATAGACTGTACCTAATATGGTAGTTTATACCTATAGGTAATGACACATTTGTGTAAATTATGGGAATATTAAAGACCAACTCATAATAAGGACTCTGAAAATCACATTAGAAAAGAAAAAGAAACTGAGAAACAGGGAGAGAAGGAGAAAGAAAATAGAAATACATAACATTCATGTGTTGGTGACAATATGTATAAAGTCTTAATACTGTTCATATTAACTCAGTAACTGAGCATTGTGCTAGAGGAGATCTGTAAATCTTAGTTTTGTACTATCGACCTAATTGTTACACTATGGAAACCTTTAATAAAACAGCATTACCTTATAGCTCAGTGGGCCAAATATTAGTTATGTATCTTATGGAGGCAGAGAGTAGACAGATTTAGCTTTATTGGTAGGAAATCTTTGGTTAGAATACGTTTGTCTGACGTTTACTTTTTTTCTTTTGATTATTGATACCATGAAATGAAGGTCCTTCTTTTCTAGTTGGAATCTTTGAGAACTGTCATTACCTTACTCATAGCCTCCTTTCTACATTTTGAGACACAGCAATTTCATTTTTAATTTTTATTATTTCACAACTTTATCTACCATTTTCCTTTTTGAAACTTTCATTTTTATGTAATCATATGATTATATTACAATTCCATAATAATAAAATGCAGAATCTCCACATAGCTTTAATCAAATCTGCAATCACAGCATTAACATTTTAATTGAAGGTAATACTCAAAAGTTCCATGGACTAAACTATGGACATCAATAGGAGATTAATATTCTTCCTTCCACAAGCTAAACTTTCATCCTTTTCCCCCAGATCTCAATACAAAAGACTTACAGTAGAAATTCTTATTATTTCACATATTGTATTCTGATAAGAAAGAATAAATGATAAATGGTGTTACAGCTGTTCAGAAAGATGAAACTTTCATATTTCTTCAACATTTATAAGACTAGGGTATTATCTATCATCTCACTATCAGTTTAATTATATAAAAGGAGCTGAGTGTGATGGCAAATGCCTTAACCCCAGCATTTTCAAGGTAATGTGTGTCTCAGAAACTTCTAAGCAAGTCTGATCTACATAGCAAGCTCCAGTTCAGCCAAGGCTGCGCACTGAGCCCCTGTCTCAAACAATAATAAATAAATAAATAAATAAATAAATAAATAAATAAATAAATAAATAAATAAAGGTATAATGGAAACAGTATGACATTTCTTGTTATTCTAAGCTCATCTATAATCCTATTCCGACTCTTTATTAACAAATTAAGACAGTGAACATGACCTCTACAAGCTTTTTTTTTTTAAAGGTTTCAGTACTTTTATAAAATCATTTCATATATTAATTTATTTTCCAATGCCTTTGTAGTATTCTTCTTAATGATGTCCTTCTAACCCTGTTCCTCTTCTTAGGTGTAGATATTTCCTACCTTTGGCTTTCTACAATATTTGACTTTTGTTGAAGGCCTGTTTTACCAACTTCTCTCATCTCTAACCCCATTTTTTAGTCTTCTATTTACATGCACTCTTGTTAGGTAATGACTCCGGTTCCCACAAAACACAGAATTAGACCATGAGAGAGATTCTTAATCTGTTCAATGTACAAATCTTTCCTGGTAAGAGAATAGAACACAATCTATAACATCAGGAGCACAGACACTAAAAGCAGCAATCAATAAATGGGACCTCCCTAAGCTGAAAATCTTCTCTAAGGCAAAGAACATGGTAAATAAGACAAACAGCAGCCTACAGAATGGGAAAAGATCTTCACCAACCCCACATCTGACAGAGGACTGTTCTCCAAAATATATAAAGAACTCATAAAACTAGATATCAAAATATTAAACAATACAATGAAAAAAATGGGCTACTGATCTAAACAGGAAGTTCTCAACAAAAGAATCTCAAATGGCCAAAAGAAATTTGAGGAATTGTTCAACATCCTTAATTATCATGGAAGTGCCAATCAAAATGGCTCTGAGATACCATCTTATACCTGTCAGAATGGCTAAGATCAAAAACACCGAGGACAGCTTATGTTGGAGAGGATATGGGGTAAGCAGAACACTTCTTCACTGCGGGTAAGAGTGCAAACTTGTACAGCCACTTTGGAAATAAATACGGCAAATTCTCAGAAAATTAGGAACCAATCTACCTCAAGACTTCTGCAAGCTTTAAAGTTTCTTGTTAAGTCAATGGGGATGCATATTAACATTAGAATTAATATGCCATATATCTAACAGAGAAGAGGGAGGTCCTAAATGAATGATATATAATTCTTTTCTGTGATATGTGTTTTATTTCAGAGGTCATGAAGAAAGAAGAACTAGTGATACTTATTTGCAAAGATGAATTTGTCCAATTTCAGCATCAATTGCAAAAACAATTGCTATTGGCTGTTGTACTCTTTTTACTCTTTGGGAGGACCATCACCTAGCTCCCAAATAAATCACACACAGAGGCTTAATCTTTCTTATAAATGCCCAGACTTAGCTTGACTTATTTCTAGCCAGCTTTTCTTAAATTACCCCCATCTACTTTTACCTTTGGGCTTTTTCCTTTTCTTACTTCTGTAATTTTTCACTCTTACTCTGTGGCTAGCTGGGTGGTTGGTCCCTTTTCTCGATCCTTGATCCTCTCCTCCGAGATTTCTCCTTCTATTTATTCTCTCTGCCTGCCCGTCCCTCCTATCCTTTCTCTTGCCTCATTATTGGCCATTCAGCTCTTTATTAGACAATCAGGGGTTTTAGACAGGCAAAGTAACACAGCTTCACAGAGTTAAACAAATACAACCTAAAAGAATGCAGGACACATTTGCATCATTAAACAAATATTCCACAATATAAACATATGTAACACATCTTAAAATAATATACTACAACATTCAACCCTTTAGGTTGTCTGTTTTTCGAATCTTAGATGGTCTTTTACTAAAAAACCCAGAGCCAGGTATTGTGGTGAAAGCTGAAAGATCAGAGAAGCAGAGCAAGTCACAGCCAACCTCACCTTGCCAACTCCTCAGCCAATCCTGTTTCCTCAGATTGAAAGCCTCCGAGTCCTCACCCCAAAGGATCTCAGCTGAATTGCTTTAGTTCCTATTTTGTCACACCTTATTTACCTTTCTCCACAATGCTGTCACTTTCTGGGATTAAAAGAGTGAGTGCTTTCCAGTACTGGGATTAAAGGTGTGTGCCACCACTGCCTACCTCTGTTTCCAGTGTGGCCTTGAACTCACAGAAATCCAGATGGCTCTCTGCCTCCCAAGTAACAGGATTAAGGGTGTGAGTCACCACTATCTGGCCTCTATGTCTAATCTAGTGGCTGGCTCTGTCCTCCCATCCCTAGGCAAGTTTATTAGGGCACACAATGCATCACCACAGTTGTCAGATACTGCCTGAACATAGTTTAAAATAGAATAATCACTGGCTAATTTTTATCAGGTCTCACACATCGAACATTTCCCTCTGTTGTCAGGCTACCTACAGCTTTGTCAATTGTTAGTTTTCCCAGTGACTCAATGTACTTAATTTGGAATCGCATCACATCTCTATATTAACTATCTCAGTTCGTACATCAAAAATTCTAGGTAACACTCTGGGAATTCTAATCTAATTACTGTTCTCTTCAGGTAGTGTTGAATAATTTCAGGATAAAACAACAACAACAACATGCAACCTGACAATAACTGGATTTCCTTCTCAGAACCCTTCAAATGGTGATTTACTGTAGCAAAGAAAATTGCATTTGGTAGCTCCCTATGCCTAGGAGGACTTTAGAGCTTGATCAGAAAATGGCTATTAGTTTTACACCCCACACTAAGATATTGGCTCAATCACAACTTAATGCATATTATTATTAGCTGGCTTGTGAAGAGTTAAAGAATTCCTTGAGATCAGAAACTAATGTACTTTCCTGTATATTTTCAGTAAAAGAACACCAAAACATTTAGTGCCTATTTACAAGAACTTGATGGTATTACTATGAGAGAAGAAAACAGCCACAACTCTCTACTCCTAATATTGATTGGATAATGAATACTGATGCCTAGAAATATATGAAGATGGTAGACTAAACTTTTTCATTACATGGTTATAACTTTATCAATGGGGTCGGTACCATACCTTATGAATGGCTTAGGCTGTTTGTAGTCCTAAATGAAGCATTGCAAATAAATGCTGCATGCATAAGAAACTGGTGTAATCTCAGGATTTTGCTAAGTTTGCTCTTTTTGTTACTGTGGTAGAGAATCATTGCCTACATCTTTCTGTTCACATTACATGAGGCGTAGCCAAACATTTTTGGAAAAAAAATGGTACTTCAAAGGAATCCACTGTCTTATGTAAGAAAACATTTTACTCTGTATATTGATTTATGCCAAAAGACTAATCTATTGGGTAGAAGACATGAGAAATGTTTATTCTCTAAAAATAAGCAATATGACATATTCATATCATGTACACAGTGTATACAATTCTTGGCAAGTAATTTGTTTTCAGGTTGTATATATAACCTACACTTACTATCACTGAAACTTTAAGCCAAATTTGAAATGAAAACAAAGAGAGGGAGTTCCATTTTGCTGTATTGCATGATTCACTGTATTAGTCCTTTCATAGCAGAAGAAACACCACAGGAACACTTCAATGTTTGATTGCTTTAAACACATGGACAAGAACAAGCTTGTATGCATCAGTCTCCTGCCTTAGCATAATTTATTTTGCTAAAGACCAAGATGTCTTTGAACTAGAGGGACACACTCTTGAAAACCAGGAAATGTGATACCTGTCAACAAGGATAAACATAGTATTAATGAGAGTGTATGTTAATGCATTAAATTGGTAAGACATCAGCAGGATATCAGTTTCACTGCCAACTGATTTTTAAAGATGATCTACCATTTGAATTAGTGTTAGTGATAAATTATTTCCAAGTAATATTAATCATACTCACTGGGAAATTAAAATGTCATAAAATGATAAAGTGTTAAAGAAACAGTATCTCACATCTACACCTGCTTATGCATCAGAACATTACTGGAGTGTTTTCTCTGAATCATTCAAGACAGATTCTGTTTTTAATATGGGATGGAGTCATTTGATGATTTCATATTCCTCTCATTGTTTTAGTAGTTTGAGTAAAATTAAGTTTTCATAAAGAAAAATGGCATGTGCTATATTATGATCATTGTTTATATAAGAGGAAAAAACAGTAAATAAGATAAAATCATTACATTCTACTATTTTACTCTTGGTAGACATTTATTATCAAAATGTGAGTTTTAAAATATTTAGTGCATGTATACAAACACAAAATAAATGTGAATTTAAAATAATTAAAAGTGACAGTGACATGGCTCAGCATTTAAGGGGCTTGAATCTGGGTCTGAAGACTTGAGTTCAAGGAAAAACCAAGATCCAACAAGCTGGTCTCTGACTTCCATACAACCCAAGTGACACATACATCAGCCCACTTATACACAGGCAGAAAATAAATGAATATAAAAAACAGTAAATAGTTTAATGACAAATATATATTTTTAAAGTAGGGTGTATATTTCACTCAATAAATGAATTAATTTTTTCATACTTTCTTTTCAAGAGAGTTGTGAGTTAGTACAAAATTTTTGGGTTATGTACATCATTCTATGCTATTTCCTAAGACATGCTGTGAAGCCATTTCCTATTAGATAAAACCTTCCATCTTGGTGGAAAGCACAGTATGGCATTAATTGAGTCCTAAATGGAGGTGAATTATCCCATCCTGCAGGGAAGTTCATTATGTTCAGGAAGTAAACACTTCAAAACAACTCCAGAAAATACCTGGAACTGTCCAGATTCACTAGGATCCTCCATTCCCAAAGATATATAAGCAGTGAGAACTGCTTAGAGATACTCTCAGACAACCTGGCCAGCTTAAAAGACTCCCAGACAAGCTGAGGAGCATAGAAGAAACAGAGATCAACAAAGCTACCTGGTAGAAAGAGAGCAGAAGAACTTACCAGAAGAAGTACAGCCCAGGAGAACTTCCTTGAAGGAGCTCAGAATAATGGAACTATCTGGAGAGTTACTTTTGAACTGCCTGCAAGCTGTGCTGTGTGCTCCAGGTTTTTAGATTTCCTGCTGTGCTGGTCTTTGAGAATGCAGCAGCCTTTGAGCCATTTTTGCTTCAGTAATTAACCCCTCACTCATATTTCTGTGAATAGCCTCAATAAACATAGTTCACCAATTGGACTTTGGTGATATCCTTACTTTGGGGACTTTGGTGATATCTTTATTTTGTCTGTCATAGGTTTGCTATGTATGCTCAATAGACATTTGTTCATGTCTTCCACAGAACACAGAATAGTGTCAAACAAGAGACAACGATAATAACTATTCTGCTTATGTTCCTTTGTTTAAACATGTTTAACCCAATTCTATAACTTGCATCTTCACTGACAGGTGTCCTTCGTTTTCTTCCTCCGCACTGATTGAAGAATTTCACTTGTGTATTAATGACTTGGCTTCGATGCTTGTGGTTTTAAACATGAGTGCATCACCCCCCTTTGCTTATTAGACTGCTATGTTTTTTTAAATAAAATTCAACATTCTTTTTGATTGCTTTGAAAACCAGAATAATATTTTAAGTTCAAATTACATAGCTTAGTTCTGAGTAACTAAGCTATTATTTGGTTGTATAACATGTTTCAATCATGCTATGCTTCCTTCAAAAATAGATTTCAAACTTTTTTTCAGTGCTGAGATTTAAACATAGAGTTTCTTACATGGTAGACGAGTGCTCTTTTAGTGAGCTGTATTCCAAGCCCAAAGCTAGGAAATGTGGTGGATAGCTCTTCTGAATTCCTTCTCAACATAATTAAGGATTGCAGGGGCTCAAGTAGCAAGAGGCCTGTTAGGATAGGACAGTAACAAAACTATGATGTCCTAAAATTTATTCATGATTTTAAAAATTCTTTTTGTTATGGAAGTGATTATTTGAACATTTTAAAATATATACTTTTTGGTATGGCTACAATTACATTTTTCCTCTATCATCTGACAAATTTCTGGTCATATAAAGCCCTTTGTTTTGAAAAATTCATTATATATTTACATTGAGAAGTGTCTAAAATAATTTAAATATTTTGGAAAGGCCTTCCTTATATGTAGCTGAATTATATTCTAAAACGACAGAAATAATAACATTTTCAGAACTTTTATTGGATTATAAAATGCTAATATTATATTTTCAGTGAGCAGAGAATATTACTGTCTATAGTTTGGGGAAGAAACAAGGTATCCAATAATTATGTAATTTTTTTTATGTTTTTTGTGTCTTGTCTCTATAAGCTGTCTAAGTATGATTCAAATATTTAGTTTTGTCTTCCATATGATTCATCAATAGAATTTTAGGTTTAATACATGGAGATAATCTTAGTGCGTTAATGTCAATAAAAATACAAACTACTTATGTCTTCAATAGTGGCAACAAGGCTTTATTATGAAGAGTACATAATTCTTGTCTATAGTTCTTTAAACAATAAAATATACACTTCCAAGAAAGTCTCCTGAAGTTAAAGGAATAGTGTGATACAATAAGGTAAATTGAAATGCAACTCATTTATATAATGCTACTTAGACATATCTGGTGAACAGAAGTAAACTGACATTTTTAAATATCTAACATACACCCGAAACTGGTTTGATGTTTTAGTGTTTAAAAACTAAACTAAAAGTCTTTCTACTCCCTATTCTATGATGTGTCCTGAGTCATAGAAGCAAGAGCTGTGAAGAAGATGTACCTAATGGGGCTCATCTTGGTTTGTTGATCTCTGAATCGTATCCAGTATGATTTTGTTTGATGGGTCTTCATTTGCTATAGAAAAAAAAAAAGAATTATTTGATGAAGAGGTGGGAGCAACACATATCTGTGGGTTAAAGGATAATGTTTAGAGTGTAGCGAGGAGTTACCTGGGTCTAGCAAAGTAGCAGTAGCAGATTATTTTCTATGGTCTATGATCTCACTACCCCAGCGAAGCTAGCTAGGTTTCCAGTACCAAACATGATTTCCCTCCCAATTAGATAGCTGTTGTTTGGCACCTGCATGTCAATGGAACTTATTTTACCTCTTTGTATATATTGTTATGCTGGTAATTGTCGTGGTCGATAGATTTGGGTTGGACTGTTTGTTTCCCTTTTGTGGCATCTTACACAGTATTTTCTGAAAGGAGGGAGGTTTGAACAGGGAAAAGAGACTTTCATGTCAGATCTAGTTCAAATTACCCAAATCCTGTGTCCTATACTAGGAATTCTGCTGTAAAAATAGTCTCTTCTAGAAATGGCTTCAAAAACAAGACTGGAACAATGATAATATTAATAGACCAATGTTAATGTGGGAAGGGGAAATTACCTGAGATCTTATCCCTTAGACAATGAGCTATAGAACTATAGTCAACTAATGACTACTGAGAAGAGAATAATTCTCCACAAGGATGGGCCCCTTATTGGTTGTTCAATGCAGAATATCACAGTGGTCAACCATGTAACCATATATATATATATATATATATATATATATATGTATATATATATATATATATATATATATATATGCATGGACTGACCCACAACTTATTAACTAGATATTTAGTGGCTAAGCATCTTCTATACAGTTATTGCTGTTACACTTAATGGTCTTGCATTATATCCATAGACAGTTTCAGTTAGAAAATGAGACAAGGAACAAAAATTAACAGCCGCCTGAAAAATTATCTGTTATTTTTATTTATCACTTTTTATTATTTGATACTCTATTTTGTGCTTAAAATCTTGACGTTTTAATACAAAGTGTTTCCGTGGCCCCATTATCATAGACAGAATTAGTGTTTTCTTCATTTGTCCTTCTCACAAAATGCCAAGCTGTTTGACAATCACTTAGTAAATGTCCAAAAGTTTCATGTCCTTTAAACAAGGAAAATAGAGTGAAAACTTGCCCTTTAGTTTTTCTTCTTTAGCGAGTTCTCATCCCACTTTCAACCTAACTTCTTAGAGTTGCAGAGTGAAGGCAAACAGATGTATTATGACCTTCCTAAATCCCCCTTCTTTTATGGTAATGCATGTGTAAATAAATAATTTCAGTCTATCACATTAATTTAAATGTTACATTTAAAATACCTATAAAAGTATACTTTAACATAGGAGATTTAAGACATGAAATAATATGCCAGATGCATCTTTTATGTCCAGTAACTGTAAATGCTGATTTGCTGCAATCATGACCATAGTTACTTTGTATTTTTAGCAATTATCTTTTCTTACTTTATGGAGAGGAGGTAGCATACTGATTAAATAATATGTTTTGATTAATTTAGCATACAATAAAATGTTCCTGCATTCAACTTGATGTTTTGCAAACCTTCCCATGTTTATTTGTATTTTTTAATCAAAAAGCTGATTTATTTTTATCTTTAGCATGTCATTCAACATGAGTGACAAACCTTGTCTAGAAAGGCAAGTCATAATTAAATGTTTAGTGCAAAACTGAAAAAACTCTGAAGCTATGTTTTAACAGTAGTGATTATTAATAAATATTTGCAGTTTATTTTGGCTTGGTCATTATGAGTATAGAACTACAAGAATGTAATGAAGCAGACAAAACAGAACTATAGCTTGATTTGGACTTCAAAACTTGATAACATTTAAAGAATTCCATAGTTGTAATTTGCAGTTTCATAAAAGTAACAAATAGAATATTACTTTCAGGACAGTTTCCTAATATGAAGAAAAAGTATCAATATTTCTGTACAAAAGTGTTGTCAATCAGCTGGTAGGGTTCCTTTTGATGAATCCAGACAGAATTTATGGTTAGGACAGGAAAAGCTCTTGCATGGCTTATCTTTTTTAATCTCTTTGCAATTGATAGCAGTGAGTAAATGGCCACAGATAACTGACAAGAATACCAACTGATAGAACACATTAAGATTATAATTCTTGTATAAACATAAGGTACTAGGCACTAAGATCCTTATTCTTGTTATTGAAACTCGTATGTAGGCCTTGGAAGTCCTGATTCTGCAGTCCTTGATAGTGGCTTGTGTTGAAGCTTCTGGACAGGCCTAATTTAAGGATTCTTCAGACCACCCACAGCAGTGGCAATGATACAGCTCCTGGTCTTATGGTCCCTGAGACCTTTGTCCCTTTGACAGCTCTTTAGAATGCTTCTAGTAACAAGTATTTTCAGTTTCTGTTCTTTGCCCTTTACAGCTTTGTAACCTTTAGTCTCAGTTCTCTGCCACTGTAGACCTCCCTGTGCCTATTCTTGATCAGGCCACTTGCTTTAACTCCATAGGTGGCGACTGAAGCTACTGCTCAGCTACTACTGCTACTTCTTTTGCCACTTCTTTGCTTTAATGTTGCCCCTGCAGCTGCACTGACAGGTCTCTTTCTGCACGTCTCCTGTCCCCACATCTTCTGTGGCTGTCAAACCCACTAGAGTCCTACTTCTGCTATTCAATACTGTCACCTGTGCTGGAACTACTTTTATTGTTTTTTTTAGGTGTCTACTTTTCTAGCAAGCAAAGAAGACATATTTGCACAAAGCCTAGTGTTAGTGAGTCAGTACAGGAGGGTATCTGTCAGCCTGCTCAGCAAATGAGTCGAAATCTCTACTTATTCAGTCAGGAAATGGGTATCTCCACAGATTATAGCAAAAATTCATGCAAATGAAGGACTGTCAATCACATTATCGATTTTGCACTTTCAGAACACTTCCTCTACTGGAACCCCAGAGGAGGTGTTTCTCATCTTTCCTTGAAGAAATGGTTAAAGACAAATATAGCTCAAACTCCAAGAAGCAGACGTGGCTAATACTATACCTTGAGCACCAGGACAAATAGCTGCAATCATTATGTAGCTCCCAACATGGGCCTAATGGAGAGTTCAAAATAGCTGTCATGGGAAAAATGGCTATCTACTTGACTGAGTCGTTTTGATCAAGGCAACATGGACAGGAAGGGGAGTCCAGCCGTTCTCAATTAGGGAATCAAACCATTCCATCTCCATAACATTTAGTTATTTAGGAAGATAGGCAACAGTAGGAATATGTATAATAAATTGTAAAAGTTTAAAATGATTGAGATCTTAAGTATATAACAAGGCTTTAAAATTTATTAGAATATACTAATAATATACAATAATAAATTTTATTATGATGGTTTAATGCATGTATACATTTATTTTTATCATATTCATTTGATCATTACTGTTTCCCATCTCCTTCTCACTTCTGCTGAACCCCATTACTATCACATAACCATGAGTATCTCCTGTTCCCTTCCTGATTCTTTGCTTCTTTCTTCCTCTCCCCCCCCATCTCTCTCTCTCTCTCTCTCTCTCTCTCTCTCTCTCTCTCTCTCTCTCTCTATCTCTCTGAATGTATTTAGAGTTCCTGGAACCCTTACCTATCTATGAGGAAATGTTAATGGGCTCAATTTGTGAAAGTAGTCACAGCTACCATATGTTTATTAGTTGAACAAACAGTTGATGCCAGAAGTTAGCACCTCATAACATGTCTCTCGTTCCTCTGACTCTGAATTCTTTTGGGCTCTAATGGAAAAATTTAAAACTGATCCAATCTGAAGCTTCTCAAACTATGAGTCTTCTGAGCCTAAGAAGTTTGTAAGCGTTCTTCAAAGCATTTTCTTTTACTTTTAGCATAACTTCTCCATTTTAGTACTCTTCTATTCCTTCTATGGTGTACCTTAGCTCCTTGCTCAGGGTTTTCTCTACCATTACATTCTAGTCCCAGCACAATCACAAGGTTTTCTTGATACATAAAGAGTTTCAATAGGGCAATACATTCCATGCTGCCCCTTACATAGATGTGTAATATTCTACTTAATCAGTTTATCAATTAAATTATTCCTAGCACACATACTTTATAAAACAAAAGTGCCCTAACTGCTTGCACTTTGTGAAAATATGCTGTAAATATCGGCAATGAAAAGATTACTAAAACACCATCAATTGGATCCCAGTTCAGTAGATTCAGTTGAAAAAGAAGTTAGATGCAGCAAATGATTTGATGTTTTGTAAAATATAGTGTGAGTAAAGAAGATTAATTCACTTTAAAGATTTCAGGGAGCCACAGGAAAAAGTAAAACAAGATAACTATTCACATTGTGTTTGAGAAGATTCCTGCGAGATAAATAGGCATGTACTCATCAATGAATTGATAGCATAGGTATTGCTAACTTCTTCCTGCTATGCTATATATGTGTCCACTGAAGTTTGAAAGGGGTTATGCTACTAGTTTCCTTCCAAAAGATCTATCAGGGGACTTCTAATCCTCCATAATTGTATAATCCAAAACCCTAATGCAAATTCTTTCTAAAACATCAGTCCCTCAATGGTTCTAAGTCTCTAGAGAAACTTGACTAAATAGACCCACCATATTTAATAAAATTAATCCTATTACAATGCCATCAAATTAACAAATTAGATACATTATTAATTGAATTTCCCCTGTGAAGCCAATAGTATTTCCTTGAAAATCCTTATTTACCTAGAAATTGGAGCACTTTTATTATTATTGTAAATTTTTGTTATAAATATATATTTTCTATTTCTCACAATTCCCATCTATTTTCTTGCCTCTTTGCCCTTCTGTCAATTATCATGACAACTTTATACCTATTAATACATATATATGTGATTTTATGTGGCTATTTTATGTAGCACCTAGAAAGCCCAAATGAGAGAAAGCCTAAAATACTCATTTTTCTATGGCTACCTTATTTCATTTTTATGATTATCTTCAGTTAGATCTATATTTCCACAAACTATATACTTTAAAATTTCCTAATGGCTAAAATTTTTTATTAGATACATTATTTTTCTTTATCCATCTTTCTATTTTTGGACATATAAATTGGTTCTCAACTTTGCTGTCATAAATAGTTCTGCAAAAATAATTATGTAGAAATATCTCTGTGATATGACTTTTAAAGGTGTTCGTGTTAATATTCTTCTATACGACTTCTATAAGACTGGATGTATTTTAATTTCTTGGATGTCATTCTGGAGCAGGTGTTTAGGAAAATGTGTAAGATTGGTGACATCGCCAACAAATTCTGTAACTTAGTACCAACAAGGCAAAATAAAAGTATACTTTTTCAATTGTTCATATTTTATGTTCCATGCAGAACAAGATATCTGAATGATACACGCATCTGCAGGGGTTTGATTATTCTTCTGTATAAATTAGCTTCTATTTAAATTTTATAAAAGTGAGAATTGAGGCATGTTTTTTAATGCCGTCAAAACAATTACAATAAAACACTTAAGCGATATGGTGTCACATGATGTTTCTAAATATTTAAATTGGAAATCTACAGATGACAAAACTACTACATAGAATTAAACCCTTGTAGAGCAAATGATCCAGATGGACCATTAAGCCATTAAGAAGCTATATAAAGATGAAAGTGAGGATAAAATGCTATAGAACAACCTTTCTCCATAATGCAACAAATTAAAATGCTAATAACAGTTCAGGCAACATTTAACTGGTCAAACTCTTAAATAGATAAAAATTTCCTACATGTGTGCTAGTATAGAGATATAGACTTGTTTCTATATTAATACTTCTTTCATGAGAATTCATTTAAGAAAAATTAAGCATATCAGTTTTAATCCCACAATTTAATTTTACATGCTATAACATAGCAGAAAGATCATTGTTCCTCACTTCATCCACATAGGTCTTTGTAGATGAATTTCTAAATCATCTTATTAAATAAAAGACATGAAGCCAAATATAGGGGTGAAAGCATCAGAGATCAGGGAAATAGGAATATCCACCAGCCAACCTTACCTCACCAACTCTGCAGCTTCCAAACGTGAGCTACTTCCTATCTTACCCATGCCTTTATTGTCTTGCTGTTCTGCCCTCTCATTGACTCTCTTAGTCCAGATACCTCAATTCCTTGTCACTGCCTGCCTGTATTAACCTCCAGGTCTCTATGGTTGGAACTGGGATTAAAGGTGTGGCACCATGCTTGGTTCTGTTCCCTAGTGTGGCTTTAAACACACACATACCCTCCTGCTAAGTGATAGGATTAAGGGTGTGTGCTACCACTGCCCAACTTTTGTGTTTACTTAAAATGGCTTGCGATCTCCTGGCAAACTTTATTTATTAACATACAAATAAAATATCACCACATTTCAGCCCAAATAAAGTACCACATTTCCCATTTTTTGTCTAATAAAAATATAAAATAAAACAGTTATAACTAATATAAGAAAAACTATATACAGTAAGTACAATATATATATATATAATATATATAAGAAATGAATGCATCAACAATGTCTAGTCCCTTTGCACTGTCAATTTCAGAGAAAATATTCCATTATCCATCCTATTTTGGTGAGTCTAAAGTGTAGCTAATTCACTTTCTATCCTATCTTGTTTTACCAAAAGAAAACTATCTTATGATGTCTTTCAAACTTATATGCATAATACCTCTTAGTGAGTTTCTTTTCTGAATTTCTTAACAAGGAAAATTGTTACTACAATTATCAAATCTTCAACTACCTCAGAGACCCAAGAAGGAAATAATATTACCTAGTAAAATAGGAAATACAAACAAGCAACTTACAAAAAATATGAGTTGACAGAAACAGTCAGCTGCTTGGACAATCACCCGAGATTCCTATGCACATCGAAGCATCATTGGGGCATCATCTTCAGCCTACAGGCTTAGCGTTTCTGACAGACTCATTTGTGAAGTAGGATGCACACAAGGCTTACAGCTTGACCTCATATTCAGTGCAAGTATTCCATGTACCAGATAAACTTGAATTCCACAAGTGTCCTGTCATGATTCAGGATTTTAAGTTCTGGAAATTGATGGTGCTTTTGGAATTTAGCTGTTTATTCTTCTTGGATTGTGGATGGCTTCATCTCAGCATCCTATTCCTGTCCACTTGAGGGTGACTTCATTTCTGGTCACAATTATTGTCACATCTGCACCTGTGTCTACTAAATCTTTCAAGAAAACACCATTTATTCATAATTTTAATTTTGTTTTTTGCTTTATGGTTTCTCCTGAATTTTCTATTCTTTCTACTACCATTTTTCTATCACCCCAAGCAGCCTGGTTTATTCCAATAGGCATTTGGTTATTTAATTGCTCTGAGATGGGGTTTCTTCTGTGATGGCAGGAAAGGTCTAAACTGAATTTGCTGTGGGGGCTCTACATGAGGCTCTTCTGGTAATTTCCTGAGGACAGACGCAAAGGATTACCTTGTCTGTCCCTCAATGATCTACATTTGTTAGTCCAATATTTACCCTTACCACACCTTCTGCATAATCTAGAAGGGAGGGCCTTCTGTTGCTGTTGCTTCTTGAATAAATATTCTTCCTAGGAATTCCCTGTTTATATTCCCTTTTCAAATGACCTTGTTTACTACAACCAAAACATCTGAAATTATTTTTCTTCAAAGCTTATGATATAACCTCTCCTAACCATATCTTATCATGGTCATGAGACTCAATATTAATTGTGTCCCTGATTCAATCCCTCCAAGGGTGCTGATCTTGCCTTTAATGGCCTGATTATTTTTTGCATGCTGCATTCACATTCTCAAAAGTGAAAGATTCAATTATTATCTGTCTAGCTTCTGAATTTGGTATCATTGTGTTTACTGCCAAAGACAGCCGTTGTATGAAATCTGTAAATGATTCTCTAAGGCCCTGTATAACTTTTGTAATTATTCAATTTTTCTTCCTGTTTCCTCAATTCTATCCCATGCATTCATGGCTGCCATGTGGCATAGAATTAAGGTTTGGTTATCATATAAACATTGTCTTTGTACATCCACATATTCACCTTCTCCAAGAAGCTTATCCTGGGAAATTTCCACACTTCTAGTTCTACATTGTTGCTGTATTGTTTTAGCCTACTCCTTAAACCATGTTTTCCCCTATAATTGTGCCCGAACCTCCAGGACAGCTGTTACCAATTCTTTCCAGTCCTGAGAAATAATTTTATTATAAATTGACCATGAGTTTAACATTTGCTTTATGAATGGAGAACACATACCATATGATACTATAGCTTCCTTAAATCTCCTTAAATCTAACATTTCCACTGGAGTCCAGTTAGGTTGTACATGCCCTTGAGCAGGTAGTTCCTGTACGGTTACTGGGTAGATTAAATTTAGTTGTTTGAAAACAGGTTGCCTCTCTGTAACCATATGATTCAATCCTGAAATAATTTCACTATTGGATTCTTCTATCTGGGTCTGAATTTCTCTATAAGTCATTTAGCAGGTTTTTATAAAGCTTTTATCTTGGCACTTAAATTGACCAACCTTTTTAATACTAAAATAAGGATGATTAAACAAATAATATTAATAATTGATGTTATGTACATCTCATCAACATTAATAATTCTCTCATTTAATTGTTCCATTTGTAGACTGCCTAATGTGTTATCAAACAAAGACCAATTGTAAAAATATTTCCCATTTTTTAATGAGGGGAAAAATTCTCTTTTAACTAATTTTTCCTTTAAGATATTTTAATTGACTTACCAAGTCTGCATAGAACAATAAGAGTCTGAGGGAATTTCAAAGAAGCATGGTGACAATCTGAGATGGAAATCAAGAGAGAGAGAGAGAGAGAGAGAGAGAGAGAGAGAGAGAGAGAGAGAGAGAGAATGAGAATGAGGGAGTCCACCACCCACCTGTAGAGAGAAAGCCAAAGATTCCAGCCTGAGTCACAAGCAGTACAGCTGCATGTAGCTCCAGCCACTTGCAGCTCTGGCAAAGATGGGGCCCCCAAAGTCACAAGCAAGTGGGCTTTTTGTGAATTCCTGCCCCGCAGTTGGAATCCAAATGTAGAAGAATTTCTAAATTGTCTGATTAAATAAAATCATGGAAACAAATATAGGGGTGGAAGCCTTAGAGATCATGGAAATAGGAATAGCCCCCAGCCAACCTTACCCTACCAGCTCTGCAGCTTCCAAATGCAAGCTACTTCCTGTCTTACACACACCTTTATTGCCTTGCTGTTCTGCCCTCTCATGGACTATATTGGCCCAGCTATCTCAATTCCTTGTCACTGCCTATGTATACAGATCTCCATTTCTCTATGGTTGGTACTGGGATTAAAGGTGTGTGTCACCATGCTTGGCTCTGTTCTCTATTATGGCTTTAAACACACAGAGACTCTGCCTGCTAAGTGATAGGATTAAGGGTATGTGCTATGACTGCCTGACTTCTGTGTTTACTTAAAATGGCTTGCAATTTCCTCTGATTTCCAGGCAAACTTATTTATTAACATACAAATAAAATATTAAGACATTTCAGCACAAATAAAATATCATCACAGGTCTTATTGACATAAGTATGACTGCCTATGTCATAAGCTACCTATTAAGTTACTTGAATAGCTTTGACCCTGTACAACTATAAATTAAACAATGGAAACAATACCATTGCCTACATTGTTTCTCTTTGTCACACTAAAATGTTTGGCACAGTTTCAGATTCTTGGGTTGATCCATTTGCCATGTAATAATAATCAAGGTATTTTAAATTAATATCTTTGTAGTAAAATATGAGATAGCATAGGGGAAATTTTATCATCAGGCTTGGTGATACTAGATTTGGCTATTTTTCCCCAAAGAGCATGGTATAATATTCTCTATTGAATCTATCAATTGGATCCATTTTTCAATTAGAGAAAGTAATGAAGACAGCAAAAATAATACTTTTGAAATTATGAAATCTGTTTTCATATGGATTACAATAATTTCTTGAGAAGGGCATGGGAAAAAATAAAGGAAAAGCAAGAAACATATATAGAGGATTTGTCCATACCAAAAGTAGCATGTATTTTAGTATACAAAGAGAAATATGCCACCCAGAGTTTACTATAAAGGATCACAATGAATACAACATTGCCCTGAGTGAGGGAACCCAGACCAAGAAAGAAAAACATGGTATGTACTCACTTATAGGTGAATATTAGCCATTAAGAAAAGATAACCATGTTGCAATCCACAGACTCAAAGAAGCTAAGAAACAAGGAGGGCTCAAGGCAGAACACATGAATCTCACAATGAAGGGGGAATAGAATAAACATTGCAGTTGATCATGGAGAGAGGTGTGGATGGGGAGTGGAGATGGGAACATGAGGGATCAGAAGGGGGAAGCAGTGAGGGAGAGAGTACTAGGAAAGTCAACTGGAATGTAGGGAGGGTACATCTCTGGGAAGAGCAAGAAACCCAGTGCAATGGAAACACCAAGGACTCTGAAAGGTGACCCTGGCTAAGACTCCTAGCAATGGTGGACACAGAACATGAACTAGCCATCTCTTGTAACCAGGTAAGACATCCAGTGCATATACATGAGAGACTTGTAGCTGCAGAGTCACAAATCTTTCCCACTGGCATCCCCAGAGTAAACACACAGAGGCTTTTATTAAGTACCAATTGTATGGCCTAATGGCGCAGGCTTCTTGCTAGTTAGCTCTTTCATTGTAAATTAACCAATTTTTATAAATCTATACTTTGCCATGTGACTTGTGTCTTACTGGTACATTTACATCTTATTTCTCATGGCAGTGGCTAGCAGCATCTCCTCTCTCTGTCTTCTTCCTTCCTCTCTCTTTAGAACCCCACCTAACCTTATTATGCTTCACCATTAGCCAAACAACTTTATTTATCAACCAATGAGAACAACACATTTTCACAGCATACAGAATGACATCAACCATCACTTCCCATTTTCTTTCTATTCAAAAGGAAGTTTTAACTTCAACACAGGAAAATTACATATAACAAAAGAGTTATCAAGCAAGAATTATAGTTATAATATCTAGCCTATTTACTTTTGACAAATTCAAGGAAGATATCCTATCTATCCTCTATTTGTGAGTCCAAGGTTTCATATCTACCTTATTTCCTATCAAAACCAAGAAAAACCATAATTATAACTATCTAGTCTTCAACTACATCAAAGACCTCAGAATGATACAATATTACCTAAGTATACAGGTAGAAAATTGTAAGCAACTTCCAAAAATCAAGAATGACAGAGATGGCTGGCTGCCTGGACAGCCACCCAAAGTTCTTCTGCAATGTTGCGGAATCCATCTTCAGTCCATAGGTCTAGTCTCTCAGTCACTTTTTTCTGTGTGATGTAAAATGTCTGACAGTTTCTTGTGAAGCAAGAACCTAAAGAACTATTTCATCTTGCAAAGGTCAGTGGTCACCTGGTCCTACATGTTCATTTTATACAACATTTTTTCAAGCAGTTCAGGCAAGAACAGTTTCTTGCCCAAATGGCTATTTTTGCCAAGAAGAAGATAAACTCCATATGGAGTGTCTTCAATGCCCATCTTTCTCTTTGAATTAAATTGGTGCTACCAGGAACAGATGTGTCTCACTGTGCAGGAAAGTCTAAGTTTTTAAAACATTTTAAATGCCACATTATGTAGGTCATTGAAGTGTTTGAAGATAACCTACCTAATTGAAATATATCTATGTATACCTAGAAAAGTTAACATGATTATAAGTTTGATTATCATGGATTACTAATAATTAATCTGTATTTCTTAATTATACATTACAATTTTAAATAAGCTGTACAAACATACCTTAAACAAGAGTAGAAATATACATACAATATAACAAAATTAACTTTAAAATTATATCAAAAAACTAAAATCTATACTAATGTAAAACATTTTAAATAAGTTGGTCTTTAAAAGTAAAATCAATAATCTACACTTTTATCCTATCATATCTATATCCTATATTTCTATAACATATCCCCCTCTCTTCTTTTAGAGAGAGATTGACTATGACGAATAATAATTTATAACCAACAACCTAAACAAAGACAAACATCCATAGTCTAGTTTTTGGGAATGTGGGCATAGTATTCTAGGCTACTTTCTGCTGATAAGAAGGGAGCTAGTAGCCTTATGGGGATACTGAGAAAATTCAAGATAATGGTCAAGTCCTGGGAAGACCAGCTATAAACTTTGTTGATAGGCACCATCTGTTAAGGTTCAGGAGGTCTGGCTTGATCAAAGCTGAGAGAGAGGAGACACTGTCAGCTGCCACCATGAGAAGCTTAACCTAGAATAAATTCATAGACTCTTGCTTTCTGTCAAAACAAAACCAGAGCTTCCTTTCCAAAGTAACACATCCTTAGATCAAATTTTGAAGTCAAAATACCTTTAAAATATAGATATTAGTTTAACTGAGCAGCCTTTACAATCAAATGTCTCTTTGTAATTAAAAATCCCAAAGACAATATAATCCAGACTCTCTGTGTGATTTCTATCTTTATGTGCCTTATTTTTCATATTACTTTTACTTTCTCTTTAAAGATTTTATTTTTTAAAACTTTCTATTTCTTTATACAACTGTCTATCTTCCTTTTCCTCTCTCTTCCAAGCCTACATATTTTTTTACACACAATATAAACCATTTAGAGTTTTATTTCATCTGAATATATCTTTTTATGAATCTATTACTTTAAACTGCAGTATGACTAGGACTAAAATGGCAGCTTTGGCTGCTGGCTCCATCGACCTCAGTTTCCAACATGGTGGTGGCATGTTTACTGCCAGCTCTGGGAACCAGGCTCACTGCTAGCTACAGGAAGCAGTGGGTCTATGCTTCCATCCAGCACCGTGTAGCCCAGAAAACTTTTTTCCCCTGTACTAGCAAAAGCTAAATATGTCACAAAGTAGTGTACTGTGCAGCTTGGAGATGCCACTGTGTACCATGGTGGAAATCTTCCATGCTACACTCAAGCTCATACGCCACTGCAAACCTGCCAACTGTAGCTCACAGCTGGCCTGAGAGACATAACTAGGAAGCTGTTTTTTAGCTCTATTTTAGAATTGTTTTAAAGATTTCCCAGGTTTTAGGTCCCACATTTTGGCGCCATTTGTAGCTGAAATTTTTTCTGTGTCCCATCTGGCCTGCAGTCAGGACAAAACTGTCTCACCTGCCAGTCTGCAGCCACTTGGACCCAAGTAAATACACAGAGGTTTATATTAATTAAAAACTTTATGGTCTGATGGCTCAAGCTTCTTGCTAGCTAGCTCTTTCATCTTAACCCATTTCTATAAATCTATACTTTACCATGTGGCTTGTGGCTTACTGGTACCTTTACATCTTGCTTCTCATGGTGGCAGCTGACAGTGTCTCCTCTCTCTGTCCTCTTCTTTCCTCTCTCTCTCTCTTTAGAATGTCCTGCCTAACATTATTCTGCCTCACTGTTGGCCAAACAGCTTTATTTATCAAACAATCAAAGCAACACATTTTCACAGCATACAGAATGACCTCACCCATCAGAGACCTGCCCTTTTCTAAATAGAAATGGAGGATGAGTGGATGGAGGAAGGAAGGGAAGTGTTGTAGAGGGACTTGGAGCAAAAGAGGAGAGGAGGAAGGGGAAACTGCAGACAGGATACAAAAACAAAAAAATTATTTAAACATAATTTTAAATAACAATTAACAGCAATGTGTATCTTATAGTCACAAATGGTATGAAGACAATATGAGACATTGTGTAACTCCACCTAGCATTATACAAGAAATCATTTAAGGAACATGTCAAGAAAACAAAACATCAGTAGTGCATGCCCCTGAGGCAGGAATCTAATGGGATTTGTATTGATCAATAACAAGTTATATTTTAAAACAGGTGATTATATTATGAAATATTATTTAGGAGATAGTTTTTTTTAAATAAACAAAAATGTTTATCATATTGCTTCATCTGAGAAAGGGGATTATCCAGTGATAAACTCACTTAAATGATTTAATATAAACTGTCCATACTAAGTGTAGTATACAGTGTAGTATACAAAAAAAAATAGGCCAAACAAATATTTGTGCCTTTTTCTTTATATGTTGTCTCTGTATAGCTGAAAGTTTTCCTGTGTCCTGCCTGGTGTGCAGCTGCTCAGAACCAAGTAAACACACAGAGGCTTATATTAATTAAAATTGCTTGGCCATTAACTTAGGCTTACTATTAACTAGCTCTTATATTTAAACTCAGCCCATTTCTGTTAATCTGTATGTCACCACATTTTCCATGGCTTTACCTGTGTGCCATTACATGCTGCTCCCTGTATGGAGGGCTGGCATCTCCTCACTCGACCTTCCTCTTCCCAGAATTCTTGTCTGCTTATCCTACCTATACTTCCTTCCTGGCTATTGGACAATCAGCTTTTTATTTATCAACCAATCAGAGCAATATATTCACAGCACACAGAGCGATATCATCCATCATTTCCCCTTTTCTTTCTATTTAAAAGGAAGGTTTTAACTTCAACATAGTAAAATTACATATAAAAGAACAGTTTTTAATCAAGAATTACAGTTATAATATCTAGTATATTCTATCTATCCTATATTTATGAATCTAAAGTTTCATATCTAATTTATCTTTTATCATAGCCAAGGAAAATTAAAACTATCTGGTCTTCAACTGCATCAAAGTCCTAAGAAGAATGATATAATATTACCTAACTAAACAGGAAATGCATTGTAAGCAACTTTCAAAGTTCTGGAAATGACAGACAGCTGCCTGCATGGACAGCCATCCAAAGTTCCTCTCCAACTTTGTGACATCCATCTACAGCCAATAGGTATATAGTCTCTCAGTCACTTCTCTATGTGTCCTGTAGAATGTCTGGCAGTTTCTTCTGCAAAGCAGGAACCTTAAGGACCATCTTGCCTTGTAAAGTTAAGTGGTCACCTTCCAATGGGTCTTGCATGTCCAGTCGATATAACATTTTGTCAAGCAGTCCAGGAAAGAACAGTTTTTTTTGCCCAAATGGTTATTTTTGCTAAGAAAAAGATAAACTCCATATGGAGTGTCTTTGAAGCTCATCTTCATCTCTGAAGTAAATTGGTGCTGCCAGGAGCAGGTGTGTCCCATTGTTCAGAAAGTCTAAGTTTTTAAAACATTTTAAATGACATATTCAGTAAGTCTTTGAAGTGTTTGAAGATCACCTATCTAATTGAATTATATCTATGTATACCTAGAAAACTTAACATGACTATAAGTTTAACTATCATAGAAGACTACTTATTCATCTGTATTTCTTAATTACCTATTACAATTTAAATGAGTTACATAAACATAATACCTTAAATGAGAGTATATATATATATATATATATATATATATATATATATACGAAATCAACTCTAAAGTTGTATCAATAAACTAAAATCTATACCAATGTAAAACATTTTAAACAAGTTGCTCTTTAAAAGTAGGTTCAACAATCTACCCTTTTATCTTATCACATCTGCATCCTGCATTTCCATATCATATCCCCTTTTATTTATTTTTTAGAAAGATAATGACTATGAACAATAACAATTTGTAACCAATCTCTAAACATGACAAACATTCATAATTCATTGTTGGGGAATGTGGGCATAGTGTTCTAGGCTACTTTCTGCTGAAAGGGGGCCCTGGTAGTCTTATGGGGATCCTGAGAAAAATTTGAGATAATGGTCAAGTCCTGGGATGACCGACTATACCTTTGTTGATAGGCACAATCAACAGGTTCAGGAGGTCTGGCTTGATCAAATCTGATCCATCTTAACCTGAAACAAATGCATAGCTTCTTGCTTCCTGTGGAAACAAAAACAGAACCTCTTTTCCAAAGCAATGTATCCTTAGACATACATTTTGAAGTCAAAATACCATTAAAATATACAAATTGTTTTAACTGAGCCACCTTTACAATCAAATATCTTTCTGCAGTTAAAAATATCAAAGACAACATAATCTAGATTCTCTGTGTAATATCCATCCTTACATGACTTATTTTTAATATTACTTTTATTTCCTCTTTAAATACTTTATTTTTTAAAACTTTCTATTTCTTTATATAGCTGTCTATATTCCTTTTCCTCTCTCTTCTAAGCCTATGTATATTTTTATACATATTTTAAATCATTTAAAATGTTATCCCATCTGAATCTGCCTTATTGTGAATCTATTGCTTTAAACTGCAGTATTACTAGGACTGAAATGGCAGCTTTAGGTGCTGACTCTGCCCACCTCAGTTTCCAACATGGTGGTGGTATGTTTACTGCCAGCTCTGGCTCTGGGAGCCATGTGTACCACCAACTCTCAGAAGCATCTATACTTACTGCCTGGCTACTAGCCAATCACCATTTTATTTATTGACCAATCAGTAACATATTCACAGCATACAGAGTGATATCACCCATCATCTCTTTATTTCCATTTTTTTTTGGTCTTTCTCAAGGAAAATATGTCATAATATTTCTGGGAAATTTAAAAAAACACCTTCAATTCCTGCTTTTAAAATTAAAGTTAAAATTTAATTATAAAATCATGAAAATTGGCGTTAGGTAATAGGTCAGTAGTTCAGAGCACTTGCTTGTGAGACTAATTGCTAAACTGTCTTACTAATAAAAAACCTGGAGCCAGATATTGGGTTAAAAATTGAGAGATCAGAGGAATAGTACAAGCCACAGATCTGGATGAATCTCTGCTTCCCAAATGCTAGGATTAAAGTTATATATTTTATTTTGGACCAAAAAAGGGGGAAATGTGGTGATATTTTATTTGTGTACCCAATAAAGCTTATCTGAGGATCAGAGGAAAAAGCCAGCTACTATAAACATAGAGGTCAGGCAATGGTATCACATGCCTTTAATTCTAACATTTAAGAGGCTGGGATTCATCCAGATCTCTGTGAATTCAAGGCCACACTGGGAACAGAGGCCCGCATGGTGTCACATGCCTTTAATTACCAGCACTAGTCAACCATAGAGGTCTGGAGGTTTGTACAGACAGACAGGAAGTGATAGAGCTAGGAGGAAAGAGGAAAGTGATATAGCTGGGCGGAGAGAGGAAGTGAGAGGTCAGGGACAGAAAGGCATATAAGCATGGGTATAAAGGAAGTAGTCACTTTGGAGGTTGAGGAGTTGAGGTGAGGTTAGTTGTGGCTTATCCTATTCCTCTGATCCTCAGATAAGCTTTATTGGGGTTCACAAGTAAAATATCACCACACTTGTTGCTCTTGCTGAGGACCCAAGTTTAATTCCAATAACTCCTTGATAACTTTCAATTATCTGTAAGTCCAATTCTTGAAGTTTTGCCCACCTCTTCTTTCCTCTGTGGAAACCAGGCATGTATACAGTAAGTATACATAATAGTATAACAAATACATTTAAAATAATAAAATCTTTAAAAAATTGAAAATTAAAAGCTATTTGTAGAAATGTCGTGTGTGTGTGTGTGTGTGTGTGTGTGTGTGTGTGTGTGTGTGTGTGTACACACATAGTGTGTGTGTGTGTACACACATAGTGGGTGTGGGTGTTTGCATGAATGTATTAATGTATATTGTATGAATGCCTGGATCCCTTGGAAGCTAGGAGAGGTTAGATCTCCTGAAACCAGTGTAATAGATGGTTGTGAGCCATGGGGGTGCTGGGAACAAAATTTTGAAGCTCTGTAATAACAGTAAAACTCTTAACCTTTTAACCACTGACTCATCACTATAGCTCCATTAAAGATGTATATATTTTTAAGAAAACAAGCTCTAATGCATATTCATAAAAATGATATTAAGAATACTGGCTTCAGAAATCTGGAGGTGTTAATTTCCCTGTCCAACATTTGGAAGCAAGAAAATGTGCTAATTTTCAAGAAACAGGTTTTTATTTATTTATTTATTTTTTTTGTCATTAGATCCTGGGTCTTGTTTATAACATTTCTCACTTAAAAACTGGATGAAAATTATTAATTAAAATATTTAATTAAGAATCACTATGAATAATCAATGACAACACCATGTAAATCTTAGTTCAAACAAACAAACAAAAAACAGAAATATGTCAGATAAATGTACCACAAAGAGTTCAAATTATCAATGTAGAACATTCTATATCATTAAACTAATTATGAGAAAATCAATTTCATAAAAATCAAGTGACTTATTTCACATTTCTAGAGGTTAAGTAGATGAGCTATCAACTGGAATATGTGGAATATTAGTAGAAATCTTATCACTTTTTAATATATTGGGAAAGGACTACTAAAATGTAAGCATTTTATATTTAAATGTTATGGTACTTTACTATATATATTCACATTGAAAGGTAAATAATCTATACTAAGATTTTGATTTGTCTTGTTATACTTATTAACAAATCAGCATGGCATTTCAATCAGTTACCTGTCTAATTTATTCAGTGCCATTGTGATATTCATATATACCCATAAATTTCCAGTGGTTGGGGCCATCCTTCTTTGTATTCCCCTATAGTACCTTTCTTTTCTTGCAATCCCATTTCTAATCCTCAAGTATCCCTTTTCTGTTTTCTAGTCTTCTGTTTGTCTGTTTTCATATGAAAGAAATTATGTGAGAACTGACTTTCTATGTCTATTTCATTTTGCTAACATGATACTGTCTATTTATAAAATGCTTATTCAATTTTATTGCTATATAATTCTCTAATATATATTTATATATTATGGTTATATATAAAATATTCTGTGTACATTCTACATACACTGTATATTATTTAAATGTCAGCTGAAGGACACTAATCTGATTCCATAACTTGGCTATTTATAATAGTGATACTATATACATTGAGACTTCAGTATTCCAACTGTGTGCTTATATCATATCCTTTAGGTATATATACCTAGAAGTTCTGTGGCTGAATCATATTATAGCTCTACTTTTACTTTTTAAGGAACACACCTATTCTTTTTCTCTAATGACTGAACTAGTTTAAATGCTGAACAGTAGTATATAAAGATCAATTATTCTCTAATATAATCAGTGTATGCTATTTTTTTAATGATAACCATTCAAACTGGAGTGGGATACAGTCTCAATGTAGTAAGATTTGCAGTACCCTAGTGACACTCTATACAGAACTTTAAATATAATTATTAGCCATTTGACATTCTCTTGAGATATGGCTCTTCTGATAACTTGCTGGCATTGACTGAATTGCTTCAGATGCTTTGTTTTTATATTTTTTATCTCTTTACATATCTATACATTATGCATATTAATCCACTGCTCGCAAACCATTTCACAACTGTCAAATTCAGATGAAGATTTAAAGTATATTAATTTTAGATTTTTGCAATTAGAGATATTAAAAAAATATTTACTCAGGAAAAATATAAGTACAGGAATGCAGAACACAAATCTGAGTAATAAGAATAATAATATACATATATACACATAAGCATGTATTTTCATACACCCTTTATTTCCAATGCTGGTGTGGATACTGGAGATAATCTGAGGGATAAGACCTTTAAAATCTGTTTCCTACAATATGCATATTGACTGGTTGCAAAGACACAAGAACATGAGAAAAAACACTTCATAGGAATGTATAACACTATTTACACTATACAATTCACAATTTAAGATTAAAATTTAACATGATTGGTAAATTTTCAGATTTTTCAATCCATTGACACAATCCAATTTCTATATATTTCCATCACACAATAAAATGCCTATTAACTCAGATACAAAATATCCTTATTTCTAAGATAAGTACCAAGTGATATTAACATAATTTATTTTCTGAACATTTTAAACAAATATGGAGATTTCACATGTCTTATAATCACTATTTTCAAATTTACTCATGCTATTTAGTATGCACCAAATAATTTATTTATTCTTATGGTTGAATTCCATTTCATTGTATAGTAACACCTTTTTTTTATTTAGTCATTAGTTGATGGCATTCTATAATTTCATGTTGAAGGCTATTATGAATAGTCTTGAGGCTACCCATCATGAACATGTATTATTTGGATGTATTTTCATATTTCTAGCAGACAATTAGAAGTGCATTTTGATGTTGAACATTTCTTGTTATCACCAAAATGGACTCCTAAACAATGTAGTAAAAATATAAGGGAAGGAAACCTCAACAACATGGACTTGAATTCACCATGGCTTACTCTGCTAGTGCCATTTTTCAGTATACACTCTATAAGGAGCACAAACAGACATTGTACTATTAATATTATATCATACACTGAGTTAGTCATCTCACTACATTGTAACACCGTGATTACATTTAGTATTTTCTTTTTTTTTTGGGGGGGGGTTACCATCTAATTGAGTTCTTTTTTTATTTTATAATTAACTTAACTTTACATATCAGCCATGGATTCCCCTGTCCTCCCTCCTCCCACTCCCCAGATCTCCCCCCCAACCCACCTCCCATTCCTATCTCCTCCAAGGAAAGGTCTCCCCTGGGGAGTAGGCCCAGCCTGATAGACTCAGTGGAGGCAGGTCCAATCTCCTCCTCCCTACCAACTGTCTCACTTATCCAGAGGGCCCCAGTCCAATTCCATGGAGGCTCCTCAGCCATTGGTTCACATTTCATGCATTTCGGCTAGTTTGGGTATTTGTCCCTGTGCTTTTTCCAATCATGGTCTCAATGTCTCTCGCTCATACAATCCCTCCTCTCTCTTGCTGATTGGACTCCCAGAGCTCCACTGGGGCTCAGACATGGATCTCTGCATTTGCTTTCATCAGACACTGGATGAGAGTTCTATCATGACAGCCAGGGTGTTCGGCCATCTGATCACCAGAGGGAAAACATGCTTTGTACTTACTGAAATATAAATTTACTCACCATACAAATTTATATTACATACATGTATTTTTCTCCCAAAATTACTATATAAGAATCATTTGTTTCTGTATTTCACACAACATTTTTTGTGATTAGAGATTTAACAAAGTAGTGTGACAACTGACCAAAACTCTTTTAGTTCCCTCCTATCATCATATTACTCACCACCTTGAAGCAGATCCAAAATAGTGGAGCAGCAATTATAAATAGTATCTACTAACACCAGCCCAGTGATGGGATGTTTTTCTTTATCAATTAAAGCAATTAAAAGATAAATTACTAAAAAGGGCACAGTGAAAAAATAATACATATTTATAAATATTGAAGTTTTGTTGACAAAAGAAGTATTATCAGAGCTAGGGAGAGTATTAACTCTGAGTGAGTTTGCAGTTTTATATTGCTTATGCTGTCCTGTCTAGTGACTGCTCCCCAAATCCCTTTCTTTACAGGTTGGACAGTGTCTATATACTTCTGCAGAAGGAATTGGACCTTGGTCTTTGTCCATGAGCATGGAAGTGACTGCAATAAGTCTCCTTGTCTTGGATTATGAGCAAATAAGCAGAAGTAATAGGAAGCCTTGTTTTGATGACCAATTGCAAAATAGACTATTGGTTGGTCAGGGTAAGAGTAGACTTTACACATGCCTCTGTTCTCTGAAGTATAACAGGATCAGAGAACCCAACTTCATGTGAGGAGAAATGATCTACCTTGCAGGAAATAGAAACACTGTTTGGGACAAAAATATCTACAAGGAGATGGAAACTTCCTGTGAAGGGAAAAATTCAAACAAATCTTAATTAGTGGTAGTAGGTTTTCCTTGTTCCTATTCTATAAAGGCTTACAACATCACTACAATGTAAAAGGTATAGAAAAGAAGATTACCATATTCATAAATATTTCCTCCCTATATTTTATCAAAATGTGTCTGTGTATATAGTTCTCTTCTTTGTTTAATCCATTTGACATGTTATAGGCCATATATTGATTTTGCAACATTTGCTTTGAGCATTATATATTGTTATTTTGAAACTAATTTTATTTATCATATGTGTATGGGTTTTGTTTGCATGTTTCTCTGTATACCACCAGGCCAGAAGAAGACATCAGAGTCCGTGGGACTGGGGTTGTAGATGGTAGCCCATAACCATCAGATGTTGATAATTGAAGTTCATCCCTCTAGAAGAGCCATTAGTGCTCTTACCTACTTACACACATTTCTAGCCCTTGTATTCTTATTTTTATATAATAGTTGTCATATAACTGGGTTTCAGGTTGATGAATAAATTTTAATCAAGGATTTTAACACCTATCCTCAGGAGGAATTATGCATATTTCCTTATACTTAAAGCAGTTTTACATTTTAATTGAAATAATTATTTTCTTGTTTTCTTTGAAGATAGAATATGGTTTGTAGAGATGCATATAGGCAGCAATTGAAAAGCACATATATTCAAGCTTAATGTGAAATGGCAATTTATAGGCCATGAGATAACCAGATATGTACTCAAACATTATTCTAGGTGAGTTTATCACTTGATGATATTGACATTTGAACCAGTATGCAGTATTAGTGAGAATGTGCTTTATCCAACTTGTGGTGGGTCTGACTTGAGCAGAAAGGTTGTCACTTGCTTAAATAAAATCAAATTCCTCTTATTTTAATGTCTTTGATCTGGGACCTTGGTAATTTTCCTGTCTGGAATATCAAACTGGAGTAACAGTTGGCCCTGTATCTTGATTTTGTCATGAGTCAGTATGATCTGCTTCTCAGGTCTTCAGATATGGATTGTAAATATACCATTGGTTTTCCTGAACTTTTCATTTTTTTAAAGATTTATTTATTTATTATGTACACAGAAGAGAGTGCCAGATCTCATCACAGATGGTTGTGAGCCACCTTGTGGGTACTGGGAATTGAACTCAGAACCTCTGGAAGAACAGTCTGTGCTCTTAACCTCTGAGGCATCTCTCCAGCCCTGGACTTTTCATTTTTATATGAAAGTAAACATAACACATTTCAGTTGCCATAATTTTGTGATTCAATTTCTTAGAGGAAATATTTCCTCCATCTATCTTGCAGGCCACAAGAATATATCACAGAGATTCAGCTGTGTATTAAAGCTAAACTTTTACTGGCCAGGCCAAGGGTTTGTCAAAAGGCAAAGCCATTTATTATGGATATTTGGGGTTATCCAGCCTTTAATATTACTGCTGTCTTCTGTTATGGAATCCTTGCATGCCCAGACCAATTGGTAAACAGTTCAGCTCTCCAGATCTGCTGAACCTACTAAGTTACTAACTCCCCTGCTGAGCTTAGGAGATGAGCTGGCTGGAGACACATAGCTTTGTTTCTTGTGCTAATGAAGCTCATACCATCCCCAGACTTGAGAAAGCCTAGTGATTCTCCAGAGCAATTGACTGAGAACAAAAGAGGTTTTTACATATCTAGGTGGGAAGTAAAACAACATTTCCGAGGAGGTAGAGAACCACGTGCCCAGGGAAAGAAAGGGGAGGCATTTTCTATAGACAGGGACAGAACAGCTTGGCAAAAGAGAAGAGAGGATGATAGAGGTTCTGTAGAGGGTAAGCGGATCTCAAGTAGAGTTTTCTGAGTGCCAAGAGTAGAGAGTAGCAGAGATAAGAAAAGAGGATACAGAGGATGAAGATGAGGCTGAAAGCATAGGAGTTTAGTCGTTAGCAGTGCTATGAGCTAGGGAACTGGATGGAACTGTAGTTATAGAAACAGGATTTCATCTCAGAGGAATAAAGCAGACAGATAAAGAGCTTGGTATGTCTAGAGTTACTCCTGCCTTGAATGCCTCGTGGAACTATAGCTGTTTTGATGTAATTTTGTCTTAGAGGAATAAAGTTAAAGACATAAGAACATAGTGTATGTAGATTTTTTTTCCCTCAGATCCCATGCAGGACATATATGAGCCCCTAGACCCTGGGTACCACACATATCTATGTATTTGCAAAACATACAAACACACATACACAGATATGTATGCCTTTATATGGTATATGGACATTTAAAAATCTCTTATCTACACATATTATCAGTTCAAGGTGTCAGATTATTGGATTTCTCAGCTTCCACAAGCCAGTATAATAAACCATATATACATATGTATGTAGGTGCATAAAAAACATCTAGGCATGTGGGCAAGTGCACACACACCCTCCCCCACACACAAAAGCTTATCTCTTGACTTATAATGGAATTACGCCCTGAAAATATATTTTAAGGGGTTATGGGATGTGTTTTGTTTAATGTGTGAATCGTTGGAGTCATATTTATAAGATATCACTGTCAAACTAATATTATAAATCATCAACGATGTATTGAAATCATTTTTTTTCCATGGGAAATCCTTTCTATAGTAAGATAATAGGATAATAAAGCATACATTTAACAATTATGGAAATAAGTGATGGCTCAGTCAGTAAACCACTTGATACATGAGCAAAAGGACATGAGTTTGGATTCCAAGTTACCACATAAAAAAGCTGAGCAAGGTGGTATGCACATAAAAAACCAGCATAGGTATAGCAGAGATGAGAGCCTTTTGCACTTCTGGACAGTCAGGATAGGCACTTTTGCAAAGTTGCAATTTCAATTGGACATCTTGTCTCAAAGGCTAACGTAGAGAAGCAATTGAGAAAGGCATCTGTCTTAGTCTTCTAATATACATTCACATATGTGCCCATATATACGAACATGCACACACATGCCACTCATACAGAGACAAAAACATTTGTATAAGACTTCACAATACAAGTGTACACACAAAACAGATCACACACATACCTTAGCACCAAAGCATATTGTGGAGTATTCATTGTTTTCTCTCCTTATTGGGCTAATTGCTACTATATTTGACTGAACAGGTATTGGAAATTTAAAATCAATGTGACACCATGTATTCAAGAGGGAAAGAAACAGAAATATTTCTGAAAACTTTATAAAATGGAATCAGAAAGTGTAATGAAAATTCATCCTTTTTGTATCATAATTAGTAAATGAAAAAATAATCATGTAAGTTTTCATTGTGTGTGAATTAAAATTTAGAAGAGCTTTACTTACAGGTTTTCCAAAAACAATCTTCATGACACTATTCTACACTAGGTCACAAAATTTTCACTAAAACCTGTTGTTGCTTAAATTCCTATAGGCTGAAGAAATAATAAGCCTGAGATTTAGAGAAGTTAGGTTAATCAACCTTAAACAACACAGAATACACATATTTACATATAGATATTGTGTTTGAAGGCTCACATTTGCTTCTTTGCATCTATTTATTTTCTGATAAAAATAGACATAATAATAATAATAATAATATAAAATTATTTAGATTGTTTTAATATTAAGTGAATTATAAGGCCTTTATCTTGTACAGAACAATGGATAAATTCCCTACTTCATTGTGGAATGGTAGGTATAACATTGTAGTTTGAAATTTTTGCTTATAAACCAAAGATCCATAAGCTGCGACTGCTACTTTGAAGTCTAAGGCCCTGGGAACTGACTTAGAGGGTTGTTTGACAAAAATTTCCATAAGTTGTGGGCATTTGGGGCTGGGAGACAACAGAAGTGATAAGTCCAGGAATTCTAAGTGTATCTGGAGCTGAAAGTAGATGAAGAACAGTGCATAGTTGTACATTTTCCTTGGAAGAGTTATAACTTTCAACAAATTCTCAAACTCTTTAGGATGAAAAAGACTGTGGGAACTGAAATTCAATCACAGGAAAGTTAAATTCAATCAGTATGCCATTTTAGAAATGGAGAAATTTCCCAGATTCATTATTAGGTATTTCAGGAAAAACGCCCCTTTCCATGTTTCTATGGCTTGAATGTAAAATGTCCATTATTGGCTCTTATGTTAGACATGGCACTATATTGTGAAAGTGTAGAAACTTTGGAAGGTGATGGATAGGTGAAAGAAGTGGGTCACTCAGGGCAGATTTTTTGAGTTACATCCCAGCCCCAATTCCAGCCCCAGTCTCTATTTCTGCTTACCTGGTGAAAGCCATTTGCCTTATTTCTCTGCTGCCACAACCTCAATTTGCTTGTGGAGTGGTACCTTCTGGATGAGGGACATGACTGGAAAAGCATGTCTAAACTGAAGTTGGATCTTGTTCTTTACCAGGTTGATGCTGAAGTGGGGCTGTAGCCTTGAATCTAATGACTTATTTTTCTACATGTAAGAATGTACCAGCTCAATCAAGTTGCTTTCCTGTGTATGGTTTTAGAACTATTTTGTCATAACAAGTCAGTAAGGCTTTATTATAACTTTACACCTATGTTACATCCAGCTGCAGCCATAAATCTCTGTTCCTTTTCTTTCTTGTACAATGTCAATTTGTCACCATTAATTCAAAATACAGTGTATTGAAGAACACAGTTCTATGGTCATTAGCCTAGGTTTCTCAGCTCTGAGAAACTTGTTTTCATTTGAAATCAAGAAATATTTGAAGACTCATATATGCAGCTAAATGGTAGAGTGTATGTATTACATGTCTTGGGTTCAATCTCCAGCAACAAAATAGGACAGGTAGAAAAAAGATATATATTTCTTTGTAACTTTTCACATAAATACGAACAAATATTTGACAAGAAGCATCCCAAAGGAATACTCATTTAGTTTGGCTCATGTTTGAAAGATATAGCCCATTATAGTGGAGCATTTGTATAGTTCTAGATTATGATATTCCTTTCTCTCCCCACTCCATTCCCTATTTCTTCCTTTCCTGTAATTGATGTTTGAAGGAAACCAAAGAATGTGTCTGAATCCTGAACATGTCCAGGTTCTTGAACTCAGCTTCAATCTCTTAAAGCATCAGAGGATGCAGAGCTGATGGGCCCTACTTGATAGCAGCAATCATTTCCCTTGGCAGCAAGATGTGTCTAGACATGGAATGGGATTTCCCTAACTAGAATGAGAGACGTGTGGGTGAACAGAATCCGTTGGCTCCAGTTCCTTGCCATATGCTTCTCTCCACCAGAATGCTACCTTCAAATCTGTAAACAATTCCCCAGTGGCTAGAAAGGAAAAAAATAAATAAGTAGAAAAATGGAGACATTCAAGCCAGTAGTCTTTAGGGAGAGTTAATGGTAGACTCAAGAGAAACTGAGTACTACATGGTAGCCATGGCAGTACTGAAAGAAACAGGCTCCCTTTCCCTTTAGGAAATGTCTTGTTTGTGCCAATTCTCTGTGCATGTCACCAACAATATAAAAACTGAGTTCAGTTTCAGGAGCACTGCCCCATCTTGACACATATTTTGTTGCTCATTAGAACCAATAATTTCTGTCTTAATGAAATATGTTACAGAGTTGGTAGCATCTGGTCTGCACAATGCCCTGAGTTCAATCCCCAGAATCACATAATGAATGTGTGGTAGCTAACACTTATAATTCAAGTACTTGGGAAGAAGAGACAGGAGAAGCAGGGATTCAAGGCACCCTCATCTATAGAGTGAGTTCAAGGCTGCACTAACCTCTATGAGATACCGCATTAAAGAGAGTGAGAGACTAAGACAGAGTCAGACAGAGAGAGTGAGAAAGAGAAAGGGAGAATGAAGGAGGGAGAGCTAAAATATCAAGGGTGATTCTTAGAAAACCACTTCACAGTTTGGCTTGACAATAATATATAAACATTGTGTCTTAGTTGCTGTTCTATTGCTATTAAGAAACACCATGATTAAACACACTATAAAATAAGGCATTTAATTAGGGGATTACTTACAGATTCAAAGGGTGAACGAACCCATGTTTATCTTGAGGGGAATATGGCCCCAGGCAGAGAGAGAACAAACCTGGCCTTACAGGGATTTTTTTTTTCCAAGACAGGGTTTCTCTGTGTAGTTTGTGCCTTTCCTGGATCTCTCTCTGTAGACCAGGCTGGCCTCAAACTCACAAAGATCTGCCTGTCTCTGCCTCCTGAGTGCTGGGATTAAAGACATGTGCCACCACCGCCAGCTCTGACATGGATTTTTGAAACCTCAAAGTCTACCCAAGTAACACTTTCTCTGACAAGCCCACACTACATAATCCTTCCCAAATAGTCCACCAACTAAGAATCAAACATTCAAATATATGAGCCTGCTGTCCCCAAGGAAAAAACCCAAATTGTCAGATTTGATGCAAGCATCTTTATTCATTGAACTGTTTCACCGGCCCCATCAGAACCATCTTTTACATCCTCCATTATACATAGCTGCCTAATTTTGTATTCTGCCAGTGACTAAAATTTCCATAGTGACTGATTTACAAACTAAGATCAAATAGAATATGATCAAAATGCATCTCTCACCTCCTTGTGCATATGTTTTAACAGAGTCTCACGTTTCTCAGGCTGAAGCTTATTGTGCAGCCAAAGACAAGATTGAAGTTCTGGTCCTCCTGCCTTCACTTCCAGAGTGTTGAGATTGTATTCCTGTTCATGTTTGATCATATTCTCCCTCAGCCAGTGCCAGTAATTGAACCCAGAGTCTTTTGCATGTTAGACAAGTGTTCAGAATTCCATGTCCAGCTCTCATCTCTGTTCTGCACCCATTAAATAGTTCCTCTTTTAGAGAAGAATAATGTAACTCATTTCAATATTGAACTGCTTAGGGGTAAAACTTCAAGACTGAAGGGAACATACAGGTTATGAAGGTCAATGTCATATTTTGGGCCACATGCTCACCTCTAGAGAAGCCCAATTTCTCTCTGGATCTTCAGCCTATTTTCTAATTTTTCTACTTTATGTGACTTTACCTAACAACAATCATTATTTCCTGTGATATTCTAGAGGACAACCATCATGCACTAGTTTCCTCCCACAGTGCAAAACTCCTTTGCTCATTATATCTCTTATTTAAGTTTTTGAGACAGGGTCTCACTATGTAGTTCTGGCTGTCCTAGAACTCACTCTGTAGATCAGAGATCCACCTACCTCTGCTTGGATTTGCAAACTAAGATCAAATAGAATAAAGGCAGGTGCCACCATGCACAGCTCATCTCTTGTTTATTAGCAAATGATTCAACCTAAAATCCCTTTACTTTTGTTGACAGATACTGGTTTGTCTTGGTGCTCTGTTTCAAATCCATCCTGCCCTACTCTGCCGGGCCAGGCAAGGTCAGGTCCAGGTCCTTTGGCTTATTGGCCTGGATAGCTTCTCTCTTCTCTTTTAGGAACTCCTTGATGACATCATCCCCGGCAAAAGCTTCCTTTATCATTTGCTTTTGGTCTCTCTCCACTTCATCTTCCTGGGAAGAAACAAGTGCAAAGAACTGAAACTTGTCTTTCGAGTGCTTCATGACATGACCAAATCCTGGGGTGTGACATCTTAGCGCCCCCTAGGGGAAGAGCTAAAAGGATGATCGATTCACAATAGGAACCAATCATGCAATCATGCTCCGATTTCTCTCTCTAGGCTGAATATCCTTAGCTAGTCATCATAGGACACAATTTAAAACCTTCAATAAGGAAGTTTTGGGGTGGGAGAAAGGATGGTCTGGGTCAACAGCAGAAGCTCCAAGCGAGGTCAGAATGGGAACTTCCAGCAGTTTATATCCCAGGAAAAGCAGATAGGGTGTTTTGCCTTGCTAGTTTTAATTACTTAATTTGGGGTTGGGACTGGGGTTGAGGGCAGGCCACTGGTGGTAGGATTTGAGTCGACAGAACTGAAGTTTGAATTCTTGTGCCTGCCTGAGATCTAGTCAGAGCTTTCAGTGACTACCGCCTCCACTGAGGACCGGTTGACAGTCACCCCAGGGAGCTTTAGTGGCTCAGAATTTAGGCTGCTTGTGTGGCTCCGCTGTGTCCACAAATCTGTATCTGTTAAACTGACTCTTGTGTGGCTCCGCTGTGTCCACAAATCCGTATCTGTTAAACTGACTCTTGTGTGGCTCCGCTGTGTCCACAAATCCGTATCTGTTAAACTGACTCTTGTGTGGCTCCGCTGTGTCCACATATCTGTATCTGTTAAACTGACTCTTGGGCCCAGCCTCCCACCATGGTAATCTGGACCTCAACTCCTGAAATGTTTTTCCAGCAAAACCAACCTTCGTAGATGGTGCTGTAAGAAGGTCCTGTTCTGTTCCAGCTCCAGCCCGCATAAGCCCAAGACCCTGGCTCTGCTCACCAGCTCCTCTGCTGTTATGGGAACTGCCAGTGATGTCACAGAAGGAGTTCTTGTAGTCAGGAGGTTCTGCAGACTGATCATCTGCTCCTTCTTCTTCTTCCCCTTCAACTGATTTTGGGAGTTTCTTCTCATCTGCTCTCCTTCTACTGCAGCTCTAGGGAGCTCCTTATTTGGAAGACAGTCCTCTTTACCTAGCTCTTCTAGTTCCTCCAGAGTTTGTACTCTTTTTGGCCTCAGCAGCAGTAGGTTCTGTGGAATAATCTTTTTGTACACTGTGAAGATATGTCTTTGCCAAGTCACATTCTTATTGATATAGTAGAAAGCTGAAGAGCCATTAGCTAGCAGGAGTTATAAGCGGGACAGTCAGACACAGAGGATGCTGAGAAGAAGAAAGGTGAGGTCACCAGGAGATGAGAGGGAGCAAGACATGCTGGATGTCAGACAAAGTCTCAAGCCATGTGGCAATATGTAGATTAGTAGAAATAGGTTCATTTAAGTTGTAAGAGCTAGTTAGTAATAAGCCTAACCCACAGCTGATCTTGTATAATTAATAAAAAAGTCTCTGTGTCATTACTGGGGAGCCAGAATTCCCAACATAAAGGTCCACCTACAAACAAAGGTTTCTGTTCCTCTGGAGTAAGATGAACCAGAAGGATTACAAACTTGAGACAAGTATGAGAAGCCTAGTGACATTGTTTCAAAGCAAACACACTAAGGTTGCTAGTCAGGTCTTTTTTGACACACTGTAAATGAATGAGTAATGTTTTTGCTCAGACTTGATTGTAAAAATAAGACAAAAATAAACCCAGAGCAAACTTTATACAGAACTTAATACAGAATTATTATCTGTATTAAGTGGTTTTAATTTAAACTTTGTAAGATGTAAATTTTGACATTATTTTTAGTACATCTGAGTAATGGGCTCTTTACTAAACATACTTTGACCAGAATTTTATATCTGTTGTTCACTGTCAGAGGTGTAGTCTGAATTTATTGAAACAATACCTTTTTATTGTGTGTAAGATATAGTGTTCCATACAAGTACCAACCATAAATCCTTAAACCACAATGTAGAACTTGACTTCCTTTATGCACATTTGCACTGTTATTTAATTTTAGTAGCAATATTACCCTCCAAATTCTAAACAAAAAATGTTTGGAGTTTTAAATTCACTCTTTACTCACCATTTTTAATTGTCAATGAATCTCTATTTGACCAAAATATTTTAGAAACATGAAATTGGTTGATACTATCAAAATTGCTTTGAATCCTACAGGTTTCCAAACAGAAATCAGTAAAATTTCAATATGAATAGGAAAATTAATTTTGCAGTACCTTGGTTTCTGATAAGATCAGATATTTTTATAGCATTTAAACAATAAAACATGTGATCATACAGAGGGAATATAGAGGAGAAGATGAGCACTAGAACTATCTAGTAAGGAGAGTTTCTGATAGTGTTTATAACCTCATTAGAAAATAAAAGAGATGGCAAGCTAAGAATAGATTTCTAAATTTTCAATATATGCAAACAAAACAAAATCTGTACTTTTTGTATCTATGAAGTGCAAGTTAAGTTTTCTAGAGATAATAAAATTTTTTGAATTTCAGACTCTGTTACTGGTTCATTTCTGTATTTCAATATGGGTATACAGATGAAGATAGTTTTTTACTGTTTATGTAAAAACATGTATAACTCTAAGGAAGACAAATTTTGAAATGGAATATTTCACTTTTAAATAATAAAGTAATGCTCATAGTATTGATATAGGAAAATTCATATAATAAATTTATACAATATATTCAGAATAAATTACCTTACAAATTATGTTAGCTTATATATCAATCTATGTTACTCAATTTTCTGTTTTAGATGACATTTTTTATTAATTTTTTTTATTTTACATATCAACCACAGTTTCCCCTCCCTCCTCCCATCCCATTCCCTTTCCCTACCTCCTTTCTACTCATCCAATCTACTCCTCAGAAAGAGTAAAGCCTCCCATGGGAGTCAACAAAGCATGGCATACCGAGTTGGAGCAGGACCAAATTCCTCCCCCCAGTATCAAGGCTGAGCAAGGCACCATAGGGAATGGGTTCAAAAAAAAAAAAAAAACGGTTCATGAGCAGGGGCTCACTGCTAGGGGCCCCACAAACAGACCAAACCACAACTATCACCCATATGAAGAGGGTTTAGGTTGTTCCCATCCAGGCTCCCTAGCTGTTGCTCCAGAGTCCGTGAGCTTCCACAACTTTTATAAATCTTAAGGCGAAACTAGAAATAGTTCTATTAAAAATAGTAAAATGCCATGTGACAGCAATGTGGAAGGTAGCCACAGTATTTGCAAGAAATTTATCTATCAGGAGCTACTGAACTTGAGTACCTATTATTTTATCCAACGAAATAGTTTTTAAGGCCATCGTGGTGAATTAGGCCAAGTTAAGTATCTTTTATGCATTTAGAGAGGTCTTGCTACTACTGTCACAAATAAGTAAAATGTATTGAATAAATATGTTCACGTTTGGAGAGGAAAATTCATCAAAACTGGCATATACCGGGAAGGGAAGATATCTCAGAAGAATGCTTGCTACACTTCCAGCGGACATGAAAATGGTTCTAAGTACCCACCTCAGATGGCTTGCAACGATATATAACTCTATCTCCAGTGGATCTGGATAACTGTTCTGGCCTCTGAGGGCACCTGCACATGTGACAAACATACACATATCCAAACAAAAATAAATAATAATATTTATAAAAATTTAATATACACTATACACATGTGTACTTGTTAACAGTCCTCTGGTCTACTCAGTTCATTCAGTGTTACAGAAAAAAAGCGTCATGATTTATTCAACTCACAAAATTACTTCTTTGGCCTCTCTCTTTGCAATGTTGTGTCCTCTTTAACAGTGTGTCAATAAACCCAACTTCCACCTAGGCCACTGCATTAGAAAGGAGAATTTAATTTAAAAACTCATTGATTTCCTCCCAATCAATAGGGAAAACTGAGCTGACACAGCAAGACTCATTCTAATCCTATCCTATCTCCACTAACAACACATGAAAATGCTCCATAAGAGATAGGAAAATATTTTAGGAGGTATATAACAGAATTCCACTTGAAGGTGGGAGAAATCTGAGGTTTCTAGAAAGTACAAAAGAAACAGAAGCCAGAAGTAATAACCTAAAGATAAATTTCAGGTCAGCTTCAGATATACATAATAATGCGTTGGGTCCTGCAGCTCTGTCACTCTCTTAGGAAAAGATATTTAATCTGAAGGTTCCACTTGGACAGAACTTGGGCTGAGCTTCAGCTGGGAAATGGCCATCTTCCCCCATAAGTTGTTACCCCACAATTTGTATATTTGAATGTGGATACTGGTGTCATACTACAAATAAGACATGGGTTCCTGAATGCAGGAAATATCCCTTTAATTCTTGATTCACAAACAGAAAAACCTCCAGATATACAGGAAATTCAATCTTGAAACTGATCTGTGGGACATATATAAAAGGAAAAGCACACAAACCACACTTAAAATAATCATTTAAATTCTTATTAACTCTTGACAACTTTGCATGTGTATTATAAATTACTGTGATCAGGAAGTTTATTATCATCTTATAAAAACAAAAAAACTAGAAACAATATGAGTACTCTTGAAGGAATAGATGAAATTAAGTATATTCAAAGACATGTATACTATTTAAAAGTACAAATGAACACATTGCAAATATTTCTCTATGTAAAAGATTATTGTAGTAATAAATAAACTAAAATTTTGTATGTTGATATTAATGTCCAAATTAACAGTTGGAAAAATTATAATATTAATATACAATTTGTTATTTTCCAATAAAGTTCCAAAGTATGTATTCTTTGTGAGAATGAATATATGATATACACATAGTCAGGACTCTAGTTATGGGGATAGACAAACAAGGTCAATTGTTATCTTGACTTAATTAGAAACTCAGTTAACTTTCAGACCACTTTCCTAAATTTCATCACCATTTTCAGTGAATTCCCTAATAACTCCAGCTTTATATAGTCAAGCAAGATAGCAAAACTTTACATAAACAGTAAAACAATAAACTCATTTGAATTATTTCTAACATGAATGAGAAGACACGCAGTTTAGGATTTTTCCTAATTCATTAGAAATTTCAAATAATCAGAAATCTCCATGTACTAAGTATTATTATCTTGAATTTAACTTTAAGAGTTGAGAAAAGTCTAGAAGGGGCATGTGTTGAAGCCGCTGCAAATATTCCCATAGCTTAACTTTCCATATGAATAATTAATATATTAATTATAAATGGACCACTTGTCCATAGAACTCAGATCCACAGTTTCTCTGCTTGGTAATAATGTACTAGTTGTGATTTTAAAGTTCTTTAGTGCAGTGGAAAGTAATAAAACATTATTTCATTAAGAATTTTATTTAATACAGAGTATGTGCAAATCTAGCTTCCCTTTTAATTCACTTTATTTATATGCATGTTGTCCTCGAATAATTTCAATACAGGTACAATGTAGCCAGTATAACATCTTATCATTTGCAAGGTTTCCAAGACAAGTAGCTTAAAATGTTAATGCTTTATTGGAACTTATATTCTATAAAGCTACTAATTTATTATTTTGAAGAAAAGGATCGACCCTAGGCTGTCGTATTTCTTGTTGAAATAGGTCATAGGCTTGTGGGGGGACATAATATTTTTACTCTTTCAAATGGACTTAACATTAAAACAACTCCTGATGACTTTTGCCTATCCCCATGGAATGATGTATCTCTCAGCCTTCATTAGAGAAGTTTCTTTTTGTAGCAGATGACTATTAATACAGTAACCAACAACCAGTCAATGTACAGATATAAATGACTGAGTAGTGCTCAAAGCTCAATCAGACAACTATATCACACCTCCTATGAAAGAAGGAGCTCCTGCTATTAGAGCTCATAGCAGAAGACGGGATGGAAAGATTAACAGTGTTTTAGGAAGTGAATGACTATAACACAATAATATTTTCTTTATAAATGAAGGATTAGCATATATTAATTCACAAGAATCAGCTACTGAGACTTAATACCCAAGACCTGAACGGAATCAATCCAACCAAAGTCCAAACATGGACTGGGAAGGAAATTATAAAATTTCATTTTTGTTTCTGAAAAACAGAGAAGTAATCATTACTAACTACTGTGAGATTCCTCCTAAATAGTATGAAAGACCTGGAAGAGATTAGCATCTACATGAAAGTAAGACTCAAGTTTAATATAGATACAAATATGCTACCAATTAATGTAAATTGCAAAATTGTGATATACTTAACATTGTATCTTCTATAGCAAATTACAGATTTAATACTGTGCTAGTTATTATTTGTAGTAGAGACAATACCTAACAAATATCTTACAAATAGTATTACCTGATCAAATATATATGGATGAAGGCAAATAGAAGAAGAAAAGAACCCCTAAAGGAATGAAAATTTCCCCAGGAATTTCAAGCTGAGCTATGTCCCATGCTGAACGGCTTGGCCCAAGACCTCAGCATCCAAAACCATGAGGTAGCGGAGAGAGCCGGTGTATGTGTATCCCAAGTCTTAAGGGTCCCTGGTGGCCACACCCCAGGGGCAGGTACCTCAGGTCATAGGCAGGGGTGACAGCTACAGCTGCCTCACTACAGGCAGTGCTTCAGGGCATGGCTCAAACAGCCAACCACTACATACTGGGATGAGGAAAAGGCATTAGCCAGAGGGGAAACTTGTCTCCTAGGAGATTTCAAACAGTTCTAACAACTTGTCAGACCACCTTATAGTAAAATACTGAAGTTCAGGTAAGGATGGTCAATGGTGGGCTAGACCACACCTTGACTAAGAATGTCTAGGTATGTATATCCTTGGCCCTGTATTTAAACTTTGACCTCACTTCAAGATCCTAAAGTTGGAGTTGAGGTGTTTGGTCACTTTGTTACACTTCTCTATGTGGATATGTTGAATAAATCAACTTTTCACTTTCTATTATTAAAAAAAAGAGTAAGAAAGAGGACATTTAATGTTAAGCAACTTGAACTTTTTATGAAATAAAACTGTATTCAGATATGACTGTCACATTTAAGGCTTCATTAAATAATCATAAATAAATGTGCTTGTTTGAGTAGTTTATCGGAATAAAAAAAGTCTGTATCAGGATTTTTTTTCCTTTTTATTTTTTTGTTGTTGTTTTTCAAGACAGGGTTTTTCTGTGTAGCTTTGCGCCTTTCCTGGAACTCACTTGGTAGCCCAAGCTGGCCTCGAACTCACAGAGATCTGCCTGCCTCTGCCTCCCGAGTGCTGGGATTAAAGGCGTGCGCCACCACCGCCCAGCTGTATCAGGATTTTATTGGGGCGACCAAATAGCTTCCAAATCATGACATGAAGATTTATTATTAGTTTGGAATGCTCATCCTAGCTTAGACTTGTTTTTGTACAGCTCTTTTAACTTAAGTTAACCTACTTGTCTTGGTCTATCTTGGGGCTCTTTGCCTTTATTTCTATATGTCCTACTTTTTGTCTGTTGGTTGGAAGCTGCCTAGCTGGCCCCAGGCATTGCCCTTTCTTTCTCCCTCATTCTCTCTTCTTTGTTCTCTAGTTCTTTCCTCTCTATCCTCCTATTTATTCTCTCTGCTCACCAGCCTCATCTATTCTTTATCTACTTAGATATTGGCCATTCAGCTTTTTTATTAGACCAATCAGGTGCTTTAGGCAGTCAAAGTGAAACAGTAACACTTCTTTTCATAATTAAACAAATGCAGCAGAAACAAATGTAACACACCTTTACACAGTTAAAGTAATATTCCACAGTGTAAACAAATGTAATTCATCTTTACATTGTTAAATATTCCACAACAGGTATGCCTTTAGTCCAAACTATAAGAGCACAGTGCTTCACATTTGGTTATGGTATATTGACATTGCCAGTAATATCATTATTATTATTATTATTCATTAATTCTTCATTCATTAAACTTCTAGTCTTTGTGAAAACTGTATGAGGCAGACCAAAACAAAATTCTAGAGGCTGAGATATTTAAAGCTGATTATTAATATCCATATATAGTCTATAAACATTCATGACAAAATATCAAATGCATTTGTCAAATATGCAATCATAAATACCAGGAAATTGAGCTATGTTGTATAAAACCAAACTTATTTGTGTTTACCTGTGATGCATATGTTTAGGTGCAGTCATTAATCTGCAATTCTCTTCTAACAATTTAGTTTTGCAGTGATATTACAAGATACTAGTATTTAGGAGACCAAAAATAAGGGAAAGATCAAAGAAAAGTCAATGCTATTCAAAGAATCTGCAATGGTGCTTTGGGGATCTTACAACATAACATGCTAGTAGCCTGGGAATAAAACTCTTGTAATTATAATGCTTAACTAGAATAAACAATCTAACTGTATAGATAATTCACTTTGGGGCCTTGCATGAATCTATTATTTCTATGTTTTTCTTTCAGTGCTTTTAAAATATGATTACTGCTCAAAGTGCATTGCTTTCATCATTATACACAGTACTTGTCTCTAAAACCACTTAACTTTACTCTTACACTGCAATAAAAGAAATTAAATTCAGAGTAATGTTTGAAAATACATTATTATATGGAAAAATAGTAAAATAAGAAAACACATTTGTATGCTCACATCCTAATTAATAGTAATAACATACTATTTCAACTTGAAAACATCTTAGCATTAATCTAACATTCTCAGTTGTAAAATAAGAAAGTTGAACCTGGTTGTCTGTACAATTTTTTCTAGTTCTAACATCATAATTGATTTCTCTATTTTCACTAGATACTGAGTAAATAAAAAGAATTTGTATATTAATTTGAAAACGTATTTATTATTTACTCTGCTACAGTATAAAGAACAAAACCTAATTATTATCAATTTAATTTCTACAAGGAAAGCTATGAACCACAACTCGTAAATATTATTTATATTTAACAAACTTGAATTTTATTTAGCATTATATTTTTAGAAATTAGATAGAAATAAGGCTAAAATGAAGTTTGTATTCAATAAATAAATCTGATGTTTAGCATTTGTAACATGGTTCCAGATAATTATTAGCACTATACTATTGGGCCACTTGATCATGATCCACATCTACAATGTCATGTAACTGTGTTGAATTTTATGGTCAACATTAAATATCTTGGTAATTTCTCAGGCAGGGATAGACAAAATAATTTTCATATCTCTATCACCAAACCTTTATACAATGTATCATTCCTAAGTGTTTGAAAATATCAAAAACCAAACATGAATGCAACACCAAGTTTGAATCATGTTATTGGTGGTCCATGTACACCTTTCACTGTATGAATAAGTGTTTAGTAATATTGTTACTTTCAGAACAGCATTCTCACTTGAAATACATTTTGAAGGATGTATTTTTGGTTCACTTTATCCTAGTACTTTTCTACTATCTCAATTTTCTTCTTTTAAAAACATCAGGAATTTATTCCTTGTCTTTGGAAGTATAATAATAAAAACCATTCCCTTATTAAAGAGCTTTTCTATTCTTTGCTATTGATCCCATGGCCTATATATGTTACATTATTGGCATCCATTTTTTGATACAGCCTCTAACTCTAAAGCCCAGCTTATTGATGGAGTTTTCCTGAGTAGACAATACTTTGGAATAACCAATCAGTCTTAATATTAATTACAAATGTTTGGCTGATAGCTCAAGCTTATTGATAAGTAGCTCTTACAACTTAAATTAACCCATTTCTATTCATCGAAATTCTGCCATTGCGGCTTGTGGCTTTACCTGTCCACCAGCATGGCCAACTCCTCTTACTGCCCTTCCTCATCTCAGCAATCTTGGTTTGATTGTTCTGCCTACACTTCTTGCCTGACTACTGGCCAATCAGCTTTTTCTAAAAAATGAAAGCAACACATTTTCACAGTGCACAGGATTATTCCAAAGCACAGGCTGGCCTGGAATTCAATATGTAGGTGAAGCTCATGCCTTGACAGTGCTAGGATTATAAATAGAAACCACTGTTTGGGGCTCACAGTCACTTTAATACAAATAAAATAAATATAATTCTAATCTATAAACTATATATTCATCTATACTGAGCATTATTTACATGTAATTAATTTGAATTAGTTAACCAGCGAAGCATCATGTGATTTTTCTCAGTGAATTTGTTTTCCACTCTATATAAGAGGTTCAAAGTCTAACATTAGTTACAGATCATTATAATAGCAAAGGTTTTGCTCATTTTCCTGGGCTTCTTGCAAACTGTCTGACATGTAAGAGACCTGTAACCTCAAATTCCACAATGAATGTATATCCTTCAGGTCAAAATCCTCACTTTAAGTGTTAGGGTAGTCACTAACACAGTACTCAGGGAATTTAAAGATGTTAAGCACTGAACTATCATGTCAGAGGGCTCCTATTTGGTTCACTAACTCAGAAGAATATGTTAGTGAAAAAAAATAATTAGTACATTTAATGCCCCACAAAAAACACTGAAGAAAGGAAAAAATGTGCATGCGCGTGCACACACAAACACACACACACACACACACACACACACACACACACACACACGAAAACTGACAACAAAAGTTAAAGATAGAAAAGAGCAGTTATACAGAATCATTTGCTGTTTTATCAAGGTCAGTTATACATAGCATGGGTATATATATATATATATATATATATATATATATATATATATATGTGTGTGTATATGTGTGTGTATACCTATGTCTATATCTATATATACATTTAAAGGCAGACATAATTTGCTGCAAAGAACAGAGCAAATGTGATCATATCTGAAACAGGAAGAGAGGAATGGAAAGAGAAAGGGAGGAAAGGAGGGAGAGAGAAAGAGAGAGAGAGAGAGAGAGAGAGAGAGAGAGAGAGAGAGAGAGAGAGAGAGAGAGAGAGAGAGATTACAGTCCAACATTCAATTACATTCAGGATAATAAGCCAAATACCATGTGTTTATGTTTTGAAGGAAGACAACTTGACCATTGTTGGAAAGAAAGAGTAAGCCAAAGACCTTGAATCTCTGAAATTTCCTCAAATAACTTTTGTAAATTATTTCTGAATTATTCATATTTAGAAATAGCCATGTAGAGAATTATTGATGCATAATTCAATATGAACACAGGATGAAAATAACATTTAAAAGAAAGTTATGAGTGTGTTTTAAATATTGCTACTACTAATTGCTAAGTGGAGGTCAGGTTCTCATTAATGTGACATTCTATGGAATCATTCATAGTAAATAGTTTTAAATATGGTCCACTATAGAATGTGTATTTTTTTCATTCTGTGGTACTTGAGCGGGAACCCAGGGCCTTACATATGTTAGACTATTTCCACACCATTGAGCTACATCCCCAGCTCTAGCCACATTTACTTTAACCTCATAAACAGTGTTATCACTCCATTTTGCTATGCATGTCAACTTAAACCAGAATGTCCATGTGGACCTACAGAGTTAAGACAAGTTATGATTTTTGCTTTAGAACTGTTTCCACATGCTTTGAAATCAATTTTTTTTCTGTAATAGATTATTTTGTTAGATGAGCACATGTTGTTCCTTTCACTTCAGCCTTGCTAAAAATGGGTTTACCATGAAAGTGATGTATGAAGAATATTTATATTTAGTTAAGAAAACATGGCTTTATGGATATTCGAGTGAAGAAACATTTTTCTTCATAAATGAGTCAAGTGTGATCTCAAAATTACATATATTGAGAGTATTGCTTGTTGTTTTCCTAAAATATTTTGTTCTGCAGTAGCGTTTAAATAATTTCAAAGAACTGCAGAATAAAGATATCCTTTTCCCTACTTTCATGGAAAGTAAAATAGAATAAACATTAAACATGAATATAGCATAATCGTTTTGTATCTAAATCTACACTGCTCTTGCACTAAATTCAGAAGCAATGAGCATTGTTTATTTAATTTCCTTGAAAATATTATTAATAAACACATAAATTAAATATTGTATATAGGTTATCAAGTTTGTAACAATATTACTATGTTTTTATTCACAAACTGATCATTTGCAATTATTTTATTTTTTTTGTTGTTGTTTCTTTCATTTTTAAGAAGATGCCAAAATTGTAATTGTATGTAGATGTGACAAGCAGTCACTAGAAGTTTTAATATCATTTATGAGTATGTAATAAGAAAATAATATCTTAATGAATTTCAAATAATGTTTTATTGATGTACTTACTAATTCATACTCAGGTGGTAATACGCAAAATGCTGTATTTTGAAGAGTAAAGAGTGTAAATTGTGGTTCTGATTTTCTAATATAGAAGTTCAATTAGGCAAACTTCTTTCTGATCATCAAAATCTTGGCCGAATCTGTAGAATCATGATTTTTTATTTGTCTGTACTACTGGGCTATGTACGCAGAATATAGCCATGCTGATTAGGTAAAATGGCAGTTGTATATTTTCCCCCAAGATCCAAGTCTTCACCATCCGCAGGTAGTTATTGAGATTCCCAGTATCAGGTATGATTTTCCTCTTGTTGAGCCCATTTTAGCCCAATTAGAGAGCAGTTTATTACTACAAAGATATTCCTAGCTTTCTGAACCCTTATGTACATGGTTTCATGGTTTTGTGGTCTATATATTTCATAGCTGGATAGGAATCTTGGTCGCATTCTCTCTTTTGGAAACATTCTTGGCACCTTTGGTACCATGAAAGATATTTCTCAGGGAGGAAGATTTGGGAACAATTTCAGCTCAGGAATCTCTGGACCCTGTGTCTTAAGTCTTGTATATATTTTCAAAAGTAAAGAACAAATAAGTCATATTGTATATCAGTTTCTTAGACCATTAATTCAAAATTCCTTTTCTGCAAGTGAAGAAAATATGGATCAAAAAAGGAGGAGGTCTTGCCAACAAAATTTGGATTTTTAAATGGTAAAGAATATTGGGATATTATTAAAATAATAGGAAATAAAAATATTCGTTTCATTATTAGATCCTTTATACTCTTACTTTTATTTCTATATAGCACTAGAAAATATAAATTTTACAACTTTTTAGATATACCATAAATTTATTGCTTCTGGTGTGATGCTGTTTATATCTTCTGGTAAATAAATTTAAGTGCCATTTTTATATCAAATATGTCTGAAATTTTTAACAAGGTATAATTAAAATGAAACCATTTTTGTAATTACCTAGTCTTTTTTGTTGGAAAACTTATAATATTTGAGATAGAATGAAACATTTATCTATACTCTATTTTGGAGAGATGGCTCAGCCTTAAGGAGGTAAATTAGGTATCATTAAATATATTTTTATTATTTATCATATATTATTCTCTAGGTAAGTCAATATAGTACATCCCATTTTAAATAATAACTGAAGACCTTATAGAAAGATCACACACTAAATGTCTTTTATTCTATACTTTATTATGTCAAGTATGTATTATACTCTTAATTATTCAATAATATTTTATGCACTCGTCTACCTTAGAACTATGGATTGACAATGTGGTGAATCCTGCCTGGAATTCCTGAACTTCGGAGGTGAAGACAGAAGGATCACCATAGTTTTGAGGCTGATCTGGTATACTAACTTTGCTTTTGGCTAGCCCAAGCTAGAAAGTAAGACCTTGTCTCAACCAAGCACAAATTATCCTCATCAGACAGAAATATAAAGATATTGTGTGACACAAAGTTACATAGGAACTCATTACATACAGAATTCCTAGTTTATAAATGTAATCATAATATATTTTATTGAGGAGTAAGAATATGGTAGGCAAAGTACAGTTAACTTTTTTATTATAAATAAATTTTAATTAATTTTGTTTTTTTAAAGTTAATAAAGCATCTTGAAAATGCTACAGGCTAACTTTTTGTCATTCTTTTCCTTATTAGAAAAATAGTAGCATTTTTAACAGCACATTGGAATATTTGATTAAGATTGCCTCTGGGTTTGAATATTGGAGACAATGATGACCCTGTAAATAGATTGTAGACTTCTTGAATAAGGCTGTTACCAAACCATATGTTTCTCTTTCTTTCTTGTCAATAGAGATACAGTTGCCAAGGCAACCGAGTTATGTAGAATGTAACAAACAACATTTGTTGACAGTTTCTGGTCTTATTACTGCCCAGCCAGTCTCTTAGAAGAAAAGACAGTGCGTAATCTATTTCAAGTGTTAAAAACAGCATGCTTTGTTCTAAGTCAAACATATTCCTTAATCAAGATGCCCTTGTCATATCAATCCAATTTTTTGGTGGGAGGCATATTTAAGAAACAAATGTATATACTTACTTATAGTAGAAAAACTTTCCTCCTAATTTAGAAATACAGCTTATAAAGCATTAATTTTGTTGGGCAGTATTCAAACAAGAATTTTCGTTGTTGTTATTTATTTGTTTGTTTGTTTTTATCACTTAAACAGGTTCCTCATGTAAGAGTAATTGTAAGTATACAAAATGGGGCAAAAGGCCTGTTGTTGGTAATCATTACTTCATTGTTAGCTCCCACAAATACTGCTTAAATTATTGCCATGTAAGAGATGTCAGAGATTTACTTAATTTTATGATTCCTATAATTTATTTAAGAACAAAATTAAATTAAATACCACTTGTGCAGTCTGAGGGAGAAAAGATCTAACTTCCCTTATTCTACCCTGAAATTTTCATATTTGAACACTAGTTTGGGACATTTGAGTTTATATGTGATGATACCAAATTGTATATGCCAACAACTAACCAACCAGCAAGAATTTATTTGTTCTTAAAGGCAAAGAAAAACTAAGACAAGGTAGTAATCCTATATCATATAAACAGCTTTATAATCCTGATGAAGAAGACTTGTAAAGATAATTTTGCAAACACAAGGAAAATAATGCTAGCCACTTCTGATTCTACTCAGTCTCTTCCTTTTCTAGAAAATTTGACCACAGTCAGTATAAGAAGAGAACACTGCGAGTTTTGCTTTTCATTTGATTACTATAATGTTGGCTATCAAAGTATCTAACACATGTAAATGGTATATCATCTAATATCTCTTCAGAATCCAATAAACTCTCTTCAGCCTCAGCTTTTCATGGCATTGTGTTTGAAATATTTCAAATAGCACCTCCATCATGAAATTTCTCAATGTTAAGAGTCAATAAGTTCAATTTAGATAGGAACTGTTGAGTGCTTATTGTAGATGAATTTCTAAATGGTCTTATTAAAAACACAGAGCCAGATATTTGGGTTACAACCTCAGAGAGATCAGGGAAATATGGAAATCCATGAGCTAACCTCACCTCACAAACTCTGCATCTTCCAAAAAAAGCACAATTTCCTTTCTACTCAGGCTTATATGTCTTGCTTTTCTGCCCTATTATTGGCTCTTAGCCCAATTACCTTATTTCCTCTTTCTACACAGGTCTGTCACTGTCTGTCTGTCTGTACAGACCTCCAGGTCTCTATGGTTGGTACTGGGAATAAAGGTGTGTGTCACCACACTTGGCTCTGTTCCCTGGTGTGGCCTTGAACACACAGAGATCCTGCCTGCTAAGGGATTAAGGGCATGTGCTGCCTGACTTCTCTCTTTACTTAAAATGGCTGGACTTTTCCCCAATTTCCAGGCAAGCTTTATTTATTAATGCACAAATAAAATATCATCACATTTCAGCACAAATATCACCATATTTCCCCTTTTTTCTAATAAAAATAAAAAAGTTATAACTTATATTAGAAAAGCTATATACAACAAGCACAATAACTATATACAATATATACAAGTAATAAATACATCATATTGTATAATTCAATCCTGAAATAATTTCACCTTTAAATTCTTCTGTCTGGGTCTGAATTTCTCTTTAAGACATTTTAACAGGTTTTTCTAAAGTCAATCCTGAGTTAGGTTCACCTTTAAACTCTGTCTGGGTATGAATTTCTCTATGATTAATTTTAACAGGTTTTTCTAAAGCTTGTATCTGGGTACTTAAATTGACCAACCTTTTAAATGCTAAAGTAAAAATGATCAAACAAATAATATTCATATTTGACATTATGTACATCCCATCAACATTAATTATTCCTCTCATTTAATTGTTTCATTTTCAAACTGTCTAATGTTTTATCAAACACAGATCAAGTTCCTTCCATGGCAAAAATATTTCCCATTTCTTTGATGTGGGGAAAAATTATCTTTTATCTAATTTCACCCTTTAATATATCTTAATTGAGTTACCAAATCTGTCAACTGCAAAGAACAGCAGAAGTCTGAGGGAATTTCAAAGCAGCTACCTATTGTGGTGGCAGTCCAAAATGGGATTCCAGAGAGAGACAGAGACAGAGACAGATAGACAAACAGACAGACAGAGAGAGGGAGCCCACCACCCATGAGGAGAGAGAAAGTCAAAGAGATTCCAGCCACATGCTCCAGCCTGAGCCATGCAACTGGGCCTGAGCCAGGGACTCTGTAAGGCCATAAGCAGTCTGGCCATGTGTAGCTCAGGCTGCTTGCAGCTCTGGCCACGTGCTGTGTGAAGCTCCAGGTGAGCTGAGGCCCAAGGCCACAGGCAAATGTTTTTTGTTTTGTGTAGCTAGAGTTTTCCTGCCTGGCCCACAGTCAGGACAAATCTTTGTCACCCACCAGTCCCACAGCCGCTCAGACCCAACCAAGTAACCACAGAGACTTATATTGCTTACAAACTGTATGGCCGTGGCAGGCTTCTTTCTAACTGTCCTTATAGCTTAAATTAATCCATTTTCATCAATCTATACCTTGCCACGTGGCTGGTGGCTTACCAGTGTCTTCACATGCGGCTTGTCATGGTGGCGGCTAGCAGTTTCTCTCTGCCTCAGCCTTCCGCTTCTCCGAATTCTTCTCTCTCCTTGTCCCACCTACTTCCTGCCTGGCCACTGGCCAATCAGTGTTTTATTTATTGACCAATCTGAGCAATTTGACATACAGACCATCCCACAGCACTTCCCCTTTTCTTTTTTTTTTTTTAAAGGAAGGTTTTAACTTTTATACATCTCCAAAGCCAGCTTGGTATATTTGGGAATTTGGGTGTGGCTTCTCTTACTACTTCCTGCTGGAGGGGGGCACTGTATCTTATGGGGACAGAAAGGAATTTAAGGATCATGGAGTAGTCCGTGAGGCTGTATCTTCTGAGCCAGTTGCCTTGAAACGATTCTGGATGTTGGATCATCTGGGCCATGGTGTCATCAGAGACCTTTCAGGTGGTCTTGGCTGGTCAAACCTGATGTATCTTAATCTGGAACAAATCCACAGCCTCTGGCTTTCTGTGGAAACAAAACCTGAGCCTCTTTTCCAAAGCAACATATCCTTATATCCAAATTTTGAAGTCAAGGTACCTTTAAAATACACATTTTGGCATAACTCAACAGCTTTTGCAATCAAATGTTTTACTTCAGTTACGAATATCAAAGACAACATAATCCAGATTCTCTGTGTGGTAGCCATCTTTATGTGGCTTATTTTTTATATTACCTTGAGCCTATTGCTTTAAACTGCACCATTCTAAGACTGAAACGGCACTGTGGCTGCTGGTTCCGCCCACTTCAGCTTCCCAACATGGCAGTGGTAAGTTTTCTGCCAGCTCTGGGAGTCATCAATTCTCAGAAATAGTGGGTCTAAGCTTTTATCAAAGCAGCATGTAGCCCAGAAACCTCTTTTTTCTTTTTAATACTAGTAAAGACTAAATCTACCACACAGCTTAATGTGCCGCTGGCAGACGCCTCATTTCTGCCATACTGCGGTCAAACGCACACGCCAGAAACCCGCCATAGTAGCTCAAACACGCAGGCTGCCGCTAACTTGAGAGAAACAACTAGGAACTGTTTTTAGCTCCGTTTTAGAATCTTTTTTCTCAGGTTTTAGGTGGAAACTCTTGCCAACACGTTGGGCGCCATTTGTTGCTGGAGGGCTTCTCTCCAGGTTCCCCAAGCCCCGCAGTCCCACAATCCACTTATACTGCTTGTCCTGGTGGTGGCTGCAGTGTCTCCCTCTTCAGCCTTCCGCTTCCCAGAATTCTCCTCTCTCCTTGTTCCACCTACTTCCTGCCTGGCTACCTACTTCCTGCCTGGTCACTGGCCATCAGTGTTTTATTTATATAGAACGATATCCACAGCAGTTTTGTTTTGTTTTTGGTGAATTCCTGCCGCATGTTAGGCGCCAAGTGTAGACGAATTTCTAAATGGTCTTATTAAATTAAAAACACAGAGCCAGTTATTTGGGTTAAAGTCTTAGAGAGACAGAGGAAATATAGAAACCTCACCTCACCAGCTTATTTATTCTAACATCCATTAAATAATAAATTCATATTATGCTAGTTTTGTTAAAAGTTATTATTTAATAATGTATATGTAGTGACTACATATAATTAATTATGTGCTAATAAAATATTTAATGAATGCAAAAAATACAAAGTGGTTTTCACAAAGAATCGCTTGACTATTATTAAAAACCATGTATGTTATGATAGTTGTGTTGGTGAACATCTTTAAACTTACTGTGCTGGCTAATTTTATGTCAACTTGACACAAGCTATAGTAATTTGGGAAGAAAACTTAGCTGAGAAAATTCTTATACTATATTTGCACATGGACAACCTGCAGAATTTTTCTTCTTGATTGATTATTGACTTGGGAGAGATCATCCAACTGTGGGTGGTGCTACTCATGGGCTGGTGGATCTTGGTTACATAAAAAAGCAAGGTGAATAAGCTAGGCTTGAAGTAAACAAAGAAACAGCTCTCTTCCATGGCCTCTGCTTCAGTTCTTGCCTCCAGGTCCTTATGTTTTATTTTAGTTTTATTTTTAGTTTTTGTTTGTTTTGTAGCATAGGCTTTCTCTGTGTAACACCCTTGGCTATCTTTGAACTTGCTCAGTAGAGCAGGCTAGCCTTAAACTGTGCCTTCCTCTGCCTCCCAAGTGCTGGGATTAAAAGATTTTGCTATCACTGCTTGGCTTACCTCCAGGTTCTTGTCTTGAATTCTTGATCTGACTACTCTAGATGATAGATGACAAGTTGTTAGATGACATAAACTATATCCTCCTCTGGCTGCTTTTTCATGGTGTTTTATCACAGCAGTTGAAAACCTAACTAAGACATCTACCAAAGGAGAAGTTACTATTATAGGTTTGCTTTAAATATTAGGCCAGCCTGGGATATATAGAAAATACCATGCCAGCCCAAGATACAATGAGAACTTGTCTCAAAGATGAAAAGAAATCTTAAACTTTATAGTACTATATAATTTTGAGATTTTCAGTGATTAGAACAAAGATAGATATTATTGTTCAGTATGTTCTTGATAGAGTACTTATACTACCAAAACATGTTTATTTTCTAAAGAATTTTAATAACTGCACTTGAATACAATGTGTCTTTTTTAAAATTTCTTGCATCTTATTATGTGTCTCTGACAACAGTATTCTGTGAAGGGACTTATGGGTTTCACTAAACTGGTGGCCAGTGAGATGGCTCAGTGATTGAAAGTGCTTATAACAGAATCCTGATAGTCTGAGTTTGATTCCAAATGCTGATGGTATGCTTCTTTAACCTCAGCCCACTTATGGTAAGATAAGCAATAGAGTCAGGTGAACTACCCATCCAGGAATCTAGATATGAGGCATCCTGGGGTATGTATTACATCAGAAATAAGAGAGTCCCTTTGTCAAACAAGGTAGAAGGAAACTTGTCATCTGACCTCTATACTAGTGTCATAGCATAAATGCTTATGTGCAATATGCACAAACACAAATTCATCATCATCATCATTAATATTTGAGGATTAGTAGAACACATTTGAACAGAAAGAAAAGGAGTAATACTGAATACTGAAAGTTAACAGATTAAGCAGGGATGGGGGTATGGAGAGAGATAATGCATTAGTCATTGGGTTAACCAAAATCAAGGAGATTTTTTTAAAATGTCCTATGAAAACTCACAAATTAGTAAGATAATTTCAAAATATATTTTAGTGAGAGGGTTAGAACAAAATTACCCTGCATGAGTGAACAATGTTGCTCCAATGAGACATAGTACAAGGTAAGAGACACCTCCTCTGATTTATTCGGCAAGTGATCCACAAAGGTATTCAAAACAACTCTAGCTATGGTGATTGTTCTTGGTTTCCTACCATGATTATATGGTAAGACACTATTGATGAAAACACCATACAATTTGGCTGCAGGGCATTGAGACATGCATATCCAACCAATCAGATAACTTCCTCCCTACTGGCTAGCTTTCATAGTGCCAGGGGTGATAGTCAGGCTCTTAAGAGAGAAAAGACCACAGTGACCTTACCAAACACTGTATTATGCATGCTACAATAATGAACTGTCAAGGAAAATGTGCCGAATGGTGCAGCAGTATCATAGCTGTAATTAGCTAACTGCTCTCTTATTGAGCCCTGCTCCACAGGACAAATTTTATTCCTGTACTACAATATTTGTCAATAGTTCATGACTCAGAGGTCATAAGTACTAGGATAGAAATTGCTATTGTTATTTTGCTGTCAAAAAACTTTCTAAGTATTTTTGTTTTACTTCATTCTTTGGTTGTTTTTTATCTTGGTCAGAGAAGCCTATTGTAGCAATAGACAGCAGAAATGGTGAGTGCTGTGAAATGTTGTCTTCTGTACATGACATGGCCATCACACTCATGAGTTCATAGCAGTTGTAGTAAACCAAACAAATTCTATACAAGTTAAAACTTTACAAAGTTCTTATATAGATGTGGTAAATGATCTCCAGGTACAACTTCATACTGAGGATGTAATAGCAGTGATTAGTTGTTGGAAGAGGGAGGATTACTTTTTATTAAATATATAGACACTGGTAGATATCCTATGCTTCAGGGGACACCCTCACATCTATTTCAATATGATTAATACTTGTTGTTGATTCTGAAGCTGGAGTCCAGCTGTCTCTGATCCTGGGGGCAAGGGTTGAGCGAACACAGAAACAATGACACAGGCTCTGGGAGGTTTGCTAGACAAAGGACTGAAGTTTATATATGTCTCTTTTTGGTGGGCTATTGTTCCTAGTTACTGTAGTATTTCTCGGTTGGCTCCAGGCTTCATGTCATCACCATTCAGTTTGGAGTTTATGGGTCAGATTTCCTCTGGTCAGAGTGCTCTCTGCACATATCACAGCTCTTTATTTGCTTAAGGCGTGGCCCAGTGCTTTCAGCCTCAAGTACTAACTGAACTTACTAAGTTATACAAATAAAACACATAGATTTGGAAATAAGAGTATGATGAAGAAATACAATGAGATTATTTTATCATGTTGTATAAATGTATGAAATTATAAGACATAAGAAAATAAAGACTTTAAACTTAAAAGGTGAAGAGTGGCATAACTATATTAGTCAATAGTTTGTCATCATACAGCTGAAGAATACATTGATTATGACAGGAATAGGGCAAGTATTTGGTCCTATCAATGATCTATAATTTTCTATATGTTATTTAAGTATTCTGTTTGTTTTTACAACTTGTTAAGGAAAAGATCCATTTAAATAACTTAAAATTACTAATATTTGAGCTTTTTCCTAGATGACTGAATCAGAGGGAAAGACTTTTTGAGTTTCACTTTAACAAGCATGGATCTGATTAGGAAAAAAATGGGAAAAGAACAAAAGAAGACTGAATTAAAGGACTTGTGAATAATTGAAAATAGAAATTCAATGATAGGTCTAATAACTAGGGACTTACGATAAATAATCAATGAATCTTTGAAGAGCATTTGGTGGGCAACCACTCAAAGCAGCAGTAAAGGCACCATCTGAGGCTGGGTCTCATCCCAGGGATCTTCCTTCAGTATGGGATCCTACAGGTAAGAACTGTCCATGTGCGTTGAATCATCAAATGATGAGACCAGGATATGTGCTTTAAAAGTCCCACCTGCTGAATCAGAATCACATATTTGAATCAGTGGATTTTGTCCTTTGCTGAAGAGTTTGATTCTTTTCCTAGCAAAGCAATTGTACTTAAACTGTTTTACCATGTCTGGTAGAAAATAGAGGTTACATTATAATTTAGTACCCATTCATTTATTATATATACATGAATATATATAGTTAAATATACACATGTGTGTATTTATACATATAATTTAAGTAATTGTTTGATGGGGTGATATCTATATCTATATCTATATCTATATCTATATCTATATCTATATCTATATCCATATCTATCTATATCTATCTATATCTGCAACTTTCTCAAGTAATCTAAAATATTCTCTTGTGTTTTTCAGTCTATGGATTGTGACTCAATACATCAAATTTACTAAATCTTAATTGGCCACCATCTCGGATTTAAAGTCATTATAATATCTAACTTAGAATCACTAAAAGAATAGTAAAATGTAATCTTGAAAGATGCTTTGATATTAAATACAAATTGCATGTTGCAAGAATGCATTTGAGAAACATTTAGTAGATCACAAAGCAATTTATTATTCATTCCACAGTATCCTAAAGTGAGACATATGGAGCAGACAAACATGTATAAGAGAAATTCATTTGTCGTCATGAAGTGGCTACCTAATAGTAATCTATTGTCCTTTTTTATTTTCTCTGGAATATCCAGAAATTTAGTCAAGACTGATAAATGTCTAAACCTTAGTTAAGCTTCTCATGGAATAGTTTCCTAAAAGTATACTCTTACTCTCTTCAATACTGGATGTCATATTGGGATGGGACCTTGATTATAATACCAGGTTTTGTTTACATTTAATTACTTCTTTCTCCAGTTCTTCATTTATTTATCCCAGTCTTTGTTGTCTGGTACTATTGCTGCAAGGACATAAACAGATATCTACTCATACCAGATAGGGAACATCAACAATATGGGACACTGCTAAAGTTAAATTGGTGGACTAACATGTTTTATTGGGGTTACATACAAGAGCAGAAATGGTTCAAACACAGCTGCATCACCAATGTACAGCACAGTGCCAATTTCAGCATATGATGGCTGGAAAGCTGGAGCACATTGCACAACTTGTGGGCAGCTTAAAACGTTGAAGAGTGTCCTTTCCAGCTAATAAAGTTTGTCTGATCTTCAGGCAGCTTTGCTAGTCTCGGTTTACTCTGGACAGCTTTGCTGCTCTGTGTCTTTGAAGCAGTTAAACTGTCTGAGCCTCTTCCCAGCAAACTGACTTGTCTGAGAGTCTCATCTTGTTTTAGAATACCTCTAAGTAGTCCTGACCATTTATATATGATTAAGAATCCACTACCTAAGTGAATCTGGTAAGTTTTAGAGACTTCCTAAAGCTGTGCAGAGTTGTTTATTTCCTGAGCTTAATGAAATTACCCATGGGAAGGAAGGTTTCAACTCCCCTTAGAAAATTCAGTTGTTTCACCTTCCCATAAATATCTTGTCATAAATACCTAGATTTTACACCTCTCCTTTAGAATCGTGTAGCTTCTACACAACAGCTTCTATTCCCAAAATTCTCAGAGAAAATCTTTCCTCGTAGTTATATAATACTTCTTTTAAGGGGCATTAATGATAGCTACAAATCAGCCTGATTGCCTTATACTGACATTGAAGTTCCTATGCAGTCTAAAATATATGATAACTAACTTAAATTATATGTTGATTTATATCCAGCAATATTACTTAATGTAAAATAGCAATTTCAATCTTGATTCCTTCATATACTCTGGATATATTATATTTATTCATATATCTCTAAATTTTTAATTAAATGGTCTCTTTATATGTCTTTTCTATCCAGGTTCCAGCCTTATACATTGCAGCATTCACAGAAAACTCACACTTGGTTGCATAGCTGTCCTTTTATGTCAGTATTATCCATTTTTAGATCTGCACTACAATTATGTTGTCTGGGCTGCATTTGTATCAAAGCAAAGAAAAAAGAGTCTTCCTCTTGGAACAGTTTAGACCAAAAATGATCACAAATTTGAATTTTCAAACTCTCTCTCTCCTCTCTGTCTCTCTGTCTCTCTGTCTGTCTGTCTGTCTGTCTGTCTCTCTCTCTCTCTCTCTCTCTCTCTCTCTCTCTCTCTCTCTCTCTCTCTCTGTGTGTGTGTTTGTGTTTGTGTGTGTGTGTGTGTGTGTGTGTGTGTCTTCCATCCATTCCTAACAAAAATATTTTCCTCTGTATTTACAGAACATAAAACATGGTATGGGAAATGAATGATGAATCTTTGTCTGAATGATTTTTAAAAATAGAATTTACAAAAGAGTTTACTCTACTGACCCCAGTTGACTCAGAATAGCACTGAGAACTAGCTACAAATAGATACTATTAGCCTATATCCACATGTTGCTTCCAACATGTATGGTTGATATTTGTTTTCTTTAAGGTTGCTTTCAACGTATTGGCTATTTTCAGCTGATGACAACACACAAAAAACCACACAGACACACACATTATTTTGGTAAGGCATATAGAAGAATGCATAGTTTATGATTAAAGATTTCTGTTTAAGCTTAGCTTATAAAAGCTGATTTAACTTCAGGCCTTGAGATGTACAAAGCATAGAAAGGTTGCTTACTTTGTTTTTTTAAAAGTAAGCTAAAACTAAACAGGCCAAATATAGGAGGGAAATATATCAAGCACATAATTTCAAACTGTTTCAACATAAATTATTAACTTAATTACTAAGATCTGACAAAAGTTTAGTTTCTGAAAACAAGAGGAATTTTCAGAAAAAGAAAGTATTTTTCACACTGGGCTTTTAACCTTTTGATATGATAGAAAGCCATGAAAAAATTTCTTGTGTGTCTATATAATCTAGGTAAGTAACAACAAAAATTTAAAGTTTTTATCTAAGTTTAATCTAAGTTTCCCTATAACTACAATGAATGGGTTATACATTCATTTTTCTTTTAACTTTTATTCTCTCTCTCTCTCTCTCTCTCTCTCTCTCTCTCTCTCTCTCTCTCTCTCTCTCTGTGTGTTAAGTAGTGTAAATGTCAAAAGGGAAATAAAGACAATAAAAATGAAGACCACAAGATGACAGATCCATTGGAGTATGTCTGCACACAAAAGATCAACCCAGCCAAAATCACAGCTTGGATTTGGAAGGGGCTCATTAAGTCCTTCCTCTACCTGAGGAGCTATTGGCATTTTGTAGTTGCTGGAGGAAGAGTCAGTTGTCATAAGGGATGTAGTCCTAAAAGTTAGAGAAGTATGCCCTAATTTGAACTGGTCTTGTTTAGGCAATTCAATTTCAAAACGACTCTCTTGGGTATCTGGCTGATCAGGCTACTAAACTAACAGAGAGGCTGGCGGTTACTTGTGATATCCCCTTCAGAGACTGTGTGATGTAAGGTATCTTTGAAGCATAGGACAGCTACAGCTTGTAAACATATAAGGCTGACCATTAAGAGGTCTATCCTGTCTTCCTGTTGTGGGATGTTTTATATGTAATTTCAGTGGAAGGTACTAAAACTGCCTTGTTATCAATTGCATGAAGTGTTCCAATGCAATCAGCTGAAGTTCAGCAATGGCTCCAATAGCTCAATGAATTTCTTCCTTTCCTTGAAGGCCTACTGTACTAGCCAGACGCAGGACACAGGCAGATATCTGTCTGGAGACTTAAATTCTGAGCATTTGTCTTAGTCTCATCAATCAAACTGGAAACCTTTTCTCTGTTTTTACTCATCTCTTCTTCATCCTTAAATCCTCAGGTAATCTGGACATGTTCTTCCTAGTCAAGACATGGATCTTGCATCACAGCCCTCCTGTTCTCACTAAGATTGCTTATAATCTTGCTACTGGGCCTTACTAAAGAATGAGTTATTCACCAAATATTGCTGCATGTGAATTCAGTTTATTATTGTGAACTGGGTGTTGTTTATTCTACCAAGTTTTAAATCTGTCTAAGAGTATTACACCACTAACAGATATAACCAGAACTTTCTTTCATCTGTCAACTCCCACAGGTATTCCATGGGATCCCACTAGCCAGAGAACTAATCACCAACTTCCACAGGTACTCCATGGAAACCTGTCTGGGAAGCCATCCAGGGAAGCAATCTTTAAACCTTCAGTCTTTCTCCTCTTCTCCACACTCAAACCCTGAGTCTAATCAACAGCTCTGTACTAGAACACCTGCTGCAGCCTCCCTTTTCTCTCTGCCCCCACTTCCATTAGATCATACAGAGTTGCTATGGGCTCCCTCATCCCTTCATCCCTTTCTTTCAGCTACCAACTTTCACAGGAAAACTCTGTCCAGGGAAGTAAATAGGCCCAGAAAGCAGATAGGTGGTCATTAGATCTTACTCTCCTATCCTTCAAACCCAACTCCACAGTCTCATCTCCAGATCTATAGCAGACTATACGCTGTAGGTTATCCACACTCTGTGCCCCCATTCCTGGGGAACCAAGCAGATCATGGTAACACAACCTTTTTTTCCTACCATCTTTGGGTGCCCTCAGTCCCCTCACTCCTTCTAGCACATCTCTATCAATAATTCTCCACTTCCATTACCAGGAAACATACTCTGACCAGAACCTATAGTGGCCACAATGAGCAGGATCTCAGAAGCATTCTCTACCATGCAACCCACAGCCACCAACTCCTCCTAATAAGCATAGGGGGCAACATAAAACAAGGAATGGAACATCCACCCAACAAAGACAAGACCAGATATCAACACCTATAATTACATTAATCAAAAAACCAGATGCCAAGAAACCATCATAAAAACACAATAAGTAACAACCAGGACAATATGTCTCTACTACATAGCCCAGTAATTCTACTACAGTGAGTACTGAGAAATCCAATTGAGCTGAAGCACAAGATAAGGGATTGAAAGGATCCCTTATGAATGTTTTAGAAATTCTTAAAGAGGAAATGAATAAATCCCTTGGAAAAATTTATGAGACACAAACAGTGGAATGAAACCAAGAGAATGGTTCAAGACTTGCATCTGAAAATAGAATCCATAAGGAAAACTCAAACTTAGGGTGCTGGGTGTAGCTAGAGTTTTCCTGTCTTGCCCACAGTCAGGACAAATTTTTGTCACCCACCAGTCCCACATCTGCTCAGACCCAACCAAGTAAACACAGAGACTTATATTGCTTACAAACTGTATGGCCGTGGCAGGCTTCTTGCTAACTGTTCTTATAGCTTGAATTAATCCATTTTCATAAATCTATACCTTGCCACGTGGCTTGTGGCTTACTGGAGTCTTCACATAGTGCTTGTCATGGCGGCAGCTGGCAGTGACTCTGACTTCCACTTCCCAGAATTCTTCTCTTCCTTGTCCCACCTATACTTCCTCCTGCCTGGCCACTGGCCAATCAGTGTTTTATTTATTGACCAATCAGAGCAACAGATTTGACATACAGACCATCCCACAGCAGCTGGGAGCCATGTGACTTCTTCAGGGAACAAGGACTGAGAATAGCATGAACAAATTCTCCTTCTGTCAAGGCCTTGGAGAATCTGACCCATTTTTGCCAAAGCTGATGGATAGTTCACTGCATAATTCTGGGCATGACCCTGGGATCATATGTGCTACCTGCTCTCCTTGCTTTCTTTATACAGATCATATTGCTGGCTGCCTCTAGTTCTACCTTCTTAGAGCTACAGATGAAATGGCTATTGCATTAGGGATCCTCCCCCTGACGACTCTCCTCTGGGTGAGCCAGAGGGGATATTGTGAAAAATATACAGTGGACCTGATTCAGCTCCTAAAGCCTTTGATGTTTCAAGTGTGATCATGAATTCAGGATTCTCAAGAACAAGATGTTGCTTTTCCAAAGCATGCTGTGACTAGTTTGAAAGAATCACAGTAGTTCATGACATTAAAACATTTGCATAACTTAGGGAGAGAATGATTTTAACTACAATTGTTTAGGAGAAATGCAAATAAATAGATAATATTGAGTTAATGGGAATAATTTAGGAACAGGGGATGAAGCAGTGAAGCAGAATCATAGAACTCCACAATGCCCTAATTTCTAATAGTTGTGCCAATACTGTAGGAAGTAGAGAAGAGGGGGGTTTGAGAACAAGGGACAAGCAGTGCCAACTATTAAGAGTAAGCTTTTAAGTTATGTAGTTTACAGGATGATAGGTTAAAACCTGGTATGTCTCCCAAAGGAGATAGACTAGTACAGAATATAGAATGAAGGGATCCACCTTCGACTGTTGAGTTGAGTTTTGAAACTTAGATTATACCAGACATAAATTTTAACCACTAGAGGCAAAACTCTCTTTTACTTTGCATGATGCTGCCAATTGGGCACAATGTTCTACCTGTAGGTGTACCTAGTTAGAAAAGCTTTCTTTGTCGCTTGCAAAACTGTTTATGCTTCTAATATGGGAGCTATGAATCAAGTAAGTAATGGTTACCAGAGGGAACGTTGGGGAATGGAAGGGGAATGAGATAAAGGAACAAACTGTCAATTATTGTAACCATTATTAGAAATGTAAGGAAACAAATGTGATTGTAAAACTGTTCATTCAAACTATTGAGACTGTATATATAAAAATGGCACAGGCTATCCAGAGCAACCTATTTAAAACAGGCGGTCATAGTTTCTTTGCTACACAGACATCATACATCCATCCCAGATCATCAAAACTGTTTGGAAATAGGAGCTAGTCTTCCAACAGAGGGGAAACGGGAAATGAAAAATTTAGAAACTCAAAAAAGAGAGTCTCACCAACAACATACGAGAAATGGAAAATAGAATCTCAGTCATTGTAGACAATGTAGAAGAAATGGGTGAATCAGCCAAAGAAAATATAAAATCTTAAAAACTTCAGGCACAAAATATCCAGGAAATCTGTGATACTATGAAAATACCAAATCTAGCCGGGCGGTGGTGGCGCACGCCTTTAATCCCAGCACTCGGGAGGCAGAGGCGGGCGGATCTCTGTGAGTTCGAGGCCAGCCTGGACTACCAAGTGAGTCCCAGGAAAGGCGCAAAGCTACACAGAGAAACCCTGTCTCGAAAAACCAAAAAAAAAAAAAAAAAAAAAAAAAAAAAGAAAATACCAAATCTATGAATACTAGGAATAGAGGAAGAGACACCCAGGTTAAAGGCACAGAAAATATTTTCAACAAAATCATAGAGAAATTTTCCCCAAAGAAGGAGGGGCCTATTAAGAAGCATACAGTATACTAAATAGTTTGGACAAAAAGGAAATCCCCCTCACCACATAACAAAGAAAACAATAAACATATGGAATAAAGAAAGAACATTAAAAGCTGCAAAGGGGTAAAAATCAAGTAACGCATAAAGTGAGACTTATTAGAATAACACCTGAATGTTTTATGGAGAGTATAAAAGCCAGAAGAGCCTGGACAGATGTTCTACACACTCCAAGAAACCACAGATGCCAGCTCAGACTACTATACTCAACAAAGCTTCAAATCACAATACATGGAAAAAGGGAGATAAAACCAAATTTAAACAGTACAATGTCTACCTAAAAATTCAGCTCAACAGAAGGCACTAGAAGGAAAACTTCAATCTGAAGAGCTAACTACACTCACAAAAACATAATGAATAAGTAATTTCAGACTAGCAAATCAAAAGTAGTGCAAAATCAACATCATGACAACAAAATAACAGGAATCAAGAGACAATGCAGACATCGATAACTCTCATCATCAAACATTCTCAATTCACCAATTAAAAGACACACACTTACCAAATGGATTTGAAAACAGGACCCACCCTTCTGCAGCATATGGGAAACACACATTAACATCAAAAAAATAGACATCCCTTTGATATCAACAACAACAGAAAGGACAGAAAACTTAAATTGATGGTAAAAGATATTCCAAGCAAATGAACATAATACGCAAGATGACATAGCCATTTTAACAGCTGACAAAATAAATTCCAAACCAAAAGTAATCAAAATAGGCAGATAACTGAACTACATACTCATAACAGAAAAAAATCCACCAAGAGGATAATGAAATTCTGAACATATGTGCTCCCAAAACAAGGGTACTCAAGCTCATGAAAGAATCAGTATTACGGGTTAAATCACACAGTGACAGTAACTGACTTCAGTATTTTACTGTCACTAATTGACAGGTTATCCAGTCAAAACTTATTCAGGGAAATGCTGGAGCTAACTGATTTTGTCATCCAACTTGAAGTAAAATATGCTTAACAAATATTTCATCGGAACACAAAAGACTGTAAAGTTTTCTCTGCACCTCATAGAACTATCTCTAAAGCTGGTCACATACTTTGTCACAAAGGAAGTCTCATCAAATAAAAGAAATTTGAATCAACACCCTGCATTCTATCTGACCAATGCAGACTAAAGCTGGATATAAACAACAATAGAAATAACACAACGCTTACAAACTCATAGAAACTGAACAGCTCACTATGAAAAAAGGGTCAGGATGAAAATTAGAAAAATACACATGTTCTAGAATTGAATAAAATGAAAACACGACATACCCAAACTTAAGGGACATACTGAAATTGGTTCTAAGTAGCAATTTCATGGTATTAAGTGCTCCTATAAATTGGAGAAATACCATATTAGTACCTTAATAGCACACCTGAAATCTCTCGAACAAAAAGAAGAAATAATATCCCAAAGGATTAGAAAGCAAGAAATAATCACAGTCAGGGTTGAAATAAATAAAGCAGAAACAAAAAACCAACAGAAAAGGAATATAAAGAATCCACGAAACAACCTGGTAGACTCAGTCCAGGCAGGTCCAGTCCCCTCCTCCCAGATTGAGCCAAGCGTCCCTGCAAAAGCCCCAGGTTTCAAACAGCCAACTCATGCAATGAGCACAGGACCTGGTACCACTGCCTAGAAGCCTACCAAACAGATCAAGCCAATCAACTGTCTCACCTATTCAGAGGGCCTGATCCAGTTGGGGGCCCCTCAGCCTTTGGTTCATAGTTCATGTGTTTCCATTCGTTTGGCTCTTTGTCCCTGTGCTTTATCCAACCTTGGTTTCAACAATTCTCGATCATATAAACCCTCCTCTTTCTCACTAATTAGACTCCAGGAATTCTATCCGGAGCCTAGCCATGGATCTCTGCATCCAGATTCCTCAGTCCTTGGATGGGGTTTCTGGCACTACTATTAGGGTGTTTGGCCATCCCATCACCAGAGTAGGTCAGTTCCGGCTGTCTCTCGACCATTGCCAGCAGTCTATTGTGGGGGTATCTTTATGGATTTTTGTGGGCCTCTCTAGCACGTTGTTTCTTCCTTTTCTCATGTGGTCTTCATTTACCATGGTCTCCTATTCCTTGTTCTCCCTCTCTGTTCTTGATCCAGCTGGGATCTCCTGCTCCCACAGGCTCTCTTTCCCTCCACCGTTGCCCTTCATGACTCCTACTCATGTCCAGGTTGTTCATGTAGATCTCAGCCATTTCTCTTTCATTGGGCAATTCCCATGTCTTTCTTGGAGTCCTGTCTTCCAGGTAGCCTCCCTGGTGATGTGAGTAGCAGTACACATTCCTAAGAGGTTGGAAGAATGATATTTGGCATTTGGTCGGTTAGAAATGGCTGTCATCAATTGTTTATGAATTATTACTGGGAAAATTATACAAATGATATTACATTCAGGGATCTTTTTAAAAAAATAAGAAAGAGAAGGGGATATAGGAATGATAAGAAAGAAGAGTAGATTACTGAATTTACTTTAAATAATAGGGTAGATTATTGAATCTAGTATAAATTAAGGGACAACTATTGATCTAAAATATTTTGTATTTGTAAGAACTTTTGTTTATTGACACAAATTTAAGGAAATTTTTGTTGCAACATACTGCATGTATTTTTCTGTTCTTGTTTGGGAGATTTTGTATATTGATAAAAATTTAAGATTGTTTTTGTTATAACATTAAAAACATGAAAAAAAAGAATCCACAAAACAAATAGTTGGTTCTTTGACAAAATCAATAAGTTTGATAAAACCTAAGCTGAATTCACTAAAACACACAGAAAGATACAAATTAACAAAACTAGAGATTAAAGGGGTCATTATGACACATACTGAGGAAATCCAGAGAATTGTACGGGCATATATTAAAAAAAAAACCACATTCCAACAAATTGAAAAATCTAAAAGAAACAGATAATTTTTATGATATGTACTACCTTCAAAAGTTAAATCAAGATCAGATAAGCAATTAAAACTGACCTATAACCCCTAATGAAAATGAAGCTGTTATTAAAAGTCTCCCAACCAAAAGCAATCCAGAGCTAGATTGTTTTAGCACAGAATTCTACCAGACTTTCAAATAAATGTTGACCCAATTACTCCTCAAATTATTCCATAAAATAGAAACAGAAAGAACATTGCCAAATTCCTTTTATGAGGGCACAGTTACCCTATACTAAAACCACATAAATACTCAACAAAGAGAGAGAATTACAGACCAATCTCCCTTATGAACATAGATATAAATCTCTCAATAAAATATTTGCAAATCAAATCAAAGAACTCATCAAACATTCATCCACAATAATCCAGCAAATAGACCTAATCACAGAGATGTAGGGATGATTCAACATATGTAAATCAAGAAATGTATTGTTCCTTATAAACAGACTGAAAGACAAAAAAAAATGATCATCTTATTAAATGCAGAAAAGACCACTAACAATTTCAAACACCCCTTCATAATAAAAGTCTTAGAAAAATTACAGATACAAGGGACATGCATCCTCATAATAAAGGTAATTTACATTAATCACACAGCCAACATCAAGTCACACAGCCAACATCAAGTTAAATGGAGCAAAACTCAAAGTATTTCCACTAAAAACAGGGTTATCCACTCTCTACATATTTATTCTATAGTACTTGAAGTCATAACAAAGTAATAAGAAAAACGTGGGAGTATAAATAGGAAGGAAAAATTCAAAGTATCTTTATTTGCAATAATATACTATAAAAAGGTTTCCCAATAATTCCACCAGGAAACTCCTGCAGGTGATAAGTACTTTTATCAAATAAACATGATTGAAAATTAACACAAAATGGTCAGTATGCTTCATATATACAAATGATAAACAGTCTGAGAATTAAATCCAGGAAATAATAGCTTTAACAATATCCTTGAAAATATAAAATAACTTGGCATAACTATAACAAAGCATGTACAAGACTTTTATTACTAACTTTAAAACACTGAGGAATGAAATGAAGAAAATATCAGAAGGTGGGAAAATCTCCTGTGTTCATGGATTGGTAGGATTAATATTGTTTAAATGGTTATCTTACCAAAAGTAATCTACAGTTTCCATTCAATTTTCATCAAAATTCTAACACAATTGTTCATAGAACTTGAAAGAGCAATTTTCAGCTCCATATGGAAACAGAAACAAACAAACAAACAAACAAATAAATAAATAAATAAATAAATAAATAAATAAATAACATGGTAGCTAAAACATACCTTAATGAACCTTCATCCAGTGACTGATGGAAGCAGATGCAGAGATCTATGGCTGGGTGCTAGGAAGAGCTCCAGGAGTCCAATCAATGAGAGAAAGAACGGATTCTATGAGCAAGGGATATCGAGAACATGACTGGAAAAATTACAGAGACAACTAGCCAAACTAGTGGAAATACATGAACTGTGGACCAATAGCTGAGGAGCCCCCATGGTACTGGACTAGGCCCTCTGGATAACTCAGACAGTTGTTTAGCTTGAACTGTATAGGGGACCCCAGGCAGTGGGATCAGGACCTGTCCCTAGTGCATGAGCCAGCTTTTTGGAACCTAGTGCCTATGGTGAGACACTTTGAGCAGTGTTGGTGCAGGGAGGAGGGGCTTGGACCTGCCTCAACTGAATATATCAGGTTCTGCTGACTCTCCATGGGAGACCTTGCCTTGGAGGAGGTGGGAATGGGGTGCGGGTTTGGGGAGGGTAAAGGCTGGGGGGCAGGAGGAGAGAGGAGACGGAGATCTGTGGTTGATGTGTAAAATGAACAGAAAATCTGATGTGGATATCGTTCTGTATGCTGTGAATGTGTTGCTCAGATTGGTTAATAAATAAAGTGCTGATTGGCCAGTAGCCAGGCAGGAAGCATAGGCAGGATAAGAGGTTGGAGAATTCTGGAACAGGAAGGCTGAGTCAGAAGTAGCTAGACAGATGGGGAAAGCAAGATGTGAAGGCAAAACTAAAAAATGGTACCAAGCCATGTGGTTAAACATAAATAAGAATTATGAGTTAATTTAAATTAACTAGTCAGTGGTAGACCTGAGCTAATGGCTGAACAGTTTTAATTAATATAAGCTTCTGAGTGATTAGTTTACAAATGGCTGTGGAGTCTGTGGGGCTATGCAGGACTGGAAAAAACTTCAGCTACAAAAATATCTTAACAAAAAAGTTTATTTAATTAAAAAATACCTGAATGATAAAATAACTACCAGAAAGTATCACCATCCTCTATCTCAAAATGTACTACAGAGCTATAGTAATTAAAAGAACAGGGTATTGGCACAAAACAGACACATTGATCAGTAGACTAGAAGTGAAGATCCAGAAACCTATGTACATTCAATTTTTGATTTTAAAAAAAGTCAACAAAGAGTGCTGGTCAAACTGGATGCCTGGATGTTGAAGAATGCAAATAGATCTGTATTTATCAACCTATGCAAAACTCTACTCCAAATGGATCAACAACCTCAACAAAATGCCAGATATAATAAATCTGATAGAAGAGAGACTGCATAATGGTCTTGAACTTTTTGCACAGAAAAAAATGTTTTCTGAACAGAAAACTGTTAACACAGGCACTAAAATCAAAAATTAATAAATAGTAATTCATAAAACTGAAAGCTTCTATACATCAAAAGACACCATAATTCAAACAAATCAGGGGGCTACAAAATGTGGAAAGAGTTTTTACCAATTACTCATATGATACAGAGCTAATATCCAAACTATATAAAGAACTTAAAGAAAACTGTACATCAAGAGAACAAATAAACCTTTTTTTTAAAAAAAATGAGGTAGAGATCTAAATAGGGAACTATCAAAAATGAAGCACAAATGATTAAAAATCACTTAAATATCCAATATCCTTAGTCATCAGGGAAACACAAATAAAAATTACTGTGAGATTTCATCTTAAACCAGTCAGAACAGCCAAGATTAATAAAACACATGACAGCTCATGTTTGTAAGGATGCAAAGTAAGGGGAACACCCATCCACTGCTGGTAAGAGTGTAAACTTTTATACCCACTCAATGTACCTCAAGATGCAGCTATACCAACCCCATGCATATGCCCAAAGATTACTTCAACATACCACAACTGTATTCATCACTGTTGTATTCATAATAACCAAAAATTGGAAACATTAAATATCCTTCAACAGATGAACATATAAAGAAAATATTATGTCTTCACAATGAAATATTATCCAACTGTTATAAAAGTGAAATTTTAAAGTTCACAGGTAAATGGATGAATTTGAAAATAATTATTTTTATTATATGAATAAATTATAATTATACATGTATATTATACTTATATAAATAAATTATGTAAGTAAATTATAATTACTTCCTAAATGAAGTAACCCAGACACAAAAACACAAATATGGTATGCATTCACTCAAGTGTGGAAGTTAGCTGTGAATTCATTGATAAGCAAACTACAACTATATAATCACAGAAGTCAGGTTGAGCTGTAAGGGTGTAGGATGGATCTCCCTAGGACAGGGGAAATAGTATAGATAGTTATAGATGGACAAGGTGGAAAGAACTACAATGGGATTCTATGTTGAAGGAGGAGGAGGGATTTTGTTTAGAGGGAGGAGAAAAAAGGGGAGTTGGTTCTCTTGCTCAATGTGGACACTAGGAATCAAACACCCTGATATGCAATTTGTGTTTATTTTTTATTTGACTATACATAGATACATGTGATATATTGGTAATGAAACATCTGGAACAATAGCTGTTATTAGTGTCATCAACTAAGTTCAAAATAACTCATTATAATTAAAAAATATGTTCAATTATTTGATTGCTTGTTTGTTTTAAACTCATGTAATACGTATTTGTCACTACTTCACTAGCCACTTATTTTACTGAACCTATTCTAGAGAAACCTATTGGCATGCACAATGAGGACTACAGCTTACTCCAAGGAACGTTTTATGCATGATGAGAGTTTAGTAACTGCTTATTTCATAAATCTGGATGACTTGGTATTCATAATATGGTATTGGAGGATTCCAAGAAAGACACTGGTCCTCAGTCCATGTAGGAAGGCTAAAATTGATGCATTATGTAACCAAGACAACACTAGATAGGCATACTCACCACAATAATTAAAGCTAAATGAGAAGAACTGGATTTTCCTAGGACCTCATCATGTCTTGCTTCATCTTGAAGGTGACATATACTTTAGTAGAGGATTTTTTTTTCTTCTCAGATAATACTTCCCAGAAATGCCCAGAAAGAGATCTATTTCTTTTTCCCAGTGTAAAGAAAGCCTGTAGGATGTAATCAATCTACATAGGTAAGTCAGGGTAAAGATAAAATATGTAAAAATTTTGACACTATGCTGGGCTCCACATTATTGGTACTCTGGACATCAATTCATATAATTATGATTTTAGATTTATATATATGAGTTCTATTTTTAGAAATGATTATATATGAATCTCTCCTTTGGCAATTCATATAACAATAGTCTTAACTAGATCCAGAATTCTTCTTAAAATGAAAAATATTCAAAAAATTCTGTATCTATTCTTTTCATATATGATAACCAACCAACAAACATGACAAGTCTTTCTGTGACAGACTATTTCACTGATTCCATTTAGTCAAATGACTAAATTAGTTTAACCATACACCCTTAGAATAGTTAAGTGTCATAACTTGGCCCTTGCTATAAAGCAGTCTTTATTCAGTGACCATCATACTTGATTTAAAGGTTATCTTACATCTTTACATATATATATATATATATATATATATATACATATATATGAGCATTTTCAGAGTTATTCAATGTTGTTGAGATTCACATGAAAAATCTTGCTTTTCAGATTTCTGATAAAAGAAATGCTATCTGAACTCTATGTGGAGTAGGTAAATATTTATGTAACTAATCAGTTTAAGCTTATGATATCTATAATTTTATGATATTTTTACTTCAGTAGACAAAAATAGATTCATTATCTTTATTGTGAATACGTTTTATTATATATTCCTACCAAAAATAAAATGTATATTTCTAGCCACTCTGGTTAATAAAAATGGAATACAGTCTGCTTAATAGGCCACATGAATAAATTCAAATTGATCTACATTTATAATCTTCTCTCTGTTATCCCATATCCTTAAGATCCATTGTCGTATTTATAGTTCTAATTTTGTTTATAGAAATTGGAACACAGTGCAACATATTTTGCTGTAATATACTTTCTTGTGGGTCATTTTGTCAACATTATCCTTTAAAGACTGATAGTCATCTTTAACTATATGTTTAACTATAGTTCGAAAAAAGATATTTTGTAGTTGTCCTAAAGGAAATCTTTAGTGATTTGTAAAGCAACAACCACTAAGACCCTTGTAAGCCATTAAAATTTCCTCAGATGAGTAAAATTAATCTTTTCAGATATGGATGTATGGGTTAATACTAGAAACAAAAATTATTCATGAAAAGTTGGTGGTTAAATGTGCCAATTTACACAAAGAAATAACCCTGTGTATCTAGTTCCATTTTAAGAATCCCAACCCTTCTGAATAAATATCTATATTCAACAGAATATATTTGCAATGTGCCACTCACAAGATGCATCTTTAGATTTCATTTTCCATTATCTCAGAACTATAGCTATAGGAAATACAGGCTTGTTTGGTTTATGTCAGATATTTTTTGTTAAAATTAATATTTTATTTCTTGAAGGTTACATGTTGATCCAAACTATATTATACTTAATATAATTTAAGGACTTATCTGAATAAATAGATTCACTGTTTCTGAATGACTAGGAAATAATATGGTGAATTGAGACATCTATTGTCTTAAGACAAAATGTCTCACATGGAAGTTCATAAGTTGATACGCTAACTTTTAGTGGAATACCAAATTGTGACTTTATTTGCGGGTTAGGTCTTTACTAGGATACTAATATAAGGTGTGGTCAAAAACAGTATTCATAATATTGAAAGCATTTGTAGGAGTGGTACAGAAACCCATGTAGAAAAAATTCTGTTTAAAAGATGAAGAAAAATGATTATTATGTATATTTAATACAAGCAGAGAGAACTGCAAGAGTTTTCCTTCACAGCTTCTACTCCTTGATTTTGGATTTTTAATTAACCTCTAAAACTTTGAGACAACGTACTTTCTCCTTCTTAAGCCACTATTTTTCTCTATGTTTTTTATTGCCATACTAAACTAAATTGTAAAATGAGAGAGAAAGATGCAGAGAAAGCGCATTAAAGAGATAGATCACAACTCATATGTGTAATACTTACACATGACTTCTTCACTGTCAATGCATTTCAACAAATTGTAGAAATAATTTTTCTTAAATATAAATTTTCCATTGTTTAGTGTCAATAGCTATTTATTTTTACTCTTTTTACTTCTTTTGAGGGGGGGGGACTACTTAGTTCCCAAATAAATTACACAGGAGTCTTATTCCTTCTTATGAATGCCTGGCCTTGGCTTGACTTATTTCTAGCCAGTTTTACTTAATTTAGATTATCCTACCTACCTTTTGCCTCTGGGCTTTTATCTTTCTCTTACTTCTATATATCTTACTTTCACTTTTATTCAATGGCTGGCTGTGTTGCTAGGTAGCTGGCCCCTTCTTTTCTCCTGCCTTGATCCTCTTGCGTCTTGATTCCTCTTTTTCTACTATTTATTCTCGTTGCCTGCCAGCCTCACCTATCCTTTCTCCTGCTTCACTATTGGCCATTCATCTCTTTATTAGACCATCAGGTGTTTTAGACAGGCAACATAATACAGCTTCACAGAGTTAAACAAATGCAACAGAAAAGATTGCATCATTAAAACAAATGGTCCACAGCGTAAACAAATATACCACAGCTTAAAATAATATTCCACAATGTTTCCCCCTTTTTCTCTCAATAAAAAGTAAAGGTTTTAACTTAAACATAGTAAGACTGTATACAGTAAGAACAATTATCAAGTAAAGATTACATTCACAATGTCCAGTTCATTTGTATCTGGCAAATTTACAGAAAATATTCCATAATCTATCTTATCTTAGTGAATCCAAAGTTTTATACCTAATTTACTATCTTATCATAAATAAGGAAAACTGCAAGTTTAACTATCTAGTCTTCAACTCCATCAAAGGCCCCAGAAGGATATATTACCTGAGTAAACAAGAAGTGCATTTCAAGCAGCTTCCAAAACTCTAGAAATGGCAGAGACATATGATTGCCTAGACAGTCACTCAAAGTTCATCTGCAACTTTGAGGCATCCATCTTCACTCTACCGGCCCAGAGTATCTGGCAGACTCTTCTATGAAGCAGTAAATTTGAAAAAAAACAAAAACAGTCTCACCTTGTATTGGGAAAGTTCATCAGTCACTTTACTCTATGTCCTACAGAATGTCCGGCAGACTCTTCTATGAAGCAGGAATCTCAAAGGACTATCCCACCTTGTTTTGACAAAGTTCAGCTGTCACTTTCTTGTGAGTCCTGCATGTCAAGTTTATATTGCATACTGTCAATCAGTTAAGGCAAAAGCAGTTTTTCTTGTCAGAATGAAAGGAAACTCCTATGGAGTTTCTTCCTCTTATGAAGTAAATTGGTATTGCCAGAAGCAGATGTGTCTCACTGTCATTAAAAGCCCTAAGTTATATTTTTGGTTGTGAGCCTAGCCTTTAACAGCTGAGCCAAAACACATGAACTATGAACTAATAGCTGAGGAGCCCCCAACTGGATCAGGACCTCTCGATAATTGAGACAGTTGATTAGCTTGAACTGTTTGGGAGGCCCCCAGGCAGTGGAACCAGGACCTGTCCTTGGTGCATGAGCTGGCTGTTTGGATCCTGGGGTCTATGCAGGGACACTTTGCTCAGCCTGGGTGAAGGGAGGGGGAGACTGGACCTGCCTGGACTGAATCTGCCAGGCTGAGCTGAATCCCCAGGGGAGTCCTTGCACTGGAGGAAATGGGAATAGGGGGTGGTTTGGGGAGAAGATGGGGGGGAAAGGAGGAGGGAGGACAGGGGAATCCATGGCTGATATGTAAAAAAGCCCTAAGTTAACAAAACATTTTAAGTGCTATATTCTATAGGTCAAGTGTTTGAAGGCCGTTTATCTACCAAAATATTTCACTATAGGATCTTGAAACGATGCCTAACATATCTACAAATTTCATTGTTATAAATAATTACTAATCTATGTTTCTTGACTATCCTAAATAGTTTAAAGTATTAGATTTCAAAAACTAGAACTTTACCTTATATTTTTAAATGAACTGCACAGGTAAATACCCTAAACAAAAGCAGAAAATATATGCAGTGTAACAAAAATAACTTCAAATTTGTATCAATATACTATATTCTCCTAAACGATAACAAACATCCATAACCCACCAAATAATCAAAGTCCACTCATATCCCCCAACTCTTGGGAATGTGGACATCATTTTTTTCTAGATTGCTTCCTGTTGTCTATGGTCAAAGGCATTTTTAGAGGTCCCTAAGAGAATTTGAGATAATGGCCAAGACCTGGAAGATAGCAGTAACCTTTGCTGATATATCACCTATCAAGATTCAGGAGGTCTCCCTAGATCAAACTTGATCCATATTATACCTGAAAGAATCCATAGCCTCTCATCTCCTGTGGGAACAAACCTCCAAAGTATTTTTTTCCATTTGACAAATATATTTTTGACTTTATTTTTAAAGTTAAGATAGCCCTAAAATATCAATGCTTGTTCAACTTTGCAGTTCTGTTCACAATCCTATGTCTCTTCGCAGCTGTCATTTGCTCATCAGCAATCAAAAAAAATGAAACTTAGCCCGGCAGTGGTGGCACACACTTTTAATCCCAGCACGGGAGGCAGAGCCAGGCAGATCTCTGTGAGTTCGAGGCCAGCCTGGGCTACAGAGTGAGTTCCAGAAAAGGTGCAAAGCTACACAGAACAACCCTGTCTTGAAAAACCAAAAAAAGAAAAAGAAAGAAAGAAATCAATACAATATTATACAAGATCCAGACTCCCTCTGTATTTTCCATCTTTGTCTTTTTTCTTTTTCGTTATTTTTACTGTCTCTTTAAAGACTTTATTTTATTTTTTAAAAAAATATTTATTTCTTTCTATAACTGCCTATATCCATTTTCTTTTCTTTCTTAAGCCTTTGAACATTGTAAAACACACTGGAACCTGTTTAGAGTTTTTTTTTTTCTATCTGGTCCACTTTTATTGTGTATCTTTTAGTCTTTTTTGATACCATTAGCAAACTTTAAACTGCTAAGCTACACCTGGGTGCTCCAGATGGCTTTTGGCTGGCTCTGCCAGCTCTCTGATTGTTAAAGCCAAGTCTCAAGCTGGCAGCCTGGTGGGAGGTGCATGACTGAAAACTTCATTAGTTATGGAAGATGCTACCTGTGCTGACACAGGTGGTTTTTACCTAGCTTTTGGTTTCTATTTAGCAGTACTTCTGAACAGCAGCATTTCTTAAAGGAGCTTTATCCTTTTTTATTTTCTTTTTGTTTTCAGCTTTCTTGGGCCCCACATGGAATATGAAAGCCTCGCCTTGGTATGCCAAAATGTAATTGGTTGTTTTTTTACTCTTTTAGCTTTTATGGAGGGACTGCCACCCAGCTCACAAATAAATCACATAAAGGTATTATTACTTATGAATGCCTGGCCTTAGTTTGCCTTATTTCTAGACAGCTTTTCGTAACTTAGATTATCCTGTTTACTGTTTGCCTCTGGGCTTTTATTTCTCTATATCTTACTTTCATTCTTACTCCATGGCTAGCTGTGTGGCTGTGTTGTTGGTCCCTTCTTTTCTCCTGCCTTGAACTCTCTTGCTTCATGATCTCTCTTTTTCTCCTTCTATTTATTCTCTCTGCCTGCCAGCTCCATCTATCCTTTCTCCTGCCTCACTGTTGGCTGTTTGACTATTAGACCATCAGGTGTTTTAGACAGGCAAAGTAATACAGCCTCACAGAGTTAAACAAATGCAACAGAAAAGAATGTATCACTAGAACAAATGTTACACAGCATAAACAAATGTAATACATCTTGAAATAATATTCTTCAATAGTTTAGTCTGTGAATAAGCATTATATTTAGTTCTCATTTCTCTTTACTATAAAAATTCTGATGAATTTACTGTCTTATTTTATAACTCTCAAATGCTCAGTCCTTTTATTTTGAAAACAAAAATGATTTTTGGTTTTTCCTTCTGCTCACTAGCACACAATCATTCTCAAAACTTGCTCATTTCTGAATAAACTGTTTCTAACTAAAAGAAAGAATAATTATTCAAATATTAGCCATTTTTCTTTGATCCTTTAAAAATTTTTTATTTATTGAAAATTTCATATGTGAGTACTATTATTGCATCACTTCCTGCCTTCCTCTCTCCACTCAAACTCCTCCTGTGTTCCTTCTACTACTTTTCAACATCTTGACCACATCTTCTTTAATCAATATATTTACATATATGTACACACATATGTATATATGAATAAATATAGCCTGCTGCCATCCATTAAGTATTAGTCATCTGTATATGTGATTAAGGATGATTACTTGTAATTGAATAACCTACCACAAGGTTTGTTCCAGGTGAAAATAGATTCTCCCTTTCTCAGCTATCATTAAATGCCCGTAGCTCTTCATCTAGGAATAGGACCTTGTAAGATTTGCCACATCTACACTGGTATGTTAATTAGTGTTGTCCTTTTTCATATGTTGTTTAGGTAACTAAATTGCTAAGAGTAACTCAGTGATTAATAATACATACTGATAATTCAGAGAGCCCTAGTTCAATTACAGACCTACATTAGGCAACTTTCAACCACTTGCATCTCTAGCTCTGCACATGCACATATCATTCACAAAAGTAAAAAATTAAAGTATTTAAATAAAAAGAAAACAATCAAGCTTAGCAGCAAGAAAATATATAAAAAGGCTCCAGTCCTTTCAGAGAATAATTTCAAAAACATCTTACAGATTGTAGGTTCCCTTGTTCATCTTATACAGCATGAATTCAAGAAAGTTATCTTAAAAATATTAATAAGGACCTGGTATGGAGGCACATACCTTTAATACTAGCACTCAGAAATCACTGGCTAGCAGATTTTTGTGAATTTGAGGCAAGCCTGGTCTAAACCATGAGCTCCAGTACAGCCTGGGCTACACAGAGAAACTTTCTCTCAAAAAATTAATAATGTTATGTAACCAATTCATACATAAAAAAACTGCCAGTGAAATAAATAATAAGAATTCTAAGCACCGTGTTGTAATATTTTTATGGAGATATTTTTCTCCTTTAAAGGAAAATTGCTCAAAACAAAAACAAAACAAACAAACACACAAATACAGCCAGGCAATGGTACATGGTACACTCTGGAGATAGAAGCAGGCATATAGTTCTGAATTTGAAGCCAGTCTTGTCAACAGAGTGAGTTTCAGGAGAGCCAAGGATACAAAGAGAAACTCTGTCTTAAAAAAAAAGGAAGATTAGTCTCACATTAACCTTTCCAGTGCCTAGAACTGCATTGTACATGTATTAGAACATATTTACAGTCAGTATTGAATAATGATAGTTCATTGGCTTGGGATTATTTTCCTATAATGCTGCTTATTTATTATATGAGACATTTTAATAGCTAATGCAAGTATTTGTTACATATACCATAAATCTGTTCTGAGAAAATTATTTAATATTTTTAATATAGTATTTCATGGTATACATGATATATTAATTCTTACTTTAATAATATATATGAATTCTTACTTTAAATTGGACCCTGAGGAGAAGGAGAGGTCAGAAAGCAACGACAATGTACATGATTCTATTTGTTTTTATTCCATATATTAAAGTTTCTGTGTACTAAAAGCCAACTAAACCAATTGAGTCAGGTTTTTTTTTGGGGGGGGTATGCTAAATTTTCAAAATCATCAGACTCAGCATCTTATTCTCTTATATCAAGGCTAAAAGATAAACTATTTGGTGGCATGGGTTTCCTGTCACAAAAGTCAATCTCTGACTCTCCAAATGCAAATGCTTTTCAGAAGTTCAATGACATCTATATTTCTCCCATGGACTCAGTCCATTATTATCTTCACCTAAATCTCTTACTCTATCTGTCCTAGTTGCCTACTTTGTATTATCAAACTGTTCTCTAAAGAGGGCAGTGCCACAAGCTCAGAAGTTTCAATTTTTCTTAAATGTTAGATATACTTAATCACAATGCTTGGGAACTTATCTCTGTGAGTTGATAGTGTGACAGCTTTTTGCTTAGCAGCTCCCTTGATACATTGTCACCTTCATGCTGTGTATTATCTGGGCACATCTGGCATTTGTGTTTGTATTGACATAATTGTGAAGATATCATGCATTGACATCTACACATCAGTACTGGCCTCTAGGGAATGCTTTCAAAAATAGTTCTGTGCCCCTCCAATGTGGATTTCTCACTCCTTTATCTAAATTACTCTTCTTGAAATAATTTTGGAATGGAGACATAGAATAAAATTGTTTTCTAGAAGTATTTCAATAGATTCACAGAAGTCAGCTCAAGGATGTAGATAAAATGAAAGATCTCTCAAACTTTTGAGGTCATGATGTCCTGGTATCATTTTTAGTGACTAATGGTCTGCATATTTAACTAATTTACACATTTTCCCATAAATACTCAATGTTATTTACTTAAGGCCAGTAATAATAGAACTTCCAGGTCATTGCTCTCTCATATTCAAGGAATTTTGCTGCAAAGTCATAATTCTTTAGAGAAATAACTATTTCAATAGCTGAGAATATTTTCAATTGTATAATAGTAATTATGCTTGAATATTATCTTGGTATTAAGACACATTGGCATCGTGATTTTAAGAAAAATGATGTGATAGAGTGACAAATCCTTATGATTTTACTATGGTATCTAGTGAGTTTGCTGTATTTAGATACATATTGTACTCACCTCTACCGTGAAAACAACATGAGCCTTTCATATGCATAATTATAATTTGTTAAGCATTTCCTTAATGATCTTTCTGTCACATGTCTAAATAATAGTATATATGGGGATTTCAAGTATTAAATTTGCCTTTATTGCTGATGCTACTGAAAATAATATATAGCATATATAAAAATACATTATATATTATATACATAATGAATAGCTTATTCCTTGGAATAATGACAATGTGCAAAATTTTACTAATTTGTCCAGATATATTTAATCCTTGTATTTAAATATCAAGAAGTAAGAAAATTTACAATGTGGTGTTAATCTCATTTTGCTGGATAGTTTTACATCAACTTGGCAAAAACTTAAATCACCTGAGAAGAGGAAAATCAATTTCAAAAATGCCTACATAAGATCGAACCATAGGCAAGCCTGTATGACATTTTAATAATTGATTATTTTCTTAACATCCTTGATTGCTGTGGTAGGGTCCAGCCCATTGCTAGTGGGGCCACCCCTAGGATGGTGTTCCTGGGTTGTATAAGAAATCAGACTGAGCAAGTCATGAGGAGCAAGACAGTAAGCAGCACTCCACCATGGCATCTGCATCAACACCTGTGTCGAAGTTCCTGACTTGTTTAAGTTCAAAGATGAACAGTGTTGAGGAATCTTAGTCATAATGAACCCTGTCCTCTCTAAGTTGTATTTTCATTGCATTTCATCATAGCAATAGTAACCTTAACTGGTATGTTCATATGACCTTTGGACATAACCATTATTATAGTAGAAAAAGATATTTTTAAACAATTAACATTTTCAATATTTTATATACACAGAAAGTAGTAAGGTGTTAAACCATGTATATATGTTAGAAGTAGTATATATATTCAACATGTTATTTATTTAAGATATATGTAATATCTAATTGTGTATGTCTAGCATATGCAAATAAATGGTTATATGAATGTATAATTTCACATAATTTTATGATTCACTAATAGAGAAAATAGTTCATGTCAATAGTTCCATAATAGGGAACTAAAGAAAGAATGGAGTCTAACAAACAGATTACTCCATTTTCTTCATATATAAATAAGGATGATACTAGCTATTTTACAAGGTTGTTTTGTTCACCAAATGTGCTTGAAAATGATTTTAAAACCATAAAGTGCTATATCAATGCAAAAATTTATTACATGGCATACTCAGGAAAAGTTGTGTTGAATGTGGTAAAAAAAGTAAACGACTAAAATATTACCAATTAAATACTCTCTATCATACTTAATGTGGAACTGTCAAAGACTGTGTAATTCTTTTTAATGTCTTAATGTGAACACAATGCTACTAGGGATGATAGAGAAGCATATTGATAAATAGACAGACAGGTGCATATAAATGAAGATATGAATATATATAATATACAAATATTCCTGACGTTAACATGTGAGAGCTAACTAAACTCTATATGACATAGACTATGATTTGCAGGGCCTGGAGAGGTTATATTTTCAATCAATTCAGTCAGGCTTTCTGAGTGATTCCAACATTGGGTTTGGGTGTGCACATTATACTGACATAGTGAGACTTGATTTATTTTAAGTACATCTGTGGTCTGTGGTGCATGATACTGCACAAAATTATATGTGTAAAATCTGACAACAGTATACAATGCATGCAATTCACATCTGATCTAAGATAAATGTAGTATATTTCTGTAAAAGTAGTAATACCTTATATGTATAAATGTAAAAATAATGGTCATTTGATAATAATAATTCAAAATTGTTTCATCTAGTGTTTCTCAGCTACTTGAATACTGACAATATCTGTGCACTTTACCTTATCAGCTAATGAAGATAAATAAGGCTTTCTTACCATTTCTGTTGTTAGATTTAAAATAATATTGACATTGCATTTGGGCTGCCTGACTTTCCATCACTTTTTCAAAATACTAGGGAAATTAATACAATGAAGGAAATACTTATTATACTGGTTCATAGTGTCAGAGACTTATGTCCTGTGCCAATTTGCTCTGTTGTTTCTCTGCTTGGGCTGAGAGTAAAGTTGCTTACTTCATGGTTGCTAGGAAGCAAGTTGAATGAGACAGTACATAACCAAAGGTTCATGCTTCAAGGATATAATTCCTCCAAATATACCTCCTTATTACTCAGATTTTAAGCACCTCCTTATAGTCTAGTTAATTGTGAAATCATGAATGGATTAATTTATTGATGAATGAAGAACCACTCATAAGGGTCATTTTTGATTGCTGTTAACTGGAGACCAATTGAAATAATCCATAACTCAGCTTTCAATTGTAATGCTAGAGGCTTTGGAGAGGGCTCCATAGTTAAGAACACTTGTTCTTACAGAGGGTTCAGGTCAATTGGCAATATCCCATGGTGGCTAACTACAGTAATATATCCATTTCCAGAAGATCTGAAACTTTTTTTCTGACCTATGTTGGTACTAAGTATGAATTTCTCTCTCTCTCTCTCTCTCTCTCTCTCTCTCTCTCTCTCTCTCTCTCTCTCTCTCTCTCTCTCTCACACACACACACACACACACAGACACACACACACACACACAGAGCAAAACATCCATATACATAAAATAAAATTAAACCTTTAAAAAACTATTGGTCAGATTTTTAAAAAAAATGTGTCTTTTATTTTTTCAAGATTAAAACACATCACATATTCCTTCCCTTCCTTATATCCAAACCACCCATACACTTCTCATTCAGCCTTTTCAAGTTCATGCTCTCTTTTTCATTGAATTTTGTTACATGAATATCTTTACATATATTCATAAATGCATAAATATATCCTGGTTATTCCATATTATGTTACTTATAAGTATTTTTTATGGCTAACCATTGGTATTAGGTACTCAATTTGGGGAGTTCTTCCCCAGGTATATAGATTCAAAAATCCTCTACAAAATACTTAATCAGGTTTCTGTATTTATTCTTGGGAATTTCACACTTGACTAGAAAACTCTTTTAATAGTTTAAACAAAATCTTATAAATGTCTGATTATATTTTTCTGTTTGTAAAGTAATACCTGGTTATTTTATAAACAAGTGTGGATTATTTAGGCTGTATTTTAGCTGATGGACATTCAATCATTGGCCCCTTCTTTTCTGGCTATTGAGAGGGTCTCATGGTAAATTATGTGGCTAAAACCTGCTTGACAGACATCACTTTACAAGAAAAGAAGCAAGAGAAATTTGAAGTATGGACTCCATATAAGAAATCATTCTGCACAATAACTAAGGTCCTGAGAGAACTGCATTAATATAATTCAAATGAAATTTTGTTATGACTGAATTATTCCACTGCTCTATGTTTCTTAAAGTTCTTACTACTGACCTTGGGACCAAGTTTCCAGTATATGACTTTTCATGAGGTATGTTCACATCATTAACAAAATATAACATTCATTTTGGAAGATTAAAATGATATGCATCAGAAAGCTATTTCAGACCTATAAAAACACATTTTATGTCAAACTGCCATACCTATTTTTATGGAGTATAAATGTAACCAGAATACTGGAACTCATGTTGGCTGTCAATATGAAGGCCAATAAGCAAAGACAGGGATCAAATCTTTAAGTTGTGCTTTGTTCAGTCATCCATTGCTGTGAGAAGGCAGAAATTAACAGCTTTTGGGAAAAAAAAAAGTTTTATCTGCCAGCATACATTAAATGGACCAGGTGTGGTGAAACAAAAGGTCCATCATTCACTCCATCTCAGTCTTGCCCCTCGGATTAGGTGGCCACTTGCATTTTGGAGACTTACGATGTCTATATCCCTCTTAATTATTAAATTTTTTATTCCTATCTATAGGTGATGCTCAGGAACATCATCGTCACCTTTATTATTATTTTTTATGTATTCACTTATTTATTTAACAATTTCATAATAGACGCAGACACACACACACACAATTTTTTCTTCTCTTCTTATTCATGATGATCGCTTTCTTCCTGACTGTACTTTAATGGATGAGCAGTTGCTTACCAAAATGTACAGAGTTTATGTGGCCACACTACTGACAAAAATGTTTTATCCTCACCAAGCAACTATTAACTGCTTATAAATATTCAGGAAGTGATTGGATCTCATTAGCCACTCCTCAATCCATGGTGGGAAGTTTATGGGTTCATTCTTGCTTTTTAGAAGAATTGAGTCCAGTTTTTTTTCAGTATTAACCTTGCACCTCTCCAGTGACTTTCTGAAGAAAGGAAATTAAAAGTTCACTTTCAGTTTGTCCTAATCAAACCTTAAGTGTAAACTGTTAATACATTGTCTCAAACAGTCTTCCCTTTCTGCTAATGTAACTTAGGGCATCTCATATTGTCACTAAGGGTAAGTAAGACACATGAAATTTCACAGACAGACATTCTGATATACAAATATCAAAAGGAAGTGCTGAAATTTATATATGACTACAAACCTGCAAATCTATTTTCATTAGAGTGGGTGTTAGGAAGATGATTGTATAGTATATAACTTTATTTACTATGTACATAGAATTTAATAATCTTAACTATTTAAACAAAAAAGCACTGTATGAATGAATTCTGCATATTAGCTTCTGGAGTAGGGACAAAAAACTTCCTCTACTTTTGCAAAGTTTTGGATTCTAGGATTATTACAGATTCTTTTTAAATGAACCTTTGCATGCAAGGCTTAGTGATATGAACTAGACATTTGAAAGGTCTGACCAGGACAGAGGTGCCCCTGTCTTTAACAGAAAAGCTTTAGTAAAATTTAAAGTTAGTAAAAATATGAAATCACCAAAGTAAAATAATATTTATAACAAGAAAATTATATTTTTTATATTAGATTAAAATATTTTAGAAGGCCATCCCCTTTATCAATGTATGTATTAGATAGAGATATATTTTGGAATATGAGACTCATAAGGATGGTCCAATTAGTATATCATTATTTATCATGCAAAAATTAGTATAAGATAAATTGAAATAGTTTATTTTCTCACCATAAAAAGGCATATCTTCTTAATAAAAGTAAGTACGACATAAAATACTTTTAAAAGGAAGAACAGGAGAAAATAAGCTGCTAATGGATATCAAAGCAATAAGGTGAGATGAGGGTCAGTGACCCAGTGAACTGTTCAAAATAGCTTGAAGCCTGGCGGTGGTGGCACACACCTTTAATTCCAGCATGGGGGAGGCAGAACCAGAGGGATCTCTGTGAGTTCAAGGCCAGCCTGGTCTACAGATCAAGATCCAGGACAGGCACCAAAACTACACGGAGAAACCCTATCTCGAAAAAAAAAAAAAAAAAAAAACTTGAAAAAAATGAACACATTGGATTTAGACTACCTAAACATGAGCAGGTTTAACAAGGTGCACAAAGTCCAGAGATTAGGAGAGAATATATGCTCTAAAACATTCTGTTTTTAATGAGATGAAAATTTACATATCAGCAGAGGGTAAGCTATTCAGGAAGGGGATATAATTTATACAATGTGTGAAGTAAAATAATTTAATTGTATATTATAATAAAATGTATTGTTTTTAATGTTATACTATCATATATATGTATACTTGTATTAACTGCATTGATGAAGAGAATATCTCATAATGAAATATACATTATTTTTGACAATATATAAATAAAATGCAAAAAAGTGTGTCCTCTCACTAAAACATAAGATAATATAGTGTTTTCAATATTTGTATTTAGTGAACTAGATATATGGTTTAGCAAAATATTTTTTAATGAAAAGAAACATTGTAAAACAGAGTTTATGCAAAATTAATGAGAAAAGAAATTGACATATACATAAATATATTTACATATGCAATGAAATATGAAGGAAATTGAAAATGTCAGTTATCTCCAGAGAAATTTTAATCTTCAATAGTAATGCAGGTATAAAAAAATCACTGAAAGAAATGTAATTCACTCTAATAAATTTCACCACAAACACCAGGTTTTGTTTTAGTTGATGAATAGTAGACTGCATACCGAGCATCTACCAGACCCTGACTTCTTCCTCCATGGCTTCATAAAGCAACAATAATAACAATAACAAGAAAATTATTCTTACTTTACCTATACAATGATAATGGAAATTTCTCCATCACATGTAATATAGTTCATTGCTTTATCTTACAGTTAGACATGCCATTTAGATCATAATTGGTTTAATAATATGTATATAAACATGATTTTTTATTAGCTCTATGAATAATATTGGCTTTTACAAATATAAATGTACAACTCATACTGGTGCTTTTGAAAATGATGATACTATTTTTTGAGTAGTACAGCTGCATACTTATAATTTAATATAGTTATTAAATAACTTTTGCTAAAATCTAAAAACTCAAATCTTAAAGATTGCATTGTTATAAGATATAATTTTATGTACATGAGTGTTTTACCCACATGTATGTATTTACACTGGTTTATGTCTATGTGTGTGTGTGTGTGTGTGTGTGTGTGTGTGTGCGTGTGTGTATGTGTGGATGTGCCTGCCTAGTACCCATCGAATCTAGAAAAGGAGTACTAACTCTCTTTAAAGTTGAGCTGTAGATGACTGTAAGTCACCACCAGTGCTTGGAACTGAACCTGGGTCCTTTACAAGAACAGCAAGTGTTTTATAACCACTTTCTAGTTGCTTAAATTTGCATTTTTAGACGTACTGCTTTCCTTTATATTCTTCCAAATATAGTAGTGTTACTTTTGAAAATCAACAAATGCATGAAAAGTATATAATTATATTGATATTGACACTTCAGTATCAAATTATATTATTGATTATATAATGTACATATGGAGTATCTACTATATTAGCATGGTTTAAAATATGTAAATTTCTGTTTTTTAAGATGCTTTTATTATTCTTTATCCTTTTTCCCCACATAGATGCTCATTTGTCTCTTCAAAAAATTTCTTAGAGTATTAATTTCACCATGAACTAAGTGAATGGAAATAAATAACCAATAAAGTTCACAAATGCTGAATTATAACCAGCAAGTAATGCAACAGTCAGGCCAGGTGCGGTAGCATGTGCTGGTAATGCATGAATTTGGGAGGTTGAAACAATTTTAAATAATGTACTTCTTTTCATTTTTACAGAAGAATTTTTCAGTTTGGTGGTATAGCTCAGTAAACCACATTTGCTCAGTATGTGCAAGACACAGTGTTCAGTTTCAGATATTGAAAAAAATAAAAAAGGGAGAATTATTTTTGTATTTCTTTTTGGTATACCAAAGAAAACATAAGTCTAAGTAATTTACAAAGAATAGGTTTATTTTTCCAAAGTTCTAGCATCTTTGTTTTAAGGCATTTAAAAAATATGGTTTCATTGCTTAACTTTGTTTGGTACCTTGGATGCTGCATGTTCTCAGGAGGCTTAAGTCAGAACAGCACAAGGTATATAAAACTCATTTCTACAGGTATAAGAGCATGAGAACAGCTATGACGTGATTAAACAGACGTCAAAATTGCCAAGTCCCCAACATTAATGTAGGAAGATTCAGTTTCACCACTGTAATTTTGGTGTACATATTCAAACCATAGTAACTTTGATATATTGAACTTCTCCCATGTTTAATCTTGTTACTTGCAAATGTGCTACTATTTATATATTGACATTATTAAATTCATTTTTCACTTCAGCAATAGTATTAATTTTAATAAAACAATTTTTTCGACAATGTATTTCAATCCTATGCTTTCCCCTCTCTAAATCCCTCCCAACCATTCTCACTTCCTCACTCACCCAAACTTTGTATACTCACTGGTCTGTCTCAAAGATGAAAATCAAACAACCACCAGGAACAATAAAGCAAAAATCTACTAACAAAAATTCTTCAAAAATAGAATTCATTTTGTGTTAGTCAATTTTTTAAATAATTGTAGTGTTTCCCTTGTTTTCTTTTAAAGATTTTATGTTTCTACTATTGAGGAACTTCTTTTCTACCTCTGGAACACATATTTCTCTTATAAAATTTTAATATTTAAGAACATAATTTATTTTCCTGATTATCATTAATATATATTAATAAGTGTTTCATTCCTCAATTAAAAAACTTAAACTATACATTTTTTTATTTCATAAGATATATTTCTGAAGTCTTTACTTTGATGAATATATTTCTGTTTCTTTAAATTTACTGGAAAGGGAGCCCAAAATTTATTTTTATTTAAAAATTGTTTTTCTTTTATATACTATATTCTGACCACACTCTTCCCAATTTTCCAGCTCGTCCAAGATCATCCATAATTCCCTCTTTACCCAATTTCATGTTCTTTCTCTCTACCTCTCAAAAAAATCCAAAACAAAATAAAGTAAAAATCCAACAAATAAAGAAAAACCAAAATAGAACGAACACTACCCAAGCAAATCTCTCTCTCTCTCTCTCTCTCTCTCTCTCTCTCTCTCTCTCTCTCTCTCTCTCTCTCTCTCTCTCTCTCTCACACACACACACACACACACACACACACACACACACACATACACACACACACACAAGTCTGTTTTGTGTTGACTGATTGTTTATAGTGGGTGAGGACTGCTAACCTAAAGTGTCCTTGATATACCCAAGAGCTAGAGGTTCTTTGTAATTCTATGCAAACAGGGTTCTCCAGCCACAACATGGCAGGTATACATAGAAATTCACAGAAATTGTGACAACATGCAGAAGACTTGCACAAGTTTAGGCTTGACAAGATGTTACCATGTGGAAGTTCAATTGGATACAACTTCGTATTCTTAACCAAGAAGCTATTTTGCAATTGATACCTGCTGTGAAAGGAAAAAAAAAATCAAAAGATTAGTGTTTTTTTTTTCTGAAAAACAGAACTTTTCAACAGAACTTTTGTTTGAGTCTCAACACTTTCAACTCATATCCTAGTGAACATCAGCATGTTAAACATTACTGATTCTTTGTTTCCTTGCATATTAAATGAGGATAAGCCTTTTTAGATCCCTATTACACAGGTTCTTTATGAACCTTAATTTACCTAATTAAATGCTTTTGAAAATGCTACAAATTTTCAAAAAAAAATCAAACCTGTAATTGCTACAGCTCATAAATGTAATAATAGAACCAATTTGCATCTTTTTTATTTTATTCATTGATACATGAGATAAAAAGAAAGTTAATCTTTCTATGCCTCTCAAGATGGGTATTAGTGACAGAGAAGGCAGAATCATGAACACATATTTTCCCAAGAAGCTTTCATCAGAGCTAAACCATTAGACCAAGAAAGGAAAAGCTATGCCTAACCTATGACATACAGAGGGATTTTTGTTCACAGAGTAGAATATGTAGCCTTTTAGAGGAGGGATCTGAAGAGAAATGTTCAAAGATTAAAGCAAAGCACGAACTTTTAAAATTAGTCCATTTTCTAAAGAGAAAAATCAACAATAGGAAGTATTTATTAATGTGCATTTGCACATTTAATTTCATTTCTTCAGTTTTTTTAATATTATATGCTATGCAATTTCAACTTTCACTGGTCATTTTACTCAAAAAAACAAAGGTTCAGTATGCTAGCATTTATTGTCTTTTTAAGGTAATTAAACTGATTCACAAAATTATTAAGAATATTTCTAAAGTGATAACACTTTGAAATGACAGCCAGATAACATGCAAAGTGAATATTTGTTAAAATTAACTCTCAGATCACTGAATATTGTTGAAACACAAGAAAACATAAATGTTGACGATGACTTTACCAAAAACTTGGATGTAGAATCCAATGTTATGCAAAATATTGTTAATTGTCATCTTTTATAAGGACAGACAAAAGGACCTACTTTTCTGACAGATTTTTAGCATATACAATGAATATAACAAGGTAAATGATTTCCGGTGATCAAAATACTCACTGTGCTGAAATGATGTTATCTCCATTCACTGTTTATTTGTCATAGGGCAGTCTTATGATGAGTGATCAAACCTAAATGGGAAATTCTTGAAACACTAGTACCTTCACATTATCATCCCTCCTTACCTTTCATACTTGTGTACTTATCCATTACCTAGACTTTCACTCCTCTTTATTATTAACCACAGCATTCTTCTGTTGTTTTTCCAGACTCCCAAACAAGTAGTAGGGGCTCTTAAATGTTTATTGTGTAGAACATTAAATATCTTAAACTTTTTCTTAAGTATTGAGAGATAGTAGAGCTTAGGTTTGAAGCTGAAAAAAGATTTACTTATCTAATATTTTATGAGACAAGCTTTTACAAATGCAGTTATTCAGTCTATCTCTTCTTTTTCTGCTACATCGTCCTGCATGTGCAGTCTGCTCTTTTCTCCTGTTACTGAAAATAGATTCTTGTCTCATACAATGTATCCTGATTACAGTTTTCCCTTGCTCTACTCCTTCCTCCCAGTTCCTCTCCACCTTTCCTCTGCTCTGGATCCACTTCGTTTCTGTCTTTCATCTTCTAAGAGAAAACAACCAAACATGTCAATATAAAACATAATAAGATGAAGCCCAAACTATCATATTGATGTTTGACAAGGCAATCCAAAAGAAGGGAAAGAGTCCTAATAGCAGGCACAAGAATCAGAGACTCACTCATTGTTATGGTCAGGAATCCCATGAAAACACTAAACTGAAAGCTACAGATGACCTGGTGCAGGCCTGTGCTGCTTATTTGCTTAAAGTGCTTCATGGGGCAGATTTAGTAGGAGCTGAGGGAGGAAGAGAGTGTGAATATTATGAATATACAGTCTAGTATTATCTATCAATTAATAAAAACGTTATTAAAACTAATAAAGCAGTACTTTTGTGGCTTACTTCAAATATTAGAATAAATATCACACGAGTTGCAGTCATGACAAAGTAAAATTTCATTTCCTGTTAGTTGGGTGGTAATCAAAAACATTCTCCCAGTCTTCTCTTTTTTTTTTTTTTTTTTTTGGTTTTTCGAGACAGGGTTTCTCTGTGTAGCTTTGCGCCTTTCCTGGAACTTACTTGGTAGCCCAGGCTGGCCTCGAACTCACAGAGATCCACCTGGCTCTGCCTCCCGAGTGCCGCCCGGCATAAATGACAGGGTTGCTTTTTTTTTTTTTTTTTTTTCCGTAGGCTGCTGTTTTTTCTCAGGTTTTCTGAATAGCATGCAGGAACGTGCATTTTTCAGAGTGAGCTCCTTCCCGGGGGCTGTTTCTTGGCAAAGCTTTTAAAAGCCTGAGGCCCGCCGCCCCTGGGTGGGCACGAACCACCAACCTTTCAGTTAACAGCCGAACGCGCTAACCGATTGCGCCACAGAGACGGTCAGTCTTCTCTATTTTAATCCTCATGAATGAAAACTTTATAATCATATATAAAAGGGATGTTTCATATGGTAGACTTCTAAATTAGAATAATCAGTGGACAATGAAGAACAAAATACTTTCAAAAGTGTAGATAATTAGGTGATAGGAAACTTCTCTTTTCAGAAAGTGATGAAAACAGAGGGTTGATGACCATGTGGATGTAGTATTGTAGGTAAAAAAACATATGCAATATGAATCTTTACAGTAAATTACCTTATTACCTTTAAAGTCAATTACAAAATGAATGTCCTCTGAATTCTAAATCTTCTACAATCAAAGACAATGGTGTTCTAAGAGAAAAGGCTGTATCTACAATGATCAAATTTTTTATGATTTAAAGTGGCAGAATTCAAGTAGAACCCTGTCTTCTTATTTGCCTTTTGGCTCAAAATGAAATATAGCTATGGGTTTGCATTGTGCCAACCTGAACTGCAGAAACTATGTACTTCAGAATCCCCTTCCACGCATAATTGCCTATGTAACACATAGGTCACCACGGATATTTTGCACAAGACTTAAAGGCTAGGTGAAGCAGTAACTTTTTATGCTCTGCTCAGATCAAGTTGGAACACAGGACGTCAATGCTTTCAGTATTTGCTGTTTCTTTTCTCTTGAATTGTCTAGTTAGCATGTGGCAAAAATCCAGAACCAAGGCTACTCCAGGAAATTCTCTCATTAAGTTTCTCTCACTTTTTTTTGAAGGTGTTTGTTTATCTCTGTAATGATGGACAACAGTTTCCCCTACATGAGACAACCCACAGCAATACTGAAAGCCTCAGCTTCAGTGCAGTGTGTAAGCAGTTTATACATGTTTACATCCATCTTTAGGGGGTTCCAATAATAAGTGAAGATTCAAATTTGTCATGATTATATTCACTGTACTTCAAATTTCCTTTATTCCAGACTTTGGAGTCTAACATTAGACATAGAATAGAATAAATTATTTAAATACCTTTCACAATCAGCTAAGGGCAAATATTTTAATCTTATGATTAAATATTGTATATGCATATGAATTATCATATCAAATTTGCAATATATATCAGTAAAACTTTCAGTAGTCCTTATATTTCTTTTGGTTAGTAATTGACATTGACTTAAAATATACAGAATATTACTTTATGAGAAGCATATGAAATATACATTATCATGAACCTGCTATAATACTTTAAGCTAAGTGCGTATATGTTGTAGCTAAAGTTTTCCTGCCTTGCCCACAGTCAGGACAAATCTCTACCACCCGCCAGTCCCACAGCCCCTCAGACTGGACTAAGTAAACACAGAGACTTATATTGCTTACAAACTATAGCCATAGCAGGCTTCTTGATATCTGTTCTTACAGCTTAAATTAATCCATTTTCATAAATCTATACCTTGCCATGTGGCTCATGGTTTACTGGTATCTTTACATGCTGTTTGTCATGGTGGCGGCTGGCAGTGACTCCTTCTGCCTTCCTGTTCTTTCTTTTCTCCTCTCTGTTAGTCCCACCTATGCTTGCTGGCTAGCCACTGGCCAATAAGTGTTTTATTTATTGACCAATCAGAGCAACACATTTGCCATACAGACCATCCCACAGCACTTCCCCTTTTCTTTCTTTCTTTCTTTCTTTCTTTCTTTCTTTCTTTCTTTCTTTCTTTCTTTCTTTCTTTCTTTCTTTCTTTCTTTCTTTCTTTCTTTTAAGAGGCAGGTTTTAACTTTTACACATCTCCAAAGCCAACATGGTATATTTGGGAATTTGGGTGTAGCTTCTGTTACTACTTCCTGCTGGAGGGGGAGCGCTGTATCTTATGGGGACACAAAGAATATTTTAGGATTATGGAGTAGTCCATGAGGGTGTATCATCTGAGCCAGTTGCCTTGAAACAGTTCTGGATGTTGGATCATCTGGGCCATGGTATCATTGGAGACCTTTCAGGGATCTTAGCTGGTCAAACCTGATGTATCTTAATCTGGAACAAATCCATAGCCTCTGGCTTTCTGTGGAAACAAAAGCAGAGACTTCTTTCCAAAGCAACATATCCTTATATCCAAATTTTGAAGTCAGGGTAACTTTAAAATATACATTTTGGTATAACTCAACAGCTTTTGCAATCAAATATTTTTCTTCAGTTACAAATATCAAAGAGAACATAATCCAGATTCTCTGTGTGGTAGCCATCTTTACATGACTTATTTTTTATATTACTCTGAGCATATTGCTTTAAACTGCACCATTCTAAGACTGAAATGGTGCTGTGGCTGCTGGTTCTGCCCACTTCAGCTTCCCAACATGGCGGTGGTACGTTTTCCACCTGCTCTGGGAGCCATCTTGGGTCTATGATTTTACCCAAGCAGTTTGTAGCTCAGAAACCTCTTTTTGTTTTGTACTACCAAAGGCTAAATCCACCATGCAGCTTAATGTGCCACTTGCAGAGGTCTCTTTCCTGCCAAACTGCAGGTCAAGTACACACGCCAGAAACCCACCATAGTAGCTCAAACAGGAAGGCTGCCACTAACCTGAGAGAAACAACTAGGAACTGTTTTTTAGCTCAAATTTAGAATATTTTTACTCAGGTTTTAGGTGGAAACTCTTGCCAACACGTTGGGCACCATTTGTAGCTAGAGTTTTCCTGTCTTGCCCACAGTCAGGATAAATCTCTACCACCCACCAGTCCCACAGCCCCTCAGACTGGACCAAGTAAACACAGAGACTTATATTGCTTACAAACTGAATGGCCATGGCAGGCTTCTTGTTAACTGTTCTTATAGCTTAAATTAATCCATTTTCATAAATCTATACCTTGCCATGTGGCTCATGGCTTACTGGTGTCTTTACATGCTGTTTGTCATGGTGGCAGCTGGCAGTGACTCCTTCTGCCTTCCTGCTCTTTCTTTTCTCTTCTCTGTTAGTCCCACCTATACTTCCTGGCTAGCCACTGGCCAATAAGTGTTTTATTTATTGACCAATCAGAGCAATTTGACATACAGACCATCCCACAGCAATATGTTACTTCTGTGTGTACAGAAATAGATATTCAGCCATAGTCAGGTTCATATATTTGCTTCTGGTGTTTATTGTTCAAAAGCTTAGATCCATTTTTATTTGTCTTTTGTATTAAGAATTTTCTGATACACAAACATTTGGCTCCTAAGACACCAATGGAAATGCTTTAAACTGCAAAATTTATTCCTCTCTAGGTATACATAAGGAACAAAATTATTTTGATTATAGAAGCATATAGTTCCAGCTGGATGTGTAAGTGGGTGGTTCTACACTAAATCTAACTTTTTAGCTGTCCAAATTAAACACAGGTGCATACATGGAATTATATATATAAACACAGACATACACTCACTCACATATTATACATAACTATTTTTCATAATCATGTCCCTCTACCAAGCTGTTACAGGATCAAGAAATTTGAAAACACTTGTCACTAATAAAATATAGTCTTGCTGTTACTTTCTCAGTTTCTATACTGAGTGAAAAGATTTCTTCCTTAACCATAAACTACCATGTACTCACATGGTGCCTCCTCTTGGCTCAAATAGTAGAGCAAACAGTACAATTATGTGTTTTACAAAGATCAGAAATTACATTTTCCCAATAATATAAATCATAGTTTTAACAAGGTATTTCTTGAGCATAAGCGATGGGGAAGGCTCAGTTATCTATGTAATCTCTTTATGTTTGTTCTATTATCTTATTGTTCTCTTTAATTTTACATTAGGCTTTTCTTTTGTGTATATGCTTTATGTCCACTTTGATACAACTTGAAACTCTTGCGATGAAGCATTTGTCTTCATGAAACCTTAGTCCTTAATTTTAATAGTACTTAAGATCAGCAGTATTAAGATTAACTCTCCTTCCTTTACTGTCAAGATGGTCACAGTTTAATAAGTGTAATAAATGAACTGATTTTGCTGTTTTGCCTGTCTTAATCGCTTTATTTTTCAAAGACTTGGTAATAAGATCTCTATGGAGAATTTCTCCCTAGGTTTACTCAATATTTCATAAGTTTACTTATTGTTTCCTACTGTGTTTAAACATTCATAAGTCATCATGTCTCAGATGTACTGATATATCTTTCCTGTATATTAGCATTAGGTTCTCATGCAGTGCTTTTTTCAATGGTAAGAGAGACATTTGTAAAAATCTGTTGTCTGCTATAGTTTTTAAAACGTACGTTTAAAACTTACAGTTTTTAAAAATGTATAAGTCTCTAATTTCCCTACTTGTTTATTTGATTCTTATTTTTATTTGCTTTTGGACAAGCATCTATATAATCAATGTGCAAATTGACCATCTGTAAAACTTTATAAAACATAGGAGAATGTTTTGGTTATGCATGATTCCCATGGCTGGCATAGCATGTACCATATTGTAAGTGATTGCTATTTAATGGAACTGAACTTCAATGGACAGAAACCTTAAAGGATAAATTCTTATGTCATAATTGTCTTTATTTAGCTTGTTATTTTTCTCATCAATATATTTGGCTACAAAAATAGTTGATAATATAAGATGTCTGACACATTAATTTCATAATATGCATGGATTTGCATGCAGCACTGAGTGTACTTCAGGAACTTTAAATGCAACAAAAACAAACAAACAAGCAAACAAAACACTTGGCCTCAAGTGCAAGAACTCCAAGAAGCAATATTTTTAATCAGTAGTGAATTGTACCTCAATTGTCTTCTTTGCTCCAGACACTTTCTAACCATTCAACTTTTTATTTTTTCATTTAGGTTTCATATGTTAATATTGGCATTTGTTTGGGAAATACTGGTGAAACAATGACTGATGAAATCCAGTTTCTTATTCATAACAACTTCTGCAGAAATAATATGGCATGTGCATTGGGTGCTTTAGACAATTTAAAAAATATTGGATGCTTGGCCTCTTCATAAATAATTAAGATGAATAACAATCACAGTGTTTTTATTATTATTATTATTTATCAGACAAACTGATAATGCATTTAAAATGGATGTACTATTTCATATATTTTGAAGTATTTTCATATATTCCAAAGTGTTTTCCTGCTAGTCAATTGTAATTTGAATTTCACAATAATTTTGGGGGAAAGCTTTTCTGATTTGGAGGTGGAAAAATAGATATATAGGCAATTTATATGATAGTTTTCAAGACTGTGAAAAACATAGTCTTGGGATTCATATTTAATTCACCTAAAATAACCATATTTCTATCACACAATCAAAAGTTTGGTCATTTGTCAATTTTCTCTCAGTTTAGGCAAAAAAAAAAGCAATTTTTAAAAAAGCTTTCCATTTCAATATATAGATACATTCACCTAATAACATAGTACCATGATTTTGGTTGAGAAATAAGATTCATTTAATGTGATGCTACATCATCATATTTCATATAAAGATTAAGAAGGTTTAAAACGGATATGAATAAATGAAACTGTCTTTTGGAATATAATTCTGCAAAATACTGAAAACATTGTGATTCCTATTTTTAAGTCAATTGCCCAGTTATTAAGTGTATAGATTAATGTCACAGAACTAGTGAAATTGTGTGAAATAAAAAAATTACAGTGCTTTTAAGAATATAAAGTCAATAGTGTAAGTTAAGGAATGATAGTAGCATGTCTATGTTATAATAAATCAAGATTTTTTAGCATTATCTTTGAAAATTCAAAATATTTTTGGTACAAACTTTTAGTACTCAGTATTATAGTATTATGACTGAAATAAAACAGAAAGAACAATAACATTATTGGTATAAAGGCAAATAAATGATTTGAATATAATAACAAATGAAATATCAGTAATTGGCTTTAAACATAGGAAAAACATAAATAATTTATTGAATATATTTATTTGTGTCATTATGTACCAGTTGCCAATATGGATATATCTTTTTATTGTCCCATATGCATACATATATATGTGTTTGTGTGCATATAAATATATTTATGTATGTATGTGTATAAGTATATATGTATGTGCATGTATATATCTAAAGATATTACAAAGTAATGGGGTCCATTATACCATTTTGTATATGTACATAATATATCTTTATCATATAATCCTCTATTATACTTTTATCTCTCTATACTTAATACTTATCCAATTTAATATCCTGGATTGTCTCTATTTTATTCCATGTCCCACTGTCACATTTTAGATGTATTCCACTTATGAAAGAAACTATGCAAAATATTTGGGATTTCATTTTTTTTTGCTTGATGCAATTATCCATCCATATATTGCAAAATGGCATAGTTCCACCCCCCTTTTTTTTTGAGACAGGGTTTCTCTGTGTAGCTTTGTGCCTTTCCTGGAACTCACTTGGTAGCCCAGGCTGGCCTCGAACTCACAGAGATCCGCCTGCCTCTGCCTCCCAAGTGCTGGGATTAAAGGCATGCGGCACCACCGCCCGGCATTTCCACCCTTCTTTTTGGTTAAAAAAATTATATATATATATATATATATATATATATATATATATATATATTACATATCACGTATACCAGGGGTAACACTGCAATTAACTTTGTGTATTTTCATATGAAATTTATGCATCTTAACCTAATTTCTATTGTATTGAGAAGTAGAACTTTGGAGGTATAATTCAGCCATGATAGAACCACACTGATTGTAGTTATTGACATTCAAATAGAGATTTTAGTAAGGTTTTTTTTTTTTAGTGTGTGAGAAATCAATAATTTAGTAGTCTGCAACATCAAGAAGACCTTTATCCATGGTTAAATATGGTGGTGCCATGATTTTTATTTCTAGTATCCACACATGTTAGAAATAAATATTTGTTGTATAAGCAACACCATCTATCAAATTATTTTTCACACCATCTTACTGTCCTAAGAAAACACAAAAATTGCAAAGGACAGTTTGTGTTTATTTATTGTATAAGAAAAATATGATTACATTTATATTATTTTTAAATACAGTATAATCCTTAGACTTGAAGAACCAGATTTCATTTGATATAGATATGTGTTTAGTATGTCCACATTGAGATCCTAGAGAAAACAATTGTTACATGAATTGCTAAAAGGTCTTATTAATAAAAAAACAAACAAACCCAGAGCCAGATATTGGTGTGAAAGCTAAAAGATCAGAGAAACAGAACAAGCCACAGCCAACCTCACCTCACCAATACCTCAGTCAATCCTCTTTCAAGGATGGGATAACCAACCCAGTGGGAGGAAAAGGGTCCCAAGAGCAGACAAAGGAGTCAGAGATAATCCAAGTCCCACTGTTGGGAGTACCACAAAAACCTCAGGCTAACAACAACATATATGTAGAGAACCTAATGCAGACACATAAAGGCCCTGTCATTATTAAGTCTCTAGGAGCCCCTATGAGCCTTGCTTAGTTGATTCTCTAGGCCATAGTCTCTTGGTGTCCCCAAGCAGTCAGACTCCTACAATTATTCCTCTACCTTTTCTTTTTTTTCTTTATTAAGAAATTTTCTACTCATTCCACATGCTATCCTCAGACCCCCCCTCCCTCCTCCCACCCCACAGCCCTTTTTCCCAAGCCACCCCACATCCCCACATCCACCAAATTGAGGTCTCCCATGGGGAGTCAGCAAAGCCCAGCACATTGAGCCTAGGCAGGTCCAAGCCCCTTCCCACTGCACCAAGGCCGTGCAAGGTGTCACAGCACAGGCACCACACTCCAGAAGGCTACCCATAGACCAGGGACAGATCCCAATCCCCCTGCCTGGGTGCCCCCCCTCAACAGTTCGATCCAATCAGCTGTCTTCCATATCCAGAGGGCCTAGTACAGTCCCATGGGGGCTCCACAGCCACTAGTGTGGGCAGTCATCTCTGCACGTCCTCCCATCATGATTTCGATGTCCCTCGCCTGCAGTATCTCTGCTCTCTCTCATCAATTGGATTCCTGGAGCAGCCTGGTGGCTGGCCGTGTATCTGCCTCCATCTGTCACTGACAAAGGCTCATATCAGCATTATTTATAATAGCAAGAACCTGGAAAAAACCTAGATGTCCCTCAACTGAAGAATGGATAAAGAAAATATGGTACATATACACAATGGAATACTACTCAGCAGTATAAAACAATGATATCATGAAATTTGCAGGCAAATGGATGGATCTAGAAAATATCATCTTGTTTGAGGTAACCTAGACTCAGAAAGACAAATATAGTATGTACTCACTCATAAATGGATACTAAATGGGAGGGAAGGGATGGCCAGACTACAACCCACAACTCCAGAGAGGCTAGCTAACAGGAAAAGACCCTAGGAGGGACACATGGATGATTCTGTGAAGGAGAAGTGGATGACATCTACATGAGTGGACTGAGTTTGGGGTGCAGTGGCAGAGGGCGAGGACTGGGGGATGGGAACATAGGGAAATGGGAGGGTCAAGCTGGAACAGGGACAGAGTGGGAGGGCAGGGAGAAAGATATGATAGATGAGGACATCATAGGAACTGAGAGAGGCAGGGTGCTGAGGAGGCTCTCAGGAACCCACAATGTTGACCCCACCTTGGAGTGCTGGCAGCAGTCCAGAGGGGGCCTGGACCGGTCTACTCTGGTGACCAGACTAGCAAATAACCTAGCTGTCCTCTACCTTTTGTATAGGCTTCCCCTAGCTCTGTCTAATGTAGGTCTCTGCATCTGCTCCATCATCCAACAATACTTACTTTATACCCAAACACAAGTGTAGATCTCACATCTCATCAGGTAAACTTCCCTACACAGCAGATGGAGATTATAAAGAAAACTATCAGTGGTCAAAATGCAGAGAACAACTGACCATGAGGCTCCCAACTGCCATTGATTCATCTACAACACAATTTGTGCATATAAGGAACAGGGGAAAATATAGAAGAGGACCAGAAAGATTGTAAGAGCCAGAGAAAAAAAAAGGAAATTTGCTTTAATATTGTATCTTCTAGAAACATCTGAGAAGCTACACTCATGAAGTCTCACCAACAAGGCTGTCTAGGTATGACCTGAAAATTGAAGGTACTAATAGACATGCTAATGTGATCTGGGTAAGGCACACAAGACCTCATTCCTATACAAACAAACTACAGGCAACTAAGAAATTGTGAGAGCAGAAGAAGTAATCTTCCCCAGGTAAGTGCACCCAATTTAATCCAATACCAAATGATCAACCTTGAAAACACATAGGTAACCGTATACAGACAGAGCAGATTTGATTTATATATTTATGCATATACTAATACACACAGAGAAATGTATAAAACAACAACATTGGTAGAAAAAGATGTTACAAATTTGAGAGGAAATGAGGGTTGGACATGGAAGGGAGGATTACATTTTAGTTTAAAATATTTTTTAAATTTCCTTTTTTCCTTCATAATATTTTTATTGATTATTTTGGAATTTTAAAACATTGACCCCAAGAACACTCTGGCTCAGCTGTTAAAGGCTAGACTCATAACCAAAAATAAAACTGCCTTTTTTTAACACTTACTATTTGTTAAGCATTGTAAATTTTAGGAAACATCTGAATAGTTTAGAATTTCAATGAAAAATATAGTACTATAATATAGATTTTAGGATAAATATATTATTAATATCTCCACTATGCAAGCATGGATACTGATGAACAATAGTTTTAAGAACATATTGAAGCTGGGCGGTGGTAGCACACACCTTTAATCCCAGCACTTGGAAAACAGAGGTAGGCGAAACTCTGTGAGTTCAAGGCCAGCCTGGGCTACAGAGTGAGTTCCAGCAAAGGCACAAAGCTACACAAAGAAACCCTGTCTCGGAAAAAAAAAAAAAAAAGACCAATGGTAATGTATTTGATTAGCATGTACAAGCCCTATCTTCAACTCCCAGCACATAAACCACAATGATAATGACTTGTATAATCTCAGAATAAAAATGTAGTAGAGACAGGAAAAAAAAATATTTCATTTTAAGAGATATGTTTGGTGTCACCACAATTTATTGCCCTGATTTAGGATCATACACTTTTCAAATTGTAGTATCCAACAATTACAAATAATAATTTAAGAAGAGATCATAAATTTTGAGAGAGATTTTATGGGCATTTGATTAGTAGTGAGGGAAAAGTATTTGGCAAAAGTGATAAAATAGAGAACTTATGTATGTAATTCTTAAAATATTCAAAAACAAAAGTTTAAAATTAAATACTGAACAGAAAAAATTATGGAGAGAGTGGATGTGTTTGAAATATTACTAGCCATCAGCTGCATTAACCAAATGGTACAAGTTCTTTATAGTTTTCATTTAAATAAAGAAGAAATGAAGGTAGATTTGAGTGTAAAAGGTTGACCCATGCATCATTTTCATATCCTTCTTTGCAAAACATTACAGATCAAAAAGAATTAAAGACACACCAACCTCTAACTTCCAAAGTTCATTACAGTATAGCTGATTTTTCTTTGACAATATTATTCTGTTAAGTATGTAAAAATTCTGGTGTAAATTAACACCTCAGTTTTCTTTCTCATTACTACTTCTACATGTTTAAAATATTTATTTTTATTTTTATGTGTATGAGTGTTTTGCCTGCATGCATGTCTGTGAGCCATGGGTGTACCTTGCAGTCATAGAGGAAAGAAGGTATTTGATTCCCTGTCACTGGAGTTACAGATGATTGTGAGCTACTTTGTGGATGCTGAAAATGGAACCTGGGTATTAAGGTCAACTCAGGCTACTGGTCACCCATTTACTCAATAATATCCATTATGTTACCCTACATGTAGCTTCAAAATTCTTGTTTGTTCTATATAAAACTTCTGTAATTCAGAAGCTTAGAAATAAACATAAGTATAAAGAAAAATAACCCATTTTAAATATTTAGAAAGCTAAATAATCTTACCTTAAAATGCAAATTATTAAATTTACTTTTATTATTAGTATTTATTCAGATAATACCTCAGTTTTTTTATATTTAATGACATTTTATGGACCTAAAATGCATTTTGAATTAGCTAGTCTATTTATTGAAAATATTTGCATAAAAATGAAATTAAAAATAAACTGCAAGAGAAAGAATGCTACACTTCATTCTGCCTTTTTGATCTAATTATCTTTTTTTCAGTAATAAAGGTTTATCCTAGCATCTTAAAGAACTACAAATTCAGCTAGAGCTTAAGAACAAATCTGTACAACTGCCTGTTATTGTTTATTTATACTCTGCATTTCTCGGTAGTCATATCCTGGGAGATATGCATGCTTCTCTTGTAAGGCACTCATTTGTAATCCCTAGGGTAATGAAAGAAAAGTGGAGAAAGAGAAATAATCATTAAGTACACTGTCCTTCCATCATATTCTATTTAACATTTCTGAAATAAGAAGAAAATTAGTTCAAATCAGAATTTTGTATGTATACATACATGCACACATGCATGCACTCACACACATTCCTCTAATAGTTGAAGTTACTGTGTTATGTGTATTGTGCTACTTTTACTTTAAATAAAAATATCTCAAAAAGATTTGAAAATTAAAATGCTTGAACTGATGATTTTACAGATGAATTAGAAAAAAAATCACAAAATTAGTGATGAAGCAAAGACAATAAACATCTAAAGTCATAACCTACTTTGTCATTGGACACTGCAACAGACTAAAGTACCTGTGAATATGAACTGTCTCCAAATTGTCATTTGTTGTACCAAAATCTTTAATCTGGAATGCCTTGTATTCTAAGAAGACATCATTAAATTTCATGAGACGATTTTCTATTGCAACAGTTTGGGCATTTAGTTTCCAAACTTTATCTCTTGTTATATTATTATTATTATTATTATTATTATTATTATTATTATTAGGCTGAATTTCCCAGTCCTTTTGCATCTAGAAAGTAATAAGACTGCTTTTGGCCATGGAAAGTGGCAATAATGAAGGCCATTTACATACTGCTTTAGTAAAAACCAATGTCCTTCAGTTCCTCTCTCTCTCTCCTCTCATAAATACACACACACACACACACACACACACACACACACACACACACACACACACAATCATGGTTGTTAAATAATGACAGTCCAAGAAATGAAGAAATGCCATTATGTGGATGCTAAATGGATAGAACCTGAATCATTGTGTTTTTAAAACTGTCCAAGATAACAATTGTGATGTCTATCCACTAACTGCTATTCTTCCACAAGCCATTGATATTTTCTTATGTTCTTTTCATCCAAGAATATTATGTAAATAAAAATGATATTTAGTAAGTCCATATGATTGAACAGGGAATCCTTAGAAACAAAGAAATCAGTGATCCTTGTTTAATTAAAAAACATTTTAATATTAATATTTTTCCATAGATTATTATCAAAAAGTCGGTAAATATTGATTTAAATTATTTTTTACCTTCAAATAATATCTACAGTAATTCCTCAAGAAATCCATGTTTTTATTCCTGCTCAATTTATAATTTACTTACTCCTTTTAGTCATAAATATTACTGTTAGTTATTCTTGCCTTGACTCCATTGTAGGGAAAAAAGAATTTCAACTGTAAGATATTCATAACCAGTGAATAGGCCAAAGTAATTTTCTCATAGCCAATAATTTAAGTATGATGTAGTTATTCAAATATACTACATTATGCCATCTGTAACCTCTGTCCAAAAGTCCCTACCCCTTAAGCCTTCTTCCCACCCCCACATATGTACATATGCTCATCACTTAAATAACAGCTATGCCTAGAATTATATACATTCCAGTTAAAGTTCTCTACTGTTAATGCATAGTAATAATGAACATTTAGATATCTGAAATCATTCATTTTTGTGATTTTAAACATGATATGACTTATATCTAGAAAAGTAAAAACTAAATAAAGCGAAGTATAAGACAAAACAACATGAAACACTTGAGAACTTGCTGCCAAATCTATTATTTCCTGGCAAGATTTGTTATCTGTGCTCAACACTAAGTTTTTGCCCACAAAGACCTGAGGATTATTTGTAATTCAATTATGTACAAAGGCTTAAATTTTATCAAATGTTAAAATGTCTTTTGTCTGAATTCTCTGTAGATCAATGATATAGTTTTAAATCCAAATTGTTCCATATACTATTAACTGCCTTTTAATCCTATACTGTGATTAAAACGGATTCAACAGTTTAAGAATTGGAGCTTGTCCTATACACATATAAACTTATGTTTAATAATCACTTGCTAATGGCTTGGCCTCCTCGCAATCTATTAAATTTTGCAATGTTTAATATACTCACAATGGTTTGACATATATTTCTGCTCCTTTCCCCCCATACTCCTTGTATTGTCATTCTCTGTGCTAGAAGTATTAGTATTAATCTCTGATTGAGTCATTTATCAATTGTCACTAAGTCATTCCTTTCACACATTTTTTTATTCTATTTTCATCTCCACTTCCGTCATGATGCTCTATATGTCAGGCTTTGAGTCTATTGTAGTATTTCCTGTTGCATCCTGGTTCTTCTGGTTCTGAGTGTTTACATTCCTACTGTAGTAATCTAAATAAATTTTCAAATGAAACCTGTCATTTACTCTGACTAAAATCATTGTTGACTTTCTAATGACATCTGAATTCTTCATTATTTTACTCATAATCTCATCAGATGTCATTAGAAAGTCAAGAACAATTTTAGTTTTCATTCTGACCATTATATCAACTACTTCCTACACTTTAATCTGTACTTGTTTTGTTCATTGCATTTGCTCAGGCAACCGCCTCTCTCTGACTTTCAGTGGCATAACTGTCACTAAAAATAGTTCCTAAGTTTTATCCTCTTTTAAACTTTCATTCATGGTTTCTGTTACATTACTTTCTTGTCTCACATTGAATGTTGTATTTCATTGATTTTATTTGCTTTTATTCTGTTTTCTAATAATTGTTTTAAAACTTTATATTTATTATTTATAGGTCTGTCTCTTCTCATTTTTATTGCAAACTATTTGGCTCCAATGTTCATTTGCATTCATACTAACATATTGAATAATCAACTATCTATCTATCTATCTATATATATATATATATTTTTTTTTTTTTCAATTATATTTTCCAGTTGACCTTTATGAGGTTTTCTTTTCTATAATCAACCTCAAAGCAAAGTTGCTATTGAAGTTTGAATAGAACAACTGTGACAATTTTTTTCTCCCAAATATTTCTATAACTAAATAATATGCTTATTTATATTTTTACAAATCAAAATAGCACCAAATGTGTTTTCCTGGACTTTGTTGTCATCAAGTGAATAGGTAGCATATTATCCATTATCGGTTGGAGGAAGTATGGTATACAATCAAGAGAAACTAAGCAATATTGTTTATATTACTACTTATAAATATATAATTTACACTTGAAATTTAAGTAAAGGCATATAAATAAACATCTCTGAAGCCAACTCAAATTTTTGTTTTTTTAAATGAATGAATTGGAGATATGTGAATACAGATAATACAAGGAGTACAAAATGAAAATTTTGAAAAAGAGAGACTTAATAAATGCAAATCAGAAAAACCTGTCCTTGATTTAGTACATTCAATGGTATTTACCAACATGATTCAATGGCTTTTATACACTAGATTTGTTCATTTTGTTCATAAGACCATCTTTTCAAATTCAAATAGCATACTAGATAATAACCCAGACTTTAGTGAGTGCACATCAGTATCAGCAAAGAAAAAGAGAAAGATGTTGAGAAGTAAAGATTTTGGCTATTTCTTCTCAAAGGACAGAGATAGTTCCATACAAAGGGGTAAAATTAAGCTCATTTCTGAGACATCATTGTATTATATCAAAGAAGAAATCATAGTCCCTGACTTAAAGTTCAAATGTCATTGTCCATTTTCTCATGGCCCTGTACCACGTTTATATGCATATTCTTTTACAAATTGCCTGTCTTTTTACTGAAAGCTTCTCCAATTAAAAAATGTTCCCAAGCAAGGACCAACATTAGGCTGTTTATCCTCACAGACTTCTCATAGCATTATATTCACAGAAGTATAATATAATGCAGTTATATTGTGTTGTGGATTGGTGTTTATTAATGTAAATATTTATTTGGGACTAATATCTGCCATGTCAGAGCACCTGAAGAACTCATATAGCATTCAGAAAATTATTTCTTGGCCCTTATTATTGAAAAACTCACAGTTTGCTAGAAAACTTGATATCATATAAAAGAATAACAGATGGCAGTTTTTATAAAAATATTCTATATTATTTATACTATACTTGGTATTTTTGCATATGTGATTTCTAACTAAAATATCATGTGCTGTACCATACTGTTAAAATATACCTTGTTAAGATCAATTGTTGTATGTTAAACTTTGTATTTATGCAAAACAATAATGCCTATTTAATAAGGAAGAGTATGCAAAAATAAAAAAGATAAATGTAAATAGATATTCATTTTAAATGTTTTATTGTATTTTAATGTGTGTGTGTGTGTGTTCATTTGCCATGGGACATGTGTGGAGAGTATAGGATAATGGTTTGGAGTTGGTTTTCTCTTTCATCCATGCAGTTTCTGAAGTTTGAACTAAGATCAACTGGTTTAGCAACAGGTGCTTTTAGTTGCTGAACCATCTGGCTGGTCCCTAACTTATTTTTAATAAACTTATTCAAACAGAAAGAACTTTCAATATTTTTATATTACTCAAATGAGATGTATTTCAGTATAAGCTGACATGATTCAAACCTTTCTTCATACTCACCCACCACCTTCTCAAAACTGTTTTTAAGTAAGACAGGTAACAGATCATTCCTGTTTATTTCTGAGACCATATATTAATTACATTTTCCTGCTGTGGGATATTCTGTATGCTGTGAATGTGTTGCTCTGATTGGTTGATAAATAAAAAGCTGATTGGCCAGTAGCCAGGCAGGAAGTATAGGTGAAATAAACAGACAAGGAGAATTCTGGGGAGAGGAAGACTGATTCAGAAGATGCCAGCCTGCTATCCAGGGAGCAGCATGTAATGGCACACAGGTAAAGCCATGAACTTGTGGCAACATATAGATTAACAAAATGGGCTGAGTTTACCTGTAAGAGCTAGTCAGTGGTAAGCTTGAGATAATGGTCAAGCAGTTTTTATTAATATAAGCTTCAGTGTTTTTATTTGCATCCATGTGGCTGCAGGATTGGCAGGTGAGAAAGATTGTCCTAACTGCAGGCCAGGTGGGACACAGGAAAATTTCAGCTACAAATGGAATCTAACAGTTCAAGTCTCCACCTAAAACCTGAGAATATTTAATAAACGGTTCTAAATGGAACCAAAAACAGGTTCCTGCTTCATGTCTCATGCCGGCAGCTAGACGCCACAGCATTCAGGCTTGAATGCAACATGTCAGATTCCCACAGAGATACACAGGTTTCTGCAAGCCACATAGCGTGGTGAATATAGCTTTTGCTAGTACAAAAAAAAAGGTGTTTGGGCTACACATTGCTGGATGGAAGCTTAGACCCACTGTAGCTAGAGTTTTCCTGCCTTGTCCACAGTCAGGACAAATCTCTACCACCTGCCAGTCCCACAGCCGCTCAGACCCAACCAAGTAAACACAGAGACTTATATTGCCTATAAACTGTATGGCCGTAGCGGGCTTTTTGCTAACTGTTCTTATAGCTTAAATTAATCCATTTCCATAAATCTATACCTTGCCACATGGCTCGTGGCTTACCGTCGTCTTCACATGCTGCTGGTCATGGCAGTGGCTGGCAGTGATTCCTTCTGCCTTCCTGTTCTTTCTTTTCTTCTCTCTGTTAGTCCTGCCTATACGTCCTGCCTAGCCACTGGCCAATCAGTGTTTTATTTATTTACCAATCAGAGTAATTTGACATATAGACCATCCCACAGCAACTCACTGCCTCCCAGAGTTGGTGGAGAGCATGGTTACCCCAGAGCTGGCTGTAAACGTAGTTCTGTCATGTTGGAAAGCTGAGGTGGGCAGAGCCAGCAGCCAAAGCTGCCATTTCAGTCCTAGTCATCTATAGTTTAAAGCAATAGATTCACACACACACACACACACACACACACACACACACACACACACACACATACACACACACAAAAAAAACCCAGATTCAGATGAAATAAACCTTTAAACTGTATGTAAAATAGTAGTAGGATTAAAAGAATGAGGAAAAGGAGGATAAATAGTTACATAAAAAATAGATAGTTTTAAAAAATAAAGTCTTTAAAGAGACAGTAAAAATAATATGAAAAATAAGCCACATAAGGATGGGTATCACACAGAGAGAAAGATATTTAATTATAAAGGCTGCTCAGTTAAACCACTGTATATTTTAAAGGTATCTTGACTTCGAAACTTGAATCTAAGTATATGTTGCTTTGGGAAAGAGACTCTGCTTTTTTTTGTTTCCACAAAAAGCAAGAGGCTATGGATTTGTTCCAGGTTAAGATGGGTCAGATAAGTGTAGTCTTTATTCCTCATCAAGGAAACTTTTATTTGTAACAGATGGAGACAACTACATATAGCAGATTTTTAGTTGTAATGAGAAACTAAATAAAAATAAAAACAAAAAATTGAGCAGATTTTTTCAGATATCATAAATTAAGTTTATTTTTATTAATATGTAAGTAATAAGTCCTCTTAATTTAGAGTTTGATATAAGCCTCTACCTTTCATTGTTCAGCTATGATTATTTGGTCACTAAAGTCTTCTCAGTGACCAAGCAATTTAACATTGTATTTCAGAAAAATGCATATGTCTGTTCCTGATCCAATTATTCATGAATATGTAACCTAATATGTATTATCACATTTTACTCTGATAATATCATTATATAATATCAAACAGCCTTACTAGTAAATTGTATTTTGCTATTCATCTTGCATATCAAGTTAAATAACTAATCATATGAGACAAAAGAATAAGTCAACATCCAGGAGACTTGGGTATTACTTTGGAAAGACATTTTATGCACATATTTAATTTTTATTACAAAAATATTTTCAAAAATATTTTTTAGTATTTTTAAGTAATCTGTTTCATTATATTTTCATATAAATTTTGCATGATGTTGTAAATACTCCTGTTCCATAGTCATCTCAAGTCTCCATGTCCCACCTGTTAGCTCCCTACTCCTCCCAGTAGCCTCATCTTTGTTTTCTATTCACATGTTTTCTCTAATCCTTGCCCTACATTCAAACCTTCATGGCCTGCTGTGGTCATGATTCCTACTTTTAATTTAATATTAACAGCATATGAGGGGAAATATGGTATTTGATTTTCTGAGACTGGGCTCCTTCACTTTATTTAATATTCCTAGTTATATTCATTTTTCTGAAAATGAATTTGTTTGGTCAAATCCCACTGTATACATATATCTTCCTTATCTATGTCTTTATCAGCAAATACATCATCAGCTTTACAATCCATATAAATTTTTAAAAGCCTTCTACTTACCAGAAACGTTCTTGGTGAAAAATTTAATAATTAAATGCTGTTTTTTAAATTAATAAACTTTTATTTTAATGTTTCAATAAAATTAAAAGTACCTATTTCTAACTTTCCACTGGAGTAGCTTAACATGACTCCATACCGAGTAGTAGGATTTGAATATTTAAATGTCTTGCAACTAGTGATAAATATCCTTAGCCACACTTTCTACAACCAGTCATGTAACATGAAATCTAAATGGTCTTATAATAAAAAAAAAAACCCAGAGCCAGATAATGGAGTAAATACTGAAAGGTCAGAGAAACAAAGGAACAAGCCACTAGAGAAACTTCTCACCACTACCAAATCCTCAGGATTAATGGAAGTCAAGATCCTAGCTCCACGGATCCTCTGACGGAAGTGCTGTGTCCTCAGTCAAAAGGGCTTTGAGTTCTTGTCTCTGTCTCCTCATGCCTTAATATGCCTTTCCCCACCCAGCCATTTCACTTCCTTCCTACTGCTGGGATTAATGGTATGCATGATTCCCAAATACTGGTAGCAAAGGCATGAGACCTCAAGTGCTGGGATTAAAGGCATATGACTCCCAAGAACTGGGATTAAAGTTGTGTGCCACCATTGCCTGGCTCTGTTTCTCTCCTAGACTGAATCAATCTCATTTAGTCCAGGTCGGTTTTGAACTCAAAAAGATCCAGATGGATCTCTGCCTCTCAGGTGCTAGGATTAAAAATGTGTGCCACCATTGCCTGGCCTCTATATTAAATCTAGTGGCTGGCTCTATCTTCTGATCCTCAGGTAAGCTTTATTTGACATGCAATATATATCACCACACAGTCAAGTACTTTTTCATGTGAGTAGTTAATATCTTGATTAGCATTTGAGATGGTTTGAAGGAGAATGGTCTTGATGGGCTTTTGTATTTGAATTATTTGTCCCAATCATTGGAACTGTTATGGAAATATTAGAAATTTTTACCTTGTTAGAGGACTTGTGACCTTTTGGAAGGAGGTATGGCCTTGTTGGAGGAGGTAGAGGAAATGTATCACTGTGGGTTTGTTTTGAGGGTTCAAAATTCCATGCCAGGCTCAGTCTCTCTTTATGCCTGAAACTTGCTGACCATGTGAGCTCTCAGCTACTGCTCCAGTGCCATGCCTGTCTCCCTCTCATGATGATCAGGGGCTAATCCTCTGAAACTGTAAACAGTTTAACTACTAATAAACTAATTAACTTCTTTGCTTTAATCAACTATTTTATTTTCAAAATTGCCTTGGTCATTATGTCTCCTAGTAGCCATAGAATAATAACTAAGACAAAAGTTGGTACCAGAGACTGGCATATTTCTGTGACAGGGTTGACCATGCTTCTTATGTGTATAATCTAGACTTTGGGGTTTGGGATTAGTAAAGTAGTTCAAATCTTTAACTGGAACTTAATAGTTCATCCTAGTAGGAACATAAAAGACAGAAGTATAGAGAGCAATGTTGTGGAGGCCTAGCGCAAGAGGTTTTAGAGTGAAACAATAGCAACTTGGCTAAAAAACATTCTTATGATATTTTGGTAAAAAAAAATGTGGATGCTTTTTGTCCTTGTTCTAAGAAGCTGTCTGAGGATTAATTGAAGGGTTTTAGATTAATGTCATTGGGAGAGGAGATTTCAATATAGTCTAGTGTTGACTGTGTCCCATTGTTATTATTGATCAAAGTTATGTAGATTTACAATGACAAAGAGAAAGTGAGTAAAGAAGTGTAAAATGTACAGTGTGAAGAGGAAATGATAACTAGGGAATGCAATGTTGGAGCCAAGTTCCAAGTTCAAGGAGATGATAAGTTTAAAGAAAAGCCCAATGCTAAGTGGAATAAAGAGAGTGGTACACAAGACTCCACCTGCAAATCCTAACCCAACCTGTAAAAATGAAAGTTTAAGCAGCAAAAGAAACCATTAATAATAGAAAGTTTATGCAAATTTAATTAAAAGGGGGAGTAATATTCCAGTCCCAATCAGCAGCAGAACTCAGCAGCTTTGGCCAAGTGGTTCTGGCTTTATCAAGAAGGATAGAGATAAGGGGTTGTGGAAATATTACTTCAAGGCTAAAGGCATTCAACAAAGTCAGACATGTGACATGGGAACCCCTCCATGGAGGCAGAGAGAGGATATTGTATGAAACTGTGAAGGTAAAAGCTAGGAGAATTGGAGACCCAGTGTACTGGCAATGTGAGAACTATGTGATCCTTGCAAAGGAGAACTGCAAACAAGTTATAAATTCGGCCCGAGAGAAGTGTGTTACAGTAAACAGATCTCGAAGGGAAAAGCAATCTATGCCCTTTGATATCCCACAGGAGTTTGCGCTGATGAGTTTCAGTCTTTCTTTGGTCCAATTTTTTTCTTTTTTCTTTGTGTATTTCACAACATGCAGCTGCAGTCCATTCATTTCTTGATCCCTTCATAAACAACCTCTGCCTTTTTTTGCAACCCCCCCAATAAAAATAAAATAAAATTTAAGAAAAAATGAGAAAAAAGGAAAATCTCATGGAAACTGTAGTGTCACACAGTGAGTCATGCAGTAAACCACTTTGTCCATGTATTTTCACTTGCAAGTGTGCATTGTAAAATTGGTCTAGTTCGAGGCCTCTGGTTTCTGCTACACTGGCAATGCTCATCCCTCATTGGAACTCCTCTTGGTTATCCTGCTGTTGCCTTGTATATGGAAATCCTGCAGCTTTAAGTCTACAGGACTGGTCCCTTCACATATTCTAGCAGTTCACAGATAAGGTAGAAATTGGGGTGGGCCAACTCATAACCTGGGGTCTGGGCATCGATAGTAACAGGGTTTATCATCCTGTCAGCTCTCCCTTGTCCTTACAACTAGGTGGAGCTCTCCTGCATTGCTTTGGTGAGTTCACTCTATGCAAGATGCCAAGGGGTGGGGCCAGTTTTCCTGCTCTCATGTCCTCAGGGTTAGTTATCCTACACATACACCTTCAAAGCCAACTCTACTGTGTTATCCAAGTAAGGTGCAAGGGCCACTATCCCTAGTGCTGCAACTGATGAGGGGCAAGAACAGCTCTCCAGCCATTATGAACTCAAGCATTGAAGGGTTGGAGGAGAGAGGCATTTCTCTCCTGCCACATGACAGATGAGTAACAGGGATAGCTCTCCCATAATCACAACTTCAAGGCTGCCTCACTTATGCCTTTGTCAATTACTCATCTATCATGTGTCCTCATGGGCAGGGAGTGCAGGTACTAAGATCATAAGGGTAGAAGAGCTGCCCCTATCCCTCAGCAACTGCAACACTCAGGAGAACAGGCCCTGCACCTTGTGTGGTCCAATATTTCTTCATTACAGCCCTTTCCTCCATTTTGGAATAGTGATATATATTTTGTGCCATTGTATATTGGAAGTATGTGGTTTGCTTTTGATTTTACAATGAATTACAGTAAAAGATTGCCTTGAGTCTCCAAAGGTGCTTTGGAAGTTTGAACAGTTTCAAAAGCCCATTCCAGATCAACTTCTCTCTCTCTCTCTCTCTCTCTCTCTCTCTCTCTCTCTCTCTCTCTCTCTCTCTCTGCCTGTCTATCTGTCTCTGTTTAGCTCTCTTTCTCTCTGCCACTTGTAAATCATATGAGCACTTGGTTACTGTCTAGTACCATGCCTTCTTTCCCTCCTTCTCCTCACTAGGATGATCATGGACTAGTCCTCTCATATTGTAAGCAAGTTCATTTAAAAGGATTTCTTTTAAAAGTTGAAATGGTCATGGTGTCTCTTACCAATAGAAAATTAACTAATATGGCAGTAATTGAAGATACATGGCTTATGGCCTCTATTAATCTGTATAAATAAAGATTCTCAGACAGATGTAACTTTCCTGAGATGAGATACATGCTTCCTACCTTTAACTATGAGTCATAGACATTTAAAAATGCATATTCTACATCCTATATTAATATCAATTGGTATATTTTAACACTATTAATTTACTGTTATTCTACTGTTGTATCAATACACCGAAGATTTGATGAGCATACTTCCCTGAATGAAACAAGTCAAATAAACTGAAAGCAAATAGATATTTCAAACTTTGAAAGTAGCATAGCATCAAAATTACTTTATACTGGCAATCTGTGGGAAGAAAGACTCTTTTCAAGCCTATCCATAGTAGTATAGCAGAGCTGTTTTTTATTTATTTAAATATTAAAATGAGTACATCTTTGTGTATCCCAGGCTTTGGTTTATTTATTTATTTTACAAAATTAGAGTTATTTATTTCCCAAGAGGTGTTTGTATTTCTAAAATTATTTATCTTAAATTTACAACTGTCTTTCTGTAAATATAAATACAGAAATATATGTGGTGGTAATCTAATTGTACTGAAATGTGATTTTGATTGTATGTTAATAAATAAAGTTGCCCGGGGGTCAGAGCTATTAGAGCCATAGCAAGAGTGTGGCGGTGGTGGCAAACGCCTTTAATCCCATAGATCTCTGTGTGTTCAGGGATACAGCCAGCATTGGAGACATATGCCTTTAAGACCTAGGGGGCTGTACATTCAGACAGTGACGAGGCAGTCATGTGTTTGGGTTTACAACCAATGAGAAGGCAGAACAACATACTATAAAAGAAAAACAGACAGGAAGTAGCTCTCTTTCGGGAAGCTGGGACACCGCAGGCAGAAGGGTGAGATTTTAGCTCTGACCTCTCGGCTTTCTCTTTTACATTGTTTCTGTGTTTCTTATTTAATAAGACAATTGGTTACATCAATAAATATATGTGAATAATTTCTGAAACAGTAGTAAATTAGTACTTTTTCAAACATTCTTTTTATTTTTTCTTTGTATCCTTCTCATCATGCATCTTGAACTATGTATTCCCCCATCCCTTACTTCTACCCTCTGCCTTTGCAAACCACCCAATCCTTAAATAAAATAAAATTTAAGCTGTACTGTGACACAGGACACAGTGAGTCATGCAGTAAACCCTTTTATCCTCATATCTTACTTGCAAGGGTTCATTGCAAAGAGTCATTGATCTGGTCAAGGCCTCTGGTTTCTGTTATACTATCAATGCTGGACCCTCACTGGGACTTCTCTTAGATATCCTACTGTTGTCCTATGCTTTGGAGATCCTGCAACTTAGGTTGTTCAGCGCCAGCCCCTTCCTATGCTCCTGCAGATGCAGATCATAAATGGGACAGATGTGGGTTATGCCAATTCATAACACTGGCTCTAGGCCCGGGTAGTTGCAGGCTTGGTCAGCCAATCCTCACCACTAGGGTGAACACTTATGGTGATATTTTGTTTGTGATCTAACAAATAAAGCTTGCCTGAAGATCAGAGTTTTGAGCTAAGTCACCAGTTAGCCACAGAGGCCAGACAGTAGTGACACACATCTTTAATTCCAGCACTTGGGAGGCAGAGGCAGACGGATCTCTGTGAATTCAAGGCCACCCTGGGCTACACAAGATTCATTCAATCTAAAAGAGAAACAGAGCCAGGCAGTGGTGGCACACACCTGTGATCCCAGCAATTGTGAGATGGATACAGGAAGTGACATGTCTGGGCAGAGAGAGGAATATAAGGAGGGAGGAGATAGAAGCTCAGATCTCCTTTGGCTGAGGATTTCATAGAGGTAAGACTACTGGCTGGCTGCTCTGTTTCTCTGACTTTTCAGCATCTACCCCGATATCTGGCTCTGGGTTTTTATTAAGACCAATTAGGATTCGTGCTACAAACTCTCCTGCATTGCCCTGGATTGTTCATCCTTTGTAGCAATAAGCAAGGGGCAGGGCCAATTTTCCTCCTTTCACACCCTCAGGGTCAACATTCCAACATCTGAAACATCAGGGCCAGCTCCACTGTGTTGCCCAGGTGAGGTGCAAGGGCCACTCTCCTTAGTCCTGCAGCCAGTGAGGGGCAGGGACAGCATTTCTGCTCTTATGACCTCAAGGACAGCTGTCCCAATTGCTGCAGGTAGTGAAGGGTGGCAGGAAGGCATCTCTCCCTTATCCACACCACCATAGGCAGATGGGGGCAGGATCAGATAGTTCATGATCACTTTCTGGGGCAGTTCACCAGTACCACTGTCAATAGGGTCAGCTCTGCTGTGCTAGCCAGACAATGTGCAGGGACCACTTTCCTGAGTGCTGCAGCTGAGTAAAGGCAGGGTTAGCTCCCTCACTCTCCACAGGTGGCAGGAGCGAGGGGGGAGCATCAGTCCCTTGCATCCTTTACCACAACACAGATGATGGAGGCAGTACCAGCTGTGCTCCTCTCATGCCCTCAGGGCAGACTCACCTGCCCCATCCACAATTAATTGGTTCTTTCAGGATGAAAATCAGTTCTTTTATTTTAGTTCAAATTGTTCTTAATATCTCTAAGAAACATAAAAGGTTTGTCTATTAAAGTTCCTATGGTTTCACGTAATTTTCATAGGATGGTTAGTAGAAAACATGGGGTTTCTTTACATTTAAATCAGTGATTGCTGTAGTCTAAAAAAAGACATATAAAAAAGATCATGCTTATTAATTATGAGTCCTACAGAAATACTCAATTATATAGGGAAATATGTAACCATTCTAAACCAAATAAACATCTGTGGGACTTCTGTGTACTATTTCTGAGACTTTGTTTAATCTTTAGGTATGTTCAAATAAAAGTCAGAGAATGGAAATGGGGAGGAGAAACTGATCATATTTCATTATATATCTGTTTGAAATTCAGAATAAGGAAGTATTATAATTACAAATTTATAAATGATATTATAATTTGGTAAGACAAGGTTTAGCAAAGTAAACTTTACTATCTTAGTATAAATATAAATAATAATGATAATAATAATTAATAATAAGTAAGCCTTATTCCAAAAATTAACTAAATATAAATATTGTTTAGAAAGTAAAGAAAATGAAAATTCCTTTTATGTATTGAACATGAATTACTTGGAGATTTATTTTAGGAATGAATATAATAAAATTAAGATATTAATTTTCAGGGGAATGTTTTAAAGACTAATTAATCAGAGAAATGGTAGTTTAAAACAACTGTTGGAGATCCCTCAATAAAGCCACTCCAGCATAATCCTCATATAATAAAGAACAATAATCAAAAAGGCTCCCAAAATATTCATAGACCTCCCTTTCAAACAAGGTTTTAACTATCCATGAAAGGTAGATAACTATTAGCTGATCATACAGGAAGATTCTAATATGAGCAACAATGCAAATCTGAATAATATCAGTCACAATCTGAACAAAGGTTATTTCACCTAAGAAACACAAAATAAATGATATATATGCACACATGAAATTGTGCATGGATACACGATGTATATAAAAATTGTAAGAAAACAATAAGTTGAAATAACCCTTTATAAGAAAAAAAGGCATACAGGCATCCTGGTAAGCTTCTAATAATGACAAAATACAGCATGAAATAATAAAATAAGTAATTTAAGAATAATTGAATTACTTTAAAAACATGAGTGTCTACATTAAACTAGCATTAGGAATACCAATGAGAACAAATGAAATTAAAGCCATACCTAGATAAACATTATTAAATTTTAATCATAAAAATATAGAAATGACTTGAAAATGTCAGAAGTAAGCAGAAAGTAATATTTCTCAACAGGAATAATGAAATTATAAGACAAAATACTGTAGCTTAAGACTCTGAGGCAGGATGATTTACATCATAGAATCTATATTCCTTATTCTATCCATAGGGATGCATAGTAAAATATGGACTTTTTGAGATATACACATATTAGATGTAACTTCTCTTTCTGACCCTATTCCATAATAGTTCCTGGGCATTGTGGTTGGCACTTGATGGCCCTAGAAAAGATCATATGGAATAAATTAACTGCTGTGGGATGGTCTGTATGTCAAATTGCTCTGATTGGTCAATAAATAAAACACTGATTGGCCAGTGGCCAGGCAGGAAGTAGGTGGGAGAAGAATAGAGGAGAATGGTGGGAAGCGGAAGGCTGAGGTGGAGAGACACTGCAGCCGCCCGCCATGACCAGCAGCATGTGAAGACGCCGGTAAGCCACCAGCCACGTGGCAAGGTATAGATTTATGGAAATGGATTAATTTAAGCTATAAGCACAGTTAGCAAGAAGCCTGCCACGGCCATACAGTTTGTAAGCAATATAAGTCTCTGTGTTTACTTGGTTGGGTCTGAGCGGCTGTGGGACTGGCGGGTGACAAAGATTTGTCCCTGTGGGCAAGGCGGAAAACTCTAGCTACAAATGGCGCCCAACGTGTTGGCAAGAGTTTCTTCCTAAAACCTGAGAAAAGATTCTAAAATGGAGCTAAAAACAGCTCCTAATTGTCTCTCTCAAATGAGCGGCAGCTGCCGGTTTGAGCTACTGGCGGGTTCCTGGCGTATGCGCTTGACCTGCAGTATGGCGGGAATGAGGCCTCTGCAAGTGGCACATTAAGCTGCATGGTGGATTTAGCCTTTGCTAGTACAAAACAAAAAGAGGTTTCTGGGCTACACACTGCTTGGATAAAAGCATAGACCCACGATGGCTCCCAGAGCTGGCGGAAAATGTACCACCACCATGTTGGGAAGCTGAAGTGGGTGGAGCCAGCAGCCACAGCACTGTTAAAGGCTTAAAAGGCTGCAGTTTAAAGCAATAGGCTCAATGTAATATAAAAAAATAAGCCACATAAAGATGGCTACCACACAGAGAATCTGGATTATGTTCTCTTTGATATTTGTAACTGAAGAAAAACATTTGATTGTAAAAGCTGTTGAGTTATGCCAAAATGTATATTTTAAAGGTAACTTGACTTCAAAATTTGGATGTAAGGATATGTTGCTTTGGAAAGGAGGCTCTGCTTTTGTTTCCACAGAAAGCCAGAGGCTATGGATTTGTTCCAGATTAAGATACATCAGGTTTGACCAGCCAAGACCACCTGAAAAATCTCTGATGACACCATGGCCCAGAGGATCCAACATCCAGAATCGTTTCAAGGCAACTGGCTCAGACAATACGGTCTCACGGACTACTCCATGATCCTAAAATTTTCTTTGTGTCCCTATAAGATACAGCGCCCCCCTCCAGCAGGAAGTAGTAAGAGAAGCTACGCCCAAATTCCCAAATATACCAAGCTGACTTTGGAGATGTGTAAAAGTTAAAACCTTTTAAAAAAAAGAAAGGGGAAGTGCTGTGGGACGGTCTGTATGTCAAATTGCTCTGATTGGTCAATAAATAAAACACTGATTGGCCAGTGGCCAGGCAGGAAGTAGGTGGGAGAAGAATAGAGGAGAATGGTGGGAAGCGGAAGGCTGAGGTGGAGAGACACTGCAGCCGCCCGCCATGACCAGCAGCATGTGAAGACGCCGGTAAGCCACCAGCCACGTGGCAAGGTATAGATTTATGGAAATGGATTAATTTAAGCTATAAGCACAGTTAGCAAGAAGCCTGCCACGGCCATACAGTTTGTAAGCAATATAAGTCTCTGTGTTTACTTGGTTGGGTCTGAGCGGCTGTGGGACTGGCGGGTGACAAAGATTTGTCCCTGTGGGCAAGGCGGAAAACTCTAGCTACAATTAACCCAGACTCAGAAGACAAACATGACCTGTTCTTTTATTTGTAGTTCCTAAACCCAAGTCTTCATATTTGAGCACACATGGAATAATAGTAAAAAATTACAAAGTATAAAAGGCCCATGCGGGGTGGTAGAGAAATAGCAAGACACAAGCAATATGAAGGAGAAAACATAACAATATGGAGGCACACTAATTTGGAAAGTGCAAGGGGATAGGGAAGTCAATACACATGGAGAAAGAAGTAGGAGTCAAAATTCTCAGGTTATTTGTCAAATCCTCAAGAATCATATTTTATATTTTTCTAATTTATACTGTGTGTGAGTATCTATATGTGTGTATTTGTGTGTGTGTATTTGTATAAATATATAAAGCAAACTTATGCCACTTGGGCTGACAATGCTCCACACAAGTATCCTAGACTAAGAAAAGTCATAGTACAATTTATAAGAAACCACTTTCTGAATAAAAGGTTGTTCAGGACAAACCAAATGCCTCCACAAGCAATATAGTCTATTGTTCTTGCCCTTGGACATTTCTTGTGGTTAAAGTAAGTCCTTATAGCTGAAGATATGCATACATAGGTCATAGAACTCAGATAATTTGAAGTGGGTCTAACCTAAAAAGCTCCCTCCAGTAGTCTAGTTTCTACAGTACCAGAAAGTATTATGTAAGACACCAAGAAAGGGAAGAGGTTAGTATTCCTACATAGCTCTTACACCTATAAAACAGAACATGACTAGCAAGTTAAGATATCTGTAAAGCTACATTAGTGGTACAAACATGTTGTTGGTAACCAACAGCTGGCTAGCTATACTTAAGGCACACTCAACAGAAGGGAAATCATGTCTGGTACTACAAACCTAGCCAATTACCCACAGATAGGAAATTTAAAGATCTTAGACAAGAATCTACTACTGCCATTTGACTAGACCAGCCTCAAGGATGACACCAGCTAAGACTCCTATGTAGATGTAACCAATCGTCTTATTAAAATAAGAAACACAGAGCCAATGTAAAAGAGAAAGCCGAGAGGTCAGAGCTCAGAGATAAAATCTTACCTCCTGCAGTGCTCCTAACTTCCCCGAGAGAGAGCTACTTCCTGTTTGTCTGTGTTTAAATAGTCTTTCTGTTCTGCCTTCTCATTGGTTCTAAACCCAACCACATGACTGCCTCATCACTGCCTGTAAGTACCGCCCTCCAGGTCTTAAAGGCATATGTCTCCAATACTGGCTGTATCCCTGAACACACAGAAATCTACCTAGCTCTTCTAACCATCACACTCTTGCTATGGTTCCAATAGCTCTGACCCCATGGCAACTTTATTTATTAACATAAAATTAAAATCGCATTTCAGTACAAATAAAATATCACCATATTTCCCCTTTTCTATTTTAATAAAAGAAAAAAGGCAAAAGGTTATAACTAACAAAAGAAAAACTATATACAAAAGTACAATAACTATATACAATATATACAAGTAACAAATACCTAAACGATGTCTAGTCCATTTGTATTTGACAAATCAGAGAAAATAATTCCCTTATCTATCCTATTTTAGTAAGTCTAAAATGTATCTAATTCACTTTCTATCCTAATTAATCTTCAACTATAACTAACTAATCTTCAACTCCCTCAGAGACCCAAGAAGGAAATAATATTAGCTAACAAAAATAAGAACAGGAAGTGCACAAAAGCAACTTCCAAAAATTTTGTGGGTTTACAGAAACAGTCAGCTGCCTGGACAGTCATCTGAGGTTTCTCCGCAGTGTTGGGGCATCATCTTCAGCCTATAGGCTTATCGTATCTGACAGACTCATTTGTGAAGTAGGTTGTACACAAGGTCAACAGTTCAACCTCACATTGGGTGAGAGCAGTCCATGTACCAGAAACACCTGAATTCCACTAGTGTCATGTCATGATTCAGGATTTTAAATTCTGGAAATTGTTGATGGTTTTTGAATTCAGCTGTCCATTCTTCTTGGCTGTGTATATATGGCTTCATCTCAGCATCCCCTTCTTCTCCACATCCCTCTATTAAATGCCAGTCTACTATTGAGAGGCGTGAGCTTTCAGCTGCTGTTCCATTGCACAACAGAAGCCATCGGCCCACTGCCTGTTCAGCTGCCTTCTAAGAAAAGGGTACTGTACCTTTTCCAGATTGCGAAGGCCACTTCAGGGATGGTGCCATATTGTCCTGGCCTCAGAAGATGCCTTCTGATAAAGCCATAACCACACTTGTTTTGGCAGGAATCGGTAGTCCTTTGTTTCGTGTTCTGTCTGTCCATTTTGTCCTGTTGATACGAGGATACTTTGTTGTCCAGTGGCTAACTTTTGCCACAATGAAAATTAACACCATATGCAGTGTCTTCAATGCCCATATTTTCTCTGAAGTAGATTGGTACTGCCAGGAGCCGACATGTCTCAAAAAAGAAAAATTTCTAAGTTATTAAAATATTTTAAATGCCATATTCGGTAGATCTCTGAAGGGTTTGAAGATGACTTGTCTAAAACATATCTGCTCAATTTTTAAAACGTATCTAATATGACTACAATTTCTATTGTAATGTCTATAACTACTAACTTTCATTTCTTTATATCCTAATAGTTGGTAATAATGTAAAGTATTTAAAACTAGTAATTATCTTTTTCTTTTCTTTTCTTTCTTTCTTTTTTTTAAACAAGAACCTTAAATCTAATCTCCTTTGCTTAGCCTTTTTCCTAACCCTTGACAACAACTTGTAACCAACCCCCCTAAACAATGAAAATTATCCCAGACCCAAAACCCATTAAAAGAACCAAAAATCCACCTGCCCCACACCACTTCTTTGGCAATGTGGGTGTCATATTCTTAAAATTGCTTCCTGCTGGGTATGGGCGAAGTTTTCTTTATCCTGAAAGAAAAATTTAGGTTAATTGTCAAATTCTAGGAAAGGTAACTATATCCTTCATTATTATCCAGTCTGTGTATAAAGCCAAAGTTCAGGGTTTATCTCAAGTCCTTATTCAAGTAGTCTTTGAGACTGGATCATCTCAGCTAGTCATCTCAAAATTGCTCTGAGCACCTTGTAGTTCAAAGCTGATCTGTAGATGATGTTTGTCCGTTCAGTGATATTATTATTGTCCACGTGGAATTGTTGTTGTTGTGGGGCCCCATCTTCTTCCTGGAGACTTCAGTTGATGTTAGGCCTGGCCATGATTTCCTGCAGAAAACTGATAAGAGACTCGAACACAAAGACATATATATGCAGCTAATTGAAGCCTTTTTTCTAGAATTAGTTAGTACTCTATATGACCATTCATATCTTAACAAAGTTTAAAATGTATATGTATATATTAATCTTGTAAATTTTGATATAAAATTTATACTTTAAGAAAAGTTTAAAGAATCAGAATAGAATCAAAGAGTTGAGATTAGTAATAGAATAGTCCCTTAATTAATTTGGCTTTTGTCCTGTCCCATAGCAGAAAATGGCTCTTTTATTCTGGCACGATACAGGGAGTTTGTATTTTCCTTTTAACAACATGCTTGAGTTTAAAGAAGGAGAGAGCCATTCTCCAACTCCAAAGTCAGCTTTAAATTTTAATTGAACTGGGACTATTAGAAGACCAATAGTGTTAAATGTTTAGAGAAAAGCAGAAACAAACATTTAAGAAGACATAAAATTTTTTAGATAATATATACCCATATGCCGTTTCACTCTGTTTCCTGGGATAGATGATTTGTCCCTTTTCTTCAGTTGTCTCATTTGTCTTGTGTTCTTCAGATTCCTTAACCTTCATCCTCCTAAAAGACAAAAACAAAAACCTTTCCCCAAGACTAATTTTGGGGATGTTCCTTTTTGGCAAGTTACTATCTGATTAAATGAAAAGACATGTGTTACAGGTGCAAGTTAGTTTAAATTGGATGTTCATGCTGGTTGATGAACTATCACCTCCTCTAATTAAGTGGTTTCTCTTGTTCAAATCGAACCTTTATCAATTTTGATGGTATCCACAGCTTATCTTCTCCTGTAGAAACAAAAGCAAAACCTCGTCCCCAAAGTAATACATACCCTGGTTTCCATTCTGAGGTCAGCACATCCTTAATGTATATAGGCTGATTTAATTCTGTAGTTTTTTCTATTATCCAATGTCTCTCTGCAGCTGTTGTTCCTTTCTCATTGGCATTCAGAAAATTCAAAGTTAATAGAGCATTATGCAGTCTATTTCTGGGGTTTTTTGTTACTCCTTTCTGTTTATTTAGCATATCCTTTAGAGTTCTGTTTGATCTTTCTATAACTGCTTGACCTGTAGGATTATGTGGTATACCTGTAATATGCTTTATTTTGTAATAAGCAAAAAACTGTTTCATTTTAACAGAGACATATGATGGAGCATTGTCAGTTTTGATTTGTGCAGGTATACCCATGATGGCCATAACTTCTAGCAAATGAGTGATTACAGAATCAGCTTTTTCAGAACTCAAAGCAGTTGCCCATTGAAATCCTGAATAAGTATAGATAGTGTGGTGTACATATTTCAATTTTCCAAATTCTGCAAAGTGAAACACATCCATCTTCCAGATTTCATTTCTCTGAGTACCCTTTGGGTTACATCCTTCTGGTAATGGTGTTTGATTGTAGAAGGAACAAGTAGGACATTTCTTTACTATTTCTTTGGCTTGTTGCCAGGTTATGGAAAAATACTTTTTTAAACCTTTACTATTGACATGATGTTTTTTATGAAATTCTGAGGCCTCCAGCACATTTCCTATCAATAATTTATCAATCTCATCATTGCCTTGTGCTAAAGGGCCTGGCAGACCAGTATGAGATCAGATATGAGTTATATATAAAGGATGACTCCTTTTCCTGATTGTATCTTGTAATTGAATAAATAGTGAAGTTAATTCTGAAGCATCAGGGATAAATTCTGCAGTCTCAATATGTAATACCACTCTTTCAGCATACTGAGAGTCAGTTACTATGTTGAGAGGTTCTGAAAAATCCATTAATACCAACAGAATAGCATACAATTCTGATTTTTGCACTTTATTATAAGGACTTTGAACCACTTTACGTAAATTTTCTGATTTGTAACCTGCCTTTCCTTGTTTATTGGCATCTGTATAAAATGTACGAACTCCAGATATGGGTTTTTGCCGTACAATTCGAGGTAAGATCCAATCAGCTCTCTTTATAAAATCAATTCTGTTGCTTTTGGGATATTTGCTGTTAATTTCTCCCAAAAAATTACTGCAAGCTCTTTGCCAAGGTTCACTTTCTGTCCATCATTTTTCAATGTCCTCTTTAGTTAAAGGTACGACAATTTCTGCTTGGTCTATTCCTGCTAATTGACGAAGTCTCAATTTTCCTTTCCAAATCAAGTCAGAGATTTTTTTCCCCATAAGTTTTAAATTTTTTATTTTGTTTATTTGGTAAAAATATCCATTCTAATATAATATCTTCCCTCTACATTAATATTCCAGTAGGAGAATGCCTAGAAGGTAAAATAACCAAAATGCAATCCAGCTTTGGATCAATACGATCCACGTGCCCTTCATGTACTTTCTTTTCTACCAAGGCCAATTCTTTCTCAGCTTCAGGTGATAATTCTCTTGGACTATTTAAGTCCTTGTCACCTTCTAAGGTTTTGAACAAATTAGTCAGTTCATCATTTTTTACCCCAACAATAGTTCGTAGATGAGAAATATCTCCAAATAATCTTTGAAAGTCATTAAGAGTCTGTAGTCTATCTCTCCGAATTTGCACCTTTTGGGGTCTAATTTTTTGTAGCTCTATTTTATATCCTAAATAATTAATAGAATCTCCTCTTTGTATTTTTTCAGGAGCAATTTGTAATCCCCAGCAAGGCAAAATTTTCTTTACTTCTTCAAACATTCTTTCTAAAGTATCTGCATTTGAGTCAGCTAGTAAAATATCATCCATATAATGATAAATTATAGATTTAGGAAATTTTTTACGTATCACTTCCAATGGCTGTTGTACAAAATATTGGCACAGAGTTGGGCTATTTAACATTCCCTGTGGGAGGACCCTCCATTGAAATCTTTTAACCGGTTGAGAATTATTATAAGTAGGCACTGTGAAAGCAAATCTTTCTTTGTCTTTTTCTTGTAAGGGTATTGGAAAGAAACAGTCTTTTAAATCAATAACTATGAGAGGCCATCCTTTTGGTAACAGAGTAGGCAAAGGAATTCCAGATTGTAGAGAGCCCATCGGCTGAATTCCTTTGTTAATTGCTCTAAGGTCTGTTACCATTCTCCATTTACCAGATTTCTTTTTAATAACAAATACAGGAGAATTCCAAGGGCTGGTTGATTCTTCAATATGCTGAGCATTTAACTGTTCTTCTACCAGCTCTTCTAAAGCCTGGAGTTTCTCTGTTGTTAAAGGCCATTGCTGAACCCATACAGCCTTGTCTGTTAACCATTTTAAAGGTAGAGCTGTTGGTATTTTTGGAAGATTATCAGTTGTTGTGCCCTGTTCTTGTATAATATGGATGGCTGGTGACCACTCAAAATAATGCCTTCTAATATTTCTCTCAGAAACATGTGCTAGTTTATGATTTGTTTCTGAGATTGGAGGGATTTTAATCTGAGTATTCCATTGTTGCAACAAGTCTCGACCCCACAGGTTCATAGCTATGTTAGCAACATATGGTTTTAATTTTCCTCTCTGTCCTTCTGGACCTATACATTCCAGCCATCTTGCACTCTGTTTCACTCCAGATAATGTCCCAATTCCTAACAGTTGAATGTTTACCTCCTGAAGAGGCCAAGCTGGATGCCAAAATTCTGGTGCAATTATGGTAACGTCCGCACCTGTGTCTACCAGACCAGACAACAAAACACCATTTATTTTTATCGTTAATTTTGGTCTTTGTTCATTAATAGAAGTTTGCCAAAAATTTTTCTTTATGTTTTCTCCTGAATTTTCTATTCTCTCTGTTTCATCATCCTGACCAGCATGATTTATTCCAATAGTCATTTGGTTATTTAATCGCTCAGAGCAGGGATTTCCTCTACAGCTGCAGGAACTGGTTTTGCTATGGGGGCCTGCATGAGGCCCCTCCGGGAGTTTCCCGAAAACTGAGGCAAAGGATTACCCTGTCTGTCCTTTGTTGATCTACATTCATTGGTCCAGTGTTTTCCCTTACCACACCTTCTGCATACTCCAGAAGGAAGGGGCATTCTGTTGCCATTGTTCCTTGAAGAAACATTGATTCTAGGAATGACCTGTTTACAGTCCCTTTTAAAATGTCCTTGCTTTCCACACCCAAAACATCTAACACTCCTCAAACCTTTTGAAATTACTTCTCCTACCCACGTATCATCATGCTCATCAACCTCAACATTAATTGTTTCTCTAATCCAATCTTCCAAAGGTGCAGATCTTGCCTTTAATGGCCTGATTATTCTTTTACATGCTGCATTCACATTCTCAAATGCCAAAGCTTCAATTATTGCCTTACTAGCTTCTGATCCTGAGACCATTCTGTTTACTGCTGAAGCCAGTCTTTCTAAAAAATTTGTGAAAGATTCTTTTGGGCCTTGCATAACCTTTGTGAATGACTCAGGTTTTTTTTCCTGGTTCCTCAACTCTGTCCCATGCATTCAAGGCTGCCATTCGACATAAAATTAGGGTTTGAACATCACATAAACATTGTGTTTGTATTGAAGCATATTGGCCTTCTCCAATAAGCTGATCCTGACAAACTTGTATTCCTTTATCCCTCCATTGTTTTTCTACGTTTCTAGCTTCCTCCTTAAACCACGTTAGAAATTGAAGTCTCTGGCTGGGTTCCAGAACAGCTTGTGCAAGGTCCCGCCAGTCCTGTGGTATAATCCTATTATATGTTGACCAAGAGTTTAACATTTGCTTTACATATGGGGAATGCATGCCATAAGATACTATTGCCTCCTTAAACCTTTTAAAATCCATCAGTTCAATTGGAGCCCAAATATTTTGTGTAGCCATTTGATCAGGCATCTGCTGTACGGTTACAGGATAAATTAAGGGTGACTGTGTGAAAACAGGCTTTCTTTCTGTAACCTTATGATCCAAACTTGAACCAACTTCACTGTTAATTTCTCCTTTCTGAATTTTTACAGGTTTAACATGTTTTTCTAAAGCTGTTATCCTGGCACTTAAATTGACTATCTTTTTAAATAGTAAAATGAGAATAAGCATGGTGATAAACTGCATAATTCCCATAATACTAATCTTTTCATATAGTTGTTCCATTGTCAGACTGCCTAAAATTTCAAACAAAACCCATTCTTCCAATGTACACAGGAAACCCATTTTTTTTTAATGTGGAAAAAAATTGTCTTTTAAATAGTTTCCTTTATGACTTACCAAATCTGCGTAGAACAGTAGAAATCCCAGCGAATTTCAAAAGAGCCACCTAGTTTCCTAGGTGTGAATCCAGAGAGAGAGAGAGAGAGAGAGAGAGAGAGAGAGAGAGAGAGAGAGAGAGAAACAGAGAGACAGAGAGAAAGCAAAAGCGAAAGTGAAAGTGAAAGTGAAAGCGTAGCTGGCTAAAGCTTAAATCCAGCCACTTGTTCCCTCTTGAGCCGAGTCAAGGCTTGGCTTTACAGGCAGGGGCCCTGTTTAGCAGGGCAGGCCTGAGCTGTTTGTAGCACTGGCTTTAAGCAAGCAGCTCACAGTCCGGCCTGAGCCCAAGCAGACCTGGGCCGGGGCTAGGGAGCCGGCTGCTCCGGCTAGGGAGCCGACCCCAAGCAGTTTTTAATGGATTCTTGTCACGTTGGGCGCCAGATTTAGATGTAACCAATCGTCTTATTAAAATAAGAAACACAGAGCCAATGTAAAAGAGAAAGCCGAGAGGTCAGAGCTCAGAGATAAAATCTTACCTCTTGCAGTGCTCCTAACTTCCCTGAGAGAGAGCTACTTCCTGTTTGTCTGTGTTTAAATAGTCTTTCTGTTCTGCTTTCTCATTGGTTCTAAACCCAACCACATGACTGCCTCATCACTGCCTGTAAGTACCGCCCTCCAGGTCTTAAAGGCATATGTCTCCAATACTGGCTGTATCCCTGAACACACAGAAATCTACCTAGCTCTTCTAACCATCACGCTCTTGCTATGGCTCTAATAGCTCTGACCCCATGGCAACTTTATTTATTAACATAAAATTAAAATCGCATTTCAGTACAAATAAAATATCACCATACTCCTAACAATAATTGAGAGGGTGCCTGAACTTACCTTCCCCTAAAATCAGATTAGTGATTACCCTAATTGTCATAATAATTCCTTAACTGCTCTGAATCTCATCCTTATATTTGTGGATAAGTGCAAGTACCTCTACTAACCAAAGAAATTACTCTTTACAGTAAATAGTGACTGTCTTAGTTAGGGTTTCTTTTGCTGTGAAGAGACACCATGATCATAGAAAATCTTATAAAGGAAAACATTTAATTGAGGCTAGTTTATAGTTCAGAGGCTTAGTCCATTATCATCATGGTAGGTGACATACAGGCAGACATGTTACCAGGCAATAGGAAGTGAAGTGTTTCACTGGGCATAGCTTGATCCCAAGAGACATCAAAGCCCACCTCCACAATGATACACTTCCTCCAACAAGGCCATAACTACTCCAACAAATCTATACCTCCTAATAGTGCTACTACCTATGGGGGACATTTTCTTTCAAACCACCACATTACACTACTTGGCCCCCATACCCTTGTAGCCATATGATAATGCAAAAATGCATTCAGTCCAAATTCAAGAGTCCCCATAGTTTACAACCATCTCAAACTTATTTAAAAGTCTAAAGTTCAAAGTCTCTTCTGAGATTGACACAATATCTTAACTATAATCCCCTGTAAAATCAAAATATAAAAGCAGATCACATACTTCCAACATATAATGGCATAGGATATACATTTCCATTCCAAAATGTAGGGAAGCAACCATAATCAGGAAACACTGATAATTTCCTTAGTTGTGCAAGAAGATTCCATAACCCCTTTCTTCTATTCTTGACTCTAAAGTCAGAACCACACAACCACATGGCTGAAGTTCCCAAGTTCTGTTGTTTGTGAAGGCAGGAAAATGTCACTCTCATTCAATTAAATCTTTACCAGCTTTCTGTTTACAATGGTTTCCTTCACTGCCTATGCTTGGCTGTTCTGGGACTTGCTCTGCAGATCAAGATGGTCACAACTCAAAGGTATATCTGACTCTGATTCCCGAGTGGGTTATAGGCATGTACCACCATGCCTAGATCTAAGCTTTGCCTTAATTCCTTTTTCACAAGTTAGATACTTAGCTGGGTAAGAGCTTGCCCTGAGGTCACTGTAGGCAGAAGTTTCTGTCCCGCCAGCAACTCCCAAACACCTGGCATCTGCTTCTCAAATAATTGACTCAGAAGCTTAATATTGCTTATAGATGCTCAGCCGGTACCTCAGGCTTATTACTGACTAGCTCTTATACTTACATTAACCTATAATTCTTATCTATGTTTAACCACATGGTTTGGTATCTTTTCTCAGTGCTAATTTCTCATCCTTCTTCCTCTGCATCTGGCTGGTGACTCCTGACTCCATCCTTTCTCTTCTCAAAATTCTGCTAGTCTGTCTTTTTAGCAGCTGTTGCCCCTTTCTCAGATGCCAAACAATTCAAAGATAACAAAATAACATACAGTATGCAGACTCTGTGTATTTTCCATCTTTACATGGCTTTTTTGTATTACTTTACTCCCTTTTTAAGGACTTTATTACTTTAAAACTATGTATTTCTTTTTTATGACTGTCTATAATTCCTCTTTATTCCCCCAAGCCTACATATATTTTCAAAAACACTATAAACCATTTAATGGTTTTTTTGTCTGAATCTGTCTTTACTGCATATCTCTATTGTTTTCTGACCACATGAGCATTTAATTTGCTAAGCAGATGTGACTAGGAATAAAGCTGTGGCTTTGGTGGCTAGCTTCGCCCCATTCCTTAGTTCCTTGAGAAGGTTGTCTCATGGCAGAGGTACATTTACCACCAGCTCTGAAAGCCATATTACTGCTTCAACTTTGAGAAGTTTTTGGGTCCTCACTGCCCCCAAGTAGTGTGCCACCCACTGCTCATGAACTCCATTTAAGTGCTTGGTAGCAGAGCCCCTTAAAACAGACATGCAGTTTTTGCCACTAATGTTGAGTCAGGAAGCCATCTCTGCTTGCTGTTAGCAAATAGAATCTTTTCTCAGTGTGACATGCTCATCTTGCTTCCTCTGTCTGGTTAGTGATTCCTGACTCCACCCTTCTTCTTGCTGTAGTGTTCTTAGTCTGGTCACTTCACCTATACTTCCTGCCTGGCTACTGGCCAATCAGCAGTTTATAAACCTGTAGTTTAAGTTTGGGCTCGCAGCCACTCAGACTTGAAACACACAGAGACTTATGAACTGTATGGCTTCTTGCCATTTATTTCTTATCTCTTAAATTAACCCATTTTTATTAATCTTGAAGTTGCCACATGGCTTGTGGCTTACCAGCACTTTACATCTTACTTCTCATGGTGGTGGCAGATGACAGCATCTCCTGACTCAGCCTTCCACTTCCCAGAATTCTCTTCTCTGCTTATCCTGCCTATACTCTACTTCTTGCCTGGCTACTGGCCAATCAGTGTTTTATTTATCAATCAATCAGAGCAACACATTCACAGTATACAGAAAGACATCCCCAGCTTAAATCAATTAGAGTGACAAATCTTTATAGTGTACAAGAGCATTATCCCACAGCAGGTCACTACTCTCTTTATTCCATTAATTAGTCCGTTTATCTTATTGAACACAGGATTTAGCTCCATTCCATTTTCTGGTGATCCTTTTCTCTTCAAATTGCTGTACATTTTGTCTTTTTCCTTGCTCAGCTTGTTACTTTTCATTATAAATATTCCTTAGAGTTAACACTAACAACCACATGACATCATCTATACTAGGCTCTATTGAGAGTTTTTCTGCCATTGGAATTAATCCAAATGCTTCATTTAGCCTCAGGCAGACTTTTTGACAAGGGCAAAAAGCAACCACATTCTTCACAAAAATATCACAAGAATGATCACTAGGAAACACACTAAAATTCTTCTTCTCTGAAACCTTTGAGGCAGGCCCACACAGTTCATCAAATCATACCCAGTACCACTGCATTTAAAGTGTTCAACTGCTTTTCTAATCCACAGTATCAAGGTCCATATTCATTCATTCAAACAAAAGCATAGTCAGACCTATCAAAGTAATGCCACAGTCCATGGTAACCAACTTCTGTCTTAACTAGGGTTTTTGTGCTGTGAAGGGAAACCATGACCATGGCAACTCTTATTTTTTAATCGAGAAATTTCTTTTCATTTATTTTACACACCAATCAAAGATCCCCCTCTTTTCTACTCCCAAGCCCCCAGCCTCCATCTCCCAACCCACCCCTCACTACCCTCCACAAGAAGGCAAGGCCTCCCATGGGGAAGCACATCCAGTAGAGGCAATTCCAAGCCCTTCCCCCTGCCTCAAGGCTGCACGAGGTATTCTATCATAGGCAGTGGGCTCCAAAAAGCCCTCTCAGGCTACAGGGATGGGTTCTGATTCTATATCAGGGGGTTCCCCAAGCAAATCAAGCTACACAATTGTCTAGTCATGCAGACGGTCTAGTCCAGTCCCATGCAGGCTCCACAGCCATTGATCCAACTTTCATGAGACCATGTCCACTCTTAGAAGGAAAACATTTAATTGGAGTTTCTGGTTTATAGTTCAGAGGTTTAGTCCATTATAATCATGGTTGGTTGCTTGCAGGCAGACAAGTTGTTGGAGAAAGAACTGCGAGTTCTTCATCTTGATCTACGAGCAACAGAAAGTGGGCTATTTCACTGAGCATAGCTTGAGCATCGGAGACCTCAAAGCCCATCCCTCTGTCACATACTTCCTCCAGTAAGGCTATACCTACTCCAACAAAGCCACAACTTTTAATAGAGCCACTCCCTATGGGGGCCATTTTATTTCAAACCACCAAAGAGACCATCACAGAATACTACAACTGGACATAATTCAAAGATCAATGGATTGTCAGGATCCCAGGCTTAGTGGATACATGTGTAGAATAATTCTTGCATTGACAGCTAAAGGAACAGTTCAGAAGACAGGGTGAAAAGATTGTAAGAGCCAATATACCAGGAAGTCTGCTGTCTCAGTGCATCTCTTAGACAGGGCTGAATAAACAAGACCTGAACAATGACAAAACAGATAAACATGCTAACTAATGTGGAAGGGAGATAGATATCTCATAAGGCACCAACCCTACACCTGCAGAAAACTTATAACTGCTAAAAGGGGGAATATTAGTCTTTCCCAGGGATGAATGACCCAATTGGTTACAGAATACAAAGTGGTCAGCACTAACACAACAAAACAACAAAAATGAACTCACTTAGGTTATATCATGTTTCTCTCTGCCTCTCAATTAAAGAAGGGCAGTCAATAGAAGGGGTTATAGGGAGGGGACATGGCAGGGCTTGGAGGGAGGAAAGGGAAGGTGGAAATGATATAATTATATGTTAATTAGAAATGGAAAAAATAATAAAAGAAAGGAAACTGGTCATAGGAATAATGGATACATAAGTGAAAAAAATGGAGTCAAACTCAGTCTGAGGATATTTAGCTCAATAGAAGGATCTTTACATATGTTTATGATATCTGGAGTTTGATCCTTAGCACTATATAAAACATCAGCAAATGACCAGAAAAATGAAGAAGAAAAAAAAAGTAAGCAAAAAGCCATCAGATTCACTATAATCACTGGTTCTCAGGAGTAAATCACTACTAACCATATGGCTTTACTTTTGTTTAACATTACTAGTTTCAGATAGAACCCTACTAGGAACTCCGATTATATAGCTTTTCTTCGTGCAAACCTTAATTTACTAATTCATCAGGTATATGCTTTTCCTTTTCTGTATGGATATAATTGGAGTGTCCTCAATTCCTGTTCAGGCCTGCAGCTGCTCAGACCCAAGTAAACACACAGAAACTCATATTACTTATAAACTGTATGGCTGTGGCAGGCTTCTTGCCATCTAGTTCTTATATCTTAAATTGACCCATTTCTATTAATCTATAAGTTGTCACATGGCTTGTGGCTTCCCAGTACTTTACATCTTGCCTCTCATGGTGGCAGTGGCTGGCAGTGTCTCCTGACTCATCCTTCCACTTTTCTCCTTCCTCTCTCTTGAGTTGGAATGTCCTGCCTAACCTTATTCTGCCTCATTACTGGCCAAACAGCACTATTTATCAACCAAGCAGAGCAACACATATTTACAGCAAACAGAACAACATCCCACAGCACTAGTAGAACAGGACCCCTCTCTGGAAAGATGTTTGGAAATCCTGGGGAGAAACTAGTTAAGAAGAAGTGGAATTGTTATGAGCTGCCCAAATTTGAGAAGAATTTTTATCAAGAACACCCTGATTTTGCAGGGCGTCCATCTCTCCTCATTTTTCTGGTAAGTTCATCATATCTTCTTCTGGTTTCAACAAAAACAATGGTTTTATTCTCCTTCTCACTCATGATCTCTTCCATTAGATGAATAAGTTTTTCATCCCTTTCTACATCATGACTCACATCCACCATCTGAAGAATGTTATGGTTTGCACTCAGTTATAGTGCACCAATATTGATATGAATATAGTCTTTCAGGAAATCTTCAGCAAGCTGTCTTACTTCTTTTGGCCAAGTTGCACGCCACATTAGGGTTTGTCTATCAGGTCTTATTTGATGGACATTTTTCCATTTTGGGGGTTCAATTCCCATTTCGAGCATTCTATCAGCTTCATCAAGGACAAGGTAAGTTATTCTCCTCAGGTTGCTTTTCCCATACTCTAGAAGTCAATCAGTCTTCCAGGTGCTGCAATACAGATTTATATACCTCTTTCCAAATCACAAACCTGTGGTCCCTTGGTAGCACCACCATAGATCCAAGTAGACTTCAAGAAACAAGCTCTACAGTATTCAGCAGCAACTTGCTGCACTTGCTGGGCCAGTTCTCAAGTTGGTGCCAGCACCAAGCAAATAGGCCCATCAACCCTCTCTAGGAATGGCTGATGATTTATGTGGACTACATGCTGCTTTGATAAAAGCATAGACCCACTGCTTCTGAGAGTTGATGGTACATATGTAAGATAAGACAAATAAAGTAAATAAATTAATAACCACTGGGTATATTTTTTGCGAACAGTACTTTTTTCTAACTCCTTTTTACATATGAGAATTGTTTACACTTAATAATATTCTTTCCATATTTTTTCTACTAATAGGATTTCATTTCTATTTAATACTGGACTTTATACACACATGTACACATACACACAACTATTAGAAAACTATTAATGCTTCCGTTTTATAAACAAAATAGGTGATGCACCAAATGTAGGACACCTAAGAACTTCCCAGTTAATATGTATAAAAGATAACCCTTAATATGACACTAATTCAGATTTCAAGGAACACAATCTACTGTAGAGGTTATATAATTCTCTAAACAAACAGAATGCCAAAAGTGTGTTTTTCAGTTTAATGGAAAGAATGAGAAAAAAAAATGATACATGTCTGGTCAGCAAAGCAACTAGATAGCATTGACTTCTCAGCATGCTGCTTTTAGTAAGCAATATAGTATTTTTATTAAGATGATTATTGTCACCTTTTCTTTTCCTCCAAGTACAAGGCATAAAGGAGAATTTAGAGCCTTTCATTAGGCTTATGTAGTAAATGGAATCTGATATTCTTGGTTTTTCCTAACAGAATCATAAATAATTTAAACACAAATGGCTATTGTTACAAAAATCTCTCATATAACAACCTATTCAGAGTTCTCAAAGTCAATTATCATTTTAGGCAAGGTTTATTAGAATATAAAGTAAGCCGGGCGTTGGTGGCGCACGCCTTTAATCCCAGCACTCGGGAGGCAGAGGCAGGCGGATCTCTGTGAGTTCAAGGCCAGCCTGGGCTACCAAGTGAGTTCCAGGAAAGGCGCAAAGCTACACAGAGAAACCGTGTCTCGAAAAAACCAAAAAAAAAAAAAAAAAAAAAAAAAAAAAAAAAAAAAAAAAAAAAAAAAAGAATATAAAGTAAAACCAAAGAAGAAAATATTTCTTTATTTTTAATTCAGGCAGATACTAAAAGACAGATGCTCTGTGACATAGTCTCTACTTTATAACTAGCTATGGAAAGTAACTGGAGTCAATGGATAAATGTGGGACTATAATGTGACCTCATTATTGTATTCCTGTACTTACTAACACAGATAATTTTTGCTTCTTAAAGAATTTAAAATATTTAAATTAGGCTTTAATCTGGAAGTGAGCTTTTTCTGGAAGAGGTATATAATGCAATATTCAGAGGTAGGAATATCTGACCTTTATATGATCTAGAGTTAAAAATATATTATTTTTTGCTATTGACTATTGAGACTATTCATTAGAATTTCATGATAAAATATATGTAATGGCATACTTGCATCATTCCTTCCCACTCAGGTGGTAAGAGTATTAAATCCTTCATATATTTTTTCTTAGAATCTATAATTAAATAAAAAACATTATGACCTTCATAAAGTAATATTTCCTTCTCAGTTATGTCAGTGGAAACATACACACACACACACACACACACACACACACACACACACACACACCAAAAATAACAAGAAAACCACCAAAAAAACAGATGACTTATTATACACTAAATGTGAAAGCACTGACCTGACCATATCTGAGTGATTAATTACCCCTGTCTAATCTGCATTTCCATTCAATATCACAGTAGAAATATCCTTAGCACATAAAGTCTCATATGTATATAATCTTCTGGTGGAAAGAACAAGGTAAAGGTGGTTTATTAGCAAGTTAAACTGACAGTGTCTCATTTGACAACCTTGTATTGTAATGAATTAAGTATATAATGACAAAGTGCAAAAAAATGCTAGGGTCCTAGTGACTGAAACTGACTTGTATTTAGCTTTGAATTCTAGCACTGATACAAAAGAGTCTGACTTGACTATTGATTGACTATCAAGATAAATGGTTCTGAGGTTCTTATGACAAGAAGTACTAATAGCATTAAATATACATTAAAAGTCAACATTATCGCCGGGCAGTGGTGGCGCTTGCCTTTAATCCCAGCACTTGGGAGGCAGAGCCAGGCGGATCTCTGTGAGTTCAAGGCCAGTGTGGGCTATAGAGTGAGTTACAGGAAAGGCGCAAAGCTTACACTGAGAAACCCTGTCTCAAAAAACCAAAAAAAAAAAAAAAAAAAAAAAAAGTGATCATTATCTAGGAAAATTAGTTAAGAATAAGTTCCACATAAGTTTTATTAAACATGTAGTCTTATATAAATTACTTTAGCAATGTTTCACTTTTTTAATACTTTGTTTTGATTTTAAGATGGAGTCTTGTGATATCTTTTATTTTGGTTTCAGACTGATAGATTCAAGTAATGTTCCTACTCTAGTATACTGAATGACTAAGAGTATTAGCATGATCCATTCCATGAGACTTAAAACAAGTTTTTTGAATTTTCTGAATTAAAATTGCCTTGTTTTTATAAGATAAATAATCATCCCAGAGTGTCTTGTTCATTCTTCATACGATATAATTATGGTTTAAATGTGTTTCTCAAAAATTTGCATGTTGAACACTTAAATCACAAGTTAGTGAGATAATGTTTCTGCAGGGTAGATGTTTGCTAATACTTAGCAATATCTGAACATTGTGTATCTGAGCTTAATCATGGAACTTTTGACTTTAGAGGAAGAGTGGAGAACTTATGTGACACACTTCCATTCTTTGCCCAAATGATGCCTTCAGTGTGTTTTGCTGTATAAAGTTCTTCACCATATGTAGACTCTATTTCAAGAATCCATTTCAGCACTTGACTCAGAAGTTGGATACAATAAAATAAATCAATAATTATATATATATATATAATTTTAATTTTTATTGTCAATTTCATACATGTATGCGTCAACTCCAGTACATTTTCTTCAACTCTCATTCATGTTCTATCCCACTGAAACTCTTTTTTCTTCCAAACAAACTACCTCCAACTTAGATGTCTTTTGTTTATACCCACTGAGTTTTATCAATACAGGAATGGAGCAGGAGACTTAAAAGTTCTTATTAATAAAATCAAACCCAAGGCCAGTTATTGGAGTGAACACTGGAAGATCAGAGAGACAGAACAAACCACAGCTACCTCACCTTGCCGGATCCTCAGCTGGTCTTGTCTCCTCAGACTGGAGGCCTCTGAGTCCTCATCCAGAATGGGTCTCAGCTGAATTGCTGCTCTAAAGCCTGAAAGCTTAACCAGCCGAATGCTTAACCAGCCAAAAGCTTCTGGTTTCTGGTCCTCACAACTTATATATCTTTCCTTTCTACCATCACTCCCTGGGATTAAAGGCTCGCTTTCTGAGATTAAAGGCGTGAGTCACCATGCTTGGCTGTATCCTTGAACACATGGATTTCTGCCTCTGGAATGTTAGGATTAAAGGTATGTGCTATTACTGCCTACCTTAAGTATCTAGTGGCTTTTCTCTTCTCTGACCCCAGATAAGTTTATTAAGGTACACAATATTTTGGGGAACACAGTACCACCACACAGGAATACCAGAGCATGATAGGTAGATTATTTATGGGAACACAGTTAACACACCAGTGGTTACATAACTGCCCCCCATTACCACTAATATCTATTTTGTGACCAGAATATATTGTTGCATATGGTTCCTCTCCATTCTCTTATTCTTACATTATTTTCACAGCCTGTACTACAATGTTTCATGAGCCTTTGGAGAGTGGAGTGGTAGATGATGTAGAGGTACTATGTAAGGACAAGTAGTCCACAGGCACTTATTCTTCATATTAAGATAACCTGTGAGTCTCTGCATTAACTCTTGCCAAATGCTAAAAGAAACTTCACTGATATAAGCTGCAAGTACCACTAATCTATGGTTATAAACGTCAATATTGAGAAGATAGTTTTTTTTTTTTTTTTTAGACAGGGTTTCTCTGTGTAGCTTTGCGCCTTTCCTGGAACTCACTTGGTAGCCCAGGCTGGCCTCGAACTCACAGAGATCCGCCTGCCTCTGCCTCCCGAGTGCTGGGATTAAAGGCGTGCGCCACCACCGCCCGGCGAGAAGTTAGTTTTTAACCATGTCCATTTAGCAAAACAACAGTCATGAGTTCCTCAATAGTGGTTATTACCTCCTCAAACATGGATTCTTACATCATGCTTCTCATGGTGGCTGGCCGCCTTTCTCTCTCTGTCTACCTTCCTGTTCCCCCAATTCTCCTCTCTGCTAGTCCTGCCTATACTTCCTGCCTGTCTACTGGCCAATCAGCATTTTATTTATCAATGAATCATAGCAATACATTCACAGCATAGAGAACATCCCACAGCAAGGAATGACCCAATAGAGACTTCCAATTTAGACACAATTTAGCATGATTATAGGTTTACAATATCATGCACAATATCCCTTCACAATGTGTTGTATAAAATTATATTTGTCCTGAGAAAGAACAAAGTATATCAACATACATAAATACAAAAGTGGCATAATGACATCCATTACCTTGCATATTTCCTTGTGTAGTTGGCCAAGGAGGTCCCATAAATATCCTTTAAACAGTCCAGACTGATATTAGGACAGATAGTCACTCTCTGAAAACTGACAGTTGGGCCCAATTGCTAAGAACAACATCCACAAAGCTCATTAAATGTAGAAAGGTTGAGTTGGTGCTTGCATGGTGCCTTATCCCTACTTTCTAGTATCTTTGGCACAGGGAGGTACTCTGCAGGATATTAGATGAGAAACCTGGATACCAATCCAGCCACAAAACCCTCAATCTATAATATGCCTTGCTTGCAAGATGTGATGGGTGGGACAATGGTAGTACAGAACATGTGGAAGTGGCTAACCAACATCTGGTTTAACTTGAGGTAGAAACTACAAAAGTCCATGCCCTACACTTGATGGCCAGGAACAAGATACTGGATAGCACAGAGACCTAGTGGAGAACCAGCCATGACTGGGAAAAGATCAATGATATGATTCCAGATGACAGTCTGCTATACTCATAGATAGATATCTTGTATAGTCATCGTCACAAGCAGCATATGGCAGCAGGTGCAGAGACCCATAGCCAGACACTATACAGAGAGAGTGAGAAGTATAGGCGGGACCAGCAGAGAAGGCTGAGAAAGAGATGCGGCCAGCCACTGTGAGAAGCATGATGTAAGACACCAGTAAGCCACAAGTCATGTGGAAGGTATAGATTTATGGAAATGGGTTAATTAATTTAATATATAAGAACAGATAGCAAGAAGCCTGCCATGGCCATACAGTTTATAAGTAATATAAGTCTCTGTGTGCTTACTTGCGGGATGCTAGTGGGAAAGATTTGTCCCAACTGCCAGCAGGCCAGGACACAGGAAAACTTCAGCTACAATTCCCTTCAGAGCTCTGGGATCCCCCCAGAAGTTCGGGAAGAAAGATTATAGGAGTCAGAGGGGATGAAGAATATTAGGAGAATATGGCCCACTGAATCAACTAAGCAGGCCTCATATGGGTTCTCTGAGACTGAAGCAGCAAGAACGGGGCCTGCAGGGGACTTCAATAGGTCCTCTGTATATATGTTATGGATATTAGCTTGGTGGTTTTGTGGGATTCCTAATAGTGTCTGACTCTTTTGCCTACAATTGGGAGTGTCTTCTTCCTATTGCATTTCCTTGTACAGCCTCGATATGAGGGGTTTTGCCTTGTCTTGTGTTTTGTTTTGGGGTGTTTGGTTGTTGTCTCTTGGAGGCCTGATCTTTTCTGAAAGGAAACCGAGTGGGGGATGGATCTGGAGGAAGAAGTGTGGTGGAAGCAAGCAGGGAAAAGTAGAAGAAGGAGAAAGTGTGGTCCGAATGTATTGTATGAGATAATAGTCTATTTTCAAGAAAAAAATAATCAGAAGGGGAAAATTTCAAATGACACAGTGATTTTTAAAAACAGAAAATAAGAATTTATATTTCATTGCCTTTAGATGAGAACTAGACAGAAAGCTACCTTGGAGTTGGAATGGTTTATACAAATTTTTACTGTTTAAAATTATGTTAAGTCTACTTATTTGTTTACTATGCATTCAAATAGGTAGTACTGTGAACTGTAACATGAATCTTAAATGGTCTTATTAATAAAAACAAATCCAGTGCCAGTTACTGGGGTGAATGCTGGAAGATCAGAGAAGCAGAACAAGCCACAGCCGCCTCACCTTGCCAATTCCTCAGCTGATCTTCTTTCCTCAGACTGGAAGCCTCTGAGTCCTCATCCAGAATGAATCTCAGCTGAACTGCTGCTAAAAGCCTGAAAGCTTAAAAGCCTCTAGTTCCTGATCCTCACACCTCATATACCTTTTTACTCCCTGTCATCACTCCCTGAGATTAAAGGCATGTGTCACTATTCCTGGCTGTTTCCAGTGTGGCTTTGAACTCACAGAGATCCATGCAGATCTCTACCTCTGGAATGCTAGGATTAAAGGCATGTGCTACCACTGCCTATCCTCTATGTTTAATATTATGGCTGTTCTCTTCTCTGAAACCCAGATAAGTTTATTGGGGTGCACAATATATCAACCACAGTGAACTATTTGAAAGATATGTTTATATTGGTCAAATTTCTAATGAAAAAGTTTCTCAATCTCATTAAAATCTCAAAAATATAGCAATAAAATTAAATTCATCTATTTACCTACTCATTCCTTATGAAGAATGAATTGAGAATCAATGTGTAATTGTGCTTTAATGCATATAACTATTGTACAGAGTGCTAACCTAGTTAACTGCCCAATATGTATTTGATGGATCAGTCAGTGGTAGCAGTTAGCAGTTCTTTGCATACAACTTCATTTCCAACAAGATTAGATTGAATTAATTGCTTTTTGTTTAATAGCAATCTATCATCACTCACTGACTATGTGGCTGAGTAAACTGCCTAACCTTTTTTATTTCAGTTCTTCAAATCTCAGATCTGTCCCTGGTCTATAGGCAGGCTTCTGGAACCCGGTGCCTGTGGTGTGACATCTTGCACAGCCTTGGTGTAGTGGGAATGGGCTTGGACCTGCCTAGGCTCAGTGTGCTGGGCTCTGCTGACTCCCCATGGGAGACCTTGATTTGGGGGATGTGGGGATGTGGGGTGGCTTGGGAAAGAGGGCTGGGAGGTGGAAGGAGGGAGGAGGGGTATCTGTGGATAGTATGTGGAGTAAGAAGAAAATTTCTTAATAAAGAAAAATGAAAGAAAATGAAGAACATATTTTCTATGTCTGATTGACAGATTGTGTCATAATGCAAATAGAGTGAATAGTGTCTGAAAATAGTGTGAGACAAAAAAAGTCCAATCATATACAAAGAGAATGACATGCAGATAATTATATTTGTGAAAAGAATACTTACTACTGCTGTTCATTAAGTATTAATAAAATATATGAAAAGCAGTATATTTTAAACTAAAAGATTTCTGAAATCTTTAATTGAATAGAAAGGGGAATATTCAATTCAAATATATAAAATATATGAATATATTCCAGTAGAAGATACACATTTTATAGTTACTAAGACATTTATGTTATACTGAAAATGAAATATTAGTTTTCAAATTAAGTAAAATTACTTTAATAATTGTAATAACAAAATAGATGACAATGCTTAAAATGACAATTATCTTTTAAGAAAGAAATGGAAAAGTACATTAAAAGTTTACCCTTGCCTACAGGTTTCGTTTAAAAAATGCATTTAGGAGGTCTGATAATAATCAACCTTCAAGGTAAAATTGGAACTGAAAGCATTTTTACTTCATTTCAATCTTATCTATGAAGGTCATCATTTTTTGTTCTAATGCATTTAGCTAACAACAGAAAAGAAAAGGGAGTCTTCACAATGCTACTTCAATATATTCTGTGATTCCAATTAATTTGCTTCACCTATACTTTTGCCTGTAACAAAACTCTCTTCCTTTGAGGATTTTGACCTAGAAGCCATTCTGAAAACAAAATGTTTTTTTGCTAATCTTTTTAAATAAAGATAAACTTTTGATAGTCTCGTCTAGATTTCTACCTACCTAAGAAAATTCAAATTTTTGTTTTTGAATAAACTAATATGAAAATAGTGAAGTAAAATAATTTTCTAGAGAGACAAAAAATAGGAGAGTGATAATTAGAAGCAAGTTGTAAAAAAAGAAAGAAATTGAAGTGCATATTAATGTAGTATGTGGTTTAGGCTTTAAAAAGCAAATGGAATATTCAATTTATTGCCTGTCAAATAAGAATATATACATTAACAATAGTGTTGGTAGTAAAGTCAGGAGCATTATATTAGTCAGAGAGGCCGGAAGTTGGAATATATTTGGCAAATCAATTAAATCACTTCATTACATTAGCACATTGATTTGAAAAGCCAGTATGACAAAGAGATTTGTTTCCAAAATAGCTAAAAATAATGATATTTTAAGAAGTAAAATATACAAAATAATGAAGAAATATATCAATTATGGCTCAAACATTAAAACTAATGAGTATCTATCTACCTAGACCTATTATACATCAAAGATACTTTATGGTTTGTTCATTGTCTCTATTATCTGAACAACTGTGGTTGTTATCACTATCTTGACATTGTGCTGGACATCATCATCAGTGAAGAAATATAGAAAACAAGTTAATGGGAATTTGAAAAGGTGTTATGATTCTGTGGAAGGGAAGCTTCAAATAATTATAAATGCCCAATAGATATAGAAAAACTTTCAGCAATCTGACCTGTTATAGTCAGTATATACAACTATATTTTAATGTTTTGTTTATTAAAAAAACTTTTATTCATTTTACATACCAACCACAGAACCCCTTCTCCTCTCTCCTCCTGCCCCTCACAGCCTTCTCCCCATCTCTCAAAAAGGTAAGGCCTCCCATGGGGAGTCAGCAAAGCCTGGTACACTCAGGTGAGAAAGAACCAAGTACCTCCCCCCTGCATCAAGGCTGTGCAAGTTGTACCACCATAGGTAATGGGATCCCAAAAGCCCACTCATGCACCAGGGATAAATCATGGTCCACTGCCATGGGGCCAACGAGAACGTCAAGGTACACAACTGTCTTGCTTATGCAGAAGACCTAATCCAGTCCCATGGAGGCTCCACAGCTGTTGATCTAAAGTTCATGAGTTCCCACTAGCATGGTTTGGTTGTCTCTGTAGGTTTCCCTATCATGATCTTGATGCCCCTTGCTTATAGAATCCCTCTTCTCTCTTCACCTAGACTCTTGGAACTCGGCCTGGTGCTTGGCTTTGAACCTCTACATCTGCTTCAATCATTTACTGGATGAAGGCTCTATGATGACAGTTAGGGTGTTCGCCAATCTGATTGCCAGGGTAAGCCAGCTCAGGCACCCTCTCCACTATTGCTAGTAGTCTAAGCTGGGGTCATCTTTGTGGAATCCTAGAAACTTCCCTAACATCAGGTTTCTCCCTATCCCCATGATGTCTCCCTCTGTTAAGTTATCTCTTTCATTCTTCTCCAAATTTGTCCCTGTTCCAGCTTGACCATCCTCTGATGACCAAGAGTTTTTAGTTATGTGTTATCTCTTTTTGATGAATAAAGACTTATTTAAAGGCATTTTAAGATGAATTGTAGACCCCACCAAATAAAAATATCATAACAGACTTACTGTTTGCTTTTGCAATTTAATACTCATTTGCTACTGTTATAACATTAAATTCTCGTTGTCAAAGTATAGACAGCAAAATGGCTTCATAGTAACTGAAAAATAGTGATTGTAAAAATTAATTATAAAACACAAAATTTGTCTCTCTATAGCTGATTATTTCACTAAAAATTGTAACCAACAGGTCTACTCATGTTACCAAAAATGATAACAATTCATTGTTAGGGTTATTAATATTACATTTTATATGTGTATTATTTTTCTTATCCATTTGTAATCCACCCCAGAAGAGAAAATACTGTTCTTTACTGGTCCATTATTTGCCTTTATAGCCTATTATAGCAATATTATTGTTTGAAATAACAAAATTTAAATATTATGGTAGACAGACAATATACATGATAAGGGAATGAAACAAAGATACCATGTGGTTATATACACACAAGTATAAACATTCACAAGTAAACAAAGAATAGAGTAAATATTTATGATGATTACAGTGATTTCTATAACTGGAGACGTGATTGTAAATGATAACTGTAATTTACATTTTCTACTACAAATTCTGTAATGTCTTTACCTGCTTGGATTAACAAAATTTCATTTCTGAAGAATCTAGCTCATTAATTTTTTTGGATATATTTTCAATGACCCTAATTGAGGCAACTTTAGCAATGTCTGTTAGTATATATTTTTCTTACTCTCATTTTGGGATTCTGTTCAGAGGATTAAATGGAAGATCTCAATTATTTATTGCTCATGTATCTGATATTATGTACATATATGATCTTTTCCATTTGCCTGTAGAGTAAGGAATTTGAAAACTATTAACCAAATGAAGCAACATTTCACTCTTATTATGAGACTGTAATCAGAAAAATGGGGCTGAGAGATGATTCATCAATTAAGAGCTTTTGTTGATCTTGCATAGAAACCTATTTGATTGTCAAAACCCACATGATGGCTCAAAACCACCCACAACTTCAAGTACATGGGGATTTCAATGTTTCTTCTGACCCCTGACATCACTAGGCATACACATTGTGCACAAGCATATACATAGACAAAACATTCATACACATAAAATAAATAAATCTAAAGTAAATAAATATAAAAGACAAAAATGATAGTAAATACTATATGCTACAAGTTAGAATGTAATATTGTACTACTATTATTTTGTGAAATGGACATGGTATCAAATTGCCCTTTAAACTCACAAGTCTATAGTCATATATGAGTAAAATTCTTGGGACACGTTTGAGACTTTTCTTTGTGCAATGAAATATTGTATACTCAGAAACTGCCTAAAATAAAAAGAAATATTTCTGTGGGATGCTAAGCAAAAAATGGTACATTTATATGATCAGCAGAATCTAAGGATCCATGAGATAGAAGTTGAGGTTTGGCCTCTGGAACATGTAGTCAAAAGATTTCCTGTGTCCCGGCATGCTGGCAGTCATGACAAATCTCCCACGCATGTTCCCCCAAGTAAACACACAGAGGCTTATATTGATTATAACTGCATGGTCATGGCTCAAGCTTGTTGCTAGCTCTTATATCTTAAATTAGCCCATAACTATTAATCTATGTATTGCCACATGTTCTGTGGCTTTACCTGCGTCCCATTACACGTTGCTTGTTGGGCATCTCTCCTGCCTTCATCCTGTCTCTCTCTTTGAATTTCCTGCCTGCTTCTAAGCTACCTTGCCATAGGGCAAATGGATTTATTTATCAACCAATCAGAGCAACACATATTCACAGCATACCGAAAGAAATTCCCTGATCACTTCCCATTTTTTATCTAAACAAAAGGAAGGTTTTAACTTTAACCTATTAAAATTACATATTAAAAAACAATTATCAAGCAAGAATTAAAATATACTATCTAGCCTATTTATATTTTGTAAAATTAAAGAAAAAATTTCTATCTATCTTATACTTGTGAGTCTAAGGTTTCATACCTAATTTATCTTTTATCATAACCAAGGAAAATTATAATTTTAACTATCTAGTTTTCAACTACATCAAAGACCTCCAGAAGTATATTATGACCTAAGTAAACAGGAAATGCATTGTAAGCAAATTCCAAAATTCTGGAAATAAGAGAGACAGCTGTCTGCCTGGACAGTTACCCAAATTTCCTCTGTAATGTTGGGGCATCCATCTTCAACCCATAGGCCTAATCTTTTAGTCAGTCTCTCAGTCATATTTTTCTCTGTGTCCTGTAGTATATCTGGCAGTTTCCTCTGTGAAGCAGAAACCTGAAGGACCATCTCACCTTGCAAAGTTCAGTGGTCACCTTTCTATGGGTCCTGCATGTCTAGTCGATACAGCATTTTGTCAAGCAGTCCAGGCAAGAACAGTTTCTTGCCCAAATGGCTATTTTTGCCAAGAAGAAGATAAACTCCATTTAGAGTGTCTTCAATGTCCATCTTTTTCTTTGAAGTAAATTGGTCCTGCCAGGAGCAGACGTGTCTCACTATACAGAAAGGCTAAGTTTTTAAAACATTTTAAATGTCATATTCTATAGGTCTTTGAAGTGTTTGAAGATTACCTACCTAACTGAAATATATTTATGTATACTTAGAAAACTTAACTAACATGATGATAAGTTTGATTATCCTAGATAACTATTAATCTATATTTCTTAATTATGCATTATAATTTAAATGAGTTACTTAAACATAATACCTTAAACAAGAGTAGAAATATACATACAGTATTACAAAATTAATTTTAAATTTGTTTCAGTAAACTAAAATCCATAGCCTTGTAAAATATTTCAAACAAGTTGTTGGTCTTTAAATGTAGATTCAATAATCTACCCTTTCATCCTATCATATCTATACTATCCCCTTCTTTAGAAAGAGATTTCCTTTATAATCAACACCTTTTAAATAAAAATAAACATTTATAAATAATATTTTGGGAATTTGGGCATAGCTTCTCATACTACTTCCTGCTGTTTGTGGGGATGCTGAGAAGATTAAAAATTATGGTAAAGTCCTGACTGGAGTAGTCCGTGATGCTGCATTGTCTGAGCCAGTTGCCTTGAAGCTGATTTTGGATGTTGGATCATCTGGAGACCTCTCAGGGGGTCTTCCTTGATCAAACCATATGAGCCTGGAAGCAATTTCTCATCTTCTATGGAAAAAAAGCAGCACCTCTTTTCCAATGCAATATATCCTTAGACATAAATTTTGAAATTAAGATAACTTTAAAATATACATATTGATTTAACTCAGCAGCTTTTAAAATCAAATGTCTTTCTGCAGTTAAAATCCCAAAGACAATATAATCTAGACTCTATGTGATTTCCATCTTTACATGGCTTTTTTTTTGTGTTACTCTTACTTTCTCTTTAAAGACTTTTTTAAAAACTTTCTATTTCTTTATATAAGTGTCTATATTCCTTGTCCTCTCTTCCAAGCCTACATGCATTTTTACACACATTGTAAACTGTTTAGGGTTTATTTAATCTGAATATGTCTTATTGTGTATCTATTGCTTTAAACTGCAGTGGCTAATACTGAAATAGCAGCTTTGGCTTCTGGCTCCACCCACCTCTGCTTTCCAACAGGGTGGAACTATGTTTCCCACTAGCTCTGGGAGAACCATGCTCATTGCTTACTCTGTGAAGCAGTGGGTATATGCTTCCATCCAGTGGCATGTAGCCCCAAAATCTTTTCTTTCTTTCCCTTTTTTTGTACTAGCACAAGCTATATGCACCACACACCATGCTGTGCGGCTTGCAGACACCACTGTGTACAGTGACAGGAATCTGCCATGCTGCAGTCAAGCCCATATGCCATGAACCTGCCATACTGTAGCTCAAGTCTGCATGCCATGTACCTTCAGGTCTCTATATCTCGACCCGTATGAGACATGAAGGAGAAAGCTGTTTTTGGCTCCATTATTGTGTGTTTAGAAGCCCTATTTAAACTGTTTTAGGCCTTATGGAAATCTGAGAGCCCCACATTGGTACATCAGATGTAGACAAATAGTCTTAATATATAAAAAAACATGGAGCCAAATATAGGGATGAACGCCTTAGATCAGGGAAATAGGGAAAGCCATCAGCCAACCTTACCTCACCAACTCTGCAGCTTACAAATGCACATGCTTCCTGTCTACCCATGCCTATATGCCTTGCTGTTCTGCCCTCTCAGTGCCTATCTTAGCCCAGCTATATCACTTCCTCTTCCTACACAGCTCTGTCACTTTCTGTCTATTTGTATAGACCTCCAGGCCTCTATGGTTGGTACTAGGATTAAAATCATGTGTCACCACACTTGGCTCTGTTCCCTAGTGTGGCCTTGAACACACAGATAACCTGACTATTAAGTGCTGTGGGATGTCATTCTGTATGTTGTGAATATGTGTTGCTCTAATTGGCTGATAAATAAAACATTGATTGGCCAGTAGCCAGGCATAAAGAAGAGATGGGGTAAGCAGATGAGGAGTATTCTGGGAAGTCGAAGGGCAGAGTCAGGAGTTGCCAGCCAGACACAGAAGAAGCAAGATGACAAGGCAGACCTGAGAAAAGGTACCAAGCCATGTGACTAAACATAAATAAGAACTATGGGTTAATTTAAGTGTAAGAGCTAGTCAGTAATAAGCCTGAGCTAATGGCTGAGCAGTTATAATTAATATTAAGCCTCTGTGTGATTATTTTATAAAAGGCTGTATGACTGTGGGTGCGAGATTTGTCCTGACCACACGCGGGATACAGGAAATCATATATATATATATATATATATATATATATATATATATATATATTCCTGTATTGTAGTCTTTTTTGCTTAACTCCATTTCCTTGTAGATATTTGAATGAGATGTTTTATCACCCTTATCATCCAGTTATGAGATTCTATTATCTGTTTCATCAAATATATTTGTGATCCTTTCTAATGCACATTTTATTTTATTTGAGTTTTTGATTTTTTAATTTGTTGTTTTGCTTTCATATATATCTGATTGTCTTCACATAATGCCTATCCCTTCCTCTCTCCCTCCAAATCTTCCCGTGACACCCTGCTACTTCTCAAATTCATGGCGTCTTTTTCCTTACTATTGTGTGTGTGTGTGTGTGTGTGTGTGTGTGTGTGTGTATGTGTATGTGTGTGTGTGTTGCTCATGTGTTTTTAGAGCTGACCACTTGGTATTTCACAAAAAATTAGGGGCCTCATTCCTGAGGAGGATTATTTCTTTCACTCTCAGAAGTTGTTAATTGCCTATAGTTCTTCTTTGCCTCATCAGCATTGGCATGCCAAATGTTGTTGTCATTGTTCAGGTCTTGTTTAAGCAGCCATATTATTGAGAATTCATGGGTCCTGTATGGAAGACACCTTCTCAAAAGAGGAATCTTTGTTCTCTGGCTCTTACACTCTTTTGGCCTGCTCTTCCATAATGTTTCCAGATATTTAGGTGTAGAAGTTATGTTATAGGAGTAGTAGTTAGGCCTGACAACTCCATGGTTCTAGGTGCTTGAACCAGTTGTGGATTTATGTAATGGTCTTCTGCTACAAATAGAAGCTTCTGGGATGAATGGTGGGAACTGTACTTGCCACACTATATAAATTTAAGTATTAAGAATGTACATATCTACATCTAATTCCAGCACTCAAGAGGCTGAGGCAGGCAGATCTCTGAGTTTGAGGCCAGCTTAGTCTACAAAGCAAGTTCCAAGACAGCAAGTATTACACAGAGAAACCTTGTCTCAAAGAACAAAAAGAAAACAACAACAACAAAATAATGCTGATAGAGAGTATACTTTGTACTGGTTTGGGAAAATAGTAGTAATGGGTTTTCCTCTAGGTTCCATGTCCTAACCCATTAGGCAGATATGTTTGTCTTGGTTTACAGTATCAGACATGAATTTTTCTCCTATTGGGAGATCCTTAAGTCCAATTAGACAGTTGGATAGCCCTCAAGATGTAAGTGCTGCTGCTGTATTATTGAGGATATCTTTCCATATTAGTCATTGTTGTGCTTTGTAGGCATCATATATGTTTAGGGCTATTGATTGCTTTGCTTCTATTACAATTGGAACAACAGCTTCTCTTACTATGACAACTAGTTCTTATTTATAATTTTTTTCAAAATACCTATTTCTTTGCTGAATTTTTCTTACATATTGCTGACTTTTTCAGCCAGAATATTTTCTCATGCTTTTTGTTGATTCTTTTCATCTATTTCTCTAACGTTCCTGTTTAAGGTCTGGATTTGACCCATGTTTCTATCTTGTTTTAGTTAAATCATCATCTCAGAGACATAAAAATATCAATCACTTATATCTATTCCTGGCCACTCAGGGCTTGAATACATGTTCCTGTGAACTTCTCAGCTTGAGCCAGGCCCCTGATGCCTGCACCAGTTGGTTTATGAGTGTATTGCCTTCCTGATCCCCACAGTTGGGGATTCTTTCCATGATAGTCCTCTCTCAAACTTCCCTCATCTATGACTAGCTAAATTGGAGCTTACCATCCAGAGAATACTCTTTGATCTCTGTTCTCTATGGTATTTCAATGTTTAATAATAGATTTTCTCAACCACCATCATTTAAATCATTTAGTATGACAAAAATGAGATTTCTCTGTCCCACAGACTTGCACAATGGAAGCATATCTATATCATCAAAACTCACAACTGAAACTGAAGCTTTGAGAGCTGTTGACTTTTTCTAAGGGTAGGACTACTGATGTTTCATTCTACAATTCTTTTCAAAACAGCTTCAGATATTCTATTCCTTTCCAGCAAAATATGCAGTTTTGGCTATGTTCTATTTGCTTCTCTGAATTGTGCCACATATTTATTTCTTCCGGCATTACTATTTTTAGTACAAAACACAATAATTGCTTTTACAATTGTAGGGAATGTTCTATAAAAGTAATAAAAGAGTTAAAAAGTGCTATGGTAGTTAAATGAAATTGGAAAATAAAAATTTAAGTCAAGCTATTACAAGAAGCAAAAGAAAATATAATACATTCATAAACAATTTAACAGAAATATATGAAATTTTGTGCATATAGATGTAAAATCAAACACGAAATATTTGAAGAAAGAACTGACAAAATTAGATGAAGAAAGTAATATCATAATTATAATAGAAAACTCATTGTCCCACTTTTTATACTGCATAGAACAACTATACAGAAGAAGAGAAAATAAATGAAGTAATCAGGGCTCGAAGTTCATATAAACGATGCTCCTTTAGACAATACAAAACATATATTTCCTTAAATAACATATGCATGAAAAATCCTACAGGAAACATAATACTCTACCCCATAAAGAGATTTATTAAATTAAAAGATCAAAAACATAATCATGTAAAGTGTATCTTTCTAATCTAAGTAGAAGGCAACTAACAAGACAGAGCAAGAAATTGTCTAGGATTTTAAAACCATGCAAAGAAAGAAAGACATTTAAATGTATCTTGATATAAACCTAAATGAAAACATAATATACCAAAGGCAGTAGGTTGCAACAAAAGTAGTACTGGGAATATTTAGAAATAGTCTTAAATTATTACACAAAGAAATAAAGATGCAAATGAAAATTTTAATTTTTGACCAGTAAAGTGCAACCAAGCCTGAAAACCTGAGTTCAATGCCTAGATCCCATTAGGTTGGGAGGCTAGAAATGACTTCCACTAACCTTAACAATATTTTTCATAGTATCATTTGCCAAATACACAAAACAAATAAGTTAGGGATGTGGTGATATTTCGTTTGTGCTTTAATAAATAAAGCTCCCATGGAGATCAGAGGAAAACACCAGCCACTATATAGAGGTCAGGCAGTGGTAGCACACACCCTAATCCTGGTTTTACGAGGCAGAGATACATCTGGATCTCTGTGAGTTCAAGGCCACACTGGGAACAGAGTCAGGTGTGGTAACACACATCTTTAATTCCCAGCACTAGTTAATCATAGATGTCTGGAGGTCTGTACAGACAGACAGGAAGTGATATAGCTGGGAAGAGAGAAGTGAGATGGCAGGGCACAGAAAGAATATAGGCATTAGTATACAGGAAGTAGCTCTCTCTGGAGGTTGAGGAGTTGGTAAGGTGAGGTTGGCTGTGGCTTGTCCTATTCCTCTGATCTCTCAGTTTTCACCCCACTATCTGACTCTGAGTTTTCAATTAATAAGACCATTTAAGATTTGTCTTACATAGGGGGAAAAAAACTAATTTTACAGCTTGAGGAACTATACACATACAGATCAAATTAATCCCAAAGCTGGAAAAAGAAATGGAATTGCTAATATCAGAACAAAGATAAACAAAGTACACATTAAAGAATAGAATACAACAACAAAGCCTACTTTTGATTATTTGATAAGATTTACAATTAATTGCTTTATGAGACTGACACCAAAAAAGAAAAAAAACACCATTGAAGTTACAGTGCTTTTATAAACAATAGGTAATATTATGGCCTAGAGAAATGGCTCATCAGTTAAAAAAACTGGCTGCTCTTTGACAGTACAGAAGATTTATTTCCATCACCCACATGGCAGTTTACATCTGTCTGCTATTTTACTCCCAAAAGATGTACTTTTCTGGGAATTGTGCATAGGAGGCATGTATGCAGTCCACAGACATACATGAAAACAAAACTCCCACACACATAAAATTAATAAAACTGATAAAATAATATTACAAATGTAATGTCAATATTAGGTAACACAAATGAAAGACATTATAAAACATTACCTAAATGTGGTGATATTTTGTTCCTCAAAATATTATGCACCCTAATAAACTTATCTAGAGTCAGAGAACAGAACAGCCACTAGATAGACATAGAGGCCAGAAAATGGCCTTTAATTAAACACCTTTAATCCTAGCATTCCAGAGGCAGAGATCCATCCAGATCTCTGTGAGTTCAAAGCCACACTGGAAACAGCCAGGCATGGTGACTCATGCCTTTAATCCCAGGAAGTGAGCCTTTAATCCCAGGAAGTGATGGCAGAAAGCAGAAAGGTATATAAGGCAGGGAAACCAGGAACTAGAGCCTGGTTTCAGGCTTTCAGGCTTTCAAGAAGCAGTTCAGCTGAGATCCATTTGGATAAGAACACAGAGGCTTCCAGTCTGAGGAAACAGGATCAGCTGAGGAATTGCAAGGTGAGAAAGCTGTGGCTTGTTCTGATTCTCTGATCTTCCAGCATTGACCCCAGTACCTGGATCCAGGTTTATTCTTATTTAATAAGACCTTTTAAGATTCATGCTATACCTAACCTAAATTATTAAACATCCAGATTAAATTTATAAGAAATATGCTATTGAATTTACAATAAAACAGCTACCAACAAAGTCTTGTACTAATAACTGTTACTGAGGAGTTCCATCACACATTTCAAGAAGTGATTCAAACTGAAAGGAAGTAATAGTTTCTCATTCTTTAATTCCATCATTATACTAAATCTATAGTCAGACATATAATTCATTTAAAAAAATCAATACTCACTTTGAATAAAGATGCAAAATCTTTTTTGTAAACACCAACACAATGAGTCCAAAGATTACAGTTTGCTACCATTAAGGAACTTCCTCTGCAGAAAACTCATATTCCTCTGCAGAAAACGCATAATATAACACAGTTGTAAAGCTAATTAGGCATCTTTTAATTTAACATTTCTGTTAACTAAAAGTTGAATTAGGGTTATTGTTAAGTTTCATTTCATCTCCTATATTAAATTAAATTAAATTGCTTTTTAAAACTAAACTTTATGACAATCAAATAGCAAACTTTCCTACTCCTTTGTAGTGAGTAACACAGCCAAACAGGGACTCTCAGATCACTCCTAATTTAATAACTATTATTTCTACAGTTGAGACCTCAGTAATTATGTAAGATCTAGGCAGCTCTCATTCTAAGGAAAAATGTAAGGTTTTGTAAATATAGAAATTTGCTCAGTGAAAATAAACAAAGAACAACATGATATCTATTGAAGAGGCGCAACAGAAGGTGGATTAACTAAAACTAAAGAAATATGAAGTCACATGGAAAGCCATTACTGTATAAGCTAATTAAAAACATATTTTTTTAAAAAAGTATTGGTATGGAGTTATTATGCATGGATGGATAATGCAGATCCCAGGAACCTTGGGTTATTAAACAAAAATTCCAGTGCTAAATGCAGGACACCTCCCTAAGAATTATTCTTCAATAAAAACATAGTGACCCTTAAAAGTATAGAGCCATTGTCATTGTATGCCCAAGAGAACAGCGTGGCAAAATCGCATTGTTGAAGACACCACACACCTTGTTTTCAAAATACATAGGAAACTTGCTGGAGCTTAGCATGAAGATTTCTTCCTGATTGCTTACCTTCCAAGTGTCAGAAGTTCTCTTATATACAGCTAGGGGAGAAAAGTTGGCAATGGTCTTCTTGTCTTTAGACCTTACGTGCTACAATATCAACTTGCTAGGCAAGAACAGTGACTTGTACAATAGTAGTACAATGTTTATGGAGTAAACAACAGATTTCTGATTGGCTTTGAGGATAAGTATATAAGAGGGCTTTCATTATCAATATCATGGACCTGGTCAAAGGCCCATAGCAGGGAAGGTCATAGGTACTTGTGGTGGTAATCTAATTATACTGAAATGTGATTTTGATTGTATGTTAATAAATAAAGTTGCCCGGGGGTCAGAGCTATTAGAGCCATAGCAAAAGTGTGGCGGTGGTGGCACACGCCTTTAATCCCAGAAAGCCAGCCTTTAATCCCAGGGATTGGTGGTAGAAAGCAAAAAGATATATAAGGCGTGAGGACCAGAAACTAGAAGCATTTGGCTGGTTAAGCTTTCAGGCTTTGGAGCAACACAGTTCAGCTGAGAGCTATTGGGATGAGGACACAGAAGCTTCCAGTCTGAGGAAACAGGACCAGCTGAGGAACTGGTGAGGTGAGATAGCTGTGTCTTGTCTGTCTCTTTAAATAGACTAACAGACAGGAAATAGAGCCCTCATTCGGGAAGCTGGGACACCGCAGGCGGAAGGGTGAGATTTTGGCTCTGAGCTCTGACCTCTCGGCTTTCTCTTTTGCATTATTTCTGTGTTTCTTGTTTGATAAGACGGTTGGTTACATCTATAGGTACTAAACATGAACTTACTACTATTCCTTTGCTAAATAGACATGCTGTTAAACAGGCTTTGAAGTAGCTACATTTATAACCACAGGCTTGTGTTTTGCTTCACCTTTAGCAAGGAAGCTTCTTCTTGCAGTAAATGGTAGTTAATGTCGAGACTTATGGATGATCAAGGGGCTGAAAACAAGTGTCAGCATTAAAAGATGCAGCCATATCACTCCTTCCAAGATTCAGAGAATGTGACAAAAGGAGGAGGAAGAATATAAGAGCTAAGTAGTAAGAAGGGAAGGAATGAAGTACTATCTCCTGAGCATCATAATACTAAGGTACTATTGAATTTCAACAGTTGCCTGAATAAGGCCTGCAAAAGGCAGAGATTGGAAATGGGTTCATGTGGCCAGGCACTAATCAACATAAGCTACTGGCAATGTGCTCATTATCCCATACAAAGCTTCTTACTCATTAGCACACCAGTGACTCTGATTTAATCACATGGATCAAAAATCAAAAGGAAGAGCAAAAGCAAAACAAAATACATGAGAGTAGGATTGGGGCTTGAGGGAAAAAGGGTGGAACTGAGGGTGGGGATTCAAAGAGAAAATAGGGATGAGTGTGAACAGAATGTAATATATATATATATATATATATATATATATATATATATATATATATTTGTGTATGAAGCTGCCAATTAATAAATTAGTTTTAAAATAAATAAATGAATAATGAAAATAAGCCTCCTGTTACTATATATGCCAGGTATGATTTTGATTTTGTAAGTTCAAAAAAAGCCTAATTGACTTCAGATTAGTTTAAAAGAAATTTGAATTATATTTATCTTGTATGTAGTGAGGTGCTCACACTATCACACACTTATAGAGGCCAATTTGTGGAAGTTAGTTCTCTCCTTCTACCATACTCAGTTTTCAGGCTTGGTAGTAAGATCATTTACTTGCTGAGACATCTTGCCTTATCAAGGAAATGCATCTTAAAGGAAACTATATTCATACCACTGTATAGCAATGGTTAAAACAAATCTTGATTATAGATTGGCACATATTATATCATTTCAATATCACCATGATTTATCTATCTATCTATCTATCTATCTATCTATCTATCTATCTATCTATCTATCTATCTATCTATCTGTGTATGTATTTATGTAGCAATATATATTCATTTCCCATTCTACTGTTTTAAAAAAGACACAAAAGTTATCCTGTCCAAGGTTGTATAGCTAATAATTGATGAAACCACAACTGATAATATATATGTCATATTTTCTACAGATCAAGGAAATTTGTCTACTCAAAATAGAGTTGCAATATGGGAAAGTCATATGAGTATCTATTGGCCAAATTCATTACACACATATAATTTATTTGCAGAGTTCATATACTTAAGTGTCTGTTGTTTGGATTATTACACTAAATGTTTAATGTTTCTATGTGATGTCTCTCATTTATTTTTGCTCTATTCTACCCATCATAGTGATAATCATTATTTCTCTGCTAAAATCTCTTGAACTTCACTAAAGTACCTGAAAAATAAAGTTTAGATTTTGCAATTTTTAAAAATATTCTTTCCGGTTATGATATAATTACATCATTCTCCTCTTCCCTTTCTATCTACCTTTGTCCCATTCACCCCTCCTCACTCTCTTCCAAATTCATGGGCTTTCTATTTATTAATTGAAATTATTATATGGCTAGAAAAAATATTTCCTTAAGATTATTTTCATATTGTATTTTCTTAATTTTTGAACTTCAGATTATCCATAGTTATACTAGTCTTTTTTATTTCTAATCTTTTATATGTACCAAATTTTGTTAAGTTATGATAAATATGATTTATTTTTTGAAGTTCAAGGCAATTTTTAATTAAAAATAGATTCTTCTTTCATACATTACATTCTGACATTTTCCTCCCCCTCCACTTCTTCCAGCTCCCACCACCAACTCTCCTCTCCATACAGATCCACTCCCCCTCCATTTCCCTTCAGAAAAGCACAGGCCTCCAAGAGACAGCAATCAAACATGACAAAACAAGGTACAATAAGACAAGGCAAAAATGCTCATATCAAGGCTGGACAAGTTGAAATATTTATTGTGATAAATTACTTCAGATCACTGTCTAGCTTAATAAACTCATCCCTTACCAATTCAGATACCAATTAGTTCAATCACTTCCAGTGACAAATCATATTACCTTCTAATTAAGTGTTTTGGGACCTAAAAAAGATGGCTGAGAAGTTACAAGTACTTACTGCTCTTGCACAGAACTTGGGTTTGGTATCTAACCCATCAGGTTGTTCACAATCTATCTGTAACTGGCTCCAGGAGATCCAACACCTTCTTCGGGGCTCTTCAGGCACCCATGTGAACATATCCAAGCCCACAAAATACATACACATTAATAAATAATAAAAATAAATATTAAAATAAGACTAAATTCAGTGTTTTAGATTGTAAGCCTCATTTGTCTGTTGGAAGGAAACTCTCTAAAAATTTCATGAGTAATTTTTTTTTTTCTTACAGGGCTTTCATGAAGTTTTTTTTTCCTTTTCCATACATTGGCATAAATGTTCTCTTCCTTCTGATAGATTAAACATATTTTTTTTTCTTCTTAAGGTGAACAATGGATAAGATTTTGCAAAAAACTCACTAATCTCTATGTACTCCAGAAGTTGCTAGGTCATTGAGTCAATATTTATAGAAAGAACAATCTTTTCCGATTATCCATTTGTAGGTAAAATTGATTTCCATAAATAAAACAAACACATAAGATAAATTCTAATACATTTCAAATAAGAAAACTCCAAAATAATTGAGTGCCTGAGTGTTTTCCCCAAGAAATAGACCTTTCAATTTTTGTGAATATTTTTTGTTTGAAAGCCACATATATTGTATAATAAAAGAAAGTGAAATTAATGAAGAAATTAACCTTATATTTGAAATAAAATAAATTTTGTGGAGGCCCACAGGGGCTCCCTAGTGAGACTTTACTTGAGGTCAGAGATTATCTGAGCTTGCTTTACACAGCAGGGCTGCATAATAGGATGATTTGGCCAAGGGCGTGGTTACCAGGTGTTTTGAATGGTTGCACTTGGCTGTATATTGTGCTTTGATGTTGAAAGGGAGAGGTCTTTTGCCTTGCCCCTTGGCATTGTATAAAAAGCTCTTTGGAATAAACCTTGAGGCAACTGAGTATTGATTGACCTAGGGCCCTTCCAAGCTATCCTGTGTCTCCTTCTTTCTTATTGTCTCTTTTAATCTTTCTATCTGTCATTTCCTCATTCCTCTCTCCTCCACCCAAGAACTCTTTGACAGGTCAGAGCTAGACTCTGGCAGACTCCTCCCAAAATTTCGAATTACGAATGTATTCTATTATTTTTCAATTATATTATGAAGATTAAGCTTGTATTTACAAGGAGCATAGTTGTTGTATTTTGAAAAAGTATTTATAGGCTATAAGTTATGGTATAAACACCCACAATGATTATGTATACATTTAACCTATATAGGCTGCTTCAAGGCATTAGTTGATGTTATAATCTATAATGATGATGTTATAATCTACAACCTATTGTAATTATGGCTTAATAAGACATTAAATTATAAGCATTCTTTCAATACTCATCACTAAAGGAGATACAAATTTAGGCAGATCATTTCTTAATACTAACTTTCATTTTCATATGAAAAAAAGATAGTGTATAGTAGCAAAAGTCATCTCAATCTTTGCTTAAGTTAACAGAATTAATAATGGACAACATGAAATGTTTACTTTAGATGTGAACAGAGGACAACTCTGGGTTAGCCACATATACTATGCAGTAAAACTAATGAAATTAATGAAGAAAAAGTCTTTCCACAATATTTTTCATTCTGTTCATCTCTTTACTTTAGGAGGTTTGATGACAGAGTACTTTATTTTATTCATTTTGCCTTTCCAAACGTGTGTGTGTGTGTGAACCAGTAATATTCTCCTAGTGAGTAAATAACTACATAAAATACTTTCAAAATGACTAACATTTCTATGTAATATTCAGAGTTATGCCAAAGTATATCCCAAATTAAATTTAAAATATCAAACAGCTTATCTATATATCTAACCTTATACTGAGAGTTGAAAACTAGACTAAGAAAGTATATTCATAGGTTCTCAATTGAAAACATGTTATTTTATAGTGACAATGTCTCTCACACATTATTTACTTACACTTATAGATAAAATTCTATATCTTGAAAATAATTTTAAATTTATTTTGGTTCCTTGGCAACAACAAAAGCTTATTTTTGATAAAGAATTTATCCTGCACCTAAAGCTCAACGAACATTTTGGAAGAGAATGTGAAAAGATTATAAAAGCTGGAGGATCAGAAGTTTTCTATGAGACTATATCTCCTAGTAATATCAGAAGCTACAACCATAAAGTCTCACCAAAATGCAGACTGAATGAAGATAATAACAATAGACATACTGGAGTAGAGAAGAAAAACATTATGAGGCTTCAACTGTACACAAAGTACTATAGGCAACTAAGGAATTCCAGTAGTGGGAGACATAGTCTTCTCCAGGGAAGAGCACACCAAATTGTTATCTGATAACAAATGGTCAGCTTTGAAAGCAAGCATATCAGTATCATTATACAACTTGAGCAGGTTTTATTTACATATAGTGATAAAACCATTCATGTAATAATAATTAATAAAAAGAGGCTATGAATTTGAAAAAGAGTAAGGGTGGGCTATAAGATGAATTCCTAAATGGTCTTATTAATTAAAAAAAAAAAACCTGGAGCCAGATATTGGAGTAAAAACTAAGAGATCTGAAAAGCAGGAAGAAGCCAGCCATGTTCTTACCACTTGGAAATCCTCAGCCAAAAAGATCTACTTCCTGTATACCCACGCCTATAATCCTTTCTGTCTTACATCTCACTTCTTCTCTATGCCCAGCTACATCACTTTCTGTCTGTCTGTACGGAACTCCAAACCTCTATGGTTAGTGCTGGTATTTGGCTGCCCAACGTGGGGCTCAAGTTTTCATCTAAAACCTGAGAGAACTTAATAACAGATTCTAAAACAGAGCCAAAAACAGCCTCCAACTTCATGTCTCATGCAGGTCAGTACATGGACACTGCAGCATTTGGGCTTGAGCACAGCATGAAGGATTCCCGCCTAGGTACACAGAGCTGTCTCTAATCTGTGCAGCACACAACATGGTGGATTTAGCCTTTACTCATACAGACAAAAAGGGTTTATGGACCAGCTGCATGCTACCTGATAGCAGCATGGATCCCAGACTTGGCAGGGTTAAGCGTTACTCTCCTGGGTACTCCTGACATGTTAAAAAGCTGAAATGGGCAGAGTCAGCAGCCAAGGCTGCTGCTTTTCATCCTAGTCACACAGCTTAACAGTTTAAAATCTCTCCTGGTCAGAGAAGGATTATAGATTCACAATAAGACAGATTCAGACGGAATAAAATTCTAAACTGTTTACAATATATGCAAAAATGTACATAGGATTGAAAGAGAGAGAAAAGGGAATATAGACAGTTACATCAAGAAATAGTTTTAAAAAATAAAGTCTTTAAAGAGACAGTAAAAGTAATATAAAAAATAAGCCACACAGAGATGGAAATCATACAGAGTCTGGAATATATTATCTTTGGGACTTTTAACTGCAGAAAGACATTTGATTGTAAAGGCTGCTGAGTTATATATATTGGTTTTTAGGTACTTTTAGGGTTCTTGACTTCAAAGTTTGTGTCTAAGAATATGTTGCTTTGAAAAGGAGGTTCTGCTTTTGTTTCCACAGAAGATGAGAACCTGTGGATTATTTCCAAGCTAATATAGTCTGATCAGCCAAGACCTCCTGAAAGATCTTTGATGACACTGTGGCCCAGATGATCCAACATTCAGAACACCTGTAAGGCAACTGGCTCAGACAATGCAGCCTCACAAACTATTCCCATCAGGATTTGACCATAATTCTTAATTTTTTCAGGATCCTCATATGATTACCAATGGCCCCATCCAGCAGGAAGTAGTATGCAAAGCTACCCCCAAATTCCCAAAATATTGTTTATAAATGTTCATTTTTATGTAAAGGGGGTTTATTATAAATGAAATCTCTTTCTAAAAAGAAAAGGGGATATTATAGATATGATAGGATGAAAGGGTATGTTACTGAATCTACTTTTAAAGAGCAATAACTTGTTCGAAATGTTTTATATTGTTATGGATTTTATTTTATTGATACAAATTTAAAGTTAATTTTGTTATACCATGTGTATATTTCTACTCTTATTTAAGGTGTATGTACAGCTCATTTAAAATTGCAATATGTAATTAAGAAATACAGATTAATAGTCATCTAGGATAATCAAACATAAAGTTATGTTAGTTAAGTTGTTTATGTATATAAAGGTATATTCCAATTAGGTAGGTAATCTTCAAACACTTTCACAGACATACAGAATATGGCATTTAAAATGATTTTTCTGGACATTGAGACTTCAAAGAGGAAGATGGGCATCGAAGACACTCCATATGGAGTTTGCCTTCTTTATGGCAAAAGTTAGCCATTTGGGCAAGAAACTGTTTTTGTCTGGACTGCTTGACAATATGTTCTATAAACTGGACAGGCAGGATCCATAAGAAGGTGACCACTGAACTTTGCAAGACGAGATGATCCTTCAGGTTTCTGCTTCAGAGAAGAAACTGCCAGACAGTCTGTAGGACACAGTGAGAAGCAACTGATGAACTTTGCCAATAGGCAAGATTCCTGCTTCACTAAAAAGTCTGCCAAAGACTCTAGGCCTGTAAGCTAAAGATAGATGCCCCAATGTAGCAAAGGAACTTTGGGTGACTGTCCAGGCAGCCAGATATCTCTGTCATTCTAGATTTTTGGAAGTTGCTTACAACGCATTTCCTGTTTACTCAGGTATTATTGTATCTTTCTGAGGCTTTTGATGTAGTTGAAGACTAGATAGTTATAATTATGGTTTTTCTTGGTTATGATGAAAGGTAAATTAGATATGAAAATTTAGATTCACAAAAATAAGACAGATGATAGAGTATTTTCTTTAAATTTGCCAAATACAAATTGACTAGACATTGTAACTGTAATTCTTGTTTGATAACTGTTCTATTATATGTAATTTTACTATGTTAATATTAAAACTTTCCTATTTGATTAAACAGAAAAGGGGAAGTGCAATTGAATATCTTTCAGTATGCTATGAATATCTGTTGCTATGATTGGTTAATAAAGAAGCTGCTCTGGCCTATGGTGAGTCAGGTTATAGCCAGACAAGAAATTGAAGGGAGAGAGAGGAAGAAGAAAGGCATAGGGAGAAGAGATGTCAGCTGCCACCAAAGGAACAACAACATGCCTGCAGACCAGTAAACTACAGAACACATGGTAAAACATAGATTAATAGCAATAGGTTAATTTAAGATGAAAGAGCTAGCTAGAAAAAGGCCTGCCATAGACCACTTGGTTATTAAGTCATACAAGCCTCTGTGTGTTTACCTGGTACCTAGTATCTACAGGACACGGGTGGGAGAGATTCATCCCAACTGTGGGGCCAGGCAGGACCAGAGAAAATTTTGACTACAGTGGGCATATGGGAAGCTTAGAAAAAGAAAGAGAGAAATGTTGTAATAAAAAATAAATGAAAACTTATGACCAAGAATCATACTTAAAGAGAGCTTACATTAGTAAAAGTAAAAAAGAAAATGTGCATTTTGATATATTTTACAGGCACAGTCATATTTCCCTTATCCAGTTAAAGAAATAGCACTGATAATTTTCTAGTAGATTCTCCTTACATTATATCCCCAAGGAAACTGTTATGCTAAACTGCCTAAACAAAAAAAAATTGACAAACAACCAAACACCCAGATGTTTTGTCTTGTTTTCTCCTTCATAGAAATGATTTTTTTAATTTCTGGTATTAAATAAATGAATTAATATAGGATAATTATTGTGGAATTCCATGATATCATTAAACTACATAGTGTTATGAATTAACATTGTTTTTCAAAGTTAATAGTAACTGTTATTTATTGCATTTATTTACTATTTACAGCTATTATAATTATCATTTTAAGCTACTTCACACAGTTTGGGTAAAACATGTAAAATCATATTTGTCAGGCATATACTTATGAGGAGAATTGAAAGCTCAACATATATGTGCTGTCTATAACTTTCAGTCATGGTGTCAAAGACTTACAAAAGTTAAATTGTGAAACATTAAATTGCTACTCTTTATATATGAGGTTACCCATTGTACTATCCCTTTAGTTAAACCTGGCATTTTTAAACATTTTTATTTCAGCTAATCCACGTTAATTATATTAAAATTAGATTCATGTTACTTTAAAATATTTACTATGCGTAGAATTATCAAGTCTTAAAAATACTTATCCTTCTGCCAATGATTTCATAAGGTTTTTATTATTAATAATTTATACTGAAATTTACAAGCAAAAACTGTATATGTTTTTTATTTTTATCAAGATAAGAAGGTGGTAACCAATTTATATCATGGTAGGTGAATAAGCAAAATAACACTAATATTCAAGTGAATTTCTTCTTTTTATATTTTACAATTTAAACTCTGAGCCTGTGGGATGTTGCCACCTACACAGAACTTACCATTCATCCCCTCTCCTGCAATTAATCCTCTCTGGAAACAACTTCAAAAATTTATTCAAATAATGTATAATGTTGTCAGATTATTATTTTGAATTTAGTGAGAAAATTATATCATTTTGTTTTCCTTCTGTTCTAACTGGATTTAATATTTTACTGATTTGCAAATATTGAACATCTCTCATTTTCTAGGAATGATCTCAATTGTTTATGATGCATGAAAATGATGGGATATGAATTCAACTTTTCAAGTCTTCTTAAGTATATTTTCATTTATGCTCATCACAGTCATAGATCTATAATTTTATTTTTTGCAGTTTTTATTTGACTTTAGTACTAAAGTAAATTGAGGGGTAAACTACATTAGATTGAAGTAGTTCCTGCTGCATGGCCTTATTTGTTTTAGAACCATCTCCAGTAGTATTTAGTATGTTAAGGTACCACATCAAGGGCACACCCAGTATCGTTTATAGTGCCCAAAAGTCAGCTCCTTCCACTTTGCATTATACAAATCCATAAACAGTTGAAGACATTGGAAGACTTTTAATGCACAACAAGCGTGTTCAAACATTTCTACTGCAATATGATGCAATCATCTGCAAATGTGTTAGGGCACATTTATGATTATCCTGAAACACATATTTCCTGTAAGGTGCAGATTGGACACTCCTGGAGAATATTAGAAACATTTTATATTAGTTTGTGAAAAAAATATTAAATTCAGAACTGAAAGTTTATGTCCACATTATATTGGAACTCCAATTATTTATTTATTTTCTTTCTTTCTTATGGTTCTGAGATTATAATTATATCATTTCTACCTTCCTTTTCCTCCCAAGAAACCTGCCTATATACCGAATCTAGATCTTTTTTCAGATTTATATCCTCTTTTCTCATTAATTGTTGTTACAAGCATTTACTCATAAGTATATGCAACTATATTCCTAAATATAACCTATGCAAGTCAGTGTAATGTTATACATCCACATTTCCAACTCAAAGTATTCACACACATTTCCATATTGTAGTAACTTATCAGGGTATTTACATTCTATATGCATGTGAAAATTTCTGTCTCATTTGCCATTTTTCTTTCCTTTGAGGACTTTAATCATTGCATAAAACATTGCATTGTGTCTATTGGTAATTCTCTTATATTTTCTCATTATAGTTTGAATTTGGAACTGTTTTCTGATTCAAACTAGTGTCTATCAAGAAGATAAACTGATAACAAACATATCCATTTCAACTTTAATTTTATTTTACAATTATATTTTCATTTATCTTTATTTAGATAGTTAAAATGATATAATTTGATATACATTAATATATGGCTTTCAAATTTATTAAAAAGAATCTAATTTTGATTTTTATTTGCCTTACCTATGAATAATTTTGATCTCAGTTTCTCCACTGCTCTGTTATTGAAAGAAGAAGCCATGGATTTGCTTCTATTTTCTGTTATTTCCCTTAGTTTTACCCTACCAACTTATAATAGCTAAGCATTCTAGTGATTTTTCATGTATTGACATCATCACTTTCCTGAAACCCTTAGTATATTATTAAAGATATTAACACGAAATATTCAGTCCACCATTTTTAGAAACCCACATACTGCTTTAATCAATGCCAAGTTAACTTAAAATTATGCTAATAATAAAGATTATGAGAGCCAAGGTCCATGATGTCTGCTATGGAATAGTGTCTTCTGTATATGTCAAAGATGTACAACCAAAAATAATCTCAAGAATGTATTCACTATCATGATCTGCATAATAATAACACCAGCTGACACACATAGACCAAAAGGTACAGAAAATAAATAGCTGCTAAGAGAGGTAGTATCAATCTTATTTAGTTACTAGGCTCTAATAATGAACCCAACCCCAAATGGTCAGCCGTAAACACACACACACACACACACACACACACACACACACACACACTCAAACTTACACACAAACAGATAAATTTACTCAAAAGGAATATATATGTAAAGCTTAGATAAGATATGGCATGGATTTAAGTGGGAGGGGTGGGATGTGATAGAAGGTAGAGGGGAGAGAGTATGAGATGAAAATAGTGAAGTAAATAAAATACTGATAAATGAAAATCTCAAAAATTAGCCATAAAATAAAAGTTTTTAAAACATAGCCTAAAGTTTTGACTAAGAATGAAAATGGTAGAATTTGGTTGGTAGAAAGGGATTTGAGTATAATTTTGAGTAGTTCATGGGAAGAATGGAAATCATATAAACCTTACCTACCTCTGCAAAGAAAAAATTGGTTAAAGTAAGTTATTATACAACATGTATCCCAGTTTCATTCTTCATTCTTTAACAATTTCATAATTTTATAATCCGCTCAGTACTATCTCCTGAGTGTTTGTTTTACTGTTTTAAAAACATCCATCAAATAATTTTCTCACAAACTGGCTATATAGAAGTGAATCATGATCCCTTTAATTATGATCACATTTATCATTACCATCATAATCAACATCAAAACTTTTATTTACTGCTAAGTATATATTAGACCATCCTTATAGTTTTGCTATGCTTTCCTCTTAAATCTAGCATAGAATTTAATCCATAAGAAAATTAATAGTAAAAACATTTTTTAAAATCAAAGAATTGAAGAAAGTGGTGTAACAGGCTTTTTTGGGTCCACAGTTGTAGGTCTAAATTTGTTGAGTTCCTTTGAGCTTGGCTCAGTTGTCTGTAGATTTCCCCATCATGATCTTGATCCCCCTTGTTCACATAATCCCTCTCCCCTCTGTTCGACTGGACTCCTAGAGCTGGGCCTGGGGCATGCTTGTGGCTCTCTGCCTCTGCTTCCATTAGTTACTTGGTGAAGGCTCTATGATGACAGGTTATTCTGTGCTGATATTTTAATTGTGCTGAAATGCGGTTTTATTTGTATGTTAATAAATAAAGTTTGCCTGGAGATCAGAGGTCATAGCAAGCCAGGAACAGAAGTCAGGTGGTGGTAGCCCATGCCCTTAATCCAATCACATGGCAGGCAGTGTCTCTGTGTAGTCAAGGACACAGCCAAGAGTGGTGACATAAGCCTTTAATCTCAGTACCAACCAACTATAGAGACCTGGAGATCTGTATAGACAGACAGTGATGAGGAAGTCATGTGGCTGGGCTTAGAGCCAATAAGAAGGCAGAACAAGAAAGCAATAAAAACACAAGTCTGACAGGAAGACGCTCTCTCTGGGGAAGTGATGGCCGTGAGCTTGTAAGGTAAGTTAGTCGTGACTCTTCGTTAATTCTCTGATCTCTTTGGCTATTACCCCTGTATTTGGCTCTGTGTTTCTTATTTACTAAGACTGTTTTGAATTTTGTCTACAGTATTCACTCACCATTGTAATTACCAGGGTAGGCCAGTTCAGGCACCCTCTCCACTATTGCTAGTTGTCTAATCTGGGGTCCTGAAGGTGGATTCCTGGAATTTCCCTAGCACCAGGTTTCTCCCTGACCCCATAATGTGTACCTCTATAAAGATATCTCTTTCATTGCTCTCCCACTCTGTCCCTCCCCCAACTTTGTATAATGTTTATCTTGCATTTTACAATTGAAAAACCTAATGTGTAATACAACCATTTCCTGAAAAATAAAACTTTACATCTTGGGGCAAGGCTCATTAAGATGCAGGATGTTCTAAAGGAAAGTGAAACAGTCTTTGCTGCAGGAAAACTCCTTAAGCTCAGGAAGTAACAACTCAGAAGCTTCAGGAATTCCATGAAACAGATGAAATGCACTGGACACCATTCTTCCCAAGCAGTAATCCTACTGTGACACACATTCAAATAAGCCATGCTGCCTCACAAAAGGCTCAGACCATCTGAGCTTCCTGGAAGGGGCGGATACCTGCCAAGCTGTGGATGAGGTATAACAAACTATAAGCTACCTAGAAAGCACACCTTCCAATTTGTGAAGCTCCCTGCTGGTTGTGCAGTGTGCTCCAGGTTTCCAGATTTTATGAGCTGTCATCCATGCTGTGGTTGATTTTGGTGGTACAGTTTTCTTTGAGTAATTTTATCTCCTATAAGAAACTACTTGCCCACACTCCTCTCTGTAACTCCAATAAATTCATTGTGTCACCAAGTTGGACTAGGATTGTATCCTTACTTTGTTTGGTGTTGACTCCCTGTCTAAGTAGACATTTATTTATCTCCTCAGAAATATTGTCAAAAATATTAGAGAGAGTGAATGTATTTTACTTGCCTTATAACACCCAGCTAAATAGGAATAGAACTTGGGCTTTCTATTTTCCTTAATTTATTGAGATCACAATACAATTATACCATTCTCCATTCCCTTTCCTCCCTCCAAATACTCTCATATACTCCTTCTTGTTCTAGTTCAAATTCAGCCAGCAGTTTCCCCTGGGTCCACAGCACCATCGCCGCTGCTGCTTTGCCCTTGGGTGCTCAGCCACTACTACTTGTCCCAACTCTTTCAAACATCTCAGCCCTCTGCGATTTCCCTGCTGAGGCTCCTCCATGGCAGCAAGTGCGCATAGACCTGTTACTCTCACTGGCTCTCCCAGCTGTGGGCAATGCAATGATACCCCTCGGATCTCAGCTATGCCGGTCCTGAAGAGCTGCAGCTGTTGCTATTGTTGTTGCTGCTGCTGCTGGCAGCGGCGACAGTGAAGGCTTCTGAAGATGCTGCTCATTTTCAGACTTCTAGGTTCTTAGTGGGTGCTCAGTCATGGAGGGTGTTTTCCTTTTTTCCTCTGTGTGTCTGTGTCCAATATCCCAGGCTCTGGAAACCAAAGGGCATGCTTGCTCTATCCTAAGTGACTTTATTCTAAGTCTTCACAATATCCTCATAATTTTATTTGTGCTCAGCACTCGCTCAGACTCATGCCATAACTCACTCAAACTATACAACATATCCAGATGTTCACACTTCCAAACTACTTTCTCAATACTAAAACAAAAACAAATAAACAAACAAAAAAAAAACAAAAATAAAACCACTCCTCTGGCTTTTAAAATGTCTCTAAATAGTTGTCTATTATTACTCTGTGTTATAGATACAATTTACCCTCTAGAATAAATCACTGCACTACTATTATTCTTATGTGAGTACTCACAACAACTGTAGTATTCTTCACTTATCCTCTGTATTCAAGCTGCAGGTTGTGCACCATTTGCCAGGTTCTGCCCAACTATCAAACCATCCTTGAAGAGAGAAGTGAGGATTAAGAAATAATAGATCTGAAAAATAGAGACATAGATGACATAAAAGAAAAAGTCAGAGACACAGAATAGCTCTGAATGGGGATACTGCATCAATACCACAGTCACCTCAAGTTTATTCCTCATGGGCTTTTTACATACAAGCTAGGGGAGAGGCAAAAGGCCTCCCCCTCTCAAGGACACAATGGTTCAAGATACAAAGTATAGACAAGTGTAAACACTTCCTTAATTCTCAAAACACCTGTAGCCATGCCTTATGGCAAAAATAAATTCTGCCATCCAGTCTTGAAGAGTAAGACACCTGGTAACCACACCTTTGGCCAAAACATCCTGTTATGCAGCCTTGCTGGGCAAAACAAGATCAGATTCTCTGACCTTGAGTAGATGGAATAAGGACACATTTTGGAGTTTCTCTGGGCCCCCACACCTCTTGTTTTGTTAATTACTATCATATGTACCTAAATACACAGATACAAAATCTACTCAGTCTGTATATTGTTACTTATATGTAAATGTTTTCAGGGCTAACCAACAAAACTTCTCTTTGCCACAGACCAAAAGTATTACAGAATAACATAACTATTCAAAATCTAGAAGTGTTGAGCACAGTTCCAATTAATATATCTACAATGCAATTTTTACACCTTCAGTTCAGCGATCACTGAAGACAAAAATATTTTAATAGCCAGAAGAATAGGTTGTTTGCTATGACATGTGTCTCCTAGTAATGTCCAAAGCTACACCCACGGAGTCTCATATACCAGACTGCCTAAACATGATCTGAAAAAGACAGCATCAATAGACAAGCTTACATGGAAGATGGAAAGCCTAGAGGGTTTCAACCCTAGACAAGAACAACAGGCAACTAAGGAATGCTGAGAGTACAAAAAATAGTCTTCTCCAGGGTGGAACTGAAATTTTAATCCAGGTTACAAATTCTATGTTGTCCTTTTTCATTAGATTTTTTTAGAATTTTTAAAAATGAGTACTGAATTTTATTAACCTCTCCCTCATTTCTTCCCAGATCCAAAAGAGTCTTAGCCCATAAAGGATAGAAATTTGCAACCTCACTTCTCTCCATGTTTTATAAACCTCCCAAAAACATTTCAGGGAGTAAACACTGGACTATTAATTAAGTATGATTTATAGGAAAACTAATTGTACTCATAGAATTATGAAGCTATTGAATATGAAGCACTTTTTTCTGGCTATGATATAGTGTAGGAAAACTAAGTTTTGTATGAGGACTGATACTTATAATTACAAGTTAAAGTTATTTTATAGTCTGAACTAAAACTAAAGTATTAGATCAAAGGAGATAAATAACTTGTTTTCAGTGACTTGGATTATTAGTGATAATATGCTTTAAAATAAGAGAATAAAAATATTAATGTTAGGTTGAACAGTAGGCAAAGAATGAAATTCAGATTCTTGTAACTATTATATTTTTAAAGAAAATAGATATGTCCATGAATTTACCTAAAATAAATACATATGACAATTATGCTTTAACTTGGATGTTGCCTTTATAAGAATCCTAATGATGTTATTCTTTCACAGATAACAAGGAACAGATATAGTCAGTACCTGTAGTTAAACTGCATTTCTCTACTCAGTCCAATTTGGATGTACTCAAATAAAGATACTGCTTTCATTTGAATTCCCAAACACTTGCTATATTAGCTTAAATGTATATATGTATGTTATATTTATGCAAGTAAACATATATACAGTTTCATTGTTGATTAGAGATTTCACAATCATTGCATTAATGAATCTAAATTACCCACCTCAAAATAAACATTTCAAAGTGATAATTTTAATGTGAAAATTAGTGTCTTTTGTATTGGAGGACATTATAGCTAATTAGTAAAAAAGCAATTCTAACAATTTTCTTGCTACAGAAATTGTAGAATCAGTAAAACACTTCGATACTAATTAATTAACACAATTTAAGTGGCATGCCAAACCAAAGAACAGGAAAGAAAAGATTCAACACTGCTGTGGAATAATGCTTTTGTACACTGGTTTAATAGAACACTGATTGGCCAGTAGCCAGGCAGGAACAAGCAGACAAGGAGAATTCTGGGAAGAGTCAGGAGACATTAGCCTGGCATCCAGAGAGCAGCATGCAATGGCATGCAGGTAAAGCCACAGAAGATGTGGCAAAATATAGATTAACAGAAATTTGTTAGTTTAAGTGTAAGAGCTAGTCAGTGGTAGGCCTGAGCTAATGGTCAAGCAGTTTTAATTAATATTTACTATGTGTTTACTTTGGTCTGAGTGGCTGTGAACCAGGAGGGACACAAGAAAACTTTGTTTACAAATGACACCTAGTGTAGGGCTTGAGTTTCCACCTGAAACTTGAGAAAACTTAAAAAAATTCTAAAATGGAGCTAAAAACAGCTTCTTAGTTGTGTCTCTCAGGCCAGCTGTGAGCTGCAGTATGGCGGGTTCACTGTAGCATGTGGACTTGAGTGCAGCATGGCAGATTTCCACCATGGTACACAGTGGTGTCTTCAAGCTCCACAATGCACTGTGTCCTGACAGAATTAGCTTTTGCTAGTAAAAAAAGTTTCTGGACTACACACCGCTGGATGGAAGCATAGACCCACTGCTTGGTTCCCAGAGCTGGCTGTAAATGTAGTTCCACAGTGTTGGAAAGCTGAGGTGGGCAGAGCCACCAGCCAAAGCTGTCGTTTCAGTCCTAGTAATGCTGCAGTTTAAAGCAATAGATTCACAATAAGGCACATTCAGATGGAACAAGACTTTAAATGGTTTACAGTGGGTATAAAAATGTACATAGCCTTGCAAGAGAGAAGAAAATGAATATAGAGAGTTATATAAAGAAATAGTTTTAAAAATGAATTCTTTAAAGTGACAGTGAAGCCGGGCGGTGGTGGCGCACGCCTTTAATCCCAGCACTCGGGAGGCAGAGCCAGGCGGATCTCTGTGAGTTCGAGGCCAGCCTGGGCTACCAAGTGAGCTCCAGGAAAGGCGCAAAGCTACACAGAGAAACCCTGTCTCGAAAAACCAAAAAAAAAAAAAAAAAAAAAAACAAACAAAAAAAAAACAAATAAAGTGACAGTGAAGATAGTATAAAAATAAGCAACATAAAGGTGAATATTGCACAGAGGATCTGAATTATGTTGTCTTTGGGATTTTTAACTGCAGAAAGACATTTAATTATAAAGGCTGCTCAGGTAAACCAATATGTATATTCTAATGGTATCTTGACTTCAAAATTTGGATCTAAGGACATGTTGCTTTGGAAAGGAGGCTCTGGTTTTGTTTCCACAGGAAGCAAGAGGCTACAGATTTGTTCCAGATTAAGATACATCAGGTTTGACCAGCCAAGACCCCATGAAAGATCTCCAATGACACCATGGCCCAGATGATCCAACATCCACAGTGGTTTCAAGGCAACTGGCTCAGACAATGCAGCCTCACAGACTATTTCAGTCAGTACTTAACCATAATACTTAATTTTCTAAGGATGCCCATAAGAATACAGTGCCCTTTATCAGCAGGAAGTAGCCCAGAAAACTGTGCCCACATTCCCAAAAAATGGATAATGGATATTTGTCTTTGTTTATATTGTTGGTTACAAATTGTTATTGGTCATAGTCAATATATTTCTAAAAGAAGACAGGGTGATATGATATGGAAATATAGGATATAGATATGGTAGGATTAAAGGACGGGTTGCTGAATCTACTTTTAAAGAGAAGGTTGTTTAAAATGTTTTATGTTGTTATAGATTTTAGTTTATTGATACAAATTTAAAGTTAATTTTGTTATTCTGTATATATTTCTACTCTTGTTTAAGATATTATGTTTATGTAACTCATTTAGATTGTAATACATAATTTAGAAATACAGATTAATAATTAATCTTCTATGATAGTGAAACTTAGAGTCATGTTAGTTAAGTATTCTAGATATACATAGACATATTTCAATTAAGTAGGTCATCCTCAAACACTTGAAAGACTTACAGAAGATGGCATTTAAAATGTTTCAAAAACTTAGCCTTTTTGTACAGTGAGACATGTCTGCTCCTGGCAGTACCAATTTACTTCAAAGAAAAGATGTGCATTGAAGACACTCTAAATTGAGTTTATCTTCTTCTTGGCAAAAGTAGCCATTTGGGCAAGAAACTGTTCTTGCCTGGACTGCTTGACAAAATGTTGTATCAACTAGACATGCAGGACCCATAGAAAGGTGACCACTGAACTTTGTAAGGTGAGATGATCCTTCAGGTTCCTGCTCTGTAGAGGAAACAGGACACAGAGAAAAGTGACTGAGAAACTCTAGGCCTGTGGGCCTACATGATCTAATATTACAGAGGAACTTTGGTTATCTGTCCAGGCAGGCAGCTGCCTCTGTCATTCTAGATTACTGGAAGTTGCTCACAATACTCTTTCTGTTTACTTAGGTGATAATATATCTGAGGTCTTTGCTGTAGTTGACAACTAGATAGTTGTAATTTTCCTTAGTTATGATAAAAAATAAGTTAGATATGAAATCTTAGACTTACAAATATAGGATAAATAGAATATTTTATTTGACTTTGCCAAATACAAATAGACTAGATATTGTAACTGTAATTCTTGCTTGATAACTGTTTTGTTATATATAATTTTACTATTTTATAGTTAAAACTTATCTTTTTAATTAAACAGAAAAGTGAAAATGCTATGGAAAAATGCTTCTGCACACTGGTTCAATAAAATGCTGATTGGCCAATAGCCAGGCAGGAAGTATAATTGGGATAAGAGGATAAGGAGAATTCTGGGAATAGGGAGGCTGAGTCAGGAGTCAGAACCGGGCAGGACACAAGAAAACTTCATCTACAGAACACTGATTATTTTAAACTCCCCTGATATGAGAACATTATGATATATAGGTCTCTAGGTTCTCTTTAGTTAAAGCATGACTTATTTAAAAGTAAATCTCCAATGATTTCAGCAAAAATTAGAGAGCAGTGTAGCTGGAATTTTTTACAGTCCTGCCTGGCCCACCAGTTCCGTAGCCGCTCAGACCCAACCAAGTAAACACAGAGACTTTTATTGCTTACAAACTGTATGGATGCAGCAGGCTTCTTGTTATTTAATTCTTATATCTTAAATTAACCTATTTTTTCCTTGCCACATGGCTTGTGGCTTACCAGTATCTTACATGTTGGTACTCATGGCGGCAGCTGGCAGCATATCCTGACTCAGCCTTCCTGTTCCCAGAATTCTCTTTTTCTGCTTGTCCCACCTATACTTCCTGTCTGGCTACAGGCCAATCAGCATTTTATTTATTTTATTTTATTTATACAGGGCAATATCCACAGCAGGGCAGGGAACCCCAGAAACCAATTCTATTGCATAAACAGAGACTTATATGTCATATATTCTCATGATTTCCTTTAAAATAATTCTGAAAATTCACCCAAGTTTGCAGAAACAAAGTGAATATGAAAAAATTCAGAATCTCATTAAGAAAATGTGAATATTTGACTGCCCCAATTCTGTCCTGTGTTTCTCAGCTTGACAATGCCCTTTAAGAATTTAGTCTGCTTCCTAATCAGCCATATTAAGTATTGAAAGCATAATTACCACACACATATTATCTTGAAAACCTAAGACATTTTTGTCCTGGTGGTTTTGAAATGTAAGGAAATATCTGATAAATCCTCAGTTCAGAGCTATTTAATAAAAATTGCCTTTTGTGGAATCAACCAAAAAAATCACAGGCTAAAAAAATATAGTTGCTGATATGGGAGCTGTGTAACACCCTTTTGTGACCATTTTCCAAAATTACTCATAATTGAATATCTATTTGCAGAAAAAAAAGTAATTTCATTAGAGACAATAAATTCAAGGTGTGAGAGTATAGTGTCTTCTTTGAATCTAAAACAATGAAAAGATGAATGAAGTGGTAAAAGTGAAAAACAGCCCTTCCTATGATTTCCAGTAGGTCAGCATGCAAAAACATATCTCATGCTTAGGGAAGAGAAATTTAATTGAAGATGCATGTTAGACTTTTCTCAATATTCTAGGCCTAGACAAATGAAAACCAGTGCTGAATCAAGCTCCTAAACCCATACAACCAGTGACATAGTTGGTAATTGACCAAGTTAAGAACCTGGCTACAAACACCAGTGATCTTACAACACTGAATGGCATAATAGTTAGCAAACTACACTGACTGAGGCACAGGATACCAAATCTAGCACAGAATCTTGTCCTGGATGTCACTGAGATCCAGGGATCTTTACCAAATAAAAGCTCATGAACTACCTAGATGTCATAGAAAGAACTGATAGACTGACCTAAACATCGGATGAAGACCTGTGTGTTAGTAGAGGTTTAAGTCTGGCTGTTATACCATTACAAGCCTTGAAGTATATCCAAATTATATTTACTTTCCTCTGAAATGTTTTTCATTGCCCTCATGGATTAGGTATCAGGTAAAACTTTGTATTGTGATAGATATACATGAAATGCCTTGTGGGATGATTCAGCCCTAACAGGCCTGAGGGCCAGTCAGCCCAAAGTAGTAGTAATAAGAAACTTCCTAAGAGCCAACCTGGGTCTGCCTAAGGGCCTTAGCAACAACAGCTGAGACATGATCTGACATGACCTGGACCAATGAGAGGCAGCCATGTCACACCAGCAGATGCATATTCATCAGACCTTCCCCTTGGGTAGAGTGGAGGGTATATAAGGTTTGCTTCTTCCTGAATAATCTGAGCTTGTTGTTTTGAAATCCTCCCAGAGTCTGTGTCATTGACTCTGCCCCTTCTCGCTCCCTCCCCCAAAGGGAACAGCACAGGACCCTGCCACATCTGGTACCTGAACAGGGACCTGCTTGTCTTCCTTTCCTCAGGTTTAGCACTGATTGAGCACCTTCTTTAATGGTATATTTCAGTGAATAGGCCGCTCTATGTTGTGTGCTTTTTGTCCATCTGTCAGGTAAACACTGGGACCCTCACCCTTTCTTGTTGTAGTTTGCCTTATTTGTGAGTCTGTTTGTATGGTAGAGTGACACATACTTTTGTTCTGGCTTGCCTTGTGTTTGCATATAAGTGCTGGACCCTTAGGAATCAGAGCCATGGTCTCTATTGTCTATCATACCTTTTACTGTTAAGAGAAATTTTCTCCCTCATTATAAAGAGGCCCCTATTGGTGTCCTCAAGTTCCTTCTAACCAGCGAGAGGTTCTCTGCTACAACATCAGACCTAAAATGGTTTTGGATGGAGGCTGTGGTTCTTAATCCCTAGATCTCTTCAGAGAACATGTGGGAACCTGATCTTTGGATGAGAGATCTGTTCCTTGCCAGAAAAAGGGAAGAGGCCTTGGGAGTACCCCTCCAATTGTTTTTTATGTCCATTTTGTTGGATATAATTGCTAGTCTAAGTCTCCCTCTACTGAAGCAGTCATTAAGGCCCACAATAAGCACGGGAACAATGTAACACTAACTTATCTATCACCTCCATTCCATGCATGACTGATATTTCCTCTGCCTCTGCTGACAAGGAGATGGATGAGAATAGTTGTAAACTAAAAAAAAAGGATGGAAGGAGAGAGGAAATGATTGCAGCAGGGCCCAAGCCTACACTGGCAGCCCATCTCTCTGCTCCCCCATGCCTCTAGTGGCTAGCCCCCACTGCCATATCCATGGAGCGATTTGCCTTGATGGATGTCTGCCTATTCCACCTATGATGCCACTCATGCCTACCATGGCATTTCCAGTTAATGTGGGCCCCAATGTAGCCAACCAGCCATGGATATACCCTCTTGCAGACCTGTCCTTGGTCTGTAAAGCCGATAATGAATCAGGTCCTGACTTGCTATATTTTGAGCAAGTCCTACAGTAATGGACAATGCATTTACAGACTTATTATGACTGATACCATTTGATGAAGGCTGTGTTGGAGCCTGAAGCCTTCCTTAACTGGTGTGCTGACTATGATGATGAGGCTGAGGCTCAGGCTCATCTTAAAATACAATACAATATTGCTATTTCTCTTGAGATGGTCATGGGTTGAGGACCACATGCTAACCCTGTCACACAAGCACAAATTGGACAAGACTAGTAACTATGCAAGAGGCATTTTGGCTTAATACTGACCAACTTTTGGTGACAAACTCTTCACAAATACTTCTCCAATTCATTTGCAATTATGCTAAAATAGCACATTTCAGGTAAATATTGTTTTGGTTTTCTTCCAACATTGAAAAAGTGAAAACATACCCAGAGCAAACTTCTATCCAATGATAAAATATTGAAGTCATTACAGGCTCAGAAAAATGTACATCATGCTTAGAATTTCTCCCCCAAATGAAAAATGATATAAAAGGCAACAATTTTGGAAGTAAGAATCATCATGGATCAAAAATCAGATTATAACACAACACATATAAAAATATAAAAAAGGCAATATCACTAATTGTATTGTGTTTGTTATTGTGATGATCAAAAGGTGCTGTAGCTGGATTGGACTTTTTAACTGCTTCCTTCTCTTGATAACTTGAATAGTATTTACTAGAACCATGGAAGCTAGATCACAAGAAAATGGCTTTAAGGACATATCCATCTCAAATACTCAGAGTCCTTCATCTTGACTGTATGGTGTCTTCAGCAAAAAGAGGTCTGCTCTCAAGCCCTGAGAGAAGATCAAGTGTTAAATAGATAATCTATAATTTTTGGAGTCACATGGATTACACTAATCAACCATTTTAAAGGAGGCTTCTCATGACCAGTATTGGGCTGTTTATTAGTCTGTGATTCTTCTGTGCAGCATTGTTAGCATGAGTGGCTTAAATTCCTTTAAGACTATAAGTCATATATATATATATATATATATATATATATATATATATATATATATATATGAGAAAAAAGAATGAGATGATGAGATGATTGTATAACATATATTTTAAAAGTAAGTTAATATAAAATATGATTTCTTAAGGTTTTATCAAGCAACCTTGCTGTTATTTATACCTGGTCCCTGTCCCTCTGTCTCCTTCTGTACTAGACTCCTTCCCTCCCACTCATTTAAAAGTCTCTCCCCGTTATCCTATTTCCTACTTTATGTCACCTATATCTTGCTATTCACTATTCCCTTCCCAAAGCTCATACCTATGGTTTCATTATATTTTATGGGTTTCTGTAGTTACTATCTTTGGTATAAACATATCTGAGGGTTTGGAGCTAGGAACTGCAGATGAGAGAAAGCACACAGTGTTTGTGTTTCTTGGTCAATTTAACTGTAATTAATATAATCTTTTCTAGTTCCATCCATTTTCTTAAAACTTCATGATTTTATTTTTCTTTACATCTTAATAGAATTCCATTATGTTTATGTACCACATTATCTTTTTATTTGTTAAAGGACATTTAGGTTGTTTCCATTTCCTGGATATTGTGAAAGGGGTAGAAATGTCCATTGGTGAGTCAACATCTATAAACTAAGATTGCAAATTATTTGGACATATATCCAGGAATGTTATTGCTGGGTCATTGATTTACTTTTAATTATTTTAGGATTCTCCATACTGATTTCCATAGTGGCTGTACCTTTTTGTATTTATCCCAATTGTGAATGGGGATTTAACTTTTTCTCACAACCTTGCTAGTATTCCTTTTTAATTGTTTTGTTGATCCTAGCCACTCTGACTGAGGTGACATGAAATCTCAATTTTTTTTATTTCTTTTTCCTTATTGTTAAGAATGATGAACCTCTCTGAGGATTTTCTTAGTCATTTCATTTCTTCTATTGAGAAATTTCTGTTTAAAAAACTAGCCCATTTTAAAATTGTTTCCTCGGGTCTTTGTTTTTGTTGGGGGATCTTTACAAATTCTTGATGTTAGTCTTCTATCAGGTGTACCATTCTGTGGTTTCCTTTTTCATTCTGTTTATTCATGTCAGTGGCAACTACAGCTGTCTAATTGGACTTGATGAAAGTCCACTTAACAGGAATGAACCTAGCCAGCTTCATTATGTTAGTGAGGTCATGGACCTTAGAAAATAATATACTACTGCCACTTTGCTAAACCAGCATAATTCCTTATTATATTCTCAATCCTATCTTTATACCCACAGATATCAAAGAAACCTTTGTTTACAATAAGTTGAGACTATCACAGAACACCACAACTGAACAGAATGTAGAGGTTAACAGATGATAGCAAGCCCAGCCACAATGGATACATCTACTTTACAGCTCCTGCATGTATAGCTATAGGAAAAATATGGATGGTGAGGTAAAAAGATTGTAAGAGCTAGAATATCAGGAAGTCTGCTGTGAGTCAGTCTCTGTGGAAAAAATGCATAAGCACGACTGAAATAATGGTAATAAAAATTGAAAGTTAATACTAATGAGGTAAATTTCATGTGGTTCTACCCCTAGACAAAGAGCTAGAGGCAAGCTAATGACTGCTTGGAAATTAGCCTCTCCAGGACATAAGCCCCTGTGGTGATATATTGTGTCCCCCAATATATTGTGCACCCTAATAAAGTTTATCTGAAGACCAGAGGAAAAAGCCAGCCACTGTATTATACGTAGATGTCAGGCAATGAATGGTAGCACACGCCTTTAATCCTAGCATTCAGGAGGCAGAGATCCATTCGGATCTCTGTGAGTTCAAGGCCACACTGGGGAACAGAGCCAGGTGTGGTGACACATGCCTTTAACCACAGCACTAACTATAGAGGTCTGAAGGTCTGTACAGACAGACAGGAAGTGATGTAGCTGGGCGAAGAGAGGAAGTGAGATGCAGAACAGAAAGATATAGGCATGGGTATACAGGAAGTAGGTCTCTTTGGCAGAGGATCTCCAAGTGGTAAAAATGTGGCTGGATTCTTTCTGCTTTTCTGATCTGTCAGTTTTTATCCCAATATCTTGCTCAGGATTTTTATTAATAAGTCCCTTTGGCAATTTGTCTTACAACCTCCCTTATTGGATGTCCAAGGTAGAGTGGAAAGCCTTCAAATCTTATGCACACAATGAAAATGGATTCAGCAGATTTCATATATATATAATACATATGTAGCAATAATAATCAAAGCAAAAAAAATCTATAAAGTTAAGAATTGGGTTAATTGGAATGATATGAGGAAGGCTACATAGGAGCATTGGAGTGAGAATAGGAAGGGGGGAAAGTGATATGATTCTATTTCAATTAAAAACATTTTTAAGGGCCGGTTGGTGTTGGCGCACGCCTTTAATCCCAGCACTCGGGAGGCAGAGCCAGGCAGATCTCTGTGAGTTCGAGGCCAGCCTGGGCTACCAAGTGAGTTCCAGGAAAGAAAACAAAACAAAAAAAAACATTTTTAAAAAGGGGAAATAACCATAGTACAATATGCTTTCTAAAGATGTGTTCATTTTTATTTTATTTAAGGTTGTTTTATGTACATGTAGTCTCTGTGTGCAGGACTTACACAGACCAGACGATGTCAGATACCCTTGAAATGGAGTGACATATGGCTCTGAGGTGCTATGTGATTGTTAGGAGCCAAATCCTGATCTTCTGCAAAAGCAGCAAATGCTCTTAACGGCTGCCCAGGCCAATATCTTTGATGAATATAGATGCCAAAATACTAAATAAAGTCCTTGGGAATTGAAATCAACATTATTTGTTGTGATCAATTGAGATGCAACCCAGAGATGGAAAGATAGCTCAACATATACAAATTTATAAAAGTGATATGCCATAAAAATAATGAAAAACACAATGTAGCAATTTTATATACAAAATGCATTTATATGAAATCAATTTCATTTCTCAATTAAAACAATACATAATTTATTCATGAAATGAATATCTCTCCATATAATAAAGAACATTTATTTATTTACTATAAGTCATTAGCCAAAACTATGCTAAATCAGAAAAGTTTAATGATTTCCCTGTAAAATTTTATTTCTATTCCAGGTAAGTTACAGGTGCTAGCCAAAATGATCAGGCTAAAAAAAGGGAAACAATAAATTTAATCCATGAGAGAAACCCAGTAATTAAATTGGCACCTTTTACAATAACATTATCCTATATCTAGAAAATTCTAAAGAAAACCAAGAAAATATTAAAACCAAAATCATAAAATTTGCAGGATTCAAAATCAACACATGAAATCAGGATTATTATGGTATGTCAATTGGAAATTTTCTGAAATGCAAATTAAGAAAAGAATCTTAATTCCAACAGATATAAAAATTTAAAGTACTGAGAATTAAATTCAACCAAAGAAATTGAACCAAAAAAATATACTGAAAATTTAAAATCATTAAGGAAAGAAATTGTAGAGGATATTAAATTCTAGAAAGATATTCTTTTTATGACAGATGAAGAACAAGTGATATTTTGTTATCTTAACTACCCAAAGTGATTCACAGACTCACTACAATTTCTATGAAGAATTCAATCACATTCTTCACAGCACTAGAAAAATTCTAAAATTTATATATAACTAAAAAAGCATTAAATAAACACTGTTATTTGAGAAAAGAGACAAAAGATATTATACAATCTATATGTGGTTAAAAAAGTGAATCTCTTCAGTTTGTAATAGTTAATATTCCACAAATAGACTCGTTGAATTAATGATACTTAGTTGAGTCATGAGATTGGAGTGACAGTCATCACAAAAAATAGATCAGCTAGGTCCAGAGAATACAAAATGCTAAATGTTGTAAACATCAGGATGTCATATCTAATAGTGGTTATTTATCCCAAGGCCAAAAAAAAAAGAGAGCTGATCATCCCAAGATTTTATGACACACTCAACACACTATGCACTACATGATAGACTCTTAAGATGGTATATCTGCCTTGTAGAGTATCAGTTTTGTTCTGGACCTACTATTGTTTTTTGTCTCTCTGTTTCATGGTTGGAATCATATTTATCCTTATACAATATTATGTCTTGATAAGAGATGATTTGGAAGAGATTTATTGGAAGTGATTTGCTTTGTTCCCAGAAGTAGACTTTTCACAGTTTTCAGAATGAGTTAATACATTGATAATATTTGAATGTTTACAAATATATTTTACATTGCAAGAAGCCCCTAATATTTAAAAGCCAGAGGATAAATAATATAAATAATATAATTTCACTTCTCCTCCAAAATTTCGTGTTTTAGGATCTTGTCTCAGAAAGTGGCATCATGAAGTTGTGTAGACTAAGATATAGATGGCTACCTGTGCGATGTTGTGGAATATTATTTTAAGAGGTGTTACATTTGCTTAAACTGTGGAGCATTTGTGTAGTGATGCAAAGATGTGTTCTAGCCTTTTAGGATTCTACATAATATGTGTGTATTTATTTGGAAGCTGGGTAGCAGGCCCCCCAAAGAGTCAAAAAGTAAAAACCCAACAACAGTGGGAGGTTAGTGGATCATAGTGGGTACTACCTTAAAAAAAATTCAGTCAATTCTATAATCCTTTGCCAATTTCTGTGATTGTGAGCATGAGCAAAACTGATCCTTAAATCTCTCTCTGGCTTGCTTCATTACTATGTAGCCTCTTCAATGCATACTTCTTGTAGCCAGAAGTTTTCCTGTGTCCCACTCGTGTCCCCCCAAGTAAACACACAAAGACTTATATTAATTATAACTGCTTGGCCATTAGCTCAGGCTTATTACTAACTTGTTCTTACACTTAAACTCAGCCCATTTCTATTAATCTATATGTTGCCATGTGTTCCATGGCTTTACCTGTGTGCCATTACATGCTGCTCTCTGGATGGTCGTATAGCGTCTCTCTCTCCCTTTTCTCCTTTCACCATGTCCCTTTGATTTTTCTGCCTGGCTCCATCCTGTCCTACCATAGGCCAGTGCAGCTTTATTTATACACCATTCCGAGCAATACATATTCACAGCATACATGAAGACATCCCACAGCAACTTCTATCATTGCAGTATTATAGACAGACCTTAGAAGAAGCTTGTATTCCTTCTACAACTATTTGCTGTGGGATGTCTTTCTGCATGCTGTGAATATCTGTTGCTCCCATTGACTAATAAATAAAACTGCACTGACCTACAGCTCAGGCTTCTTACTAGCTACTTCTTATAACAACTCAATCCATAACTATTAATCTATTATGTATTGCCACATGTTCTGTGGCGTTACCTGTGTCCCATTATCTGTTGCTCCTTGAATGGCGGTTTGGAGTCTCCTGCCACTGTCCTTTCTTTAGCCTATGGCAGGGCAGGATGGAGGCAAGAAGGTAAATCCAAGAGAGATAGTGAGAGAGGAGAGGGGAGAAAGAGATTCCATCCAAGTGTCCAGGGAGCAACATGTAATGGCATGAATAGGGTAAGAAGGATATACAAAAACAAAGAGTATGCAGTAAAATATTGAACTACTTTTTACAGAAGTTTGAAGGAAATAGATGTTTAAAATCACTATACATTTCAAAACCATTAAAACAGTAGATTTCAAGGTTAGAAATATGGCAACACTAATAAAAGTGTGCACTCTTCTTGCAGAGGACACAAGTCAGAGTCCCAGCACACATAATGGATAGCACACAGCAACTTAGTAGCTCCAACTCTCATATGTGTCACTTCTGGACTCTGCAGGCAACTGTATTCAGGTGCACATGCCAGTGCACAGACATGCACACAGAATCTTCAAGTACTTTAATTGAAAATAGTATTTTTATACAATATATTATGATCATGATTTATCCTCCATCATGCCCTACCAGATCCTTTTCACCTCCTCATGCATCAAATTTCAAGCCTTCTTTCTCTCTGTCTTCAGAAAACAAACAGATAAACAACAATAATATAATAAAAAACAGAAAAAAAAGTGGGGAAGATCAAAGAAAAGACATGAGAATTACATATACTTGCAGAGACATGCACACCAAAAACATGTGCAAACACAAAATCAGAAACCATAATACATAAGCAAAAAATGTAAAAAACATACTCAGACAAACCCCAAGTCCTAACCCAGAAGTAATATCCAACTGATAATGACTTGCAAGTGAAAATTTAATTTTCTTCAAGTGAATCTCACTGAAGAAATAAACTACTTTTTTCTTTCCAATTTTCTCATTTATAGAAATAGATTTTATCATGCAATATATCTTGATTACATCTTTCTCTGTTTCTCTCATACTGTCCCCACCCCATTCCTCCCCTCCAGATCCACTCTTTTTCTGTTGCTCACCAAAAAAGAACAATCTTCTAGGAGGTAACAACAAAACATGACAAAATAAAATGTAAGATAAAACAAAACCCATCACATTGAAGTTGGACAAGGCAACCCAACAGAAGAAAAATAGCCCCAAGAGTAGGCACAGGAAGTAGACATCCACTCCATACACTCAGGAGTCTCATAAAAATGCTAAGATGAAGGCTATGATATATACCCAGGTTACCTGATGAAGACCTGTGTAGGCTTGGTTCTTGCTCCCTAAGTCTCTGTGAGTTTATATGAGCCTTGATCAATTAATTTAGAGGACCTTGTTCTGGTAGCCTCCATCCTCTCTGGCTCACTCTTTCTGCTTCCACATGCAGGGATTTTTAAAACTGGAGGGAAGGGATTTGATAGAGACATACCATTTGTAGTTGTGGGTTTCAAGATCTCTCTCTCTCTCTCTCTCTCTCTCTCTCTCTCTCTCTCTCTCTCTCTCTCTGTAAAATGTCTGGCTGTTGGACTCTGTATTTGTTCCATCTGCTATCAGAGAAAGCCTCTCTGATGATGGCTGAATAAGGCATCAATCTATGAGTATAGAAGAATACCACTAGTAGTTATTTTATCACTAAGTATTTTAGATCACTAGTATTCTGTTTCACTCTAGCCTCTAGTCCATCTAGTCTCTGGTTCTTGGTCATGCAAACAGTGTCTGGTATGTGCCCTGTCTTGTGGAGTGGCACTTAAGACAAATCAGACATACATTGATAATAAGGTTAGGCTGCCTGTCCAGCAGTAAACTGCAACAGAGTATGAACTCAGTGACATCACTGGAGGTTCCTTGTCTCATAATGTCATGTCAGGGCTTTCTATTATCTCTTCTTTTCTTTCCTATTTTCATTTTCACAATCTTAACTTTTCAAATTCTTATCTGTTTTTTAATCTATATTTCCTTTGCATATATATTTTTGTCTTCCAGTTCTTTGTTTTTATGGCATTCCTGAGTGTGTAAAATAGTGAGTATCCATGTCTATATTTGTTTACTGCACCTTGTCTTGGACTTTTTTCCTTCTGCTTGCATCTTTGTCCTATTCTGACTTGCTTTTTTTATTTTTATTAATATACCATAGAAGCCTGTTTGTTTTCTAATGGGAAACAGAAAGCCAGTGAATCTGGATGGGGATAGGTTGGAAGAAACTGGGAGTACAAGAGTGAAGGATTTTTTTTTTTTTTGCCGGGCAGTGGTGGTGCACACCTTTAATCCCAGCACTCGGGAGGCAGAGGCAGGCGGATCTCTGTGAGTTTGAGGCCAGCCTGATCTACCAAGTGAGTTCCAAGAAAGGTGCAAAGCTACACAAAGAAACCCTGTCTCAAAAAAACAAAAACAAAAAAAAAAAGAGTGAAGGAAACCATAGTCAAGACATATTACATGCAAAACTATTTTCAATAAAAGAAAAAATGCCCCAACACTATGAGACAAAAGTATTTCCCCAAATACCATTGAGTTTATTTCCAGATGGTCATCTACTGAGGCCCTGGCCTACCCTTGAATGTTTATATACATAGTACTAGATTTTAAATATATCAAAACAAATATGCATGAGGGGTGCTAAATCTGTTCACTAGAGAAAATGAGACCAATCACATTTAGGGCAGTATGAGCCTAAGACACAATTTATTTATTACATGTTGAAAATATATATCAAAACACAGTGCTCTGCCTCATAACCACATATACTGATTTGATAGTTAAAACTAAAAGTATGTATCTTATATGAAATTATTAAATTTGTACTTTTATACCACATTGTAAATTTATACAATGTGGTATAAAAAACGTTTCCGTTAATATATTTGACTTAATTGACAGATCACTTGAAACTAACCAAACTAAATTAGAAATAATTTCTACTCTTAGCTATTGTGTTCCTTTCTCTGCATCAACTCTAGTAACAGATAATTTTGTGTGATTTTCCTTTGTTACTCTTAGTAAACTCTGAGTAATGGCATGGAGGGCAGGAAACGTGTAACTCTGTGTAGTCTGCTTGCCTCACATGCTCAAGGTTCTGGGTTACAAAAATGGTGAAGAAATAAATAGTTTATTGTTAGGGAGCATTGACTCATATTTGTTATGTAGCTCTTGTGCGGTCAAAGTAGAAAGATTGACCCATGTTTGAGGCTAGCATGGGCACAAACTGAATTCCAGGGTACTACAGAGTAAGGTAGGCAGTGTATAATCCCTGTCTCAAGCAAGCAGCAAACAAACAAGCAAACAAACACACCAAAGGTAACTTTGCATAATTATAAACTGTACCAGCTTTCTTTCCAATACATATTTCACCCCTAAAATAATTGAAAAACTACTAACACAATTCCTAAGAGTAGAAGAGGGAAACATTGTGGGTGAAAATTATTTCAAATGCATTATTCCTAACACCATGTTCTGAACACATTTTTCCATTTCCCAGTGAAATCAGAATCTGTATATATTGCACCAGGAACAGATAAAGGTTAATGAAAGTCAGTGACAATGGTAGACAATTTATTTGCAAGGAAAATACCACTGAGGGTTTCCTATTTTACAATGCAAAAGTTGGTTAAGGAAGAACTACATAAAAAAATGCTGGCATGATTGCACGTGCTTATAACTCTAGTGCTGAGGCACACAGAAACAAACAGATCTCAGGAGCTTGCTGTCCAGGAAGCCTTCTTCAAAGAGTAATCTCTAGATTTTATGAGAGACTTTGTCTCAAAATTAAAGAGAACAGAAGAGGAAGACAGCAAAATATAATCTTTGAATATTTTGCTTTTGGTACATGCACACATTAGCAAGTTTTCATATGCATACAGGGAAAGGAGAGAGGATAGAACATTTGTGCTGTTAAGGATTGTAGATTGTTATCACCAACATTTCAGGTCTGTGTGTTTACTTGGTTGGGTCTGAGCAGCTGTGGGACTGGTGGTTGAGAGAGATTAGTCCTGACCGTGGGCCAGGCAGGACTGGAGAATACTTCAGCTACAGATGACTTTTTTGTTGCTTCCATTTCTCACTTTTATCAAGCACATATTAGATTTTTACATGTTCAAAACTTGTAGATCTTTATACTCATGTTTACTGAACAAACTACTGTCATTGAGAAATACAGACCATTAGAACATTTTTGAGAGTCTAAGAGAGACATACTGATTCTGAGTAGATTTTTAATATCTACTGACTTTCACAAAACCTAAGGGCTAGAATTTGTTGAATAAGGTAAGAAATCTGTTTTAATGAAACGTTTATTCTCTTGATAAAGTGCTGTAACCTATTAGTTAGTGCTGGGTAGCGGTGCATACTGTTTTAATAAGTTAATTCATCATTCATTTCCTGTGGCATTTTTTCCTTCTCTGAGTAACATGGGTTAATATTTTAAGAAATACTTGCCCTATTTTTTCTATATTTAATGGGCCATCATCACTGTATGGTTGGAAAAAACTGGGGATATAGTGAAGCTAAAGAAAACATAACAAACATAGTATTCAAGCCTTTTCCTTTATCTACTTCTTTATGACAATAACTACAACCTTATTTTCAAATTTGTTGAAAAGTGATACATGAGATCAGAGAGTTTGAGAGCTGTAGGTTTCTTGTTGCACAACAAATAAAAAAATAAAAGAAACAAAATATCACTTTGGCTCACACTGTGAGTCAAATGTGTATATCTACTTTTGAAATGTTGATATTGAAAGGTAGTTGAATAGATCCACCACAGGATTTATAATATTCACTCTGGTTTAAATGAATAATAACCAAATCTGCACTGTTTTCAAAGAACTTTTAAACCAGCAAGTACAACCTCATTTTATTTTTAAACAAGAGAATGTAACTTTACATGGTTTAAGGAGGATTTCATGTCTTTATTTTTACTGCTGTTTCTTTTATTATATTTCAATAATCTACACTGCTCTAGGAGATGTATGTTTCAAAGGAATAGTATACCAAGATGAAAGTTCTGAAATATATTAAACAGAAAATACCCATGGCAATAATGGTGACCCTGATGAATAGAATATATTTGTTCTCAATATAGAGTAGGCAGATATATACATATTTTCTCTTTGACATCATTCATTTTGAACTTGCAAACATTTTAAATTTAAGTATGTTATTCAGTTTTCCATAGATGTGATAAAATAACAAAAAAAATCACCTTATAATTAAAGAGATTCCTTTTAGCTCACAAATTGAAATATCTCTGTCTAGGGTTACTTGGCATCATTGTTTCTGAACTTTGTTGGGGCAGAACATGATGGTGGGAGTTTATAGGAGAATAAACCTGCTTGTCTCATAGTAGTCAGGAAGCAATAAAGAACTAGGGAGGAGGAGAAAGAATGAAGGAGGGACAGAAAGAGAAGAGAAAAAGGGAAAAAGAAGTGTAGAGAAAGGATGAGAGAGAGAGAAAGCAAGGGAGAGAGAGAGAGAGAAAGAGAGTGAGAGAGACAGAGAGATAGAGAGTGCAATGCTAGGGTTTTTGGTGAGATTTGTTCCCAAAGGGCACAGATTCAATTATAATGTTCCACAACTCAAAATCACCTCCCATTTTCCTTATTTTCAAAGACTCACAAAATAATAAGTAATCAATAGTTTAATGCATTTATGAAATCAGTGCTGCCATCCAATCACTTCAAAAAATTATTTTCTGAATAGTGCTGCATTGGTTACAAAGTCTTTAACACACAAATCTTTGGGATATATCATATGCAAAATGATACTGAGTCAATTTTAGTCTGGGAGGTTATTCTCAATTAATATCTATACCATTGCTTTATCTAGTATATGCTTATTTGTGTTATTCCAGGAAAAATGAAAGTAACTTTGTGAATTAATTACACATCTAAAATCATACCTAAAAGCACAATACACAATTTGAGTATGCGATCTTCAGTTCATAACTCCTATGGCATCTTTAATAAACTGCTTCTATAAAACCATAAAAACATAAATAAATTTGGAAAATATTTCAGCCAAGAACTTTTCCACTACATATTTCTATATGGACATTGAAGTTATTTACTAGAGCTTTGTATGTATTTGAAGTAAGAGATCAGAGAAAGCTATCACTTGATAAACAGTTTTCTAAACACATCTGATCAAATTTTCCTAGACTGATGTGAAATGGAGTAATGAATCATGTTCACTTGCATCAGTCATGTTGTATTATGTTATTATGTCCTAATCCAAAATAAATGCATTCAATGAAATTGAGCATGGTACAAGGGAAAAGAGCAGCCGGGAAATTTAAAAGCATTGCAATGAGAAATACAAGGCAATAGAATTAGAGTCCATTGGGAAAGGAGTTTATCTAGATGTGTCTAAGAAAACTTTACTTTCTTCAAGTTATGGGAAAGTATAAATATGCAATATAGAAGAAAATTGCTAAGGGTCAGAATTGTTTGCTTAGACAGTCAGTCTTGATATAAATATAAACTAAAAATTTGCTGTGAACCTATTGTGGGCCAATAATTGTGGTCTTTATTTGTTTAACAATGTATTTAATTTTTTGAAAATTTTGTTTAATAAACCAAATAATAACCAAGGGAAAATATCTACAGTTATAATGACATCAAGCAAAGCATCATAGGCATAAAAACCAATAATCCATAACATATTTTTGGAATGAATTGTTTTCTCATTCACCATCATTTTTTGTCATGAGATTTTCATGGCCAGTTTTGATAGATTATATACCTTTATATACATTGAATGTCAAGAGGATATGTTATGGTCATGAAATAAATGTCATTCTTTGTTTATGTATTAAAAAATAGCCATGAAAGAACATTGTTTACATTTCTATCAAATATTTACCTAATGAATAATATTTTTTTATTTACTGGATATGTGTATGTGTGGGGGGGTTATAGGATAGAAATCATACAAGTGTGCATACATATGAAATGGAGTGCACATAAAAACTAGAGAAAATTTTTAGGAGTAATTTCTTGACTTTCATCTTGTTGAGCCAGTGTCCTCCTTGTTTTTTCCATACTCCCAGCATGTGATTATCCTTTCTCATTCCATTGTCAGATTGCTGGAATAGCTTATATGTGCTATCTGCCTTTTAACTTAGGTTCTAGAAACTGAACTCAGTTCAACTGGCTTTCTGAGCTAGCTCTTTTCCCTAAGAAGACACCTCACTGACCCTAAGCAACATTATTTTATGAATTTTATGATAATAATAGATTTCATTTCATCTGAATCTTCCAAATATGTTTGGATTGAATGAGAGTTCCTAGGTATTTTTATGGGTTTATGATGATTAGCATAGTTTCCTGAGAAAATAACATGCAGCATACAGGGATATAGGTGAGTTGACAATTCATTATTTTTATATTTTATTATCTAACAATACTATCAATAGAGACAAATAACAAATATACATTAGCTCTTAAAAATGCATGTTATCATAATTTTGTCCCCAAATTCACACAATATTTTTACTTGTATTTCAAATATTTACTTTGTTATATAGAACAGAAGAAATAAATTGAAAAGTTTGGTGGCTAGTACCAAGACTCCCTAAGCCATTGTGTTACAAATTTGGAATAGAAAACAATAGTAATCACACAATACGATAGAAAATACCATTGCCCATTTTAAGGCACTGTCTTATTTATAAGAAAATAAAATCAACTCTAACTGTGGAGTTGTTAGCTTCTGGGAAAAGACAAGTCCATTTTCTCTAAGTGTATAGCCATTGGTAAGTCTGCCATACTCTGGTGTAGAACCACATAGCAAATAATATTTGGGGCAGCAGTGATTGTTCTTTCCTGAGTTTTCATGTCCAGTTAGAGAACAAGATAGAAAATATGAGCAAAGCTGAATTGGATGGGCTTTAAGTATATCAAGTCATTTCTAAAGAGTCAACAGCTAAATGTCACATTTTATATGCTATTTCAGACCTGGATTTACTCAATAAACCATTCATTCCTTTTGGGACACAAGTTACAGTAACAACAAAGTGGCCACATAACAATAGAAATGACGTTGGGATCACTTGATAATAAAGAGTGTACTCTCATTTGACTATACTTATGCTAAGTCTATGATATACATATACCTGCAGAGAAACACTGGCATATTTTAGGATCTCAACACTTCCTGTGGCTTGAACCAATTACTGAATTTCTAACATCAAATTGTCTACATCATAATTTATCATGTATACATTATATGCATTTCATTTTTGTTTTTTGTTTTTTTTTTTGCTTTTGTTTTTTCGAGACAGAGTTTCTCTGTGTAGCTTTGCACCTTTTCCTGGAATGCACTCTGTAGCCCAGGCTGGCCTCGACCTCACAGAGATCTGCCTGGCTCTGCCTTCCGAGTGCTGGGATTAAAGGCATGCGCCACCACCACATTTCTATTATTTTACTTATTGATATATCAAAGCAAAGACAATGTATCACCCATTGTAACTAAAATGACTTGCTTGTTGATAACTTTATAAATTCCTAACAGTCCATAGGATTTATTCTAAAATTCATCATATATTAGGACACAAAAGCACTTCTCAATGAATACAGAGCATCTGAAACAGCTTCTCATATTCTATCTTTTCATAGAGCAACAAAGCTAGAAATCAAAGTTCAGAAAATAATTTACTAGAGGCTAAAAATCTCATTATTGAATATTGTCTGAATCTTTGAAAAAAAATCAGAAACAAAATTAAAATTTCCTAAAATCTGGGCTACTGATACGGCCTAGTAGGTAAGGAAACTTGCTACCAACTCTAATGACCTGAGTTTGATAGCAGAAAAATTACTCCTATAATCTGTGTTCTGACCTACACACACACACACACACACACACACACACACACACACACACACAGAGTAAACAAATATTTAAAATTTTCATAGAATTGAATGAAAACACAACACACTAAGATTTATTGAAATTAAACTCATTTAGCTTAGAAGTCTTTACTATGTTCTCTCTAAATTCATGTATTTATTTTTTGGAATATTTCAGATATCTCTTCAATATATACTGCTATAATAATTAATAATCATTAATAGCAATACAATGACCTATTAAAACTTCTGGTTATACATTATCTAAGTGTGCATTATTTTTAGAAATCTAGTTATGTCTCATAGTGGTGAAAAATAGAGTCAAGAGTTGCCTATTTTTTCTAACAATGAGGTTGGACACATACTTTCTGTTTATTGTGTAATAAAGCCAACAAAAGGAAAACAAAATAAAAGATGAGAAGTTATATGTAGCAACAAGTATCAATTTACATATGATATTTCTTTTATAATAGAAATGAAGTTGGGATCACTTGATAATGAGGAAGGGACTCTCACTCACCTTTACTTATATTAATTCTATGATACAAGTAAATCTGCCGAAAAACACTGGTATATTTTGGGATTTCAACACTCCATGTGTCTTGAACCAATTACTAAATTGGTTTCTATGAGCAAATTGTCTCCATAATTATTTATTATGTCTGAGCCAAAAGCTCAATGAATAAAATAAAGCTGATGTTTTCTAGGAGTCTATGAACAACTTAAATTGGAAACAAACTGTGTATAAGATATGTTAAAATGAAAACCATATCATTTCATTCCACATAGCCTTTGCAGTCTCTATGCTGTCCTTCAAAAAAAAATGGTTAACAACTCAAATGAAAGCAATCAAGCATTATAGCTCCATTTAGTTCATTAAATACTTCACATTTTATAGAAATTAAATGAAGCAATTTTGTATAGGTGTCTTGGATTAAAGATATTAAAAATAAATTTGAAATTGTGCATTTTTATCCAGGGTTTTAAAATTTAGAACACTATAAATGGTTGTGAGATATATGGAACAAAATTATTTAGGAGACACACAGTGTTCTGAAATATGAACTTTTCTTGTTATGTCATTGTCACATTGATCTAAGATATTGCAATGATTACCAAAAGGCCACTATTGCATGTTCAATACCAACACTAGATATTGCAAAAAAAAAGAACATAAATCAAAGAACAACTTAATCTACATCATCCTGTAAATATTAAATTACTCATCCGATTTTCTAAAACTGTGTTTGTATGGCTGTTTTGCTTGCACGTGTGTTTGTGCACAACATGTATGCAATACCCACAGAGAACAGAATAGAGTATCAGATATCCTGAAATTAGAATGACAGAGGGTTATGAGATGACATTTGCATACTGAGAATAGAACCCAGGTCCTTAACTGCTGTTAACTAATAAACTGAATCTCCAAATTCAATTGTTTTCATCTTAGAAAATTAAATGGAGCAAAGAACTCAATTTTAAGAATATTGCAGGGTGTTTTTAACTGAAGAATTTAAACCAATTTGTTGACTTACTTATGATCAGGAAGAGTAGGTAACCCATCTAAGAGTACCTGCACTGAATTAATAAATAATATTTACAAAATACAAACTTTTGTCTTATTACCACAGCGTGTTGAAAGTAGAAGAAATAGTAAATATCATTAGCTAGCTATCTAGATCTCTCTAGAATATATATATTTCCCAGAAGAAAATTGTAAAAGACTTCCTAAATATATTTTCAAAGATTTGAGCTTTCTTGTTTGCTTAGCCACTGTTTTATGTTTTACCAGTACTCTCAAGTATTAAATGGAATTATGACATTCTGTTATATCATATGGTGATAATTTCCATGTTCCTTTTACTTAGTCTTCAAATCAGGGATGATTTAGCTATTACTTGATGATAGTATCTAATTAAAATTCCTCAGGCAAATATGATGTTTCCTTAATGTTTATTTTATTTGACCTAAGGAAAGTCATATAATAAAGTTCAACTTCATGTCCTTTTACTCAACTTTGTCTCCTTTCCTTTTAACAAGAGCTCTGCCTTCCAGGAACTAGGCCTCTGACAGTTTTTCTATGCTTAGTGACTAACTGAAGTCCTCTCTATAGTGTGCCTTACTCTACTATCCTGAAGACTAAAGTGCTACTTCACCCTTCAAGTTGAATCAACTATTTGAGCTCATCTTTAATTTCACTACTGCATTCTGTAGATTTGTTTGATAATGATTTCACCAAAAAGTGTTCTTTTTTTTTGTTTTCTTGGTTCTTTTTGATGGCAATTGTCTTTTCTTCTGAAATTTCTTGAATCTTTCTTCTAACCAAGCATTCTTTAGCTTTTGTCCAAATTCCAGATTTGCAAGAAGTTCTCCCCCATCCCCACTCCTACTACTGATCACAGACAAGCCATCTAGTCTCAAGAAAATTTCTGAGCTATTAAGCAGTTGGTGTTGAGTCATGAAAATCAATAAGCAGGAAGAATTCTGCTCTTCGAAGCAGAGACAATTTTCTGTCCAATTATATTTATTTCTTAATAATGGATAGATATAGTTTGTTCTCCTGTATTTTCCCAAGTTAGAAATATTTCTTTCACAATAGAGAGAATCAGGAAATTAATCAATGAATTAATGTCACTACTAGTTCTATATGGGGCTGAAAAAAGCCAGAGCTCAAGAAATAAATTCAGGATTGAAAATTAGTAAGATCAAAATACTAATAGTTTTGCAAGGAAAACACTCTTGTACCTGTGGTTCAGGTAATACTGCAGAAGGAATATAATATCCAGAGGATCAGTGTCTTGTTAGGGTTTCTCTTGCTGTGAAAAGACACCATGACCATGTCAACTCTTTTAATGAAAAAACATTGGGTTGCCTTACATTTTCAGAGGTTCAGTCCATTATCATCATGGTGTGACATGGTGGTGTGAAGGCAGACATGGTGCTGGAGAAGGAACTGAGAGTCCTACATCTCGACCTGCAGGCAACGGGAAGTGATTGGACACACTGGGCATGGCTTGAGCATATATAAGACGTCAAAGCCTACCCCCACAGTGACACACTTCCTCCAACAAGGTCATCCATGCTTCAACGAAGCCATCCCTCCTAACAGTATGACTTTTTATGAGCTTATGGGAACTAATTCCATTTAAACTACCAAAATTAGTAACTTTGCTGTGAGACTGTGTCTCTTAGTAACACCAGAAACTACACCTATAAAGTCTCAGAAATATGGATGTCTAAAATGTGAGCTTAACAAGAAAGATAACAACTAGCATGGCAAATTATACAGGGAAAAGACTGCAAAGTCTCTCAACCCAACACAAAGAACTACAGGTAACAAAGTAGAACTGGAAGCAGAAAGAATTGGGTCTTCCAAGGGAAGAGCACACCAATTGATTGCATAGTGCCAGTCAACCCTGAAAATATACATACAATTAATATTATACTAACTCAACAAGTTACATTTGGGAATATATACCAGTATATAAGTACATATATACTTGCAATAAAAATTGATGGAAAAAGAAGCCATAAATATCTTAAGATAAGATAGTGGAGAGATGTTTGGGGTGGGCATTGGAATGAGAGAAGGGAAGGGAACATGTGATAATTAAAATACGATCTCTATTTTTAACAAAAATATTGTAATTTGGAGGTTGTAACCTACATATATATTCTTTAGACCATTCTTTAGAAAAAATATTTGAATTTGTCCTTTCAGCCAGAGACAACTGTGAATAAATGCCATTTATGTTATTCTCTCATATGACAAGAAAAGCAGGATAGTATATGTCATTGAAGAAGTAATAGAATTATATATCATCACTCAGTTTCCCAAAGCCAAAGGAGAGGAGCAGAAAGACAACATAGGCAACCAGTCTACCCCTTACAAGAAATTCTGGAATCTGTGGTCCCTACTGAAAAGTTGGTAAAGGTTTAAAGGTATTATTTGCTGATGTGTGATAACCACTTTTAAAATTGGGATCATACATGATGACCACATAGAAAGTTATAATCTATTTAATGGCTTATTGAGGTGTACTAAATTGAAATATTATATTTCTTCTACAACTTCTGCATAGCCTTCACAATCTGCTTCTTATACCACTGTTAAACACAAAAATTAATCTAGTATATCTAATCATGTGTAAAAGAAATTAACATTTTATGTGCTAATATGAAATTACCCATACATGAAAGGTGGTTTTTTTTTTTGCTTCTACAGAAATCACTGATAGAGGATTTGATGTCATAGTAAATTTCCAAGAAGTAAAGAGGGATATATCAGCATTTTCTAAATAACTGAAAATATTTAGATAACAGGATAATGTAGTCATATCTCATTTATATTATAGAAGACTAAATATAATCCTTTTGTCTCCTTCACATGTCATTTATAAATTTTGCTTCCTATTACTCCAGAAGTCATTAATCAAGCCATTGATTGATGCTTGAAATCATGCAGGTGCTGCTATTACATATTCATTATTAATCATATTATTTATTCAGACCAGGGAATTTTACATACTCAACACAATCCCCAGCAAATCTTCATGTTATCTACAATCTGAAATGTATCACAGTGTTAGTCATAAAAAAATCTATCAAGGTTATATAAAATATCATTTCTCTAATTATAAGTTTCAGAAGCCTAGTTGCTGTACTGTGATGTCTTAAATGATACTAGTTGTGCTGTTATTTTATGTAATCTGCAACATCTTTCAAACATAAAATTTTATTAGGTTTTTCTAACATTTTAATATGTAAAATCATACTTTAAAATTAATTTTATTAATTTATATGGTGAAGATTTTAAGATAATCTTATTTAATGCTGTAGATTACAGTCAGGAAATCTAGTAAAGGAAAGAAATTATTTGTTCAAGATATGTTGTGAATAGAATTCATTTATAGAACCTTGCCCATAACTCTCTAAGATCAACATGCCCAGGAGGTTATAACCTTGCTCATCACCTAACTCATTATTTTTATAACTATTTGTAATTTTGAATACTAATTATTAACAGTGTTTTAATAGAAATCACATCAGAACAGAACTTCCAAAAAGGTCCACCAACGTGAGGAGACATATTCAAACACAGGAGCCTGTGGGGACCATCCTCATTCAGAAATATGTGATACATATAATGTAACATTGATAGATGCTTTCCATTAACACTCACTAGGATTATAATGTAAAAATCATCAATTACTCAGTTACCCACATATAGCCGTAAATTTTCTTAGGTCCCTCCCGGCCCCACGGTCGCTCAGTCACTTACAAACTAATCATTCAGAGGCTTAATATCAATTATCAACTGTTAGGTCTATGGAAGGCATCTTGCTAGCTAGCTCTTATAGTTTAAGTCAACCCATAAATATTCATCTATGTATCACCATGTGTTCCATGGTTTTACCTGCATCCCATTACATGTTGCTCCTAGGATGGCAGTCTGTCCTCTCCCCCACACCACCTTTCTTTTTCCTGTCTTTCTTCTTGGATTTCCCACCTGCCTCTGAGCTACCTTGCCATAGGTCAAAGCAGCTTATTTATTAACCAATGGGTATAACATATATTCAGTGTACAGAACACATCCCCAAGCACCCACATTTCAATTTATATTTCACAATTTTTATTAAATGAATTGAAGTATATATTAATTATAAAGTAATGGTGCTATAGCTAGTAGTAATAATGGAAAGAATTTAAAGTATTAAACTAAAAATTGCTTTAAGAGTGAATAATTTAAAGTATTTTGAAATGTTTAGAGACAACTTGTATAACAGTACAGGTTATCAAACCCATTGTTAATTATAATGGCATAGTCTGCTATATTTTTATATTTTAAGTACTAGTATAATAATATCACTTTTATATGTACATATCATATTGCAAGGATCCTTAGTCCATGGTTTTTTAACTCACTGCATGCACATATTTGTTTCCATCAATGATATATTATTTTTATGTTTAAACTAAGATAACGTTTCAGATTTATAAAGCAGTATGATATTTATAAAATTCCTTTGTTACTTTATGTCAATTTTGAAATGGACTGATAGATGAATGAGAAATACATGAATAGGAATAGGGAAATGGACCAAAATCTGATTTATTTCATGAGCTATGCAATGATCTGTTCTGAATAACTAAATGTTTTAGTTATTAGTACTAACATTCCCATAGCCATTTTTTAGAATTTTCCCTTTATCATTATTAACACACATCTGGACTGTGTTTCTTTTTGCTTAAGTGGTCTAATAACTTTTCTTTACTCATGATGATTGTGTTAATTTCTATGAATTAGATTTTTTTTTTTTTTGGTTTTTCGAGACAGGGTTTCTCTGTGTAGCTTTGCACCTTTCCTGGAACTCACTTGGTAGCCCAGGCTGGCCTCGAACTCACAGAGATCCGCCTGCCTCTGCCTCCCAAGTGCTGGGATTAAAGGCGTGCGCCACCACTGCCCGGCTGAATTAGATTTGTTTTTGCATATCATGCATTCTGAATCTTTTTTTCCTCAAGCATCTATCAAAGTTATCTTATTTGTATTATATATTTCTGAATGAGGATGTTCTCCATAGGCTCATATATATAACCTCCAGTTTGTGAACCACTTTTGGAAGGATTAGAAGGTTTGTCCTTGTTGGGGTTGGTGTTTCTCGGGGCTTTGAGTTTTCAAAAGACTCTTGTGATTCCTCAAATCTCTCTGTGCCTCCAACTTGAGGATCAAGATGTGAGGTCTCACAGAGTCATCCACCACCTCTGCTTCTTACAATCTTTTGTCTCTTTTTCCATGTAAATCCCTGATCCTTGAAGGGAGTGATTTGACGAAGACATCCTGTGATACAAAGCCTCTTACTCTCTGAACATTTTCCAAATGTGGACCTCTTTGTTAATTCCCATATTTTTCAAGAAGCTGCATCTCTGATGTGGGTTGAGTGAAGCAGTGATAGATGGGCATACCAGTAATGTCATTAGGAGTCATTTTGTCACTATGTTCCTTTAGCAGAATTATAGTGGGTTTTACTCTAGGCCCATGGCCTATCTCAGGTTCTAGGCCACTTTAGTAGTATAAGTTATAGATTCAATCCCATGAAGTGGGCGTTATATCCAATCAATAAGTAGTTGTTTATTTCAATAACATTTATGCCCCAATTGCATGAGTATATCTTGTAAGATAACAGTTGTAGGTTGCAGATTTTGTTGCTGGGTGTTTTTGATGATTACTGTTCTCCTCTGGTATTGTACAGTCTTTCAGGATAATGAATGATAGTCAGGGAGGTGAACATTCTAGTTATGAAACAGCTCTAGGTCTCTGTGTTTGATGACTTGAGTTAAGTGTTGTCTTCAATGATAGTGCCTTACCATCAAGTTTTAGAAAGAAACTAATAGCCTTGGATGATTCCAAGAAGCAGTGTCTTTGAGATACCACAAGATTGATGCACACATGAAGTCACAAAGACGGTGGCAGTATGCAAAAGGTCTGCACAACCTCAAACAAGATGGAGTTCCAGTTCTGAGACGGAGAAGTAGCCATCCTAGGCCAGAAGCTGTCAGCAATTGATACCTGCTTGCAAACATAAAGCTGTTTTTCCCCAATGAGCATATCAAGTGCATTACAGACTGGCCCTAGACTTAGGAATTGTTGGGCAACACAAAATGTACTTCAGGATATCTTGTGGGATTTTTGCTTCATTTTGTTTTGCTTTGTCTTTTTTATATTTTGTATTGTTGTCTTTTTGTTGGTTTTAGAGAGAGAATGAACATGAATAGTGCGGTGAGTAGTGAGGTGGAGAGGATCTACAATGATTTGGGGTATAAGAAAAATTGATTAAAACATATTGCATGAAAATTTTAAGCATATATATTTATACACACACATATATATGTATATGCATATGCTCCATCACTATAGACTCTTACCCTCTGGGAACCATAAACCCAGCTAGATGCTTTTTTTCATTGGTTGTGTTGGTCATGATGTTTAGAACTGTGATAGAAGAGCAATTAATACAATTTCATATAGTTTTCCAATTTTTATATTAATTTGCAGTAAATGTTTTATATATTAACATATTATTTCATTCATCAAATTTTTATCATCTGCATTTCCTCTGAAATTATCCCAATTAACATACTTTTCCTAAAAGAAAACAATCTGAGAATATTGTATTAAAATATATCCTTTCTTAACTATAATATTTTTGGTGCCTAGTTACTTCCTGGGGATGATTTAATGAGTGCTTTAAATTATAATTGTTAATGATGGGTACATCTAATAAAATATTACCCATTGTTTGTTGATATTTGCTAAGATATTTTTCCAATTCTTCCTTAAGCTATATTCTGGATTCCCAATGCTTTATTTCTTTCACATTGAAGGACACTTTGGAACAACATTTCCAACTTATATAGGTCCCAAATTCACCTATTGTGGTGATATTGTGGTCCCCAATATATCATGCACCCTAATAAATTTATCTGGGGTCAGAAAACAGAACAGGCACTAGACAGACATAGAGGCCAGAAAATGGTGCCACTCACACCTTTAATCCTAGCATTCCAGAGGCAGAAATCCATCTGGATCTCTGTGAGTTCAAGGCCACAATGGAAACATTCAGGCATAGTGACCCACACCTTTATACCCAGGAAGTGATGACAGAAAGCAGAAAGGTATTTAAGGCAGGAGGACCAGGAACTAGAGCCTGGTTAAGCTTTTAGGCCTTTGAGCGGCAGTTCAGCTGAGATTCATTTGGATGAGGACTCAGAGGTTTCCAGTCTGAGAAACAGGATCAGCTGAAGAATTGGCAAGGTGAGGTGGCTATGGCTTTTTCCGTCTCTCTGATCTTTCAGCATTTACCCCAATACCTGGCTCTAGGTTTGCTTTTATTAATAAGAACTTTTAAGATTCATGTTACAACCTATTTAAGTCTTTTTCATAAATATAACATTAAATGAGTTTATAAATTCTGATAAAGTTATTTTCATACAATATTTTTAAATTCATCTTCTTTTGAGATTTTCATGTACTACTACTTTATTTTCATCATTTTTACCACTTCCTCTCCCTCCATCACTTCTCCCCATGTCACTCTCCAACTTCTTAAATCCATGACTTTGTTTACTAATTGTTTTATATATATATATATATATATATATATATATATATATATATATATGTAATCCATTAAGTTTATTTGTTGTTGCTTTTCTATACATGTGTTTGGGGATAATCAGTGGGCTTTTTAAATAATGTTGATTGTCCCTCTCTCAGCAACCACACTGATTATGGGAGCTCCTCATTTAGAGGAAACACCATAACAATTGCTTCAACCTATATTGGCATGTCAGCTGGTGATTTTATTATGTAGGTTTTGCTTGGGCAATCATATTGTTGAAATTTTACTCGTACAGGTTCCTGACTTGCAGAAAACACTCTTTAAAAGAAGGTGTCTTGATCTTCCGAATCTTTGTATGTTTCTATCCCTTCTTCTACAATTTCCTGTGAGCCTTGGGTATAGAAGTTAAATTGTAGCGGTATTAATTGGTAGATAGGTACCCCTTGATTACAGAGTCTCTGTATTTCGTTCAGTTGTGGATATCTTTTGCAAAAATAAGGTTCTTTGATGAAGAGAGTGGGCTACACTGATATGTGGATATAAGGACAATTATTTAACATAGAATTAGAAGTGATATTGGTTTTATGCCTAGTCTTATTGCATCTTGTGATGCTGACTTCAGTTAATAACACTTGGAGGACTGTTATTTTCTGAAGGGAAATCGAGGTGAGAGAGGTTGGGAGGAAGGAAGGGAAGGCAGGCTGTGGTTGGGCTGTATTGTATGAGAGAAGAATAAATAATTAAAAAAAAGGAATATGTCAGTAGAAGGTTACCCTTTATGATCTATGACGTCTCCAGTGACAAGTAGCTGACTAGATGTACAGTGTCAGGTTTTAATTCCTCCTATTGAGTGGGCATTAGGTACAATTAGCCACTGTTGGTTACTGCCAAGATAAAAGGGGAGATTTTCCCATTCTAATCTTTGTGTGTGTGTGTGTGTGTGTGTGTGTGTGTGTGTGTGTGTGTGTGTGTGTGTGAGTAGGCTTCACACTTAAGTAAGACTATTGATTTCTTTTCTCCATTAGCAGTTTGTATAGCACCCAGTTCTAGTCCTCATGGATGAGATTTCTGCATCACTTCCAGTTAAACTCCTCCCAATCCAGAATCCATTAAGAATATGGTGTTGAGGACTCTCCAAACAATATTGACTATTGCCAAAGTCCTTGATTGCCTAACATAACTTGAAGGTAATATTTATCTATGTTACAAATACATTATTTCCTTAATTATTGACCTTTGTTTTTGCTGATGTAAAGCCATTTGTAATTTTTATTATTGGTCCATTCTAGCTAGGCTCTTCTCTGTTGTAGACTTTCTCCTTTTATTTTAGTTTCTCACTTAAGTAAATTATTGTGCCTATATGAACTTTTGATGTGTTTTGGATGTGGTACAGTACCTTAATACTTATCATTTTTATCTTTTCTCTATTCTGAAAAATTCCTACTGGTTATTTTTAGAATATTCCATCTGATCATTACCTTTATATTCTTATTTTATAAATATCGCTGCAATGTGTTTTCTCCTGTAATGCTCTCCATATTGTTTAAACATCCTCTTGATATCTTTATTAATCTATATTGAAATTAGCTGATATTTGCTAATACATATTGCCTATTCTACTAAATATTTCTTAAATTATATTCAATTATCTGTCCTCAAATTATATATAATGTTTATATCATAGTTTCAGTAGTTTGTATTTTACTACCTTTTGAGTTTTTATTTTAATCTGTATTCTTCTGATCTTGCCTACATGATATTTATACTTTTGATTACTTTAAATATGTCTCATTCATATCATTCCTTCATATGTTGTTCAAAAATATAACTTTATGCTCATTATGTATTTATTCTACTACTTTTATTTTAATAAATTATTTATTATATAATTACACAGTTTCCCTATTTCCATTGCCTGTCTCCAATCTCTTCCATGACTACACCCTCTAACATGCTCCATAATATGCCTTATTCTCTCTGAAATTAACATCCTCTTTTATTTGATTATTATTTTTCTACAAATTTACATAAATATATAAATATAATCTGCTAAGCCCTTTATTGTTGATTATATGTACATGGGATTAGGACTCATCATTTGGTATAGGATAACAAATTAGGGAATGCATCTCGAAGAAGAACAGTTCTCCCTCTCTCTGCATTCATTAGTTGCCTGAAGTTCTCTGTCAGTGGTGAGGCCCCATGAGATTTTACATTTTCACATTGGCATGCATATTGCTGTTGTTATTCTGGACATGTTCAGGAAAAATTACGTGAATCTATCATGAGTGTAGCCTTCCTGTCATAACTAGAAGACATAATCTCACAACACACTTCCTGGTCCTCTGGCTCTTACAACCTTTCTGCTCTTGGCCATAGGTATAGGGTTTATACTATAATTGTATCAACAATAAGTTGTTCTCTGCATTTTGACCCATTGTGATTTAATGAAATGGCCCTAGTCCATTGAAAAAAGAGAAACGTCTTTGATAAGTAGTGAGAATTACACTTATTTGTGAATATAGAGATAAATGATCAGAATGCAATTAGAAATTGTGCTGGTAAGGTAAACTGGCAGTTTTGTGCTCTCCTCTAAAAAACATGACTTCATTAGCTCCTGGTAATTGCATAGGTCTTTCATAGTAGGCATCTTTCCCTCCTGTTGAGGGTGCTAGGCACCTGTTGGTCATCACCAAAATTTAATGTGGTGATATTTTGTTTGTGCTCTAATAAATAAAGCTGGCCTGAAGGTCAGAGTGTGGAGTTAGCCACTAGAGGCCAGGCAGTGGTTGCACATACCTTTAATCCCAGCACTTGGGAGGACAAACCAGGAAGTGATATAACTGAGTAGAGAGAGAGGAAGTGATAAGGTGGGGTAGAGACAGGAACTCAGCCCCTTTCAGTCTGAGGATTCCTAGAGGTAAGAAATCTTTCTAGTGGCTGCTGCTCTGCTTCTCTGATCTTTCAGCTTTCACTCTGATATCTGACTCTGGGTTTATATTATTAAGACCAATTAGAATTCATGCTACAATATAAGGTGTTTTCTTAGTGTTTTTATTTATGTAATCATAAATTAACTGTAACACAATCTAGATTGTTAAAATTTGCATCTAAAATTCACATTTTCTTCTGTTGAGACTCTATAGATACAAATGTTTCTAAGGTTCATATTTTAATGTATTTTTTCACAATTAAAATGCCCTTACGAATTGGACAGCTGTATGTCACTGGCTTGCATATATGATTTAATAGTGGATACTCCTTTTTTTGTTCAACACTCTCAAGATGGCCAGCATTCTTACTGAACCCCTAATAAAGTGAACAGAGACACTTTAATGCATATTAATTCATTAATTGTTCTGAAAATTCTCCAAGTGCTCTTCAGAGGACATAACTTCATTTCTCAGCCATCAGAAAATCTAAAATCTTTCCACATTTTTTTTATTTATGTGTGCTTTTTTAAACCTAAGGCTTTGCACATGCTAGATAAATACTAACAACTTACCTGTGTTTCCAATAACTTCTCTCTCTCTCTCTCTCTCTCTCTCTCTCTATATATATATATATATATATATATATATATATATATATATATATATGTATATATATATATATATATATATAAAATGACATATAAAATATCTCTGGTTCTGATATTCCATTTTCATGGCCTACACATCTATATGTACATAGTTCCCAAATATTTAATTCAATATTGAACAATAGCCCTATATTTATAACTAATTACTAGATATTTCTGGAACAATGTTCACTAATACCTAAAACCTTTTTGAGATGTCAAAATATTAGTTTATTAATTTGAATTTCCTATAGGAACTATTTATTATAATGCACCCCGATATAGTATCTACCATTTCAAAGCAGTTACAGCCCCAAAATAAGTTTTGATATATATATATATATATATATATATATATATATATATATATATATGTGTGTGTGTGTGTGTGTGTGTGTGTGTGTGTGTTTATTTTTTAAAAGGAAATAAGTAAATTCCTAAAACATGTCATGTTTACATATTGAATTCATATGTTTGTAGCATGTTGTGTTTGTCTTACAGTATTTTCATTTCTCAACTGCCATAGAAACAAATTTCTGTGTATTTGATCTGATTTTCATGTTGTTGAATTAATTTTTGGAACTTGCTTTTTTTTCCCCTTTAAAAATAACAACTTTAATTTCAGTTTTCATTTTTGTCATAATGTGAAGTTAAAACATACTTAAATGTTCAAGCACTTATGTTAAGAGGTGCTGGTTTATAGACTTAGATGAATATTTTACCTATGCTATCTTGAGATTATAATAAAAATGCAGTAATTCATAATTACTTTTCAACTAATATACAAAGACTGAATTTAGTAAATGAAAAGCAGCTTAGGGGGTTATATGGGTGAATGCTGTAACAATGATTATTATATATCTCATTTGATATCTCTATTAGTTATTTTTTCCTCACTGCTATGACAAAATACCTGAAAAAGCAATTTTTGAAATAAGGAATTTATCTTGTCTTACGCTTTAGGAAGATTCATGATGGTGGAAGTATGACAGCATAAGTGTGATATAAGTTACAGAATGATGGATGCTGGTGCTTATCTCATTTTCTCTATTTTTACTTTTTATTCATTCTCAAACCTCATTTTATCTGACAAGGGTGCCTTTCCGGTTATATCTTCTTATATTTGTGAAATCTCCTTGAATTCCCTTCATAGAAATATACAGACATTTGCTCCTTAAGTGATTCTAAACCTAATCAGGCTAAGAAATCAAGGTTAACCATCACAACATTTGTATTTTTCAATATTCAACTATGAGGCAAATATTCCCTTTTCTCACACTCATATTTACTGACATTTGAAGGAATATGTTTCATGAAAACGTACGTTGAAATTTCCCCTCAGCCATTGGTTTTGTCAATATCTTATAAAAGCCATATAAACTGAAAAATCATCTGTATCATTCCAATTTGTCATTCTCATTTGAGTTATTACCCAAAAATGTGGTTTCCTGGTTTCGTTCTCTTCACAGAAGATACTCTCCCTTGCTGTATCAACTGCTTTTTCTAGGGTGTTTTTCAAAACTCTGTTCTTTAAAATTACATCATCTATTTTTCATTAATTTCGTAACTTTAAATGTTTTTCCCCATTCTTACGTATTGTGCTATTTATTTGAGTTACAGTTGCATTGCATAGTTATCATTATATAATGACACAAACTAAATGTAAATGACATATTGTGTGAACTATTGCTGTTCTTTCAACAGGTGAATTTTTTAAGATACTTGGAACATCGTCCAACAAGACAGATATACTTAGTTCAGTTCAGATGCATGCTTATATTTCATGCCTAGATGTTAAGTTGTGGTTGGTCTTACCTCAAAATCTTAGTATTTGCTGTGGCTTCTATGAGATTCTACATGACCTGACTTTGCTTTGAACATGCAGATATTCCTTGGTTTCTTGTTCACATTTTCTGATCATCTTAACACAAATAATTTATATTTTTTGCCATAATAGGTACCTCATCACTTTCTAGCTGCTACAATTCATTTAACGATGTCTACTCACCCCTTAGTACTTCAGTTTTTAAATATTTTTTCTTAGAGAAATACTTCCTGAAATTCCAAATTAGCTTAATTCATTCTGTTATGCATTTTCTTTGCATATTGCATTTTAGTTTGCAATATTTTTTGTATTTGGAATTGGTAAGCTAGTCACAATTTGCACAAATGTTGTAAAACATGTTTTAGTTCCTAACACTCAAGAAATGGCAATGAATCAATGTATTCCCTTCTGAATTCCTCTAATTAAATGTTGTTATCTATGAGGAGTAGTAGTTGTTGTCTATTTAACAGAGTCTGGAATCAGCCAAATGTGAAGAAATTATGGACAGGCTTGTGCAGCATTAGATTGATTAGGGTAATTGAAGTTTTGTTCAAATAGTCACACTAGAATTAGGCAACACAGTTCCCCGAGCTGGAACCTTGAGGTGTACAAAAAGGAGATACTGGCTGAACAGAAGTGATTTTCATTCTGTTTCATGACTTTGGATACAATGTGACCAGCAGCTTCAGGGTCCAGGAACTTTGACTTTTGTGGGGTGATGGACTATGTTCTTGAACTATGAGCCAAAATAATCCCTTTCTCTTTTGAGTTGTTTTCATTAGAGAAATTTTATCAAAACAGCAAATAAAGAAACTAAGCCAATATCTTTCCATCATAGCCAACACAATTTAAACTGAATCCTTCGATTTTTTTCCATTTAGAGATTTTTTCCCTTTGTTTCTGATTTTTTTATTAAGAATTTTTTTAATTCATTTTACACACCAATCAAACATCCCCTTCTTCCTTCCTCTCACCGCTGCCCACCCCCCCACCCACCGCAGCCCACTCCTCCCCAGAAGAAGGCAAGGCCTCCCATGGAGAGGCACATCCATTAGAGGCAAGTCCAAGTCCTTCCCCCTGCCTCACGGCTACACCATGTGTCCCATCATAGGTAGTGGGCTCCAAAAACTCCCTCACAGACCAGGGATGGATTCTGATTCTACCACCAGGGACCCAGCAAGCAGATCAAGCTATACAATTGTCTCATCATGGAAAGGGCCCAGCCCAGTCCCATGCAGGCTCCACAGCCATTGATCCAACTTTCATGAGTTCCCACTAGTTTGATTTGGTCGTCTCTGCAGATTTCTCCATCATGATCCTGATGTATTTGCTCATAGAATGCCTTTTCTCTCTCTGACTGGACTTCTGGAGCTCTGTCTAGTGTTTGGCTGTGGATCTCTGCATCTACTTCCATCAGTCATTGGAGAAAAGCTCTGTGATGACAGTTAGGGTATTCACTGATCTGATCACTGGGGCAAGCCAGTTCAGTTCTCTAAATGAGTGAATTTTAACAACAATATTATTTTACTCAAACATCTTGATCTAGTGATCTCCCATTTCAATAATACAAACAGTTGTTCATATTCTTCTTTCTACATATAATTCACTGGAGTCATGGAACTCCTGATAAGTTTGGGTTCCATTGTTTTTGTCTTTCCAAATACTTTTCTGTTGATATTCTCATTCTGATATACTTTATTATATTTTACTGCACTGTGAGAATTTATAGGTACTCATATTTAATAATATGTATCCAAGTCTTCCTATATGCATTTATTCATTTTTCTTGATATGTAGTTATTTGTTTTTTTCTCTGACTCTCTTTACTCTTTAGGGAGCCTACCACCCAGCTCCCAAATAAATCACACAGAGGCTTATTCTTTTTTATGAATGCCGGGCCTTAGCTTGGTGTGTTTCTAGCCAGCCTTTTTAACTTAAATTATCCCATTTATATTTTGCTTCTGGCCTTTTACCTTTCTCTATTTGTCTGTATCTTTTGTTTCCTTCTTAATCCATGCCTGGCTGGATGTCTGGGTGGCTGGCCACCAGCATCCTCTTCTCCATTTCTTGCTCCTAGATCTTTTCCCCCCAGATTTCTCCTGTTTATTCTTTCTGGCTGACATCCTGCCTATCCTTTCTCCTGTCTTGCTATTGGCTGTTCAACTCTTTATTAAACCAGTCAGATGTTTCAGACAGGCAAAGTAGCATAGCTTCACAGACTTAAACAAATACAACATAAAGGATGTAACATAACTGTGCATCATTAAACAAATGTTCCATAGCATAAACAAATGTAACATTTGTTTTAATATTAAAATAATATTTACAACACCTGTCTTTCCAAATAAATTGTGAACTCCATGAAGTAGTTTTTTATATTAACAATACTTAGTTTTTTAGATTATGATATATAAACATTTACTAAGTAAAAAAAAATTGCAAGTAAAAATCAATGAAATCACTATTTGACAGCAATCCTGAGAGACAGACTTTTGAATGGGAGTTTATAAAGTTGATTGAAAATGTTTTAAAGGATAAATAGAAAGTATAATTGTGCACCTGAAGTACTAAAGAAGAGCTCCAAACTGTGACCAAACAACTATTATCTCTATATTAAAAATTGTATTTTTCCACGCTCAATACCAAATTTCTCCTAAATGAGGACGAGATATTTATATGAGAATAATCTTAAGAGCTTACATATGTGATATTAGTGATACTATATATTGCATCCACCAATGCATTATACATCTTATACTCAAGAAATAGTTCTTGACCTGGATCTTGTATTATCTTCAAATGACTATAGCTTCTAATTAAATTCATTAAACAGAGGCCTTTTCAGAATAGAGAGAAATGCTACCTATTATTTTCAGTTAGATACATTTTATTTCCTGTTTACTAAAATATTTTTGAGAATGAAATGTATTTATTGCATTATTATCTCCCTATTTTGTATCATATAAAACATTTTCTCAATACTGCATAATTCAACAATAACAAAATATTAATACTTTTTTAAAATTGATACATAATTAAAAAATTTTTTGCCTTGAATCTTGTTTCCTATATTGTCATTCTCGGGTAATTTTTGTCTATTAAAAGTGAGATTTTACTGGTTCTCTTATCATGGTGTGGTGTTTTTACTTTTCTATAATTTTCTTGAGGACATATTTAAACTTTAAGGATTTGTAAAGTAAATACAAATGTAAAGCTATTAACACTGAATCATCATCAGATTCATGTTTTTCTGATATTTTCTTGCCAAATTTAGATTTTATTTTTATATTCCTTTTTAATGATACTAAAATCAGAGAAAGGAGTTTATGATTATTTTGCTAGACTTTTGCTTATTTATTTGCCTTTTGCCAATCTGACCATTCAAGCTGTCTTAATAAGACTGGTTGAAATAACACATATACAAAATTATTTTTTGTCATAGTATGTATTGCTTCTGCTATTCTAGAGTTAGTATTATTTTATTTTAATATTTGTTGGAGCATTCCAATAAAGGAAATAAAGAAATTTACACATTGGTACAGTGACTGTATTGCTTTACCTCATGGTTTCACCATTATGACTTATTACACAGAGAATCAATGAAAATATTGGCATGCCCTTGAATAGTATGCTCACTAAGTGTCAGCATTGTCATCCTATACCTCCCTACTCTTTCAAGAAAAGACAGTTTCAAACCTTTAAAAATGATTCAGAAGTTTGTAATGTGTTTGGCCTTGAAACAGTATCAGTGTTATGCTTCAGGCATTAAAGTCTGCTTTTATTTATTTCTCTTGATTTTGCATTGAAGGTAAGGAAAATGACTGGATCATATCTTCTTTTTCCATGTAATTTTCAATTCAGCTCACGTGGTATTATTGATGGAAGGATTTTGGAAAGTAATCATTCAATTAATGGCCATTATTTATAGGATGAAAATTGGCCCCAAAGAATGTTGATTTACTATAGTCTCAAAGGGGGACACTTGTTAAATCTTTTCATAACCAGCATACATTATCATAGAGGTGTTTCCTTTTAATGTATTTTGATTAAAACTCCTGCAGAGAATATTATTTATGATTTTAGACGTTAATAGATTATAATGGTTTCTTCACTTGAAGCAGCCTTTCAGTGCACATTTATTCATAGCCTATTATCATGTGAATTTGTCTTTTTAAATAAGGTTTTGTCTTTTAAAACATCTGCCTCATTATCTTTTCAATCTCACATGCTATAGCATATATATAGCATTCCATATATGGAATAAAAATAGTCATTATATGCAATCAAAGTCAATGATGCAGTTTTTCTTAGCCTAGATACTTTTCATGGCCTTTTATGTAAGATACACAGAATTCTAGATCTGTCCATCAACTATGTGAAAAAAATAGAGCCACTTTTTGCATCAAGTACTTATCTGCATTCCCTAGATAACTTTCAATAATTTAGTTAGAATTATTTATAGCTGGAAGTTTTCCTGTGCCCTGCCCAGTCCATAGCCACTCAGACCCAAGTAAACACACAGAGACTTATATTAATTAAAACTGCTCAGCCATTAACTCAGGCCTACCACTGACTAGCTCTTACACTTAAACTAACCCATTTCTCTCAATCTATATGTTGCCATATGTTCCGTGGCTTTACCTGTGTGCCATTACATGCTGCTCCCTGGAATGCAAGCTGTTGTCTCCTGACTCTGTTCTTCCTCTTCCCAGAATTCTCCTCATCTATATTCCCTGACTGGTTACTGGCCAATCAGCATTTTATTCATCAGCCAGAGCAACACATATTCACAGTATACAGAATTATATCCCACAGCAATTGTTTGCTTTTTTAATTTTTTCCAAATTTACTTTTTTCTGTTAATCAATATTTTAGATTCAAAATTATACCATTCTGTGCCTTCCTTTTCCATCCTCCAGTATCTCCATTGTAAACCCTAGCTCCCTCTCAAAATAATATCTCTCTCTCTCTCTCTCTCTCTCTCTCTCTCTCTCTCTCTCTCTCTCTCTCACACACACACACACACACACACACACACACACACACACATGCAAATATACTTTACAGATATTAGGATAGTTATCCATATATATATATATGCCTAAATATAGCTTATTAATTATGTTTACTGTTACTTTCACATATGTGATTTGAAGGCTTATTGGATAAGCAATTGGGGTTTGGGAGACTCTTACCCAAGCAATTATTAGTTGCCTGTAATCTTTTCCCTATGAATGGGGTAGGGGCATGCGAGATTTCCTTCTTGAATATTGGCATTTCTATTAATATTGTCCTTCTTCAGGTCATGTAGGCAGCCATAGATTTGAGATATCATGGGTATAGTATCCCTGTCATTTCTAGAAATCGTGGTCTCAAGGAAGATTTATTTGTCCTTTTGCTCACACAGTCTTTCTGCCTCCTATTCTGTAATGTGCCCTGAGTCTTAGATTCGTGGGTTGTGTTAGAGGTTTATCAAATGGGCCTGTATACCCTTTCATCAATTTTTACTGTTTTTTTTTTACTGGTTGTGGTTTTCTGTAATGATCTCTGCTGTAATGAGAAGCTTCTTTGAAAAGTGATGAGTGCTACATTTCTGTGTAGATACCTATTTAGAATGCAATTAGAAATTATATTGGCTTAGTAGAGTCATTGTAGTAAGTTTTCTTCTAAGATCTGTGACTTCACTCCCTGTAGTTAATTGGCTAGTCTTTAAGTACCAGGCATGATTCCCCCCCCCCATTGAGATGGCTTTAAATCCAATTAGAGAGCTGTTGGTTACCACCAATATATATATATATATATTATTATTAACCCTTGGTTTAATGTGCCATTCTGGTCATTGTAATAGTTCATAGACAGTACAACAGGGGTGAACTATTGGTTGCTTCTGTTGATTGAGAGCTCTCACAGAACTTTCTCAAACCATGAAAGCATTTCTCAAGGAGGAGACTTTCAAGTCACATCCCTGATTAGTTCTCTGGATCTTATGTCTAAAGGCTGTGATGTCTTAGGGATTTACCTAAATAAAGCATTTTCTTAAAATGAAGTGTTTTTTAAAGATAAGAAGGTGAAAATCCCATGAATTCAGTAACATTAGTATAGACAAAAATTGCAGACAAAAGTTCCTGCCAAGAACCAATAACAAAACATAAATCAGTATCCCTAAAATCCTGTTATAAGGAATGAAAGTTTTCATTTAAAATATTTGCTGACAAGGCTACAATTTTATTAATACAAATCATAGCATTTAGCCTTATGTCTCCACATCTTCTCAGTTACACAAAATGCAGAGAAGTGTACAATTGCTTTCTACCATATGTTGAGGTAGTTTTACATTTATCTACATATTGAGATGCCAGTGTGTGTATACAATGCTTTGCTGGATTTTCTAAGACAGTACCAAAGAAATTACAGGCATGACAAGTGTCCTTCAGGAATTTTCAGTTTTCTTGGGAAAATAGAAAGGAGTTCCAGAATATAATTTGAAGGATATTAAATTATCTGAATTAAAAACAAATATCAAAAAAAAAATAGAGTACAATTCTACAGAGGAACACATGTGTTGAGTGTGCAGTAACAAGCTTAGGAATAATTGTGTTTACTTTTTATCAGGTATGAAAGTCTGTATATTTTATTCAAGCATCTCCAATTGATACAGAAACAACAGAAAAACTAAATAGTGAAACATAGTAAAATAGAAGGTGACAATATGTCTTTATGACATCAATTCATGCCACTTTTGCACTCCAGTATCTTCCATGTTAAACGTCCTTTTACATTACTCAAAACCATATCTGTCGTTCTGACAATGAATGCATTTTACCTTGTTTCTCTCTGAAAACAGGGAAAATTTATATTTATAAATTTCACATCTTTTTCTTCATGTATACTGTAATTTTTATAGGTTTCTTGCCTAATTAGACATAAAACTGTCAAAAATATTTCCTGAATCCTGGCTTACACTGAGAATAAGCAAGTGTCACATTAATTCAAGTATTGTTTAAAAATACCATAAACATGATTGTGTTCCTTAGCTACTTTATTTGATGTGTTTTTCAATATGTTGTAGTATGGATATGGAAAAATCAGTTTTAATTAGAATGAAATTTGGAAATTTCCAAATAACAATAAAAATTCTCTAGATTCCTGTTGAATTCTACTTCAATAAGCTGTCTCACTTTCACGTTTCCATTTTGGAAACATTTTTGAAGAATCTATAGTTGTTCCTGAGATCTTTCACAAAGCAACTTCCATCATAAGGAGAGACAATTATCACATTCAAACCAGGAGTTAGATGAATCCTATGCATATACATGAAACTGGAGATCAGAGGCCCCCTAGATGATTTTTCCCATGCAAACAACATCTCTCCGCATCTGTTTGCTTTAAGTGTTATTACTAAAACATACACAATTACAATTAAATGCAGAAAATATTTATTAATAAAGATTTTTAGACCCAATGTTAAAATACAGAATCAGAAATGTTGAACATTTTGCTTAATGCCCTACCACTCAATGCCTGACTCTAGAATACCTTTTCCTTGACATACATCCTAGCTGATGACTTTCACCTGAAATATGATAAATTCTATGAGTCATGTCTTCATCCTGTTCTTTTCAATATGTTCTTTCTTCAAAATTATGCCAGAGAATGGCAGAAGGCATCAGGACCATGTAGCATAAAGAAAAGTTGTCAGGATGTTGCGATATCTAAACCAAGAGAACTGTGATAGGAAGTATTTAAGGTTTGCCACACAGTTTTTATTTACATTTGGATATCTAAGTTAGATTTTATAAACTTCATAGCATCTATGTTGGTGGATGAGAGTATTGATACAACCTCACAAATGAAATGGGATGAAGGTGAAAATGGCAAACCTAGGCAAAACATGTACCATAAAGGAGAGGCAAATATTTTGAGGAATGCTAGAAAACACTACAAATTAATTATGTCAATTTGTTTAAATATTGTACCTTAAAGTCCTTAACCATGATGGGATATACTATGAAAACTCAAAATACAAAGATAAATGGAAATTGAGCTATAATATCATAGCAGATCTTGGTTATGAACTTTAATATTTGGGCCAGATTCCATATTCTGTGCTCTGAAACCCTTAACTATGTCTATGTTGGGACTTTTCCATTCTAAAATGTCCTTCCCTTCATCTCGTGTTCTGTATGATAAATCACTCCCCAGTTTATTTAGGTCATTCCATTTTGATAAAAGCATTGACACCTACCTTTGTTTCATTCCTTGTCTTTGATAAGTATGTTGGGGGACTTTCCTGGATACATTTACTAAAATACTAAGGACATTACCTATCAGAGAAAATAAAGAGAGACACTCAACATTCTTGGGGAAATTTACAGTATGGGAAGAGGTATCAAAGGAAAAGGGAAACTCAAGTGTCAATTATACTAGCATTGCATCACTACTTTGGAACCTAGGGCCTATGCTGAGACACTTTGCACAGCTTTGGTGTAGGGAGGAGGGGACTGGACCTGCCTCAACTGAATCTACCAGGCTGGGTTGACTCCCCAGGGGAGACCTTGCCTTGGAGGAGGTGGGAATGGGGGGTGGGTTGGGGGAGAAGGTGGGGGTGGTGTGGGAGGAGAGAGGACAGGGGAATCTGTGGCAGATATGTAAAATTTAATTAATTATAAAATAAAAATATTTATTAAATAAAGAAAAGCATCCATCTGATACAACTTCTAGTTAGTCTCTATCTTGGGATACTGGATTTCCTATTCTCAATAAGTATAATTGATAATTGTGATGTATAAAGTTAAGGATTAGAAATTCTAATTCTTCTACAGAGCTGACCAATACGATAAATCAATTTTTCATTTAAAATGCTTCAGTTTCATTGCAAAAGCATGGCTGCCTAGTTCTCACCCTCTTTTTTTAAACATCAAGAAGCAATAGGAAAGAATTGTAATTATTTAATCTTGGGCAAACATCACTGAATAACACCTGCTATCTTTCTATCATGCAGCTGCCACATCTGTGGATCCCCAGTTGCACCAATCTGAGATTGAATTCTATAAAAAAAAAAGATTAGCTGAAAAATGCAGGGAAAAATAAGAAATTCTGCCCAACTATTAGCTGAATGGAGACTTGAATTTTACTTCCTGGATATATATTGTATAGGGAAATATTCATTGAATTGCAAATGTACTGATGAATTTTAGAAATATATAAACTAGATTTATGCCACAATTGAAGAACATAAGCTCATATTTGTCTAAATACTCATCCAATTTCATTTGCAAACTTTAAACAAAAACCCTCTTTTTATAAATACAAGGGAAAACTGTTAATTGAAAAACTGCTGTCAACAAATGCCAAGCTTTTTTCTAGAACATGATTGGGCAGTCTCTATTTTTTCAGACAAAAAAATGACATTTTTCCTCAAGTGGCTAACTGTCCCTATGAAAATGTTGCATTTGTGTGAGAACACTCACAAACATAAGAATTTAACTAATTTATTTCATTTACAAAGGAAATTTCACCATAGACTTCTTAAAGAAACCAAGAACCTGCTAAGAAAGGACTGAGATCATTTATTTCTGTGTTGGCTAGAAACCCATCTACCTACTATTTCACAAACATGATCTGTTTGATGGGGTGCCATGAGTGATTGTGTCCTCAGAACATATTTTTAATTTTTAAAACAGTGAAAACCCTTCTCAGTATTATAATGGCTTCCATTGTCAAAATTTATTTTACCAAAATGTTTTGTATTTCTAATGCTTACTTTATTTCTTATGAACATTTGATTCTGGACAATTTAGAGGTGATGGCTCTAATTTCTGCCCTTATATTAATTTTAAAACAATGCATATATTTTCTTTATTAAGTATAATATTTTTCAAATTTGTGTAAGTTCCACATGATGGTATTTTGCTGTAGCAGGAGTATTGAAAGTTCTTATTAATACAAATCAAACCTGAGGCCAGTTATTGGGGTGAATACTGGAAGACCAAAGAGACAGAATGAGCCACAGCTAACCTCACCTGGTCACCTTCTCAGGTGGTCCTATTTTCTCAGACTGGAAACTTCCGTGTCCTCATTCCATTGGCTCTCAGCTGAACTGCTGCTCAAAAGCCTGAATGCTTAACCAGCCAAATGCTTCTAGTTCCTGGTCCTCACACCTTATATATCATTCTGCCTTCTACCATCACTCCCTGGGATTAAAGGCTCGCTTTCTGGGACTAATGTGTGAGTCATCATGTTTGGCTGTATCCCTGAACAGATGGATTTCTGCCTCTGGAATGCTAGGATAAAGGTGTGTGCTACCACTGCCTATCCTTTATGTTTAATATTGTGGCTGTTCTGTCTCTGACCCCAGATAAGTTTATTAGCATGCACAATATTTGGGGGAATACAACACCACATTTTGCTCTTTATAAAAATTGAAAATATTTTGCTGGTAGATATTATGCTCATTTGTATTTAATACCATACCATGGGTTACCCATAAACCATGCATCCAGTAACTGTACCCAGGTCTACACCTTTCTGCCTAGGCTGATCAGTAGCTCATTTGTGTAAGTTTGCAAATGTAAGACAAAAAGATGTTTGTCAAATACCCTTATTTCTTGGCCTTTTGTAAATCTTTCTTTTGTGATACATTTGGAAGAACAAGCCCTTCTGTTTAAAAAAGAGATCTTGTGAAGAGATTCTGGATGCTGAAAATCATGTTTATGAAATAGTAGGTTGATGGGATTCTAGCCAACACAGAAATAAATGATCTCAGCCAATAATATGTAGAAAAGCAAAGCAAAGAAAACCCTTGATTTTGCAATCTAGAAAATCCAGAGAAATAGGAAATAACTATTGTTAGTATGATATAGCATTGTACATATCTATCCCATATATAAATATATTTGATATAAATATATAATCTGATATAAGTATCATATATATGACAGATATATATTGATGTAACTAACCGTCTTATTAAATAAGAAACACAGAAACAATGTAAAGGAGAAAGCCGAGAGGTCAGAGCTCAGAGCAAAAATCTCACCCTTCCTCCTGCTGTCCCAGCTTCGTGAAAGAGACCTACTTCCTGTCTGTTCGTTTTTTTTATAGTATGTTGTTCTGCCTTCTCATTGGTTGTAAACCCAAACACATGACTGCCTCGTCACTGTCTGAATGTACAGCCCCCTAGGTCTTAAAGGCATATGTCTCCAATGCTGGCTATATCCCTGAACACACAGATATCTATGGGATTAAAGGCGTGTGCCACCACCGCCACACTCTTGCTATGGCTCTAATAGCTCTGACCCCTGGACAACATTATTTATTAACATACAATCAAAATAATATTTCAGTACAATTAGATTACCACCACATTTCCCCTTTTCTATTTTAATAAAAAGAAAAAAAGCAAAAGGTTATAACTAACAAAAGAAAAACTATATACAAAAGTACAATAACTATATACAATATATACAAGTAATAAATACCTAAACAGGTATTTGACAAATCAGAGAAAATAATTCCATTATCTATCCTATTTTGGTAATTCCAAGATGTATCTAATGTACTTTCTATCCTAATTAATTTTCAACTATAACTAACTAATCTTCATCCATAACTAACTAATCTTCAACTCCCTCAGAGACCCAAGAAGGAAATAATATTAGCTAACAAAAATAAAAACAGGAAGTGATGCAAGCAACTTCCAAAAAATTTGCGAGTTGACAGAAACAGCCAGCTGCCTGGGCAGTCACCTGAGGTTTCTCCGAAGTGTTGGGGCATCATCTTCAGCCTATAGGCTTAGTGTATCTGACAGACTCATTTGTGATGTAGGATGTACACAAGGTCAACAGTTCAACCTCACATTGGGTGAGAGCAGTCCACGTACCAGAAACACCTGAATTCCACTAGTGTCATGTCATGATTCAGGATTTTAAATTCTGGAAATTGTTGACAGTTTTTAAATTCAGCTGTCCATTCTTCTTGGCTGTGTATATATGGCTTCATCTCAGCATCCCCTTCTTCTCCACATCCCTCTATTAAATGCCAGTCTACTTTTGAGAGGCATGAGCTTTCAGCTGCTGTTCCATTGTACAACAGAATCCATTGGCCCTCTGCCTGTTAAGCTGCCTTCGAAGAAAAGGGCACTGTACCTTTTCCGGATGCGAAGGCCACTTCAGGGATGGGGCCATATTGTCCTGGCCTCAGAAGATGTCTTTTGATAAAGCCATAACCACACTTGTTTTGGCAGGAATCAGTAGTCCCTTGTTTCGTGATCTGTCTGTCCATTTTGTCCTGTTGATTCGAGGATACTTTGTTGTCCAGTGGCTAACTTTTGCCAAAATGAAAGTTGACTCCATATGCAGTTTCTTCAATGCCCATATTTTCTCTGGAGTAGATTGGTACTGCCAGGAGCCGACATGTCTCAAAAAAGAAAAATTTTCTAAGTTATTAAAACATTTTAAATGCCATATTCTGTAGATCTCTGAAGGGTTTGAAGATGACCTGTCTAAAACATCTCTGCTCAATTTTTAAAACATATCTAATATGACTACAAGTTCTATGATAATGTCTAACTACTAGCTTTCATTTCTTTATATCCTAATAGTTGATAATAATAACATTCAAGGATCAGAAATTTGCATTACATTGTTAAATGAATGGTATAAATACAATTAGAAATATACATATAGCATTTTCTAACAATATCAGTTTCAAATTTGTATACAATATAAAACAATCCAATCCAATGTAAAGTATTTAAAATTAGTAATTGTCTTTTTCTTTTCTTTCTTTCTTTCTTTTTTTTTTTTAAACAAGAACCTTAAATCTAATCTCCTTTGCTTAGCCTTTTTTCTAACCCTTGACAATAACTTGTAACCAAACCCCTAAACACTGAAAATTATCCCAGACCCAAAACCCATTAAAAAGACCAAAAAACCACCCGCCCCACACCACCTATTTGGGAATGTGGGCGTCGTATTCTTAAAATTGCTTCCTGCTGGGTATGGGCGAAGTTTTCTTTATCCTGAAAGAAAAATTTTAGGTTAATTGTCAAATTCTAGGAGAGGTAACTATATCCTTCATTATCCAGTCTGTGTATAATGCCAAAGTTGAGGGTTTATCTCAAGTCCTTATTCAAGTAGTCTTTGAGACTGGATCATCTCAGCTAGTCATCTCAAAATTGCTCTGAGCACCTTGTAGTTCAAAGCTGATCTGTGGATGGTGTTTGTCAGCTTAATGATATTATTATTGTCCACATTGTCCACGTGGAATTGTTGTTGTTGTGGGGCCCCATCTTTCTGGAGACTTCAGTTGATGTTAGGCCTGGCCGTGATTTCCTGCAGAAAACTGATAAGAGACTCGAACACAAAAACATATATATGCAGCTAGCCTTTTTTCTAGAATTAGTTAGTACTCTATGTGACCATTCATATCTTAACAAAGTTTAAAATGTATATATATATATATATTAATCTTGTAAATTTTGATATAAAATTTATACTTTAAGAAAAGTTTAAAGAATCAGAATAGAATCAAAAGAGTTGAGATTAGTAATAGAATAGTCCCTTAATTAATTTTGCTTTTGTCCTATACCATAGCAGAAGATGACTCTTATTCTGGCATGATACAGGGAGTTTGCATTTTCCTTTTAACAACATGCTTGATTTTAAAGAAGGAGAGAGCCATTCTCCAACTCCAAAGTCAGCTTTAAATTTTAATTGAACTGGGACTATTAGAAAACCAATAGTATTAAATCTTTAGAGAAAAGCAGAAACAAACTTTTAGGAAGACATAAAAATTTTTTAGATAATATATACCCATACACCGTTTCACTCTGTTTCTTGGGATAGATGATTTGTCCCTTTTCTTCAGTTGTCTCATTTGTCCAGTGTTCTTCAAATTCCTTAACCTTCATTCTCCTAAAAGACAAAAACAAAAACCTTTCCCCAAGACTAATTTTGGGGATGTTTCCTTTTGACAAGTTATTATCTGATGAAATGAAAAGGCATGTGTTATTGATACCAGTCAGTTTAAATTGGATGTTCATGCTGGTTGATGAACTATCACCTCCTCTAATTAAGAGGTCTCTCTTGTTCAAATCGAACCTTTATCAATTTTGATGGTACCCACAGCTTATCTTCTCCTGTAGAAACAAAAGCAAAACCTCGTCTCCAATGTAATACATACCCTGGTTTCCATTCTGAGGTCAGCACATCCTTAAAGTATATAGGCTGATTTAATTCTGTAGTTTTTTCTATTATCCAATGTCTCTCTGCAGCTGTTGTTCCTTTCTCATTGGCATTCAGAAAATTCAAAGTTAGAAGAGCATTATGCAGTCTATTTCTGGGGGTTTTTGTTACCCATTTCTGTTTATTTAGCATATCCTTTAGAGTTCTGTTTGATCTTTCTATAACTGCTTGACCTGTAGGATTATGTGGTATGCCTGTAATATGCTTTATATTGTAATAAGCAAAAAACTGTTTCATTTTAACAGAGACATATGATGGAGCATTGTCAGTTTTGACTTGTGCAGGTATACCCATGATGGCCATAACTTCTAGCAAATGAGTGATTACAGAATCAGCTTTTTCAGAACTCAAAGCAGTTGCCCATTGAAATCCTGAATAAGTATCGATAGTGTGGTGTACATATTTCAATTTTCCAAATTCTGCAAAGTGAAACACGTCCATCTGCCAGATTCCATTTCTCTGAATACCCTTTGGGTTACATCCTGCTGGTAATGGCGTCTGATTGTAGAAGGAACAAGTAGGACATTTCTTTACTATTTCTTTGGCTTGTTGCCAGGTTATGGAAAAATCCTTTTTTAAACCTTTACTATTAACGTGATGTTTTTTATGAAATTCTGAGGCCTCCAGCACATTTCCTATCAATAATTTATAAATCTCATCATTGCCTTGTGCTAGAGGGCCTGGCAGACCAGTATGGGATCGAATGTGAGTTATATATAAAGGATGATTCCTTTTCCTGATTGTATCTTGCAATTGAATAAATAGTGAAGTTAATTCTGAAGCATCAGGGATAAATTCTGCAGTCTCAATATGTAACACCACTCTTTCAGCATACTGAGAGTCAGTTACTATGTTGAGAGGTTCTGAAAAATCCATTAATACCAACAGAATAGCATACAATTCTGATTTTTGAACTGAATTATACGGACTTTGAACCACTTTATGTAAATTTTCTGATTTGTAACCTGCCTTTCCTTCTTTGTTGTCATCTGTATAAAATGTACGAACTCCAGATATGGGTTTTTGCCGTACAATTCGATGCAAGATCCAATCAGCTCTCTTTAGAAGATCAATTCTATTGCTTTTGGGATATTTGCTGTTAATTTCTCCCAAAAAATTACTGCAAGCTCTTTGCCAAGGTTCACTTTCTGTCCATAATTTTTCAATGTCCTCCTTAGTTAATGGTACAACAATTTCTGCTGGGTCTATGCCTGCTAATTGACGAAGTCTCAGTTTTCCTTTGTAAATCAAGTCAGAGATTTTTTCCACATAAGTTTTTAATTTTTTATTTGGTTTATTTGGTAAAAATATCCATTCCAATATAATATCTTCCCTCTGGATTAATATTCCAGTAGGAGAACGCCTAGAAGGTAAAATAACCAAAATGCAATCCAGCTTTGGATCAATACGATCCACGTGTCCTTCATGCACTTTCTTTTCTACCAAGGCCAATTCTTTCTCAGCTTCAGTTGATAATTCTCTTGGACTATTTAAGTCCGTGTCACCTTCTAAGGTTCTGAACAAATTAGTCAGTTCATCATTTTTTACTCCAACAATAGTTCGTAGATGAGAAATATCTCCAAATAATCTTTGAAAGTCATTAAGAGTCTGTAGTCTATCTCTCCGAATTTGCACCTTTTGGGGTCTAATTTTTTGTAGCTCTATTTTATATCCTAAATAATTAATAGAATCTCCTCTTTGTATCTTTTCAGGAGCAATTTGTAATCCCCAGCAAGGCAAAATTTTCTTTACTTCTTCAAATATTATTTCTAAAGTATCTGCATTTGAGTCAGCTAGTAAAATATCGTCCATATAATGATAAATTATAGATTTGGGAAATTTTTTACGTATCACTTTCAATGGCTGTTGTACAAAATATTGGCACAGAGTTGGGCTATTCAACATTCCCTGAGGGAGGACCCTCCATTGAAATCTTTTAACCGGTTGAGAATTATTATAAGTAGGCACTGTAAAAGCAAATCTTTCTTTGTTTTTTCTTGTAAGGGTATTGAAAAGAAACAGTCTTTTAAATCAATAACTATGAGAGGCCATCCTTTTGGTAACAGAGTAGGCAAAGGCATCCCAGATTGTAGAGAGCCCATTGGCTGAATTATTTTGTTAATTTCTCTAAGGTCTGTTACCATTCTCCATTTACCAGATTTCTTTTTAATAACAAATACAGGAGAATTCCAAGGGCTGGTTGATTCTTCAATATGCTGAGCATTTAACTGTTCTTCTACCAGCTCTTCTAAAGCCTGGAGTTTCTCTGTTGTTAAAGGCCATTGCTGGACCCATACAGGCTTGTCTGTTAACCATTTTAAAGGTAGAGCTGTTGGTGTCTTTGGAAGATCATCAGTTATTGTGCCCTGTTCTTGTATAATATGGATGGCTGGTGACCACTCATTAGAACAATATCTTCTAATATTTCTCTCAGTAACATGTGCTAGTTTATGATTTGTTTCTGAGATTGGAGGGATGTTAATCTGAGTATTCCATTGTTGCAACAAGTCTCGACCCCACAGGTTCATAGTTATGTTAGCCACATATGGTTTTAATTTTCCTCTCTGTCCTTCTGGACCTATACATTCGAGCCATCTTGCACTCTGTTTCACCTGAGATAATGTCCCAATTCCTAACAGTTGAACGTTTACCTCCTGAAGAGGCCAAGTTGGATGCCAAAATTCTGGTGCAATTATGGTAACGTCCGCACCTGTGTCTACCAGACCAGACAACAAAACACCATTTATTTTTATCGTTAATTTTGGTCTTTGTTCATTAATAGAAGTTTGTCAAAAAATTTTCTTTATGTTTTCTCCTGAATTTTCTATTCTCTCTGTTTCATCATCCTGACCAGCATGATTTATTCCAATAGGCATTTGGTTATTTAATCGCTCTCCAGAGCAGGCATTTCCTCTATGGCTGCAGGAAAGGTTTGAACTGGATTTGCACTGGGGGCCTGCGCGAGGCCCCTCTGGGAGTTTCCCGAAGACTGAGGCAAAGGATTACCCTGTCTGTCCTTTGTTGATCTACATTCGTTGGTCCAGTGTTTTCCCTTACCACACCTTCTGCATACTCCAGAAGGAAGGGGCATTCTGCTGCCATTGTTCCTTGAAGAAACATTGTTTCTGGGAATGACCTGTCTACAGTCCCTTTTCAAATGTCCTTGCTTTCCACATCCAAAACATCTAACACTCCTCAAACCTTTTGAAATTACTTCTCCTACCCATGTATCATCATGCTCATCAGCTTCAACATTAATTGTTTCTCTAATCCAATCTTCCATAGGTGCAGATCTTGCCCTTAATGCCCTGATTATTCTTTTGCATGCTGCATTCGCATTCTCAAAGGCCAAAGATTCAATTATTGCCTTACCAGCTTCTGAATCCGAGACCATTCTCTTTACTGCTGAAGCCAGTCTTTGTAAAAAATCTGTAAAAGACTCTTTTGGGCCTTGCATCACCTTTGTAAATGACTCAGATTTTTTTCCTGGTTCCTCAACTCTGTCCCATGCATTCAAGGCTGCTGTTCGACATAAAATTAGGGTTTGGACATCATATAAACATTGTGTTTGTGCTGAAGCATATTGGCCTTCGCCCATAAGCTGATCCTGGCAAACTTGTATTCCTTTATCCCTCCATTGTTTTTCTATGTTTTTAGCCTCCTCCTTAAACCAGGGCAGAAATTGAAGTCTCTGGCTGGGTTCCAGAACACCTTGTGGAAGGTCCCGCCAGTCCTGTGGTACTATCCTATTATATGTTGACCAAGAGTTTAACATTTGCTTTACATATGGGGAATGCATGCCATAAGATACTATTGCCTCCTTAAACCTTTTTAAATCCAACATTTCAATTGGAGCCCAAGTATTTTGTGTAGCCATTTGATCAGGCATCTGCTGTACGGTTACAGGATAAATTAAGGGTGACTGTGTGAAAACAGGCTTTCTTTCTGCAACCTTATGATCCCGACTTGAAACAACTTCACTGTTAATTTCTTCTGTCTGAATTTTTACAGGTTTAACAAGTTCTTCTAAAGGTGTTATCCTGGCACTTAAATTGACTATCTTTTTAAATATTAAAATGTGGATTAGTATAGTGATAAGGTGCATAATTCCACCAATACTAATATTACATAGTTGTTCCATTATCAGACTGCCTAAAATTTCAAACAAAAACCAATTTTCTTCCAATGTACACATAAAACCCATTTGTTTTTTAATGTGGAAAAAATTCTCTTTTAGGTAGTTTCCTTTAAAACATCTGATATGTTATGACTTACCAAATCTGCGTAGAACAGTAGAAATCCGAGGGGATTTTCAAAGCAGCCACCTAGTGTCCCAGGTGTAAATCCAGAGAGAGAGAGAGAGAGAGAGAGAGAGAGAGAGAGAGAGAGAGAGAAAAGAGAGAACGCACAAGAAAGCGTAGCTGGCTAAAGCTTAAATCCAGCCATGTGTTCCCTCTTGTGCCGAGTCAAGGCTTGGGTCTGACTTCCTTAAGCTCCAACCACGTGCGTTGGCTTTACAGGCAGGGCCCTGTTCGGCAGGGCAGGTCTGAGTTGTTTGTAGCACCGGCTTTAAGCAAGCTGCTCACAGACCTAGGCCCAGGCTAGAAGCTGCCACCCGGACTAGGAAGCCGGCAGCTCAGACTAGGAAGCCAGCAGCTCGGACTAGGACGCCGGCCGCTTCCTGCCGCTTCCTCAACCGCCTGCCACTGCCTGTCGCCCTTGCGGGAAAGTGGACCTGCCGTCAAGCCAAGCGGTTTTTAATGGATTCTTGTCACGTTGGGCGCCAGATATTGATGTAACTAACCGTCTTATTAAATAAGAAACACAGAAACAATGTAAAGGAGAAAGCCGAGAGGTCAGAGCTCAGAGCAAAAATCTCACCCTTCCTCCTGCTGTCCCAGCTTCGTGAAAGAGACCTACTTCCTGTCTGTTCATTTTTTTTTATAGTATGTTGTTCTGCCTTCTCATTGGTTGTAAACCCAAACACATGACTGCCTCGTCACTGTCTGAATGTACAGCCCCCTAGGACTTAAAGGCATATGTCTCCAATGCTGGCTATATCCCTGAACACACAGATATCTATGGGATTAAAGGCGTGTGCCACCACCGCCACACTCTTGCTATGGCTCTAATAGCTCTGACCCCCGGACAACTTTATTTATTAACATACAATCAAAATAATATTTCAGTACAATTAGATTACCACCACATTAAGTGCTGTGGGATGGTCTGTATGTCAAATTGCTCTGATTGGTCAATAAATAAAACACTGGTTGGCCAGTGGCCAGGCAGGAAGTAGATGGGACAAGGAGAGAGGAGAATTCTGGGAAGCAGAAGGCTGAGTCGGAGAGACACTGCAGCCGCTGCCATGACCAGCAGCATGTGAAGATGCCGGTAAGCCACCAGCCATGTGGCAAGGTATAGATTTATGGAAATGGATTAATTTAAGCTATAAGAACAGTTAGCAAGAAGCCTGCCACGGCCATACAGTTTGTATGCAATATAAGTCTCTGTGTTTACTTGGTTGGGTCTGAGCGGCTGTGGGACTGGCGGGTGACAAAGATTTGTGCTGACTGTGGGCAAGGCAGGAAAACTCTAGCAACAGATATACATATTTATGGGAGAGAACATGTATTATTTATCATTTTGAATCTGGTTTACCCCCCATGTTATAATTCTCAAATCCATTTTCTTAAAAATTACAGAATTTCTTTTTTTGAAAATGAATAAAGTTCCATTGTATATAATTACCACATTTAATTATTTATTCATTGGTTGTTGGACATCTAGTCTGTTTATGTGTTCTTGTTAATGTAGATACTACAGAAATAAGCATATATGATCCAGTATTACTGTAGTAGGCTATATAGTTCTTTGAAAACTTACTTAGGACTGTTATAACTGAGTCACACAATACTTTTACTTTTAATTTCTTGAGAAATCTCTAAATTAGTTCTCATAGTGCCCACATATTAATGAACTAGCTCAGGAGCACAAAATTTGTTAACCTCAAATTGCATATTTCCATGAGGTTTTAATGAAGTTTTTAAAATGAAAGAACACAGGAAGTTATAAAGCAATACATATCTGTGCTGCTTTATGCCTCAGATCATAGTGATAGCATTCTTAGCTTGTACTTATTCAAAGATTTTTTTTATTTCAAAAGGACATAGCTTGTATAATAGTTGCACATGTGTTAGATCACACAAAGAGATGAAAAATAAATGGCTATTCAAAAGAATATCTGCTTTCTCCTATTTTGATATGTTAGTTTTTATTTTATTTTATTTTTATTATCACGTCAAAGCCTGTTTGTTTTCTGAAAGACATTAGCGAGTAGACCCAGATTGGAGGGGGTGTAGGAGGAGTAGAAGGAGGGGAAAATTTAATCAGGGTATAATGTGTGAGGAAAAAAAGCTATTTTTAATAAAAAGAAAAATAATCTACACATAAAACATTCTAATATTTCCACAATCTTTGAAGACCACTTATTCTGCCAATGCAGAATATTAAATATAATTTTCATGCTCATTCCAGGATCCTTAGTTATCAAGATGAAGGTCTTTAACCCATATGGATTGCCTTTGTGCAGAATGAGTTGCATGACTCTGATTCCATTCTATGGGTGGGTACCCAATATCAACATCATTTATTGAATAGTTTTTATTTTTAAATTTAAGTTTAAGTTATTTTAAGTTTATTTTAAATTGTATATTTCTGATTAATTTGTTACTATTATGTGACCAATGTGTGGAATAATTCTGAGTCCTATGTATCCTTCACTTGTTTATAAATATTCTTTTGTACCAATAGCACACAATTAGAAATCAACAGCAAGGGAAACTGGAACCACACATGTACTACTACACTGAACAATATAGGAAGGAAATGAAAAATTAATTCTAGGATTTCTATTTCTTTGATATCAATTTTATTCTGTTTTGGTCAGGTAGAATATAGAATCTTATTTCATTTTCTTATGTTTTGTGTCCTCATATGTAGTCATTTTTCTGGTGTTCTAGAGGCCTCTTACACATGAATGGGCATCTCATTCTCTAGGTTTGAGAATTTTTTCTGCTTTTATTTTACTGAAGATACTCTCTATTCTGTCCCTATCACATTGTATTCTTTTCTTTCTTCTATGCCATATGTCAAAGATTGGGTTGTTTTCTGGTAGCCCAGATGTTACAATACACCATTCATGTTTTTTGTTCATTAATCTTTACTGAGTAATCCAATTTCTCTACTTTACTATGCACCAGTGTTTTTTTTTTTTTTTTTTTTTTTTTTACATGATTCCTTCTTTTTGGTTAGGCTTTCTCTTGAGAATATTAATGGGATTATTAGATTGCTAACTTCCAACATTGTTTCAATTGTGTTTTCTTAAAAAATAATTCAAGCTCTATTTTTATGTCTTAGATTGACTTTCTTATGTCATCTATCTCGTTGTATTTGCCTAAAATGTTCATTTGAATTATTTAGATATTCTTCCAATTCACTTTCAATAGAAGCCTTTACAATGGGATTACCATTGTGCCAAGGAAACATTTTGTCTTTCCATATTATTTATTTATGTTCTGAGATTTATATGTCTAGAGTTAATTTGCTGTTTGAGGTTTTACTTATTTCATTCTATTTTTTGGTTCGAGTCATCTTTCTTTTTTTCAGCAGGGGTGTTTCTAATTTTCAGGATGGGACTAATTCATAAAATGGTTGAGATGTTGATTTCCCATGTGTTTGAGATTTGAGGTTACCAAATCTTTTCCACAGCCTCTCATTATCAATTATAGTCTAGGGACTTCAATGGCCAAAGTAAGGAGCTTGGATCAAATTTATTCTGGCAATGTGGTTTATCTTAAAGCTGTGTAACAGCAATGGGAGGTTCCCATCAAGGAAATCAGCAGGGATCTATTGAGTTTTAGAGGTAAGGACTGCACTGGGTTTCCATTTGCAGGAGCTAGAGATTTCTTTATGGGGAGCAGGGTAAACATTGGCAGGTCCCAAATGAAGAGATTAGTGTCAAAAAGAGGTTAAAAATATCTGTAAATCAGAAACAGGATGACCAGAATGGAAAGACTCTTTGAACATAATATACTTATATCTCCATGATGAGTGGATGAAATACAGGGGCTCAAGTATGGGACTACAAAAGAAAGAAGGCAGGAACATGAAGGTGGCCATGGTTTCCAGAAGGTTGACCATTGTTGGTTGAGGTTGTTATGGAGATTTTGTGTAGCATACCTGTGTCATCACACCAAGTAAGAGAACCAGAAAGTCTCTGGTAGCAAGTAGACTTTAACATAAGTTTTACTTTCCTGAATATGATAAAGGAGAAAATAGGAAATATGCTTGAATTAATTGGTGTAAGATACACTTTTAGGAACATATCCTTTATAGTATAGGCAATTAATCCAATAGTCAATAAATGGAATGTCATGAAACTAAAAATTGTCTATGAAATAGAGGACATTTTCATGTGAGCAAAGGAGGTCTTATAGATTGGGAAATATTTACCACCTATAAATAAATCTGACAAAGTGTTAATATTTATAATACACAAGAATCTCAAAAATATAAATATCAAAAAATAATGCAATTAAAAAAAGATCATGGAACTAAACAAAGCTCTTAAAAGATAAAATAGAAATATTTTAAGTTCTGTAAAGAATTGTGTTGGCATTTTGATGTGAATTGCACTGAATCTGTAAATTGTTTTTGGTAAGATGGCTAGAACTTGAAAGAACAATATACAATTTCCTATTAAAAAACAAAAAGCTCAGGATAACTATAACAATCCTGTATTATAAAAGAACTTCTAGACATATCACCATCCCTGATTTAAAGCTGTACTACATACAGAGTTATAGTAATAAACACAGGATGATATTAGCATAAAAACAGATAGGTTGACCAATAGAACTAAATTAAAGACCCAGACATAAATCCACATATCTACGGATACCTATTTTTTTTTATAAAGAAACCAGAAATATACAATGGAAAAATAAGAAAGCATATTCAACAAATGGTGCTGGTCCAACTGAATGTCAGCATGTAGAGGAATGCAAGTTGATCCATATCTGTCACTCTGCACAAAGCTCAAGTTGAAATGGATCAAAGACCTCAACATAAAACCAGATACACTGAACCTGATGGAAGAGAAAGTGGAGAATGGCCTTGAACACATTGGCACATGAGAAAACTTGCGAAACAGAACACTAATCACATAGGCACTAATTAGTCACAATTAATAAATGGGATCTCATGAAACTGAGAAGCTTCTGTAAGGCAAAGGACACATCAAAATGATAAAATGGTAGCCCACAGAAACAGAAAAGATATTCACTAACCCCACATCTGACAGAGGGCTGATTTCCAAAATAAATAAAGAACTCAATAAATTAGACACTAACAAACCAAATGATTCATTTAAAAAAAATGTGTTACAGATCTAAACTGAGAAATCTCAAATGGCAAAGAAGCACTTAAAGAAATGTTGAACATCCTTAGCCATCAGGGGAATGCAAATCATCATGCCTCTGAGATTCCATCTTACACCTAATAGAATGGCTAAGATAACAATCACAAATGATAGGTCATGCTGGTGAGCATGTGGAACAAGGAGAACACTCCTCCATTGCTGATGGGAGTGAAAATTTGTACAGCCATTCTGGAAATCAATAAGGAGGTTTCTCAAAAATTTGGAAATTGATCTAGCTCAAGATCCAGCTATACCACTCCTGGTCATATACCCAAAGGATGCTCTAACATACCACAAGGACACTTGCTCAACTATGCTCATAGCAACTTTATTCATAATAACCAGAATCTGGATACAACCTAGATGTCCTTCAACTGAACAATGAACAAAGAAAATGTGGTATATTTGCACAAATGAATATCACCCATCTATTAAAAACAATGACATCATGAAATTTGCTAACAAATGGATGGATGTAGAAAAAATCATCCTGAGTGAGGTGATCCAGACCCAGAAAGACAAACATGGTATGTACTAAATTATAGGTGGATATTATCAATATAGTAAAGGATAACCACAGACCCAACGATTGGATGATTGTTTGATAAATAAAACACTGCTTGGCCAGTAGCCAGGCAGGAAGTATAGGTGGGACTAGCAGAGAAGGAAAAAGAAAAGGACAGGAAGGCAGAGAATAGAGACACCAGCTGCCATCCAGGAAGAATCATGTAGAGGCAACAGTTAAAGCCACAGAACACATGGTGACATATAGATTAACAAAAATGGGCTTAGTATAAGAGTAAGAGCTAGACAATGGTAGGCCTGAGCTAATGGCCAAGCAGTTTAAATAAAATATGAATTGGTGTGTTTATTTTATAAGTAGGCTCCGGGACTGGCGGGACTTGGTGGGAGCTGGAGGGAAACTCTCCAGCTACACTTAGTAACAAGGAAGGCTCAAGGGGGGTCATATCAATCTCACAATGAAGTGGAAACAGAACAGACATCACAGGTGGACAGACGGAGAGCTCTGGATGGGGGGTTGGGCATGATAATAGGAGGGATCACGTGGAGGAAGGATGGAGGGAGAGAGTACTGGGAAAGACAACTGGCATTAGGGGGCATCTCTGGGATGAGCTAGAAACCTAGTGCAATAGAAATTTTCAGGAATCTATGGGGGTGAAACTAGCTAAAATTCCTAGAAATGGGAGAAACAGATCCCAGTCATCTCCAGTAACCAGATGAGACTTCCACTCAAAGGATTGTGGCCCTAACCCAGCCACCTGACTTCTGACTTTCAATTTTCCCTGTCTACAAGATAAGCTGGTGCAAAAGTAATGCAGAAATTATGGGAGTGGTCAATGATTGGTTCAGCTTGACTCCTATACTTTGATAGCGAGCCCAGAGTTCCAAAGGCTACACAGCCCAAATACCAAGAATAGAATAAAATATGACTGGCAAGAAGAAAAAAAGTCAATGAAATGATTCCTAATGATATTTTTCTATACTCATAGATCATAGAGTGGTGCCTAGCCTAATTGTCATCAGAGAAGTTTAACCCAGGAACTGATGGAAACAGATGCAGAGACCCACAGCCAAACATTAGGCAGAGCTTGGGGGATCCTGCAGAAGAGGGGAACGAAGGATAATGAAAGCCAGAAGGGCCAAGGACATGACAGCAAAAACCCCAGAGAACTGCTCTGAGCTCATGAGGGCTCACAGAGACTGAACCACCAACCAGAGAGATTGCATGTGACTGACCTGGGCCCTCTGTACATGTGTAGCAGTTATGTGGATTGGTCTTTCTGTGGGACTCTTAAAAAGGGAACCAAGGATTATCTCTCACTCTGTTGCTGGGTCTAGGGAACCTTTCCTCCTACTGGGTTGCCTACTCCAGCCTTAATAGGAGAGGAGGTGCTTAGTCTTGCTGCAAGTTAATATGACATGGCTTCCACCTTTCTGAAGGGAAGTGAGAGGGAGTGGATGGAAGGGAGGAAGGAGGTTTGGTGGAAGTTTGGAGGTTTGGGAGAAGAGGAGGGAAGGAAGGGAAACTGTGATTGGGCTAGGAAAATTTTATGTATTTATGTATTGGTAATAATAACATATAAAATATAAAAGAAACATTTTAAAATATTCAATATGCTTAACCATCAGGGAAACACCAACTAAAACTACTTTGAGATGTCACATTACCCAGTAATAACACAAAAACCAAACCGACAATATCAACAACAACAAATACAAATTATGACAAAAGCTGACATGGCTGTGGAGAAAAGGGAACAGTTGTTCACTGCAGGTGAGAATCCACTATGAGAATTGGGGTGGAGGTACTGGAAAAATCTGAAACTAGATCTACCAGATGATTCAGCTCTATCACCTTGGGAATATGCCCAAAACACTAGACATCTTATTCCATAAATACTTGCTCGGCCATGTCTTTCACAGGTTTGTTCATAATCGGTAGAAAATTAAAACAAACTAGATGCCCATCAACTCATGAATGGATAATGATGGATAATGAAATATGGTGTATTTGAACAATGGGATATTATTCAGCTGTTAATAAATATGAAATTATAAAACACTCAGGTAAATGTATGGATTCATAATCATTCTGAGGGAAGTAACAGACCCATAAAAATGGATGTTGCTTGTTTTCTCTCATTTGTGGGTGTTGGTTTGAATATTGAATTATGTGTGTTTCATTTGGAATACCCATAGAATCAGGAACAGTTTTCAAGTGAGGGGAGACTGAATGGAATGATACAGAGACTGAAAGGGTAGTAATAGAACATGATGAGCTAAATTAGGATGTGTGATAGGACTCAATGTATAGGGAGGAATAGGTAGATTGATAAATAAGACTAAAAACCTTTCAGCTAACTTGAAAACTGCATACTACTATAGAAGTTTCCTAAAATACATAAATAAACAAACAAAAATAGTTAAATTGGAGTTTCCAGATAATGGTGGTAACAATGTTCTTACTAGATAACACAGAATTTTTAATAAAAAGCCCATTGCCAAGAATTAGTAACCAGTTTTGGGCCTGTTGGCATGGAAGGTCCCACAAACCTTCCAAACATTACAGACTATTGCCAATTCTCTTTTAACCCTCCAGAGCTCTATAGTAAGACTTTATTTCTTTTTTTTTTTTTTTTTTTTTTGGTTTTTTGAGACAGGGTTTCTCTGTGTAGCTTTGCGCCTTTCCTGGAGCTCACTTGGTAGCCCAGGCTGGCCTCGAACTCACAGAGATCCACCTGACTCTGCCTCCCGAGTGCTGGGATTAAAAGCGTGCGCCACCACCGCCCGGCTAAGACTTTATTTCTTAAGACAACATATACTTGAGACATAAAAATGGAGAAAGGAACTGAAAGTGACATGAAGCTTCATCCCTACTGGCATCTTTTGAAGTACTGGAAGGTCCTATTAACACTACTGGAAAAGAAAGGTAGGCATCAATCTTACCCAGCTGTGAACCCTGAGAGATATAATAATGACTTGCCTGCCAAGACTTACCCACTTATGTAAGAGAAGGTTTAACATCATGGGAGTAAACAACTTCTTTATCATTGGTGTTAAGTTCTGCTCCTAAAAATGAAATCTGTACCTAGCATCATTTTCAGGCAAGAACCCATGGCTAAACAAGTTATAAACCTTAGGGGAGAATCTGCTAATATTAGTTTGCTAGGTGAATTTAGGGTTAAGCTGATTCCTAATGAATTATCACCATTCAGAAAGGTCAATGGATAGCTCAACCCTCATTGGAGTTATTTCTGTTTTTAATAGACAGTGATTAACAGAGGCACACTACTAGACAAGGCACAGAAAATAAGAGACTGCAAAATATTAATCCCTAAATAGAACATTTTTACTACAGCTCCACCTAAGTCTCAGTTGTCATTGCAGAAGTGATGGAAAATATGTAAAATCCAGAGGCATGAAGAGGATGTCTTCTGGACACCACAATGAAGTTGCACATACAAACTCAGAGCAGTCATGACAGCATGCACAAGTCCTGGACAACCCCAAGGCAACCAACATTATGGAATTAAGAGGGTGGATATGGCTCCTAGTCCAACCCCTAGATGCGGCATTTTGAGTATTTGATAGCTGCCTAGAGAGGGAAGTTCAGTTTCCATTAGTGCTGTGACTCCTGGTAGATTAGTCACATTTCAGAGGAGGCCCCACATTCAAGAAAATTTGAGTAGCACAAGTGAGTTTGATGGTTTAAAAAAACAATGAAACTCAGACTTGGGTGGGTAGTGAGGTGAGAGTGTGGAAGTTAGATATAGGAGGAGTTTGGGGTATGGGTGTATAAGACCAAAATATACTGTATAAAAAAATTCTGAAAGAATTAATTAAAATGTTATTAAAATTAAAGCATCAATGGAATCAAAAATAAGCCAATGATACACTTCAAAGCTCTAGAAAAAAGCTACACAAAAACCTAATATGTGGCAAGAAATAATAAATTTAGATAAAAATAAATGACACAGAAACTAAATGAATCATACAGACTCAATAAAACAGAGTTTGGTTTTTAACAATATTGACAATATTGACAAACTCCTATGGCCCATGAACCGTAAACTCTACACAAAAATCTATAGGTAACTAAGGAATGCTGAGAGTGGGAAACATTTTATTAATTATTAGTTTTCTTAGATTACTTAAGTTAATTAGAGGTATACTAGTCAGAGAAGTATGAAGGATTTACTTCATTGTCTAATATGAGAAAAAATAGACTTTACTCCAATTAAGTTGATTTACTGCTTTCTTTGGAAAAAAATGGAATAATTAGTACTTAGGCTAATTGCACATTGCCCCAGTATACTTTCTCAAAATTTGTACAAAAGCTTATTCAACACAAATGTACATTCAGAGTTTCCTTTACATGATTACTTAGAATTTTATTAGAGATTCACAATTAATAATGTACCATTTATATAAATATTATAAATGTTAAATCAATAATTTTTGTAGTAAATTTACTTGCATAAGGTGTACAGTATAGTTCAGTGGTATATTGATTTCGTATCATGTGAGAACAACTAAGGTCAATTTCCAATATTGTAAAAAAAAGTACTGTTTAGTAGTTGAAATTTTGGAACTATAAAAATATCTTATATTTTAATTCTGTTATTAAAATTTTGAATTATTTCTATTGGAAGAATTGATCCATAGATTTAATGATGCAACTCTGATAAATTTCCACTGACCATAGTGAATGTGAAATTTTGAAATGAGATCAACTGTTTTATTTTTTTGAATAATATGTTACTTCTATCTGGGTTGCTAACAAGAACACAGTAACAAAAACAAATGTGTAGCAGTGACAGGCTGAATTAAAATATCACAGAGTATTATCATCTAAGGTCATTTAATTTTAAGCACTCTCTAGTCATTATTCAATATTTATACTTACTTACTTTAAGTTCATGTCACATGCATTAACAGTGAGTTAATTCTACAATTTTAATTTTTTTGAATCACATCAACTCATGTGTTTTATCCTTGTGATCATTAATGTAGCAATTAACACTCCAAGTATAATTTTATTTGTTTGTATAACTCAGAACTCAGACAAGGATAAAGCAGCAGCATGGGTTGGTTTAAGTGCTGAAGAAATAAGTGGAAAGATTCATGGAATTAATGAATGTAAGAATAATACTACATCATGACTAATAGAAAATAAGCAATAAGTAAATGTTAATTACTATTCCCATTGGTGCCATTTTACTTATTAATTTGGTAAAATTGTTAATTAGATAATGGTTTACATTTATTGGAATCTCAATGCATAATCAGTTTAATGAGAAACAATGTACTTACTTATATAAATTTAGCATCTATTTTTGTACTAGAAATTAGTTAATTGACAAAACTGCAGAAAGAAGGGCTACAGAGCAACTAAGACTGAATGATATTTTTCCAGCTTTGCTTCTGGCTCTCACGATTGTTGAAAATTTTTCTGTGATTATTCTCTCTTGTATGCCATTTTCTTCCTTTCATCAGTCATCTCAAGTATGGATTTGAAATTAAATTTAATGTATTTTAATATATTGTAAAAGCTGTAAAATGATAAGCCATGAACTTTTAAAATGTTTTTCAAGTGAGAGAAGATGCTTGTCTTATAAAAAAGAAAACAATATAGCTTTTACACTTATTTATATTCCTGCCTACAAGTTGTGTTTATGCAATAATGGCACAAAGTTTGTGGGAGTAACCAATCAATATCTGATTATATTTAAGATCTACTCCATGAGTTATAACACATCTCAGACACTGCTTGGGCAGCCAATAACGTGAGAGTAGACAGGTCATGAACCTATTGGAAAACCAAATACTACTTCTCTGCTAATGGAAGGTAGCAATGAAACGTCTCCTAAGGAAACTCTGCTATACTCATAGGTAACTGTGTTGCTTACCCATCACCAGGGAAGCTTCTTCCTGTAGTAGAAGTGGATAAATACAGAGAACTACAGTCAGACAATGTACAGAGAGTCTCGAAGTTCCCATCTTCCAGAAATCATAAGGCCTTGGGTACCCAGACATCTACAGCAGAAGGAAAGAACCTATTGGCACCAATATACACAGCATAATATATCACTGCCTAACATCTATATCTCTTTAACTCTAGAAAAGTTGTGGTCCTGATTTAATTATAAATCAAGCTGGTTTTGGAGCTGGAATGTGGCTCTCTCCTTCTCTAAACCCAAACATATTGCTAAAAATAATCAGGAGATTCTGTCTCATATTGGAAGAGCCAACTGGTATGGGACAGAAGAAAACCAATAATTTAGGGACCATTGTTGTCTAGATTCTATTTTTTCCATGCTTGTCCTGGCTTTCAAAGAATTCTTTCTCTACCCAGAATACATCCAAACTTTCCATATTGATATGAAAAATGTTCAATTTTGCATAATAAAAGCTAAGTCTTTCCAATAGCAATCTCTGAAGACTCCAGAAGGAAGATGGGGCCTCACAACAATGTCTCTACACAGTCTAGAATGATGCCATGGATCTCATGAACATTACTTAGCGATCAACCTTGGATTGAAAACTTTCTAGGACAGTTCCAAAATGAGATGGTACATCATACCACACTTCTAGCCAGAATCTCAGACAACCTTACCCATTATTCTGAGATGGGCTGCAGAATCTACAGTTAGTCTAATTGAGACCTAATTATCTGAGTTTTCTTACAGGAACCCACAGAAATACGGTTGTCCCCTAAAGAGCAGGAAGCAATTCTAAGAAAACAATGCCCTTTCTCCCAAAGGTTTTATGTTTCTCAGGGTTATAGGTGATAGTTATAGGGTTGGGGGTGGAAGAAAATATTCGACTCAATATTCCCCTTAAGAAAAGAAAATAGGGGGTGGGGCCGGAGAGATGGCTCAGCGGTTAAGAGCATTGACTGTTCTTCCAGAGGTCCTGAGTTCAATCCTGAGCAACCACATGGTGGCTCACAGACATCTCTAATGAGATCTGGTGCCCTCCTCTGGCCTGCAGTCATACATGCTATATACATAATAAATAAACAAATCTTAAAAAAAAAAGCATAAAGAAGTGTTGTGGAATATTACTTTAAAAAAAGAAAAGAAAATGGGAATAGATAGGTATGTGATATTAAGGTATTGTATTTACTAGTAAACTAATTTAGTAAAATATCAGCCTTAAATAATTTGTACTGTTATGAATTCTTGTATATTGATACAAATTCAAGCTATTTTTATGTTCCTATTTAAGATAATTTGTATAGATACAAACACAGAACTATATTTGTTGTAATGTACATATATTTCTACTCCTATTTGAAATATTTTGTATATTGTTACAAATGTAAAATTATATTTGTCATATTGCATGTATGTTCTACCTCTGTTTAGGATATTATATATATTGATACACATATAAGATTGTTGTCATATTGCATACTACACTATATATTTCTACCTCAGTTTAACATACTTTTATATATTTTCACAATTTTGAGGTCATTGTCCTTTTACTGCACATTTGTTTACAGACTGTTTTCCTTGTCTATATGAAGCCTTTGTCCTTAGGTTATTTAGGTAGATAAGATTTATACATTTATAGTTACCCATGCTTGTTATCTCTATACTTATGTTAGTTAGGTTCTCCAGATTTACAAACACATAGATCAGATGGACAAGTAACCTTCAAACACTTCATCGACCTAGAGAATATGGCATTTAAATAACTTAGAATTCTGCTGATGTGCATGATTGCTCCTGGCAGCACTGATCTGATCCCAAGAGAATGTTGGGCTTTTAAGACACTCTATTTGGAAGTTTATCTTCTTCCTGTTACATAATGGCCTGCTGGGCAAAGAACTGCCCTTACCTCAACTACTGATAGTACAAATGCTGTCCTTTCTGGATGAGCAGGACACAAGGAAAAGTGACTACTGAACTCTGCCAAGACTGTGTAAGATGGTCTTTCAAAATTCCTACTTCTGAAAATGGTCTGTCAGATATTCTAGTCCTGTTAGCCAAATTGGATGCACCTATACACATACAATAAATATGTAAATAACTGAATACACACATAACAATAAAAATGACTATTTGGAGCCATCTATTCAACTAGTTAATATTTGAAGTAGTTTATACTAAGGTTTACAAATGTTATTTAAAGTTAAAGTGTTAAAGTGTGACGACTTTACAGTAATCATATTGCAGCACAAGTTGTTAATACATACTAAGCCCTGTTAGTTTCTATTATTTACCTGTCATGTTGTTTCATCACACTTATTTATCCAAAATGTGAAGACTACTGAAGACTGTATGTTAAAATCCATTTCAATGAAGAGCTAATAGACTATTCCAAGAGTAACAATGCAGTTAAGTACTAATAAGAATGATTCTTATTATTATTTCAATATCTCCATGTAATTACATCTGAACATTTGACTATTGGAACTTTAATTCTTATGAAATCAACCAATGCTTCCAAAGTGTATTTTTAAGCTATTTTTAATGAAATAGTGATAAAACTAAAACTTTAACAGAACATAAAATGAAAGTAACTATTGAAATAGTGGGAAAACTAAAAATCAAGCAGAATCTAAGATGAAAGTAACTATTGAACTTCAAAATCATGAAGAAATCACTAACACTAAATTTGACGACAGAGCTTGTAATTTGAAATGTTTTATAAATTACTCCATTTCAAGAAATAATACAGCAAATATAGAATATTGAAACTCCAGACATATTAGAAAATTTTTAAATAAGTGAAATATAGATCAATTGCACTCAGAATATAATTTATTATTCCAAATTTATACTGCTTTCTTTGCAATAAATCAAGAGACTCTCATTAATAAGGAACAGAGTATATAGACTAGAAAACACCCCAGAAATTGACAGTGTAGAAAGTGGCTTTATACACATTACCTCATTTGTGTTTTACTAAAATCTGATATAGCAGTATTGATTTTATTTTACACATGAGAATTCAAAGTGTTATAACTCGTTGAAAGGCATAAGTGACATTTACTATTGACAATGTTAAAATGAATAAATACTACATGCTCAACATTATCTTTGATTTTATCTTTTTTCCATCTTTATCTTTTCTAGGTTAGGCCATGTAGATGCACAATAAATAGGGAAATAACTAACTGAACTTGTAGTCCCAATTATGTTAAGTTTTTTGTAGACAGAATCAGATCTAGTAAAACTTTCAGTCACATCTCAGGATTCCAGTACAGGTCATTTAGAATCATTTTGTTTACAATCTAATACATGTTAATCCAATTCTTTGCAGTTACCTTAATATAGTTCTCCAGTATGAAATTTTCTTATAATTGCAATATGTAACTCCACTGTTGTGCTGATATATTGTGTACCCTAATAAAGCTTGCCTAAAGATCAGAGGACAGAACAAGCCACTAGATTAAACACAGGGGTCAGGCAGTAGAGGCACACACCTTTAATCCTAGAACTCAGGAGGCAGATATCTGTCTGGATCTCTGTGAGTTCAAAGCCACCCTGGACTATATGAGATTGACTCAGTCTAGGAGAGAAAACAGAGTCAGGCAGTGGTGGCACACACTTTTAATCTCAGCACTTGGGAGTCACACACCTTTAATCCCAGCACTAGGAAGGAAGTGATGTGACTAGGTAGAGAAAGTACATAAGGCATGAGGAGACAAGATTTATTGCTGAAGCCTTTTCAGCTGCGGGCCTTTCAGCTGAGGACTCAGAGGCTTGCAGTCTGAGGATAGGATCTCACCTTCTATTCGGCCTAAAGACTGTATAGTGGGGAGAAGTTTCTCTAGAGGCTTGTTCCTTTGTTTCTCTGAACTTTCAGCATTTATTCCAATATCTGGCTCCGAGTTTTTATTATAGTACCTTTTTAGGATTTATGCAAGATAATGTAATTATATAAATCAGTTAAAATACACTTAACTGTATGCAGTCAATGGCTGAGATGAGAGCAAGAATCTGTTTACTTCAGCAAATATCTCTCTAGTAGGTTGTCTAGTCCAAAGTGGTGAGCCCAGAACACATGTACCTATGAGCAATGCTGAATGGACTTAAATCAATGTGTGTGTGTGTGTGTGTATGTGTGTGTGTGTACATATACACACATGTATATGAATGTAACTATAATAAATCAAATTTTAGAAGGGAAGAAGTGTGTATGAGAATGATGTGAATTGTTTTAAAAAGAAAGATACTGTGTACATTTATTAGTCTTCAATTCAATACCAATGTGATCAATAAGCATCTTTTTACATTTCAATATTATTAGTCAATTCCAACTTTGAGTGAGATTTTATATTCTAAAAATTCATTTTCTTTAACAAAAATTTCAAACTATAACCAAACCCATTCCTGTTTTTACCTAAGAAAACAAGATTGAAACTTACCTTCTATAAATACCTCAGAACAAAACATATGGAGGAATTTAATTTGTTTTTCTAAGACTAATGTTTTTGAGGGGCCACCAATTAAAAAGATTTAATGATAAATGTTTACCTCAATGAGTTTACTAAAACATTCTAATCCCTCCTTGTTTTGATAATAAAATATTATTCCATGGCTTGCTGTGGGATGTTAATGTATGTCCTGTGGGAGCCCTTCTTGGGTTCCTTGTGGCGTTACCCAGCAGGTTTGCATAGAGGATGATTAGGACCATGGCCCTGAGTGCAGGTGTATGAGATGGTCTGCACTTGGCTGTACTGGGGGATGGTCTGTATGTCAAGTTGCTCTGATTGGTCAATAAATAAAACCTGATTGGTCGTGGCTAGGCAGGAAGTATAGGCGGGACTAACAGAGGAGAAATAAAAGAACAGGAAGGCAGAAGGAGACGCTGCCAGCCACTGCCAGGACAAGCAGCATGTGAAGATGCTGGTAAGCCATGAGCCACGTGGCAAGGTATAGATTTGTAGAAATGCGTTACTTTAAGATATAAGAACAGTTAACAAGAAGCCTGCCACGGCCATACAGTTTGTAAGCAATATAAGTCTCTGTGTTTACTTGGTTGGGTCTGAGCGGCTGTGGGACTGGCGGGTGACAGAGATTTGTCCTGACTGTGGGCAAGGCCGGAAAACTCTAGCTACAATGGCTCTTTAGATCTATCCATTCACAGTATCACCATCAATCAAACACATCAAGATATTGGCAATATTCTTCCATCATTGAATAAAATTTGAATTGACCTTACTATTTTGTGACATATATCTGTTGCCCTTGAGATAAATGGTGGTGTGTGTGTTGGTGTGCCTATGCATATTACACAATGTTCAAATGCCTCCCAAAGCTCATTTATTGGCAGTTTGTTTACCAACTAATAACACTGTTAGAAGGTGTGGAACTTCTAAGAGATGGCCCTAATTAGAGGAAGTATATCATGTTTGTGAACTCAAGCTTGTTAAGAGCCCATTGTCTTTATTCTCTCTCTGCTTTCTACTCTGTGAATGGCTTTTTTTAACCTGTATTTTGCTTTACCCTACAACAAAGTCAAACCAGCATAGTCTCATAGTCTCATAGTCTCAATAATACAATCATGATAAATCCTCAGAATATTTAATAATTTATTTTTAAAAATACTTTTTGAAATTAACACACAAACACACATATAAATTGAAAGGTCCATGATAATCTGTCTCTTGCTTTGTTCTGAGTGCACAATTTCCCTAAGAGATCATCTCTAATCAACCAATTACGGAAATGATTAACTAGACATATATATGTATATATATATATATATATATATATATTATGAGTAAAGATATATATATATGTATATATATATGTATATATATTACATTGAAGGTATAAGCTGGAATATAATTAAGATTTCTCTTTACCTTCACATTTCACCTGAATTTCATCATGAGTCCTATGTGTCAAGGATGTCAACATAATTCCCAAAACTCTGTTTATTCCAAATATAATAAAGTCCTTGTCTAACTGTATTCTATGTGATAATTTTTGAGATGGAAAAAATTAGAGAGAGGGAGGGAGGGGGAGAGAGAAAGAGAGAGCAAGGACAAAGACAAATGTGATGCTGAAAGTGATGGAGAAACCTTTACTTCTGCATTCATTATACTTTTACATTTTGAAGAGTCTAAATTAACAATTTTACCTAGGTACATGAAGCCAAGTTTAAATAAAGTATCAAGTCATCAAAAGCCATGCTTTTAGACAGGCATTTCTTTATGTATTCTTTTAAGCCTTCGAAAAGAGCTTTAAATTGTTAGCAGATTCCAAACTGCACCACTTCAAATTAAAGCAGAACCAATTAAGCTAAAATGCAAAGTTAATCCAAAAATATAATTAGCATCTGGAAGAAGACACTTTATAAGCAAGAGATCTTAACAAATGACACACTAGAAATTTATACGGAGAGGAGTGGTATATTGGCCAAGGAAGTAAGCGCAGTAGCACTGCATGGCTCTATATAAATATCAAAATAGATAGACTGTGCTTTTCTTTCTTTTTTATTCATTTTAAAACCCTGTATTTAAAACTTGCTACATTTTGACCCATTTATATGTCCATGTATTTCTGGATCTTTGAAAATGTATTTTTAAATATACATGTGCCAGGTTACTGATTTTGAGGTCAACCTATTATAAAATAGGTTACTGAAAATAGTAGTATGGTTGTATGAAGAAGAGAAAGAGTGAGTAGAAGACAGAGAAGGACAAGGATATACAGAAGAAGCAGGAGGCAGAGAAGGAGAAAGAGAGTTAGAAAATACAAAAATGACATCAGCACCAAAAACAATGAAATAAAATTATAGCATCTAAAGAATTGTCTTTTAAGATTAATTAAAACAAGATCCTTATCCAACTCCTACCATGTTTAAATCCACACAGCATAAGTTTGAATGTCAGAAAAATAATTATTGTGTAAAACATTATTTTATCGGTCCTATCAGATGGCTCAGTGGATAAATGCCAAACCTGAAGAACCTTAGTTTGATTCACAGGACCCACATATTGGAAGTGGAAAATTAAATCCTGCAAGTTTCCTCTGACTTCCATATTTGTGATGTAGCATACACATGAACACACACAACACACACACACACACAAAAAAAATACACACAGAGAAAGACAGAAAGAGACAGGAAGAGACAGACAGAAAGAAAGAGACATAGACATAGAGAATCAATCACTCAATCATTACATATGCTGGAAAAAAGCTTCCTAATTATGTTCGTAATGAAGTATCCAAACATACACGTATCATTTAATTTAAGTCCTTTGGCTGCTATCTTCAACTCTGAAAAATGAACAGAATGAATATAACAATCTTTCAAGGTTTGTAAAGAGTTGTAGGTATGTAGTAAGTATACTAAATGTGTAATTCTATGGACCTTGTTGCTTCAGGGTCAATAAAATTTTTTTCTCATCAATTTCATTCTGTGTTGATTAAGATGCATTGAACATATGTCCATATATATTATAATTCGGCTAACTAAGGATCAGGGTCCATTTTCTGATAATATAATATTAATGTGCTTGGAATATATATTTTGTGTTTCTTTTCGAACTAAATATTTTATTGCTGAGGGTTTCACACATGTATATAGAATTTTGATCAAATATAGTACTCAATACCTTCCGTCCAATTCATTTCATATGCTTCACAAATTATTCTCCAGATTTCATGTGCTTTGCTTTATACTAAACTCACAGAATTTTGACTCTAAGTGCAGTGGTATAGGACCATACACTAAAGCATATGTAACATTTTCATGGTTGTAGTCCTAAAGAAAACTGACTCGTCCTTCCAACAGGAATCAACTCATAATGACCTTTCAACTATGGGGTGGGAATTCATGAGCCCTTCTCCCATTCATGCTCTAAATTTGGCTGATTTGATCTCATTTGGGTCTTGTGCAACTTGGAAAACTGTTCTGAGTTTACATGTACTACAGCCCTGTCTGTGCATGTCCACTACTTCTAACTGTAGCAATCTTTCCACAATGATGCCTGAGCTATTGCATGACAGAGTGTGATATAAATGCCCCATTTAGGACTAAGCACCCCAGTTTCTTCTTGTCTGCACCTTGGCCAGTTAGGGTCTTCTATATTATTCACCATATAGATCAAATAGAAGTTTCTCTGATGAAGTCTGAGAAAGAAACTAACCTATGACTACTACCATAAGTTATAAAGAACAATTTTAATATTATATCTATTAGCAAAATATAGTATTTAGTTCTTCCTTATGACTTAGACAAGGATTTGGCTCAGTTAATAGTATGGGGCAAGAATTCTATATTGTTAGTGTTTCTTAAGTCCAACAGAAAGTAGTTGGTTATTAACAAAATATTCAGCCAGTGTAATTTCCAGGACTGTTGTTATTAAAATATAGAGCACCTGCAGCTGAGTAAGAATTTTAGATGCTTTTCTTCTCCAGTTGTATACATATCAACTTCTAATACCATGAAAGCTAGTCAGTAGGGATGATGTTTCCAGGTTAGTAACAGCTTAATATCTCCATGTCCACCCTATGATTCTAGCAGGAAGTTTTTTTTTCTCCAAATACTGTCTTACTCTCAAGTTCTGCAAAGTAAATGAGAGCAAATGACAGTAAGTAGTTTATAATGTTTGAGGAGGAACATCTATGAGACCCCACTTGATCAACAACTCAGAGATACTAATATGTGGCATTGTTGTTTTTATTTGATAGGCTATTGTATGTGGTGATATTCTGTGTACCCTAATAAATTTGCTTGAGGATCATAGGACAGAGCCAGCCACAAGATTAAGCATAGATGTCAGGCAGTGTTGGTACACACCTTTATTCCCAGCACTTGAGATCTCATGCCTCTGCTTGGGAAGCACACATGCCTTTAATCGCAGGAAGTAATATGGCAGGGTAGAGAAAGGCATATAAGGCATGAGAAAACGGAAACTCATGCTTTTTAGTCTGAGTATTTCGTAGAGGTAAGAACTATTGGCTGGCTGTTCTGCTCTGATCTTTCAGCTTTCACCCTGATATTTGGCTCTGAGTTTTTTTTATTAAAAGACCATGTATGATTCAAACAACAATTGTATCTGCGACTAGCATTGCACACATACTTTAGAGTAACTCCATTTAAATTCTTTTGTGTATGCATATATATATATATATATATATATATATATATATATATATATATATATGTTTTGTTAGTCTACAGTAGTGTCCTTCTTACACTTAGTCCTGTGACTCACACATACACACACTTAAGATAACCTGAATAATTATTATCCTTTACCCCTTTATATCATTTGTGTTTTATCCTGCTTCATTTGAAATTATCTCCAAAATTCCTTTACTATAGTTTGCTGATATCTACAGGCATTCCAACTTAAACATACATATCAAAAGATGTAAAGCTAGCATCCATACAAGAAGAAGAATATGTGGCATTTTCTTTCTGGGTCTGTATTAGCTTACTGAGGTTTATGATTTCAAGCTCCAACTATTTATTTGAGAATTTCCAAATTTTATTCTCCTTTATATTTGAATAATATTACATTGTGTACATGTATCACATTTTCATTATCCATTCATCATTTAATAGATCTATATGCTGTTTCTGTTTTCTGGTATTGTGGTTAAACCTGCAATGAACATGGATTATATCTCTGTAGTAAGATCAAGAGTCATGTGGAAATATGTCCAAGAGTATTGCAGGAAACATATTTCTAAATAACAAAGGCTATATGTGAAAAATCTCAAAACTGACAACATACTAAATAGAGAAAAAAGTTAAGCAATCCCATCAAAAATCGCCACTCTGTTTCATAGAGTACTTTAAGTACTAGCAGAGAAATAAGACAATATAAGTAAATTACAGTGAAATAAATAGAGAAAAGAAGTCAAATTTCCTTATTTGAAGATGATATGATTTAATACATAAGAGATTCCAAATTTCTTTATAATAAAATATCTAGAAATGATCAAAAATTTTAGCAAATGGCAGGTCATAATATAAACTTAACAAAAATTAGTAGCCTTTCCATATAATAAACATATTGAAAAAGAGATTATAAAATCAATTTCCATTCACAATAGTTCAAAAACTAAACTAAACAGAGTTGAAAGACTAAATTTCTTAATGAAGAGACTGAGGAAGACACTGGAAGACAGAAAGTCTTCCCAAGCTTATGAATTAGAAAAATCAATGTTGTTAAAATGAACATTGAAAGCAATTTAAAGATTTAATTTATCCCTAATTGAAATTCTTATGACATTCCTCACAGAATAGAGAAAACAATCATAAAATTCGTATATGACAACATAAGATTCTGGATCACTGAAACAATACTGAGTGCTAGGATTAAAGGTGTGTGTCTGCTGGGCAGTGGTGGTGCAGGCCTTTAATCCCAGCACTCAGGAGGCAGAACCCGGCGTATCTCTGAGAGTTTGAGGCCAGCCTGGTCTACAGAGTGAGATCCAAAACTGCACAAAGAAACCCTATCTCTAAAAACCAAAAAAAGAAAAAAAAAAAAAAGTGAGTGCCACCACTGCCTGGCCTCTATGTTTAATCTAATGGATTGTTCAGTTCTCTGATCCTCAGGCAAGCTTTATTATGGTACACAATATATTACCACAAGAAAATAAAACGTCAATGATGTTCACATTACTATAATCATCTAATATTTAAAAAAGATATCAAAACTTCATATTGGAGAAAGGCTAGCATCGTCTACAAATGATGATCCTGGTATATGCAAAAAGGGTATTCCTTCAACATAAAAATTCAAGGTCAGAGGCCTTTTCTGTGTATATTGAGATTACCATAGATTTTGGTCTTTAAATCCATTTAATTTTTGTTTTACATCTATTGGCTGATATATGCTAAAGTATCCCGGCATTTCTGGAATAAAGCCAACTTGAACATAGTGGTTTGTATTTTTTCATATATCACTGAAGTCACTTTGCAAGTACTTTTGTGAGGATTTTTACATCAATTTTCATCAAAGTTATGGGCAGGTAAACCTTTTGTTGTATTTTTATTTAGTTTTGTTCAGTAGAGTAATACTGACTTCATACAGACTTTGGGAATGTTTCTTCTGATTCTAATTCATGGAATAATTTTAGACATATTGATTGTAGATTATTTTCTATTTGTGTTGTATTTTCATATGTTTGGTGTATTAGAGTAATATTAGCTATGTAGAAGGATTTGCAGAGTTTCTAACAAAACCCAAGAGTTAGGTATGAGGAACCCCTCCTTGAATTGTTGGTTAGGGTACTTGAAGTGACTCTGAAATAAGATAGGCTATTTCAATTTCTCTATGTTGCCTTCCAGACTTGAAATTAATATCTTAATGCTCAAAATAACCACACTCATTAGACAGGGGTCTTCTTGGAGAAAGCAAGCTGAAGCAATCATAGAAGCTTCTTCCTTGAGTAATAACTCTCATTGTAACAGAAAGTACAATTAAAGTTACTAAGGTAGAAAAGCCATCAATAATTCCTACCAAGCTGTAAATGCTACAAAACACAAATGTCCAATATAACAAGATATCTGTCGGGGTACAATAGTGGTGCTTTTATCCCTGCATAACAAACATCTATCTGAACTTAACAAGAGGGAATTATGACTGGTACTAAAAACGTATCCAACTACCTGTGGCTAGAAAGGTCATGGATCATAGAGGAGGTCCTACTGCTGCCACTTTCTCAAACCATTGTTAATTCTTGTCCTACATCTACAGAAAATTGTAGCTCTAAGTCCTCAACAAAGAAGCTTCCTTTTACAGCAGGCAGAAACAATTATAAAAATGTACCACCAGGCAAAAGAACTACTGCAGAGAATAACTACCTACCGAGTGCCCAGCCCCAGTTGATAGATCCACACATTAATTTCTACACCTGAGATTCAGCAAACATGTCAGAAGAGGGGGTGGAAAATATTGAGTCAAGGGACCAGGAAGTCTTCAGTGAGATAATCTTTTATATGTGTGACAGGAAAGCTACACCTACGAACTCTTAAAAGGCCCTTAATTTTAGAGGAAATTGGGGAACACAGGTGGAGTTGCAGGGGAAAGCAGGAGGGCTGGAAATGATGTATAAACAGTACTTACATATGAAAATATGAAAAAATTAATCTCAAGAAGAATGAAAATGAAGGGCATTTTTGGGGTTCAAGTGTAAACAGGAAAAGGCAAAAGACTTTAGGGATACTTAAGCTGGTATTTTGGGGTTTAATTTTACTACGTATTGAGCACTATGAAGGAAAGAAAGACTCTTTTTCATGTAGGCACAGTCCTTAGCAGAAGGCATGGCACAGAACAATTCTTTAATACATGTACTCAATGTATAAGTGAGTGGGTATGCTATGACAATAGGTTGCATATTGAGTAGAAGAGGACATTTCATTCATTTGTCTATCAATAAAGCCTTAGCACTAGACATAAGTCTGAAGATCACTTGGTCCCTTTTCCACTGAGCCCAAATATGAGTGAGAAATTCATACTTAGGTGTAGCATCGTATAGAAAGGTATACCTCACTTTGGATCACAATTTTTTTTTCTGTCTTTATGAAGAGAATAATGGACTTGGAAGTATAATGTCTGAACTTCTATAAAAGAAAGAATCTGGGAACATATTTTTTGTAGACAATCTAAAGTCAATGTAAGCATTAGATCTTCCCTGTGTTACCCCATCTAACACAAATGTAGGTAACTTTCTCCTTTCTTCTCTATCAGAAACTCCTAACACTTTTAGTTATAGCATTTATCACATTACTATAATTATGTTTCCCCCACTAAATTTTGAGTATCTCTAGAGGAGTAAAATTTGAGGTTCTATTTTAGTTTGTGTCTCAAGGGCATAACAAGTAACACTGTAAATTGATGAATAATAAGATATCTATCAGTAGGAATTAGTCTAATTAACCCATCACTAGTCATTTCCAGGGATTAGAAAGTGGCCCAAGGGAGGAAAGTGCACCACTAAGGAGCTTGTGATGGGTGAAAGAGAGGAAATGAGAGGATAATGAAAAGAGCTTTCAACTGGAAAATGGGAGAACTAGTTTCCTGCTTTTTCTCCATCACATGCCAGCTGCATGATTTGGTCACCCTAAGTAATATGATGTTTCTAATTTGTTTATTCATTAAATGTTGAGGGGAACTAAATGATTTCTGGAAAAACAATCTTTCCTGACAGTTAATTTGATTTTTAAATGCAAAGGAAAAACTCTTAACTGTTTGAAAGGAAAAGATGATTACAGTTTTAAATTAATATGAATAAATGAATATGTAGATACTCATCTTATAATTTTTAAGTTTCATAGGTGAAGTATGAAATATTGCCAAAATTTGTAGTAAATAATCTGGTTTCACTAGTCAACACCAATCTCCATTTTCAGGTGTAGATGTAACCAACTGTCTTATTAAACAAGAAACAGAACCAATGCAAAGAAGAAAGACAAGAGATCAGAGCTAAGAGCCTTACCCATCTACTGCAGCTAGCCTCTTCAGCCAAGAGACCTACTTCCTGTGTTTTTGTCTTTATATAGACTTTCTGTTCTGCCTTCTCATTGGTTGTAAACCCAACCACATGATTGCCTCCTCACTGCCTGTCTGTATAGACCTCCAGGTCTTCTATGGTTGGTATTGAGATTAAAGGCATGTGTCTCCAATGCTGGCTATATCCTTGAACACACAGAGATCTACCTAGCTCTGCCTACCAAGTGCTGGGGTTAAGGTGTGTACCACCACCACCCAGCTTTTACTATGGCTCTAATAGCTCTGACCCCCGGGCAACTTTATTTATTAACATACAAATCACATTTTAGTACAAATGAAATATCACTATAGTGAGAAAAGCTTTTACATTCAAAAGTAGCTAGAGTTTTTCTGTTTCTGCCTGGTCCATGGTCAGGACACACCTCTCTCACCCGCCAGTCCCGCAGTTGCTCAGACCCAACCAAGTAAACACACAGAGACTTATATTACTTACAAACTGTATGGGCCATGGCAGGCATCTTGCTAACTATTCTTATAACTTAAATCATCCCATTTCTATTAATCTATAAATTGCCATGTGGCTCGTGGCTTACCAGTATCTTAACATCTTCTCATGGTGGTGGCTGGCAGCGTCTCTCTGCTTCAGCCTTCCACTTCCCAGAATTCTCTTCTCTGTTTGTCTCGCCTATACTTCCTGCCTGGCTACTGGTCAATTAGCATTTTATTTATATAGAGAGATATCCACAGTATTCAAATGTTGGCAATATTTGGCAGTTGCAATATCTGTATGATATATGATGACTACTAAATCTGAAATACTGAAAGTGATTTGGAACATATAATTCTCAATAAAATAGAGCTGAAATTGATGCACAATGCTGAAGTAGTAAACATATACATTATTATATTATTGTAACAATAATTTATGAAATGTATTATATATAATACATGTGCTACTATAAATGAAATCAATTCACACCTTTTTTATAACATTGTTATCAAGCAAAAAAGCAGCCATTTTCATCAGATCCATAGAGCCTGATTGCAAATAACCATCGGAAACAGGCCTTTTGACTGAAATCCCTGGTGAGAAGGATGGGATAGGGATGGACACTGATCATCACATGAGATTTAGACATGCTCTTTCCTGCATCACCAAGCTATTTGTATGCAATTCTACTTTCTGTGGTTTGGAGGGATTTTCTCTGGAGGTGATAATTATATAGACTTGGGAAGAATACTGAAGGTCTAACACTCTTTATGTAGCTAACAGGAAGCCATTTTCCACCTATAGTCTAAAGCTAAGCCCCCAAATTGCATTGGTTCACTGGGGATATCTCTGATGGAATTGTATTTTGCTTTGTCATTAAGACTTTATAAGAAGGGAATTGATGTTATGTAAATCTCCCTAGTGAAGGAATACTTTGGATAACACAATGTGTGTGTGTGTGTGTGTGTGTGTGTGTGTGTGTGTGTGTGTGAGAGAGAGAGAGAGAGAGAGAGAGAGAGAGAGAGAGAGAGAGAGAGAGAGAGAGAGGTTTATCTAATTAAATGTTACTATAAAGCAGTGGTTCTCAGTCTGTGGGTTGCAACCCCTTTAGTGGTTGCATATCTAATACCTTATATATCAGATATTTACATTATGATTCGTAACAGTAGTAAAATTACAGTTATGTAGTAGCAACAAAATAACTTTATGGTTGGGAGTCACCACAAGTTGAGAAACTGTATTAGAGGGTTGAAGCATTAGGAAGGCTGTGAACCACTACTTTAGAGGATAGAATGATGGCTCAGTGGTTAGTAGAACTTATTTCATTTGCAGAAGACCTGGGTTCCCTTCCAAGCACCCACTTGGTACCTCACAGTCATGTGTAACTTCAGCTCCATGGGATCTGATATCTTCCTGTGAACTCTGCATGTACCAGGATTTAATAGTTTACATAAAGTACAAGCAAGTTGATTTGAATGGTTGGCTGAAGCATTTGTGAAAAGATGGGCTCCTGAAAAGGAGTTAGAGATGTCTGATATCCCTTGGCCTAGTATTGATGAAGAGATTTTAAGGCTCAGAGAAATTGGAATGCTGGAGTGGGTATGCAGTGTAAAGCCTTATCCTCTACAATGGGGAGGCCCAGAAGTCATGCTTGTCACTAACTCTATAAGAGGCAAAAAGATGAGAGGGGCACCAGTACATTTGAGAGCTTTCTTGTCACCCTTTTCCTTGTGAAAAACATCAGAGTTGGAGATGCTGCTGTTTGGTTGGATGGATTAAATGCAGTGCATCTAGTTGAACCCTGATGTAGCATGGGCCAGGTGGTACTCATAAATTCCAAATGGAAGGTGATCATAATTATTGTAATGGGCAGCATAGACAAAACAATGTCCATAGTGGCCTGACTCATAATGGTCAGCACAGGCAAAGTCAATTTTATGGTGACATGACTCATATGGATCTTTGGTATTGGTTAATTGATCATAGTATTTACAGGCAAACAATAAATAGGTCTACTTCATTTCTGTTTGATCTGTATAAGTGGAAATTTTCTCAAAGAAATGAAAGGCTATATTAGATAATGACAGAAGGTAATTTTGACCTGTGATTGAATTTCTAGAGTTGAACTCATTTACAGACATACAACCCCTTAAATAAAGGGATAGCAAGGTTCTCCTGAAGAAGGAAATTAATAAAGACTTTTAATGTTAGTTTTTCTCCAGTCCTTCAACAGAGGAACCCATGGACTTTTACAAGAATAACTAAACTCTGGGGGAAAAGAAACTCAAACACTCACAGTCTTTTTGATACTGGTTCTGAATTGATATTGATTTCAGGAGACTCTAAGAAACATTGTGGCCCTCCAGATAAAGTAGGGCCTTATGGAGATAAACTGATTAAAGAAGTTTGGGCTTAAGTTCAACTTATAGTAGGTCCAGTGGGTCCATGAACTCATCCTGTGGTTCTTTCCTCAATCACAGAATGTAAAATTGGGATAGATATCCTGACCTGTCGAGTGAGGGCTACTACAAATGGAAAGGCAAAATGGAAGCCATTAGAGTTACCTCTGCAATGAAAAACAGTGAATGAAAACAGAATTACAATTCTGAAGGAATTGCAGAAAAAAAGTGCCACAATCAAAGACTCAAAAGTTGCAGGGATGGCAGTTTCCACCACATCTCCCTCTGATTCTTTTATTTGGCCAGTGCAGAAGACAGATGGATAATGTAGAATGACAGTAGATTATTGAAAACTCCATCAGGTAATGACTCTGATTGAAGCTGCTGTCCCAGATGTGGTGTCCTTACTTGAGCATATTAACACATCTCTTGGTACATGGTATGCAATCATTGATCTAGCAAATTTCTTTTTCTGGGTACATGTCTATGTGTGGTATTCCACATAGTATTTCTGACCAAGGATCTCATTTCATAGCCTGAGAATTGTGAAAGTGATCCCATGATTGTGAAATCCATGGGCTTTACCATGTTCCTCAACATTATGAAGCAGAACACCAGATAGAAAGATGGAATGACCTTTTGAAGACACAGTGCCAATTAAGTGGCTGCAGCCTGGGGGACTAAGGCAGGCTGGCACAGAGATCTCTAGAAGGCAGTATATTCTTTGAAAAGGCATCCCACATAAGGTACACTTTTTCCCAGGACCAGAATTAGTCAGTTCAGGAATCAGTGGGTGGAAAAAGTAATGTTCCCACTCACTGTCACTTGAGCTAGCTACTAGAAAAAAATTTTGCTTCCTGTTCCCAAGACATTAAGTTCTCCTGGCCTAGACATCTGGGTTCCTGATGGGGGAGCTATACTGCCAAGAGACACAGCAAACATTCTACTGACCTAGAAGCTCAGGCTGGCCTGGCCATGTTGGATTTCTGATGCCCTCAGGTCAACTGGCTAAGAAAATAACAGTGTTGAGGTGGGGATGATTACCAGGGGGAAATTGGATTGCTTTTCCTCAATGGAGACATGAAAGCGATGTCTGGTGTGCAGGAGATCCTTTCAGTCATATGTTGATGCTATTGTGACCTGTAATTAAAATCAATGGGGAACTACAACACCCTTATCCTGGCAGGATGACAAAGTACACAGGAATTCCTTTCAGGAATGAGGTTATGAGACATTCCCCCAAGGAAAGAACTGAGATCCACTGAGGTGTTGCTGGCTGAGAGTGGGGAAAATACAGAATGAGTAGTAGAAGAAGGTAGTTATAAATCCCACCTAAGGCCGTGTGACCAATTATGACATTGAGGATTATAAATAACATGAGTGTTTCTGTCTTATTTTGTTAAAAATGCGTTTCTGCATATATCTCTGATTTATTTCCTTGGTTACTTTATCATGCAATGCAGCATCAATTAAGAGAATATCATTGATTGTCTGATTTAAGTTTTGCAATACCAAAAGAATATCCATCAAGGGACATTGTCATCTATTCTAAATTTTATAGTATTTTTGAGGTTATATAAGGACAATTATATCATGTGACCCCATGTAACAAATGACACTTGGTATATATGAAAATGACCTTATGTATTTATTCAAAGTATAACCATAAATATTGAAATTATTATACCACCACCACATTTTACCAATATGTCTCATTAAATAAACACTTTCAAGTATCCACCATGTTTTTATAACTATGCTGGATATATAATCTTCAAAAACTGAATACAGTACTTACAAACAAAAGTATTATTTTATCAATGTATGATCTTTCTTTGTGAGGTATCATTATTGAAGACATTCCTCTAGGATTACAACTGAGTGGAGCTGGTTTTATTTTATTTCCAGAATGGAAAGGGCAGTAGGTGCACAAATCTGCAGGAGATTTAAAAGACTTGAATTAATTGTCTTCTAAATCTTAGTTGGTTGGATTTGTACTGGATAAGGTTTGTTTGTGGGTTCAGTTAACTAGTTTATGGTTTATGTTAAGAGATAGGAATAATTTACTCTCCAAGAAATAATCTGCTGCTATAACAGAGAGTTTTTGGACTGAATACAGCACATGAAAAGTATTCATGATCCAGGAAAAAATAGAATACAAGCAATCATTATAAAAAATTGTGATAGAAAAGGAAGGCAGACTATCCCATGAGAGCACTAGCATGTGTGGAGGTAATGCCCCTGTCCATGTATAAGATGTACAAGTATTTAGATTTAGTTCTTTGATATCCACAGAGAAGTTGGATACCTTCAGGTTGAACCTGAGATCACAGAGCGGTGTTTGTCACCAGTGATTTTGTGGTTGATCATTTCTCTTCTCATATTTTTGTTGTGAAGATTTAGAATAAAATGAATTGTGTGTTTCAAGATGCCTGCTGGTAACAAAGTCAGGTCATTAATTTTTATGAACATTTCTCTACACAATATATCCCATGTTCTCAGACAGAACTTCTTTCAGATACTCTGAAAAGGAGTACAGTTAATATGGAGATTCACAACCATGTAAGGATGAACCATGTAAGACTGTAACAGTGACTCAAAGAGTCATACTTCTTTGTGAAACCATGTCTATGATCATCTTTTACAACACGGCCAAAGCATCTGAAACCAAGCTTCAGGTCTTATTCAGAGTATCTTGTGGAACCAGTGGTTTAGAGCAGCATAAGGGCACCCTGAAGGCAAGAATTTCAGCAATTCTTTATGGTGTTATGTTAGTGTGGAAACCAAAACAGAAGATTTGAAGCTATATTTGAAGTTCTTTTTAGAGGCCTTTTACAGTGTGGAGTCTAGCAAGCATGTCAATATGTACCTTCCAAAAGTTATCTACACAGGAACAGAAGTACATGGATTATAGCAGATTACAGCTGAGAGCAAATCTTCAGAATTATAGGTTTACAGAACTACTAGTGGGTTATATAGATGGGTAAACGTCCCACTGGGTGCTTAAACAGTGCTTAGTTGGCACATCAGCCAGAGTCAAGAGAGATGTGGAGCAGAGTTACAGAGTAACTTCTGATTCCACTGTAGAAACTTACATGAGTTGACAGATGCCCTTAACTTCTGATGAATCAGTGTGCATGATTCCTCTGACTCCACTGACAGCTATTTGGGGTAGCAGGATAAAAACTAATGTTGACATACAGAAACCCACAATGAGCTGGGAACTCTCCCTTCAATCACTAGTCAAAAAGATACCTTGTAGACATGCCTATAGGCAAATAATAGCAAGGCATTTTCTCAATTGATGCCCCTTCTTCTCAGAAAACTAGCTGTGTCAAGCTGACAAAAATAATCAACCAAGACAATATATATGTAAGTAAAAAATAATTTTCTTCTTTTAGTAAATATTATAATATAAATGGTAGCTAGTGTTTTTTTTTTTTAATATAGGTTACATTCCTTTAGAAACGCATTCCCTTCGTAGCTTTTAGAGGCATAACTGAAGTAAAACCTAAAAAAAATCTGTTGTTTAATCACATAAAACTTAGTGTATTAATTAAGATACATCTCAATAGTGTTTATCTTCATTGATGAAATTTTGGGGATGACTTATGTCTAGGTTTTCTTCATTTTAGAGGGCAAGACCATAGGTAAATGAATTTGAGAATTGAGATAACCTTGGGCTACATAGTGAGTGATATTTAGCTCAGCCTTGGAATATATTGAGATACTGTTGAAGAATAGGAAAGAGGAAGATAAAAAAAGGAGGAATAAAAGGGTAAGAGGAACATGAGGAACAATAAAGTTGATAAGAAGGAAGAGAAGACAAGTCTTTCTGAAAGTTGTTCCTTATAATAGTTCTGCTTTCATGTCAACAGGCCAATCAAAATATAAATTAGCTTAAGAGAGTACATGATAGTCTGTGAATTAGAAGGGGTATGAAAGAGAGATTTAAGTCATTCAATAATACAGTATTAACAAAGCTAGGAAACCAGATACTTGCAAATAATTTTAAAGTTGAATGAGCATACAGGTAAATGTTTGAATCTTTAGGGGAAACAATAGCATATTGTTCACTGTTCACAGTTTGCCCATGTATTGCTGTTCAAAATGGTGGAAATTTAAGTATTCAACATACACAGGAACTTTGTAGGAGAGGAGGAAAGATATATATTGTTCAATATTAAAGAGCAAAAGATTAAACCAAGAAATTATTTCAATGGCAATGATCTATTAAATTGAATTAAATTGAAGTCCTAGCTGTTATATCCAGCATTAGAACATTTCAATCAAATATATCAATACCAACTATATTTATCCAGTTGAAACAATGATTAACAAAATATGAAATCCCCATTTCTAAAGCAGAGCTAATGGAACAAAGTTTGTGTGAATAGGGTTGACAGATAGGTACATGGAAATATGAAAACAAATGAATATGACAAATCTAAGGAGAATATCTAGAAAATTACCCTAGAAACATCAACAAATAGATACCATTTGTGATGAATCATTTAAAGTTTCAAAGTGATATTAGTTATAAAGAAATAATAAGAGCTTACCTGTGATAGCAAATAAACCTATCTTGTTTGATAAACTGGTTCAAATTTTGTTTGAGCTTTGTAGAGTACAATAAAAGAGAGAATATCACTATTTTCATAAATAATGTAGGATCTTTCATGTTACTTATGCTTTATTTAAACATTAATATTAAATATAAATTATAGTTATTGTAATATTTAAATAGGTGCAATTATATATTATATATTCAAAAAATGCACAATCTAACAAACAAACAATATTGCCAATATTACCCATACAAAATTTAAAACACAAAGTACTGAAAAAGTTCCAGATCCTCAGATTCACAAGGAGATACTGAAAGTTCTGATTATTTGATAAATTCATCAATATTAATGGTGTTAAAGAAAAAGTAATGTTGAGGCTTTTGTTGTCTTTTGTGCAAAAAAGATTTCTTCAAAACAGAAAGCTTAAGTTACAGTAAATATATGTTATTATATATTATATTACCAACATGAGAAAAGTGTTCTTTAAAACTTTTCTTTTGAAAAAATGAAGTTATCATCTCTAAAATTACTTGTAAAACACACATTTGGAACACCCTCTCTCCTGGGCTCCATATTCCATCCCACAACGTTGGCAGAAGACTTCTGCTTTTCCAGTAGCCAGGCTGGTTCTAGGAACCCAAGGTAAGATATTTCCCACTGCCAACTAACACTCCCTGCAGATAACTGAACAGGCCCCAACTGCACCTCTTCCCCTGAGATCCACATCCTAGCCTACAACTTTGGCAGAAAACATCTGGTTTACTGGAAGTCACTTTTTTTTTTTTCTTTTTGGGAGGTGGAGGAGGGAGATAGGGTTTCTCTGTGTAGCTTTGTGCCTTTCCTTGGAACTCACTCTGTAGCCCAGGCTGGCCTCAAATTCACAGAGATCAGCCTGTGTCTGCCTCCTGAGTGTGAGTGCTGAGATTAAAGGCATGTGCCACCACGCCCAGCTGTAACAGGAATCCCAGAGACCAAGCAGGTACCCAAAATCCTAAAGGTCACACAGGTACTTAGAGCTACAAAGGCAAAGTTGGAATCCAAAATCCCAAAGGTCTTTGATAGGGATTCACAACATGCCCCCATGGTTGGGCATGGTTGTGCATGCCCATAGGACCTAGACACTTCCACCTAGCCATTTCTGGGTCAAAACGTCTCGTGTGACCAGGACCCTGTGGCTTTGTGTGGTTGTGTAAAGTGCACAGCACAACCATGTGATCAACACACATGCGTGGAATAGCTACATGGGCCTGTGTGCACAGGGGCAGCCCAGCCTTTATAAGCAGGCACCATGTTTCCAACTCCATCTTTATTCAAGTGTCTTTCCCGCAGGCCTGAGCACATCTGTCTTTCTCTCTCTCTCTTATCTTAATAAAACTCTTGTTAGTGGATTCTGTCATGTTTCGTGACATTTCCTCACAGGGTTAGAGCATCGCTAAACATATAAATATGTTCAGCAGAGACATCCTACTGCACACAACTGTAACCTATATGCAGAGTGTCTATGTCAGTCCTAAGCAAGCTTTGTCAGTTCAGTTTCGGTGAGCTAATATGAGCCCATGTTAGTTGAGTCTGTAGGTTTTCTTGTGGTGGTCTTAGCCTTTCTGGATCCCACAATCATTCTCCCCCCTCGTCCACAGGATATCCACGGTATGCCTAATGTTTAACTTTGGGTGTCTGTATCTGATTCCCTCAGTTGTGTTGCTGGAGGGCTTCTCTCCAGGTTCCCCAAGCCCCGCAGTCCCACAATCCACTTATAAAATAATCACTCAGACGCTTATATCACTTATAAACTGTATGGCCGTGGCAGGCTTCTTGCTAACTGTTCTTATAGCTTAAATTAATCCATTTCCATAAATCTATACCTTGCCACATGGCTGGTGGCTTACCGGCATCTTCACATGCTGCTGGTCATGGCGGTGGCTGCAGTGTCTCTCTGCCTCCGCCTTCTGCTTCCCAGAATTCTCCTCTCTCCTTATCCCACCTACTTCCTGCCTGGCCACTGGCCAACCAGTGTTTTATTTATTGACCAATCAGAGCAATTTGACATATAGACCGTCCCACAGCACAGTTGCTTGATGAAGCCTCCCTAATAACAATTGGGCTAGGCAACAATCTATGTGTATAGCAGAATATCATTAGGAACCATTTTGTTGACTTTTTAAATTGCCAATCTATTTGGTTCTCTCCTAGGTCTCTGGGCCTGGCCTTCCAAGCAGTGTCAGGGGTGGGCTCCCTCTCATGGTATGGGTTTTAAGCTGGATTAGTCATTGGCTACTTGATAATTTTTGCACCATCTTTGTCCCAGCATATCTTGTATACAGGGCAAATTGAAGATCAAAGTTGCTGGGTGAAGCCTCTCTGATAACATTTGGGGCAAGCAACTGTCTATGAGTATAGCAGAATATCGTTAGGAATAATTTTACTGACTTTTATTTTTAATTGCCAATCATGATTTGTTCTATCCTAGCTGTCTGGGCTATCCATTTTCTGGGTCCTGGCCCTCAAGGCAGTGTCAGGGGTGGGTATGTGTCTCAAGTTAAATCAGTCACTGCTTGGCTACTCTCACAATTTCTGCACCAACTTTACCCCAGCACATCTTATAGTTAGGACAAATTATAGGTCGTAAGTTTTTGTGACTGGCTTGGACTTTGGAAGTCTTGCCTGGTGACAGGATATGGACAATTCAGGATCCATATCCTCCATTGCTAGGACTCTTATCTAGGGTTGCCATCATAGATTCCTGGAGTTTCCATTGTACTACTTTTCTAGCTCATACCTGAGGTACACCCCAATTCCTGTTGTGCCTTTCAGTATTCTTTCCTTCCATCCTCCCCCTGTGTAAATCCTCATGTTCCCTTCCCCACCTCACTCCACCACACCTATTTACTCTATTCAACTTTCTCTCTCAGGGAGATTCATTGGTCCCCTCTTGAGTCCTCATTGTCACTTAGATTCTCTGTTTCTGTGGACTGTAGCATGATTATACTTTAATTTATGGCTAATATCCAATTATAAGTGAGTATATATAATGTTTGTCTTCTGGGTCTAGGTTACCTCACTCAGGATGATTTTTCCCTAGTTCCATCCATTTGCCTTAAAATTTCATGATGTTATTTTTTTAATGTGTAAATAATAATAATCTGGAGTATAAATATACCACATATTCCTAATCTATTATTCAGTCAAGGAACATCAAGTTTTAGTACAGTTTTTGACTATTATGAATAAAGCTACTATGAACATTGTTGAGCAAGCATCCTTGTGATAAGATGGAGCATCCTTTGGGTGTAGCTTCAGGAGTTGTATTTCTGGAGTTTGTGGTGAGCAATTCCCAATTTTCTGAAATAATACCATCCCACCAGCAATGGGAGAGCGTTCCCTTGGTTCCACATCTTTGCCAGCATAAGCTGTCACTTGTGTTTTTGGTCTTAGTTCTTCTGACAGGTATAACATGCAATCTCAGAATCTTTTTGATTTGCTTTTCCATGATGGCCAAACGTGTTGAACAATTCTTTAAGTGTATTTTGGCCATTTGAGATTCTCCTGTTGAAAGTTCTCTGTTTAGACTTGTATCCTATTTTAATTGGATTGTTTGGTATTTTGATGTCTAGTTTCTTGAATTCTTTATGTATTTTGGAGATCAGCCCTCTGTCAGATGTGGAGTTGGTGAAGATGTTTGCCCACTCTGTTGGCTGCCATTTTGTCTTATTGACAGTGTCCTTTGCCTTGCAGAAACTTTTCAGTTTCAGGAGATCTCATTTTTTAACTGTTGAACTGAGTGTCTATGATACTGGCGTTATATTCAGGAAGTTGTCTCCTTTGCCAATGCATTTGAGGCTACTTCCAAAATTTTTTCTATCAGGTTCAATATAACTGGAATAATGTTGAGGTCTTTGATCCACGTAGACTTGAATTTTCTGCAGGGTGATAGATATGGATACATTTACATTCTTCTACATGCTGACATCCAGTTATGCCAGCACTATTTGTTGAAGATGCTCTCTTTTTTCTGTTGTTTAATTTTGGCTACTTTCCCCAAAATCATGTGTTCATAGATGTATGGATTTACATCATAGTTTTGATTAAATTCCATTGATCTCTTTGTCTGTTTTTATGCCAATGCCATGCTGTTTTTATTATTAGATTTTTATATTTGAGCTTGAAATATGGGATGGTGATACATCTGTAAGTTCCTTTATTGTACAAGATTGTTTTAGCTATTCTGGTTTTTTATTTGTTTGTTTGTTTGTTTTTCAATATTAAGTTGAGTATTGTCCTTTTAAAGTCTGTGAAGAATTGTGTCAGAATTTTGATGGGGATTGCATTGAATCTCTAGATTGGTTTTTGTAACATTGCTAGTTTTTACTATGTTAATTCTACTGATCCATGAGCATGGGAGATCTTACCATTTTCTGATATCTTCTCCAATTTCTTTCTTCAAAGACTTAAAATTCTTGACATGCAGATCTTTCACTTGTTTGGTTGGAGTTACCCGAAGATATTTTATCTTATTTGTGGGTATTGTAATTGGTACTGTTTCCTTGATGTCTTTCTCAGCCCATTTATTGTTTGTATATAGGGGGGCTACTAATTTTTTTAAGTTAATCTTATATCCAGCCATATCACTGAGGGTGTTTATCACTTATGTATACTATCATATCATCTTCAAATAGCAAAAATTTGACTTCTTCCTTTCCAATTTTTATCCTCTTTATCTCTTTTTGTTATCTTATTCCTCTAGCTAGTTCTTGGAGTACAATATTTAATAGATATGGAGAAAGTGGACAGCATTGTCTTATTCCTGATTTTAGTGGAATAGCTTTGAGTTTCTCTCCATTAAATTTGATATTGGCTGTCAGTTTGATATTATTGCTTTTATTTTGTTTAAGTATATTCCTTGCATCCTTGATCTCTCCAAGATCTATGTCATGAAGGACTGCAAAGACTTTTCCCAATCTCTTACTCTGAGATAATGTCTGTCCTTGAAGTGCAGGTGTGTTTCTTGTATACAACAAAAAAATGGATCTTGTTTTAATATCTGTTCTGTTAGCTTGTGTCTTTTTATTGGTGAATTGAGTCCATTGATATTAACAGATATTAAGCACCAGTGATTGTTGAATCCTGTTGTTTTTATTTCATTTATTTATTTATTTATTTATTTATTTATTTATTTATTTATTTATTTATTTATTTATTTATTTATTTATATTTTGGTGGTAGTGGTGGTAGTATGTGTGTGTGAGTATGTGTATTTCCCTCCTTTTGGTTTTGCTGTTGTGAGACTATCCAGTGCCATTGTTTCCCTGGGTGCAGTTAACTTCCTTGGGTTGGAGTTTTCCTTCTAGTACTCTCTGTAGGGCTGGATTTGTGGATAGGTACTGTTTAAATCTAGTTTTGTCATAGAATATATTGTTTTCTCTGTCTATGGTGATGGAAAGTATTGCTGGGAATAGTGGTCTGGGCTGGCATCTGTGGTCTCTTAGTGTCTGCAAAACATCTGTCCACGACCTTCGGGCTTTTAGAGTCTCCATTGAGAAGTCAGGTATAATTCTGATAGGTCTGCCTTTATATGCTTATTGACCTTTTTTTTGTGCACTCTTATTTTCTTTCTTTATTCTGTATGTTTACTGTTTTGATTATTTTTGTGTTGAGGGGACTGTTTTTTCTGGTCCAGTTTATTTGGTGTTCTGTAAGCTTCTTTTACCTTTGTAGGCATCTCCTTTAGGTTGGGAAAGTTTGACTATGATTTTGTTGAATGTATTTTCTGTGCCTTTGAGCTGGTGGTCTTCTTCTTCTATACCTATTTTTCTTAAGTTTGGTCTTTTCATGGTATCCCAAATTTCTTGAATGTTTTGTGTCAGGAATTTTTTGGATTTAATATTTTCTTTGACCCATGAATCAGTTTCCTCTATTGTATCTTCAACACCTGAGATTCTCTTCCATCTCTTGTATTCTGTTGGTGATGCTTGCATATGCAGTTCCTGTTCACTTCCCAGGTTTTTCATTTTCAGAATTCCCTTGATTTGTCTTTTTTTAAAATTGCTTCTACTTCAGTTTTCAAGTCTTGCACCATTTCCTTCACCCGTTTGATTCATTTTTATTCCCCCTTTGCCTTTCTTTTAGAGGTTTATTGATTTCTTCCAATTTTTTGTTTGTCTTTTTCTAGATTTCATTCATAGAAATTGTCATATCCTCTTTAAGGGCCTCTATCATTTTCATAATGTTGCTTTTATAGTCATTTTCTTATGTGTCAGCTGTGTTACAATGTTCAGTTCATGCTGTTGTAGAATCACTGTGTTCTGGTGATGCCATATTACTCTTTCTGTTGTTGAATGTATTCTAACACTGGCATTTATGCATCTGGGTTTAGGATGATTATAGGTTTGGGTGGTGATTCTTGTGTTGTTTGCTGGGTGTTTTGTTCCTTTATTTTCTGTTTCCTTTGCTGTCTTCTGGCCTAAAAGGCCAACGGTTCTTGCGGTTGGCAGGTTTTCAGGTCCAGGAGAGTTGTTTTAGCCTAGATGAAGCATATCCTCCTTCTCTTTTGACTGGTGTAGGCTGTACCTGTGCCTATGGAGTCTTTTCTTCTAACTGATGTGGATTGTGCCTATGCCTATGGAGTCTTTTCTTATAACTGGTGTGGATTGTGCCTGTGCCTATGGAGTCTTTTCTTCTAACTGGTGTGGATTGTGCCTGTGCCTATGGAGGCTGCTGAATTTCCTGGGTTTCCTTAAGGGATTTCTTAATTTCATCCTCAAGGGACTCTATTGTCTTGGATCATATTGGATTTAAAGTCATTTTCTTGTCCATCAGCTATGTTGGAGCACAGGGTTGTAGATGTAATTCTAAATGGTTTTATTAAATAAGAAACACAGAGCCAAATGCAGAGTTAAAACCCCAAGAGGTCAGGTAGCAGTAGCCAAAAGCTGAGACCACCTTCTTACTACCTGCTGCCACTGCCGTCTTTCTCCTGAGAAAGAGACCTACTTCCTGTGTGTCTGTCCTTTTATTGACTTTCTGTTCTGCCTTCTTATTGGTTGTAAACCCAACCTCATGACCTCCTCATCACTGCCTGTCTATATAGACCTCCAGGTCTCTATGGTTGGTATTGAGATTAAAGGTGTGTGTCTCCAAGCTGGCTATGTCCTTGAGCACACACACAGGCTCTGCCTGTCATGTGATTTGATTAAGGGCATGTGCTACCACTGCAAGACTTCTGCTAAATGGCTTGCTATGAGCTCTGACCCTCATGTAACTTTATTTATTAACATTCAAATAAAATCACATTTCAGCACAAATAAAATATCACCATACATGGTGAGGGTCTGTTGGGGATAACTGGGTAGGCTCTAATGAGTGTTAGTAAGTAGTGTGTGAAATCTTACTTGGTATTCCTAGAACCCTGTGATCTCAGATTGAGTAGTTTTATTCTGCCCGAGTTGTGGGCTGGGATATGAATTCCAGGGAAGGAGATGCTGTTGGGTACTGCTAGATGGGATTTAAGGAGTATTAGTGGGTGGTAGACAGTATCTTACCTGTTGTCTTAGTTAGGGTTTCTATTACTATGAAGAGACACCATGGCCATGGCAACTCTTATAAAAGTGAAACATTTAATTTGGATGGCTTACATTTTCAGAGGCTAAGTCTGTTATGATCATGGTGTGATATGGTGATGTGCAATCAGATGTGGTATTGGAGATGAAAGTTCTCTATCTTGACTTATAGGCAACAGGAAATGGTCTGAGACACTCATTGTGGTTTAAGCATATGAGACATCAAAGCCTCACTCCACACTAACACAATTTCCCCAAGGAGACCATATCCACTACAAAAAAGTCACACCTCCCAATAGTGCCACTCTCTTTGGGGGCAAATTTCTTTCAAACCATCACATCTGAGGTTCTTAGAACCAATGTCATCTCAGGTAGAATTATTCTGCTAGAGTTGTGGGCTGGGATATGGAGCCCAGGGGAGTGTGTAGAAGTATATTTTTAATATATGCTTTATTGTGTGATTAGATTACATATAAAATGAACCTTCTTCTAATATTGGGAGAAATTCAAATGGAGATAAAAATTCCATGAATAATCCAGGATCTCGGTTATTGTTGCTTTATTTTTTTCCTTTCTATGTTGACACAAATGTCTTTGCATACATTCAAGGAAAATTGCTAACATAAGAATAAAAATATATGAAACAGCATTGCTGATTGTCTCATGTGTTAAACTTGTTTTGTTTTATACATAAAATTGATTTAGTCACATACATTTCAGCTTTGTGCTTTACTGGAAACCAAATGAAATATTAATTGCAAACATTTTCCAGGATGATTGGTCCTGCCTATATTATCGTGTCATTATACAACAACACTAGAGTGAGAATTTCAAATACTATATATAGATAAGAAATAATCACCAGTTTTAGAAATTCTTTTCTTTAAAAAGTAGATCAATTGTGTCTTTTTCATCATCACTAATAAATAAATCTGCAAATTATAAATTTCATAATCCAGAATTCAACAGATGTCTTAATAGGATACAAAGACATGAATATTAAATTATTACTATAGATAGTACTTGAAATGTATTCTTTAGTATTTTACTGAATTTCAATTTTCCCATGTACTTTTATGAATTCATTATTTTCAGAGACCAGCCTGAACCAGCTATTCTCCATGAATTTACAAAATGCTTGTGATAAGAAAGGAACAAGTGAATTATTAAAGGAAGGGCTTCCTGAGTGGAACAGGTTATACTACTGGGATTCTGTTATTAGCTTTACAATCTTTATGTATTATCAAGGGCCTATCATGTGCTTACTTCATTAGAATTTTGTATTCATTTCCCTGTTACTTCCCTTTTCTTAATTTTATCTTATTACCCCTATTCTTAAGTTACAGTTGGGAGGGACTATTATTTATTTAATCTACTATACCAACTATGCAGTTATGTTTAAATGTGAGTGTGCATGTGTGTGCATGTGTGTGTGTTCGTGTAACAGACAGAAGGCAGATGACATTTATTAAACATTTTAGAGTAAGTATTATGTATAATAAACAGGAATATTAACTTTATATGAAATATTGTGCAATATTTCAAAAATATGGAAAAAACTAGAAAGAGCTTGTCATATTTATACTTTTTAAAATAAAATTAAATGCTTTATTTGAATGTATATGGTTGTTCCTGGACAAAGCCCTGATTTCCATCTCATATGATGGAATAATTTGGGTAATACACAGACAGAAACTTGTATTTATTTATCAAATCATGATATTGACTATCAAGCTATATTTGTTTGGGTAATTTGATTGTTTAATATGTCCATCATATACAATTTCATCCAGGTATTTGAAAAAATGTTCACAGTAAAGGACTGTGGCAAAACACTCATTATTTATCATTGATAAGCATTATAGTGTATCAATATGCTAATTTTTGGCTGTCAGTACAAATTATTACAGAGCCTACGTATGGTAAAAATAACAAGTTCATTCCCCTTTTTGTGTACCAACTCTAATCAGACATAGGATACTGACAATTAATAATACTGGCCATAGGGCATTTTTGTTCTTTAAAAATGTTTCATTATATCAATTACTTTTTGTCCTATAATCAGATTGTGTCAGAGAATCACATCAGTTGAATAGAAATGAATTAATTCAAATCATAGTGTTTAAATACACTATTTTTGTTCACTATAGCTTTCCTTAAAATATTTACATATTTATTAATTATTTGAGAATTTCAAACAATGGGTTTTGATCATGTTCTCCCTTTCCTAGATCCTCCCAGATCTTCATACCCTTCATTATGTATCCTGTGTTCTGTGTGCTCTATTTTAACCATTGCATGTGATTTGTGCTGTTAAAATATTCTTGGATGTGAGGCTTTCCACTGAAGCATGGTCAACTTACAAGGAACTACTACCTTAAACAAGCTGACTTTGCATCTCCCAGTTATCAATAACTAATAGCTTCTTGGCTATGAATAGAATTTGTGCTCACCTACCCCTTGAGATGGTGTGAATAAGAATGGCCATCAGAGGCTCATATATTTGAATACTTGGTACCAAGTTGGTAGAATCATTTAGGAAATATTAGTACATATGGCATTTTAGAGGGAGGTATGGCATTGGGGATGGATTTTGAGGTTTCAAAATCCCATTCCATCCCATTATTTCTCTCTGGCTCATGAATGTTGGTCATGATGCAAGTTCTCAGCTACTGCTCCACTGTCATGTCTACCTGCCTGCTGCCAAGATGGTCTCTAATGTTCTGAAACTGGAAACCCCAAATAAAGTTTCTTTTTCTGTAAGTTACCTAGGTCATGGTGTCTTTTCACAGCAATAGAAAAGGAACTAAGACATCTTTCAATCCTGGGATTGTATCGAGCTTGAGCTTATATAAATCTTGTGCATGGAGTCATAATCACTATGCATTCATATGTATAACTGCCTGGAAAACTGTGTCCGGAAAACACTGATTCTTTTTTATACTTATCTATGGGGTACTAGCCCCCACACTTATTTACTCCAAGAACTCTTGAGGAATGAAGGATAAGAAAAGTTAGAAACAGAGAGGAGAGAAACAGAGAAAACACAAGATAGACTTGGATGGGCCTAGATCCTTATCCAAATGAGCCCAGAACTTTATTCCAAAGGTCTATTTATAACAATGCCAAGGGGTGGAGCAAAAGACCCCCCCCCCTGCTAGTTAGAGCCTTACAAACACCTGGTTTTCAGGCCTATGGCCCAATCAACCTCTCAGGCAGTTCTGCTGGGTACAGCTACTAGGAACCCTAATGAGCTACAACATTTATTGATTGCTTATAACTCTTAAACAGCTTCTGCTCCTAGTTTTGTAGTGATCCATGAACACTGGGAGAAGGGTTTATGACATAGGTGTCCCCTTTAAGGCTAAGAATTCCGTTGTCTCTTATTCTTTGTAAGATAGATATTCTGTGGATCTCTGGGTTAATCATCATCTTCTACAAATAGAAACTTCTCTAATGAGGGTTGATTAAATGAATGCATTAATCTATGTGTTTAATGATCAGTCATTAGGACTTGGTTTATTAATACCACGCCCCCTTAGCAAAATAATAGTTGTAGGCTGTTCTCTAGTTCCTGCAACATGTGTAGGCATGGTCTCTTGATTTGATAATGGTTCCTGAAATGGGTTTTATCTTATGCAGTGTGACCTAAATCCAGTTACAAAGTAGTTTCTTACTCCTGTAGTACTTGTGCCCTTATTAAACCAATAGGCCTGTCTTATCAGGGCTGTCAATATTATACCTTTCAGGGTGAACAACTATATATGATTGATACTCTTTTTATGTAGCATATATAGCATCTTCCAGCACTGTGAAAGCTAGCCAGTAAGGATGAAGTTTCAATGTCAGTACCACCTTGATTACTTCATGGACTAGAATTCAAGCACATTGTGTCTTCAGCAACATTATCTTCAGCAAGTTCTAGAAGGTAAACAAAAGCACTGACAATAGCCTGTAATGATTGGTGATCTATGGGACCTCACTGGCCAAAAACTTAAAGATAAGTAACCAATCCTTGGTACTTGTAGTGGGAAGCTGTTCCAGCTTTGACCTGGAAGTACTACCCCCATTGAGGCTTCTGGCAACTGTCATGCCTACGAGGTGGGGCCAAGACAGGAGCCCTTAAGATCTGTGATCCAGATGTGTCAGCTCTCTTGGTTCCTGGTTCCTGGACACTGAAGGTAGACCAAGCAGAGTTCCCCAGAGAACAATGCTGGAATGCACTATACTTTTTCTGGACCCTGTAACCTATCCCTTTACTTGTAAGTTACCCCACAAAATAAACCTGCCTTTTAACTACATAGAGTTGCCTTAATAGTTCCACCAATAGGCACTGGTCTTTTTATTTTTCCCTATTTTATATAGTATTGTCTTGTAGTAGTACTTTTTCATCAATACTGACAGCCTGCACATAATGACATGGAGACTTTAATTATGAAAGTTTGGCCTTTAGGTTAGGCTTGTCTCAAGTAGCTCTTATAACTTAAATTAATCCATTTAAATTAATCTCCATTCTGCCATGTGGCATTGCCTCTCTTCCATCTTTCACTGCCTGTCTCTTCTCCATACCTGGCTGGCAACTTCAACCTTCTTCTTCCTAGAATCCTTTTTGTCTCCAGCAGACCAGCCTAACATCTCTCTGCCTAGCTATTGGTCATTCTGCTTTTTATTAAACCAATCAGGATGTGCCTTGTCAAGGACACATTTTCACAGTGTAAATTCATATTCCATAAATTTTTCCCCTTTTTGTCTAAATAAAAAAGAAAAGGTTTAAGTGTAACAGAGGAAAACTCTGCATAATAAGAACAATTATAAGATAAAAAGTACATTTACAATATCCAGTCCATTTGTATTTGGAAAATCAGAGAAAGTACTACATTATCTATACTGTTATAGTGAGTCAAAATTTTATCAATAAACCAATTTCTATCATAACATGTATACTATCATAAAAATATTTTTTAGGCCTTAAAACATCTTCTTAGATAAACAAATTGAGCTTTGATGCTTCTCAACCTTATAAACTTTACATCTCCTGTGTAAGGTTCTTTTCTGAATTTGGTAACAAGAAAAACTGGAACTATAACTATCTAGTCTTCAACCCCATCAGAGAACTGAGAAGGATATAATATCACCTGAGTAAACAGGAAGTGCAGAGCAAGCAACTTCTAAAACTGTAGAAATGACAGAAGCAGTTGGCTGCCTGGACAGTCACTTGAGTTTCTTCTGCAACATTGGGGCATCCATCTTCAGCCTACAGGCCTAGAATATCTGACAGATTTTTCTGTGAAGCAGGAATTTTTAAGGACTGTCCCACTTTATCTTGGAAAAATTTGACAGTTGCCTTTTTTGTTCTGCTAGTTTAAATTCCACAGTATAATGTCAGCAGTTGAGGCAAAAGCAGTTTCTTGCCCAGTTTCTTGGCACAATAAAAGCAGACTCCATATGGAGGTTCTTCAATGCCCATCATCTTTTTCTGAACTGGAAGAATCAGACCGAGAGAATGAAAGAAGAAGGATGGAGACACTGGGATATGCGAAGAGAAGCAAGATTAATATGCCATGTTGAAAAAGTTACTGCCATGTGGTAGAGTAGAGATAAGAAATATGGGTTAATTTATATTGTAAGAGCTAGTTAGTAACAAGCCTAAGCTATTGGCTAAGCATTAATAATTAATATTAATTCTCTGTGGAGTTATTTGGGAGCTAGCTGATGGGACAAAAAAAATTCTGCCTATACTACTGGCTAAGTTAGATTAACTTCTCTAACTCTTATTTATTTTTTATTCCAAATACACAAATTAATTTTATATTTGTGATATAAAACATGATATGATAATACATATGTACAATTATTCTAGTGAAAATATTTACATATTAATCATTTTCAATGCTTTCATGTTCTTTTTGGCAATGGTGTCTGTAATCTATTAAATTATCAAAGATAATAATAATTTCAATAATAAGAAATATTGACAGGAGATAATTGAAATCTACTAATTTCGGCAAAACCTGGACTAAACACCTGTTATTTTAAGTGTAATGAAGTTTTTCCCTGAACATTTTTGGTCGTATGAAAATATATTAGATCTGTGCAAACTTGAAGTACTGAGTTTAGTTCAGGTGGATTAGTTTTCTTGACTCAAAAAGTTCAGAATTCCTTGCCTAGTGGATAATATCAACCATAATGGGTTTGCCTTCCTTCCTTGATTAAGTAGTTAAGAAAATCCCTCACAGGCATTTCATTTGTTTCAGTTAACCTATGCTTTACCCTAACTATACATAACCATTCTGCTACCAAATATGCCCATTCAGCTTACACATTTAGTTGTCCTCAACCCTCCATTCTTTCTCCTTTACATGGCTGTTAGTCTATCAACAATATGCATTCATTCAGGACTTTATCTGTTCCCCACAGCAACTTGTTATTTTTGCACCTTTAGAAAAGATGTGGTAGCAGTACATGACTCAAATTATAATGGGATCTTATATTTAATTGATTTATGTGTCTTGTCTTCTGATTCTATAGTGTAATTTGAAATCAGGTATGGTGATACCTTCCACAATATTTTTCTGTTCAAGATTTTATATGCCACCTTTATTCTTTTTTTGTCACCATTTATTTTGAGATTGTATTTGTCCATTTGTTTTTGTGTTTTTAAAAGAGGTTCTAGTATTTTGATTAGAATAGCACTGAATTTGTATGCTGATCATTTCATGGTATTTATTCTTCCAATATGTAAGCATGAAAGCTATTCCTATATTGGTATCTTTTTCAATGTGTTTTATGAGTGTCTTAAAGTTTTCTTTGTAGAGTCTTTCATTTCCTCATTTAGGTATACTGTGCTAAAGCAGTTTAGATATTTTTAAGAAAATACAGGGGGAAATTCACTGAAATGAATAAAATGATAAATTACAAAATTGTTAAATTCAAAAGACAAATTTCAATTATACATTCAATGTAAGATTTTTTTAGTTTCAAATAACATGGTATAACTATAAGTATTTTTACATACTTGGTTTCCATAAAGCACAATTGTTATTAACTGAAAAGAATAAAATGTAAGGAATAAAAATATACAACTACAGCCAAAGTATGGAAAATGTACAAATATATTAGTCACAGAGAAACATCAGTAATAAAAATGAACAAAATATATACTAAAAGGAACAGAAAATAGTAAAGATAATATTAAAATTAATATTGAACAAGTTCCTGAATGCAATCACCACCCTTTTCAAAAAGCAGGGACAGAGACAGTAATTTCTAATCAATAAACATACATAGCCAACATTGTACCCTGCCTTAAACAGCATCACTTCAATATAAAGACAAACACACACAAGTGTGTGTGTGTGTGTGTGTGTATGTGTGTGTGTTAGCTAAGTATCCATTACAAGAATGGATACTTGGCTAAATTAAGTTCAACTTAAATGATATGGAGGACAATAAAACCTGGTTTCCAGTAATTAAATGTGTTCTTATAATTAATTAACTGTAGATATATCATCAGAAAATATTGGGCAGTTACCGTATTGAAAATATTCATTGCTGAAAAATAAACTATGTTCATGAGCATTAAAATGATTTTTGTATCTAAAGAGAAATTGAAAATGGATTTTGAAAATACATTTCAAATTTGGAAAATTTGAGTCATGAGAATAGATATGGTGAACTAAGCTGATTTCTGTTTATCAGTCCAAGGAGTAACTGAATAATGTATTCAAAGGTCTGTTACAGGACACTATATAGTTATCTACTTTCTTTATGTGACATAAAAGAATTTAAAAGTTTCTGAACTACAGGATCTTTTGTTGAATAGAATAGTTAATCCATTGAGACACAGAAACTGTGACTGATACCATGTGGATTTCTTTAAGAATTAATGAGGATCTGTGAAATAATATATAATATTATAATGTAATATAATATTTAACTGCTTTAGGTAGAATATCTATATTCATATAAAAAGTATTCTAAGAATATAAGCTATACATATATTGTTAAGTAATTTGAAATTCTTTGTACTCTAACTTGTTGAGAAAAATGTCTTGTAGACTTAAATCCTGGTACCAAAATTCTGAGAAAAAATGGAGTGTGTGCTATCATCTTGAGTGGTTATATGAAACACAAATAGAGAAAACCTGTTTTGCTCCATTATACTTTAAAAGCACTCTGATAAGCATGGCATTATCTCATTTAGATAGAGAACCCCTCCCTTTTTATACACCTGTATAAGAGTAAAATTTACCATATTTAAAAGTAGTGTTTCACATCTTTTTTCTGCCAAATATTACAACAAAATTTGGCATTCTGAAGAAGCAACAGTGTAATCTAAAGTCTCTAAATAAAGCCATAATTGGAAATGTCCCTACAGTATTTAAAATATGTCAGAAATTTCATGATTTTCATGTATGTGTGATCTTTGTGAATATTTGCTTATGATTGTCAAATATTGCTAATTTTAAAAGACAAAAGCAATTTCTGACTGAGTAATAAGTTATTGGATTTGTTATAATTGTAAAAAATTAAACCTAAAAGAATAGAACATATACTGGTTCATAAGTGCTACTTCCTACTGTTAAGTTAATGTTTTATGACATCATTATGCAACTTTTCCACTCCCATTGGAGAATTGTCCTTTATTTTATCTTCCTGAATAAATAGCCTGAAACAATATACTTTGATAACTGTTCTGGTTGAAAATCATATCTGCACCCTGGTGAGAAATGTGGTCCAATTTAAATTAGTATTTCCAGTAAATATAGAAAATCACTTTCCAAAAGATATTTCAGTGATGCTCCATCACCAAATGATGTATTTTCTAAGTAATGCAGAACAATTTGTATTCAAGTCATTTTGCCATCCCATTAAACTTTACAGCATATGGCATTTTCTTCAAAAGTAATGGAACAAGAGAAAAGAAACATTCTGAAAAAGGAACAGTAACTACTTTCACTTGTATTAAATATTTTGTGTTCGATTTTGTTCTGGTGATAGATTATTTTTCTTTTTAATTTTAAAAGAAAAAAATATGGATTTACATGACATAATATTAGAGATTGCCTGGCATGTGATGTTGTGAATGGGATTTTTTAGATACAGAACAAATGTTAAAGCAGACATGAATATTTTCTTTTATTATTGGCAATGATAAGTCACTGAGAAATTTATTGTCATTTATTGATAAATTATCTTGTCTCAGTTTTGTGTTGTTAATGATGAACTAAATAGAAACAATCCATAACATCAAATGTCTCATAATATATTGACACTAGAAGTAGAATTGATACAGAAAGGCAAGCAAAATTATCTAACACTATGTTTTATCACATACAATGAAATGGTCCATATATTGAAGCAAATTTACCTGCATCATTTTCACAGTTAATTTTTGTCATCAGAGCACTCAAGTTAACACTCTAAGTAAATTTCTAAGACATGATACATAATCTTTTGACCATACATATCTAGAACTTTGTACTCTTTGAATAACCCCCATTTTCTCTAGACAATACTACCCCAATAACTAAGGATGCTTGAAAAAAGTCATATGGAAACCGAGTATTTTTATAAACACCATCTATACACACATGCATTGTGTGTGTACATTTAATTTCAGTTACCCTACAAAGATAATAATGGTCATCCCAGAAAACATAGGATTTCAACCTAAAATAAAACAAAACAAACAAACAACAACATAACAAAAAACTAAAACCAAACAACAACAACAAAACAGTGCCAGGAGAGGATACCTGCTGATGTTTTGGTCAGGATGTATTGGAAAATTCATTATATACGTCAGTTATTGCAATTGCTATTATTTTCCCACCATAACTTAATAATAAAACCTTATTCCTGAAGATATCATGTACTTTTTTTTCATGGAGAATAGAGGAATCAAGTTGGTAAGAACAGGAAGATTCCTCCCTTCTGGTTAACTTTAATAAAAAAAGAAGTTTCTATTCAAGCTGCTGGAGAAGAAAAGTCATGAACAGTCTTGCCCAGATGTGAACCTTGTGAACTACAATAACAACTCACCTGGTACAATTGTGGCAAAAATGATATCATAGTAAGCAACTACATTCTGATTGGCTTTAAGGACAACTCAAGAAGAAATACAAGGCAAGTACTGCAGGTCTGAGCAAGAGTCCATGGCTGAGATGATCAATGGCCTCCAGGGTGAACCTACTGTTATTATTTTGTTTAATATAGACAATAAAAAAATCTATTTCTTAATACACAACTGCATGACCTATCTCTCTGTCCTTATCAAAGAAGATTATTTGAAAAAGTGAACCATGAATAAAACAGAAACCAATAAATGTGCAAAGGGTAGAGAATAGCCACAGCCATGGCTCAATGAATGTCAAGGAGAAAGTGGAGCAGAAATTTTGTGGGCGTCAAAGGTCCTGAATGACAGGACCTTTATATCTTTAGTATATAACAAGACTGATTTACTTGTGGGCACATAGATGCGTCACTGTGGGAGTCCTTCACAAGACCAAGGCATTCAAAATACTTGCATGGAGAAGGAAACATTCTCAAGTCCTGACCCATAACTGAGGAACTATTGACATTGATGTGTTCTGAGGCTGGGAGAGTCAGTTTCTTCCAGGATGTGGTCCCTAGTATATAGACCATGCTCCAGTGGACAGTTCACAACTTGTAGTATATGGCCAGAATAAATTGGACTTAGAGGGTTACAAAAAAAGGAGGACATGAAGTTGAGGGAATGAGGGCATAGGTAATAGACAAAGAAGTAATTAAGACAAGGAGTTTGGATGTTTATGATGAAAATACATTATTTTAATGTATGTATCTCTTAAAAATTAATAACAAAAATTTTTATCACAAAACAATTGAATATAATGAAACAGACAAAAATAACCTATAATAACAAGGAATTCAGGAAGATATTTTGTAACAAAGGAATATTGAAAATACCACAGTAGTTCTGTAGGTTCTTAAGAGGACTGTAACAATGTGTAAAACACTGCTGTATATTTCAAATTTTCTGAAGAAATATATTTCAGTTGTGTTCACCAGAAGAAAACTAGTGGATAAAGTAAGAAATTCATTAATGAATTTGACTTAATTATGCTAAAATTAAATTAAAACATGACTGTATAATAGTTATATACAATTATTTTGTCAATAACAAGTAGAATTGAAGAAATATACAAGGATATCTAAATGTTTCAGTAAAATATTTGCATGAAATTATGAGGATCTAAGTTAAGATTCCCAGAACCCAGTATAGCCTCCCAAATATTGTAGACATTTGTTTATATCTACAATACAAACATTGACAAGACAAAGAGTGCTAGATCACTAAAACTTGCTAATCAGTAACTCTTCCTTAACTGGGGAACTCTAGAGTCATTGAAATACCCCATCAGAAAAAAAATACAAGGTTGATAAAAATAGAGAAAGACATCTGAAATCAACCTCTGGTCTTCAGACATGCACACACATACAGACATATGCATAAATGAGTGCACATATATGTGTACACAAATGAACATATACATAAACAAAATAAGTAAATAAGTAACAGTAAACATAATTCAATATCATGTGTAAATAACATATTTTCCTTTTTATGGAATAAAATAATTAAAATATAATGTTCTTGGGAAATAAAAGGCTACCAAGAAACAGCAGCATGAAGTTCATAATCTTACAAAAATATATTACACTTCTAAAACTGGTCTGTATAAAGATCAAGAAAATATGTGAAAAATGAAAACCATCTCTGAAATATATGCTTGTATATTCTCAATAAAGCAGGAACAAAAATTTAAAAGGCAAAGATGGACAATTTTCAACATAACAGAATATAATTAAGTAGAGGGACAAATAAGGCAATCTATATATTCACATCATTCTATTTAATCATAGAATTAAATTTCTTCTGTACATAGTAAACAGATTATTATAGTGGAAAAATAAAACAAAGAAATTTATTTTGTGAAAATTTTCCAATTATATAGAGGAAAGTGTAAACAGAATTAACAAACAAAAGCATATGAATGCTGTGGGATGTCCTGTATGCTATGAATAAATGTTGCTATGATTGATTGATAAATAAAACACTGATTGGCCAGTAGCCAGGCAGTAACAATAGTGTAGGCAGGACAAGGAGAGAGAAGAATGCTGGGTGGAAGAAGGCTGAGTCAGGAGACGCTGCCAGCCGCCACAAGGAGAAGCATGATGTAAAGATACAGGTAAGCCATGAGCCATGTGGCAAGGTATAGATTAATAAAAATGGGTTGATTTAAGATATAAGAACAGTTAGCAAGCCGGGTGGTAGTGGCACATGCCTTTAATCCCAGCACTCAGGAGGCAGAGGCAGGTGGATCTCTGTGAGTTTGAGGCCAGCCTTTGCTACCAAGTGAGTTCCAGGAAAGGCACAAAGCTGCCCAGAGAAACCCTGTCTTGAAAAACAAACAAACAAACAAACAAAAAAAGAGTTAAAAACAGCAAGAAGCCAGCCAAGGCCATAGAGATTTGACCCGACTGCTGGCAGGCCGGGACACAGGAAAACTTCAGCTAAATATGAACAACAAATAGATATGAAATCTAAGAATTTAAGTTGTGGTGGAAAAAAGAATTTAAAAGTAAAGATTTTTTCCCCTAAAGTGAGGTATGAATAATAAAACTGATGATTGAAATAAGTTAAAATTGATTATAAAAGAAAGATATTTATTTTGGCATATAAGGACAAATGGTATAGCTTGTTGTTAGGTTTTATATGGAGAAACTTTTCCAACAACTATGACTTTACTATCACTGCATAGTCAACTAGATATCCAGTACTAGGTATGGTTTCCCTCTTCTTGAGAGGATCTTAAGTTCAATTAGAGAGTTCTTGTAATCAAGGTATATGTGCCACTAATGAAATTTTAGAGTTATTGTGCCATCCTGATCATTGTTGTGGTTCATAGGTATCATAGACCATTAGGATTTGGAGCTATCCCCTTCCATAGGAAGCTTGTATAGCATCTTCTGGTACTTTAGAAAGCTAATCCTCATGGATGGAACATTCAGTTAAGTTCTAACTCAGGATTATCTGAGTCCTGTTTCTGAAGTACATGGTGTCTTCAGCAATAGAGACTTACCTTCTACCTCCAGGGTATAACCAAAGGCAAGAGCAGCAAGGTGTATATTTTGGGAGTCTCTTAGACATCCCTGTTCAACAACTTAAAAGAGTGCTTCCCATGTCAAGTATTGAGAATTTTTAGGTGGTTATGCTGGCTAGTTTATGTCAAATTGACACAAATGAAAATTATTGGAAAGGAAGGAAATTCAATTGAGAAATGCCTCCATATAATCTGGCTCTAGGTATGTCATGAATTAGTGGTTGTTGGGGCAGGGCCAAGTCCATAGTGGGTGGTGCCCTCCTTGGCCTGGTTTCTGAAAGAAAGCAGGCTGAGCAAGCCAACATTTGTTAGCCAGTGAGCAGTATCTCTCCATGGTGTCTGTATCAGCTCCTGCCTCCAGGATCCAGCTCTGCTTAAATTACTGTCCTGACTTCTTTCAAAAATGGGCTACAATGTGGAAGTAAGTCAAACAAATGCTTTCTTCCCCAACTTGCTTTTGGTCATAGTGTTTCATCACAGCAATATAAATCCTAACAAGGACAGTCGCCTTCACTTCTCGTCAAGAAAACATCTCTTTGCAATACAAAAAGATCACTATAGAATGGCACAAGCAACCAAACTGCAGAGTTGTGTATACATGTACACAACATTCCCTCATCTAAGGGTTAGAGAATATTGTGGAATGGGGGCGGGAGGGAAGAAAGATTGTAAGAACCAGAGGCTCAGGAAGTTTGCTGTGAGATTGTGTCTCCTAGAAATTTCAGAACCACTCCTAAAGTCTCACCAACATGATTGACCAAACTCATGCTGAGCAAGTGTAACATTAACAAACATGCCAAACTGGATGAAAAAAGCCCATGTGGCCTCAATCCTACAAAATGAACTATAGACAACTCATGAAAGTTTAGTACATGACAAGAGGCTTTCACCAGGAAGGAGTAAACCAATTGGTTGGCTAAGGCCAGATGGTCACCCATGAAAACATAAATAGAAATAATGTTATATGAACTCAACAAATTGTATTTAGTAACATATGTATAAACACATATGCATGAAAGTAATATTAAACAGAAATTGTGAAATTCAAGAAAAGCAGAACAGGAATAATAGGGAGTTGGAGGGAGGAAAGGGAAGAGAGTGCTCTGGAACAATCCTTTTGTACACTGTGAAGATTTGTCACTTAGATTAGATTAATAAACAGCTGATTGGCTGGTAGCCAGGCAGAAAGTATAGGCAGGAAAACCAAACTAAGCACACTGGGAAGAAGGAAGACAGAGTCAGAGACAGAGTCATCAGCCAGATGGAGAGTAAGCAAAACATGAGGGAGAGGTAAGTGCCATGAGCCTCAGGGCAGCACACAGATTAATACAAATGGGTTAATTTAAGTTGTAAGAGCTAGTTAGTATTATGTCTGAACTATTGGCTGAGCATTTATAGTTAATATTATGATTCTGAGTGGTTATTTGGGATCAGATGGTTCAGACAGGAAAACTGCCTATGAGAGAGAAGCATAATTAAATTATAATCATACAAATAAAATTAAAATGCACATATTTGGTGGCAAATAATAGTGAAGCTAAACATTATGATTAAGTAATCAACATTACTTAGAATGGAATAACAAAACAAGAAAGCCAAAACTTATTCAATAATTCAACACCAAATATATAATAAAATAATATACTTTCAGCATTTTGAGATGCTTAGAACTTCCACAATTTGCATGTTAAAATATCTCCCCTATATAAAAAACTATTGATAAATTAACAAATATGAATTGGTGTAAAGAATCTAATGCTTCAGTGATTATGAGAGAAATATTACTTAAAATGGAACTCTAATACATGAGAAGTAAATTAAGAATATAATTTTAATAATTGGGAAAGTATTGCATAAAACATGTGATAAGTATACAAACAATTAAGTATATCATTAACTTTCAAACTATTTTTGAAATATAATTGGACTGGACAATGCTCATATTGTTTATAAGAAAACATTTGAAGAAACATTAACCAATTAAAATGTAAATTATCTATTATAAAACTTCAGACAACATTGGAGGACAATGCAGAAAGCTGGTTAGAGACACAATAGTGAAGCCAAAGTAATTTCTGCCTCATTTTCTATGGAGAATTCTGAACTTTCTTGATAACATCAACTTCAATGAAGATTCCTAGAAACTTTAAAAAGCACATCAGAACCTAAAAAGTAGAATTCTAGTGGGACATAAGAGGACATCAAAGGTACATAAATTGTAAAGAAATACGTAAAGTATATTTATTTGTACATAATATGATAGTATACATAAATCACCATAAAATTCTACCAGAGAACTCCTTCAACTGAGAAAATCTTTCAGTGAAGTGGCTGGATACAATATTAACTCAAAAATATCAATAGCCCTTTTAATACAAATGACAAATAGGCTAAGAAAGAAATCAGGAAAACAACAGCCTTAACAATAGTCACAAATGATATAAGATATCTTGAGTAACTTGAACCAAGTGTCTTAGCATTTTATTGCTGTGAAAAGACACCATGACCAGGCACCTCTTAAGTAGAAAAAAACATTTAATTGATGCTGGCTTATAGTTCACAGGTTAGTCCATTATTATCATAGTGGGTGGCATGCAGGCAGACATTGTGCTAGAGAAGGAGCTGAGATTTCTACAACTTGATCCTCAGGAAGCAGTAAGTGAACTGGCTTGAGCTTCTATGACCTCAGAGCCCACCTCACAGTGATACACTTCTCCCAACAAGGCCATACCTACTCCAACAAGGCCACACCACTTAATAGTACCACTCCCTATGGGCCAAGCATTCAAACACATGAGTCTCTGTGTTCTACTCCTATGCAACGAACCACACCAAGCAAGAGACAGACTTTGAAGAAGGAAATTGAAGATGATATTAAAACATTGAAAGATCTCTCATGCCCATGAATTGGTAACATAGTAAATATGGCCATCCTACCAAAAGCAATCCACAGATTCAACACCGTCACCACCAAATTCCAACACAATTCTTTACAGACATTGAAAGAAAAGTATTCAACTTCATATGAAAAAGCAGACATGTTCATCAATGGAATCTAATCAAAGACCCAGGAATAAATCAACATAGCTATGGATCCCTGATTTTTGACAAAGAAGGCAAAATTGTACAGTGGGAAAAAAGAAAGCATCTTCAAGAAAAGATGCTAGTCAAACCTGATATCTTCATATAGAAGAATGTAAATAGATTCACACCTATCACTCTGCACAAAACTCAAGTCCAAGCGGATCAAAGAGGTCCACATAAAACAAGATACAGAGAACCTGATAAAAGAGAAAGCAGGGAATATCCTAGAACACATTGGCAAAGGAGACAACTTGAACAAAACACCAATATCACAGGCACTAAGATCAACAATTAATAAATGGGATCTCATGAAAATGAAAAGCATTTGTAAGGCAAAGGACACCATCATAGGACAAAAATGGCAGCCTACAAAATGAAAAAATATCTTCACCAACCCCATATCCAACAGAGGGCTAAATTCTATAATATATAAAAAACTCAAGAAACTAGAAATTAACAAACCAAACAATCCAATTAAAAATGGGGTATAGATGTCAACAGAGAATTCTCAACAGAGGAATCTCAAATGGCTGAAAAACAATTAAAGAATTGTTTAACATCCTTAACCATCAGTGAAATGCAAATAAAAATGCCTCTGAGATTCTATCTTACACCTGTCAGAATGGCTAAGATCAAAAATGCAAGTGACACATTATGCTGGTGAGGATGTGGAGCAAGGAGAACATTTCTCCATTAATGGTAGGTATGCAGATCTGTACAGCTGCTTTGGAAATCAACATGGCAGCTTATGAGAAAAATGGGAATTATCTATCTCAAGACCCGGCTATACCACTCCTGGGCATATTTCCAAAGGACACTCCACCATATAAGGACACTTGATCAAACATGTTCATCACAACTTTATTTATAATAGTCAGAAACTGCAAACAATGCAGATGTCCTTTAACCAAAGAATCAATAAAGAAAATGTGCATTAACAGAGTGGAGTTTTACTCAGCTGCTAAAAATGACATCATCAAATTTTCAGTGAAATGGATGGAACTAAAAAAGAGCATACTGAGTAGGGTAACTCAGTCCCAGAAAGAAATCATGGTATGTGCTCCCTTATAAGCTGACATTAGCTCTTAAATAAAGGATAGTCAGGTTGTTATCTCCAGACTTGAGAGACTAAGGAACAAGAAGAGCTGAAGGCCAGGCAGCAAGCATGAATCTCCCTGGGAAGAGGAAACAGAATAGATTTTGTGGGTGGATTGGCAACAGATAGGGTTGGGAATAGCAGGGATCAGATAGGGTTTGGGAGGGACAGAGGTAGAAGATACTGAGATGACTGAAATTGGTAGGCATTTGTGGGGGCATTGTAGAAACCTAGTGCAGTGGAAACTCCCTGGAAACTATGAGTGACCCTGGTAAAGTCTTCTTGTAATAGGGGATACAGAGCTGGAACAGGACATCTTCTATAACCTGGCAAGGTCCCTAGCAGTGGAACTGGGACATCAACTCAGGTATAAAACTTTCAATTTACAATCCTTTTTGCCAAAAAAGTATGTTAGTATGATGGTGGTTCAGGACTTGTGGGAGCAGCCAAACAATGACTCATCTAACCTGAAGCACATGGCATGAGAGGGAGACCACACCTGACACTGTCTGGATGGCCAAGAACCAAAGGAAAGGCAGCCCAGAGATCCAGGATAGAACCAAACATGATAGGATATTTTCAAAAGTCAATGAAATGATTCCTAATGTTATACTCATAGATTGGTGCTCAGTTATCAGAAGGATTTCATCCAGTGACTGATGGGAGCAGAAGTGTCCCATAGCCAAACACTAGGCAGAGCCAGAAGATCCCTGCAGAAGGCTGGGTGGAAGGATTGTAGGAGCCAGAGGGGTCTAGGAAACCAGAAGATCAGGGTCCACAAAATCAAATAAGCAGGGCTCATAGGGGCTCACAGAGAGTGAAGCTACAATCAGGGAGCCTGTATGTGTCTGAGCTATTCTCCTGCATATGTCTAATGGTTATATATTTTGGTGTTCTTATGGAAATCCCAAGAGTGGGAGTGGGTGTGAAAGTATCTCTCATGCTTTTGACTCCCCTCGGGACCCTTTTCTTTCTGCTGGGTTGCCTCCTCCTGTCTTGATATGAGGGTTTGTTCCCATATTATTGTATCTTGTTAGGCTATATTAGTGAATATCCCTGGGAGGCCTGCTCCTTTTTGAATGTAAATGGAGGTGGAGTGGATCTGGGGGAGAGGGCACATCTGGACTAGGAATAGTAGAGAAAGGAGAAACTGTGGTCTCAGTGTAATGTATGAGATAAGGATAAAAGTTTTTAAGAAAAGTAGAAAAAGAAGAATTCCACCATTCCAATCAGGATATAAAAAAATCTATACTTAACATATTCTGAATTACAAAAAAACAAACTAAAAAGAAAAACTCTAAGAGAATATAAAAATAAAGGATACTATGTGTTAGTAAATTGCTGTCTAGAAAAATAAAACTTATATCACAAAAAAATTCCAATCATATATTGTTAATAAAACTACTCTTAAAATTAAATGATACAGAAAATAATAACAAAAAGTTCAACAGCATAGTTATAATGTTTATATAAATGTCTAACAAGTATTGCAAGTTATGGAAATTAAAGTAAAATATTAAAACTGAAAAATACTTCAAAATATTAGTAGATATAAAATCGTTAGTAAATGAAGCATTTTTTCTACCATTATTGGTTAAGAATAATATGATAGAAACATTTTGTAGATAATGTGGCTTTTTATAATGATTTAGAATATGTGTGGTTTGTATTCTTAAAGTTACAATTAAACCTTTAGAAATGTAGGTAAATAACTTAACTCCAGAGATAAGAATACATATGCAGGTAGTTCTTTGAAATAATACCTCTAACATTAAAAAAGTAGAAATATTCTAAATGCCAAATATGGTGATTTTTTTTGGTGCTGGAATGTGGTGATATTTTATTTGTATGTTAATAAATAAAGTTTGCCTGGAGATCAGAGGAAATAGATAGCCAGCCATAAACAAAAGTCAGGCAGTGGTAGCACATGCCCTTAATGTGATTACATGGCAGACAGAGTCTCTGTGTGTTCAAGGACATAGCCAATGCCTTTAATCCCAGTACCAATCATAGAGACCTGGAGGTTTATACAGACAGGTAGTGACTAGAAAATGAGGTAGCTGGGCTAAGAGCCAATGAGAAGGCAGTACAGCAAGGCAATAAACATGCAGGTTAGACAGGAAGAAGCTGGTTCTCTGCGGAAACTATGGTACATGGTGAGCTAAGGTTAGCTGGTGGCTATTCCTATTTTTCTGATCTCTAAGGCTTCTACCCCCATATTTGGCTCTGTGTTTCTTATTTAGTAAGACTGTTTAGAAATTTGTCTACAGCCAAGCATTAGGAAAATGAAAAAGTTGTATTCATAGATGGGATTTTATATGATCTATTTAGAATGTGTCCAAAGATTACTTATGGCTCTAGAAAATATAATCACATATGTGTGTGTGTGTGTGTGTGTGTGTGTGTGTATTATACTAATCTGTGCATGTTGCTTTAAGAGAGAATCTACAATTTATATAAACATACATAATTTAAAGAAAATGCAAAGAATGGAAGAATTAAAACCAAAATGAACAAAATGGTTATGGCCAGATATTTTAACACAATAAATATGGTTTACAATAACTATCATAGTCTCTAATACTTATAAAATTACTCAAATCAGTTACTTATTTGTTTAAAAGTTTTTGAAACATAATGTTCTTGTCTCATAACTATTTTTTCATTTGTTCATTTGATGGTATTACATGAACTGAAATATTTAGATTTATAAATAACTGACCAATTTTCACATACTATACTATTCTCCTATCCATCTTGATATGGAAGTAGTTTTGTTACTGTAGTCTTTGTCTAATATACAATAATCAGTCAAAATTGAATATTATTGTGAAATACTCCTTTATCAACAAGTTTATAAAAGAGAAAAATCTGCTTTTTTTCTTTTCTTTTTTCCCCCTTTATTAAGAAATTTCCTACTCACCCTGGTACATGGGCAGGCTTTTGGGAATCTGGTGCCTGTGGTGGAAAATCTGCTTTTTAATTTCAAACAATGTAGTATATTGCCAGATGAAATTGTCAATTTACCTAATTGTGCTCTGTAAATATTCCTAAATTATAATCAACTAAATCTAGAGAAAAGCTATGTGTTGCCCAATAACCATAATATTTTCCCAATTAATGTATGGTGAAATATTAAATATCAAGCATCGTTTGATGAAATATTAAATATAAAACTCATTTACAATTTAATACAAAGGAATTCACAGATGATCTCATCAATTGAAAGCATGCATTTTTGCAAAATTTGAAAAATGATACTACTTGACTAGTATGTACTTGGTCATTAATGTTAAGTATTGAATTTTTAGTTTTAAAATCAAAACATTGAATATTTTGATACTTTTGTGTTACTAAAGTAGCAAGGAGAACATCAGATCAGGAAAGGATAGCCACAATCAGAAAAAAGACATTATGATGCTGATTTAGAAGCAATTCAGGTTGTGACTTAACAAAATAAAAAACTAACTTTGCTTTCAAAATGTTGAAGTAAGGAAAAGCAACAGTTTTGACCTTTTTAATTACACGAGAATGTCAAATTGACATATATTTATAGTTTCTTTCTCTCTAATTAAGAAAAAAAATATTTTCTTCTCATTAGAAACATATACTAAAGTTGTTTCTTGGATGTCAATTCAGAAATATGTGTATGTGTGGGTATTCAACTCTCAAAAGAAACAATGAGTTTAACTTAAAAAACAACAACAACCAAACAAAACTAAGGAATCACAGAGAAATATAAATGCAAATATCTGTAATCCAAGAATTTCAGAAGCTTAGATAGAAACATCATAATTTCAACAATTCCTGTGGCTTTATTAAAGTTTAAGTATAACCTGAACTCTACAGAAAATCCTATTCTCAAACAAACAAGCAGACAAAGAAACAAAAATTCCTGGGATTTAAATCAGGGCTACAGTACTCGTCTAACTAGTGTGACCAAGGTTATGAATTGAATGGTTCTCCCACAGCACCCAAAAATGAAAAAAAAAATGTAACATCAAGTTTCAAAATTCCCTTCCTTTTAAGTATGTTAATATTGTCAAATAATAATATACACACACGTTTTTTTTTGTGAGAAATCCAGAATTCAGGTAAGGGGATCTTGAATCTCAGAGATATTATGTAATCGGCTACAATTCCTAGATGGAAAATTTGTGGCAGTCACTCACCATAGTTGCTTCTCTCATCTCAGTATCATATATTCAAGCACATACACCAAGGGTGTTCTCTGGAAAGGAAAAGAGAACACAGGAATATTTTTCTATTTTTTTGCCAGAAAGAGCATATTTTTTCTCATGTTTGAATCAAAGTGCTAACAGTTAGCTAACATTTAGACAGAGGTATAGCTCAGTGGTAGACTAGAAGCTGTGTGGCCCTGGGTTTGATTCCCAATATCACAAAAAGCATTGAGGTTTGAGGCCATTGAGAACAAACTATGATTTAAACTAGTACATAGTCACTTCCTCTGGTCTCTTGACTTAGTATGCAACTAGTGGAAAGAATCTTCCTTGCTCAGCTTCTTTCTGAGTTGTAAGACAATGCAAACTCATGTCTTTTGGTGCTTGAAGGTGTGGAGCTGCTTGGAGGATGGTGTCAGTCTGAGCTGTTTCAGAACACTGGCAGGACCTGTCATGCTCTATATGCCTAGGAACTCCTAGGAACAAATAAAGCTGCATGATTACTGCTGCTTCATAAAATCCTGTGTTACAGTAGATGTTCAAATTTAAGCATGTTGTTCTGTTATTTAGGGAATAAGACGAAGTATAGAGTATATATAAAAAACCTTCATGTTTTGGGATGGATGCTTAAGGTACCATTTTCTGTCTTAATGAACTACTATTGCCAGACTGTGTCAAGCATACTTTAAGAACTTACAAGGTCCTCCTATAGGACTCTGTATTTTGTGCTGCCTATTTCTTTCCTATAATGTATATATTAATTATCTAAGAATTTTGAAAGATATGATTCAATCATGGCAGATCTAGAGGAGGCTCTGAAGTTCACTATCTCCTGCAAGCTGCCAGGCTGTATCAGTTCCCCTGGGTCATGAACTTGCACTTTGATGGACAAGATATGATAACCAACTTCCATGTTCTGAAAAAGCATCTCAAGAGTTCACTTTAGAATCAAAGGTTGCTGGGAATTTAACTCAGGACCTCTGGAAGAGCAGTCGGTGCTCTTAACCTCTGAGCCATCTCTCAGCCGGGACTGACCTACTCTGGTGATGGGATGGCCAAACACCCTAATAGCTGTGCCACAAACCCCATCCAAGGACTGAGGAATCTGGATGCAGACATCCAGGGCTAGGCCCCTGGTGGAGGGCTGGGAGTCTAATTAGTGAGAAAGAGGAGGGCTTATATGAGCGAGAATTGTTGAAACCAAGGTTGGATAAAGCACAGGGACAAATAACCAAATGAATGGAAACACATGAACTATGAACCAAAGGCTGAGGGGCCCCCAACTGGATCAGACCCTCTGAATAGGTGACACAGTCGATTGGCTTGATCTGTTTGGGAGGCATCTAGGCAGTGGTACCAGGTCCTGGGCCCATTGCATGAGTTAGCTGTTTGAAACCTGGGACTTATGCAGGGACACTTGGCTCAATCTGGGAGGAGGGGACTAGACCTGCCTGGACTGAGTCTATCAGGTCGATCCCAGTCCTCGGGGGAGACCTTGATCTGGAGGAGGTAGGAATGGGGGGTGGGCTGGGGGGAAGGGGAGGGGGACAGGAAGGGACAGAACAAGGGAATCTGTGGTTATTATGTAGAACTGAATAGTATTGTAAAATAAATAAAAAATATGAAAAAAAAAAGAATCAAAGGTTACAGTACATGGCTTGATCACTATATTTGTGTAGATGTATATGCCTTTTATACCTTGTTCTTGATGAATAACTGTTTGGATACGAGTAAATAAATAAGCAATGAAAATAATGGCTGGAAATTTCCTAACCATGAAAAGAAATGAATGTCCATAAGCCAGATGCACAGCCAATATCTATAGCTGAAGTTTTCTCCAGTCCTGCCTGGCCTACGGTCAGGACAATTCTCTCTTACCCACCAGTCCCACAACCGCTCAGACCCAACCAAGTAGACACACAGAGACTTATATTGCTTACAAACTGTATGGCCGTGGCAGGCTTTCTGCTATCTAGTTGTTCTATCTTAAATTAACCGATTTCTCTTAATCTATAAGTTGCCACATGGCCTGTAACTTGCCAGTATCTTTACATGTTGCTTGTCATGGCAGCAGCTGGCAGTGTCTCCTCACTCAGCCTTCCTGTTCCCAGAATTCTCTTTTCTGCTGGTCCCGCCTATACTTCCTACCTGGCTACTGGCCAATCAGCATTTTATTTATACAGAGTGATATCCACAGCAAATATCAACCAGTATGAATATATAGGTTCAAATGAAGATATCAATGTTAAAAAAGGAGAATTATTTGGTGGGCAAACAGACAGTGACAGCATAAATGAATTCTCATAAGACTATGCAGTATTCCACACATTTGTGAGGTACTAGAGTTGAATATCTTTAATAAACATTTGAAATGGTGAAAAATAACAAATTTGATATATACTATTTTCCCAATATATTTCTTCTCCCTATAAATTAACTTTACAAATAAAATATAATAAGAAACTAATGACAGTTTGTGAAAGAAAATATAATATACCACAATAAAATGTGAATATGTTTTTTTCTTATATCTATTTCAATTTATCTTACTGTACTATTATCACTTTTCCTTTTCCTCTGCTAGTAGATGACACATCAAATGACAGGTAAAACAGAGTCCCAATTGGATATCTCTTGCCATCAAATGAAGCTTTCAGTTCTGGTTTGAGGTTTTGGGAGAAAGGTTCCATGAGAACCCTCAAACAAACCAGGCTGTTACTAGACCTACAGTTTTGTCTCCACAAACTTATAGCAAGGCCCTATTGCTAACAATAACACATATATATCTCAATTAATATGGAGATGTTGAACTGGTGCCTTCATAGAGCCTTCACCCCTATGTGCTAGCTTGTTTGGTACAAGAAAATACTCTGTTCACTATCAAATGAGAAAGGTAAATATCAACATATCCACAAACACTTTGATTAACAATGCTGTCCTACCTACAAGATATGCTAGTGCAGTAGTGGTATAAAGTTTGTGGAGATAACCAACTAATAAATTAATATCTTATTTGATGTAAGGCCTACTTCATGAGATGCCATCTGATATACGACACTGCTTGGGTGACCAAGAACCTAAGACAAGGCAGCCCAGGGACTTAGAGTAAAACCATATACTAATTTTTCTAGAAAATTAACAAACAAATGAAACCAAACAAACAAACAAAAAAGGGAACAATACGACTCCTAACGGCATTCTACTGTACTCATAGATAAGTGCCTTAGTCAGCCATCATCAAAGGATTCATCCTTAGCATATGAGAACAAATACAAAGGCCCACAGCCTAGAAATATTCAAGAGAGTGAGAGACTTTGGAAACTTCAGCCCTACATGAGATGTTTCCAACAAATCCTGTTCCTGCGGGCTCAGGGAACCTGTGGAAAAAAGAGGCAGAAAGAGATGTGGGTGACATCAAGTGTCATAGTTAGGATTTCTTTTTGCTGTGAAAAGACACCATGACCATGGCAACTCTTATAAAGGAAAACATTTAATTGGGGTGGTTCGCTTACAGTTTCAGTTTAGTCCATTATCATCATGGTGGGAAACAATTCAACATGCAGACAGACTTGGCGCTGGAGTAGCTGAGAGTTCTTACATTTTGACCCACAGACAAATGGAGGTGGTCTGAGACACTTGGCAAGGCTTAAGAATATGTAAGACTTCAAAGCTTATCCCCACAGTGACACATTTCCTCCAAAAAGGCCATACCTACTCCATGAAAGCCACACCTCCTATTAGTGCCACTCCCTATGAGCTTATGAGGTCAATTGCTTTCAAACTACTATTCCAGGGAAACAAGGCCTTCAGGTATGAGTCTAAACTTGCACATCCATTATGAAAATCAGTATGTTAGTTCCTCAAGAAAATGAGAATTGGTCTATCTCAAGAACCATCTATACCACTCTCTCAGATACCCAAAGGATGTTTCATCCTATGACAGAACACTTGCTCATCCATATTCATTACTGTCCTTCACTCATTCGCATCATTTACACATATTATGGCACCCAATTGAGTGTTTTTATTATAGTATTAAATGTGTTCGTATCTACTCCTAATTTCCCCTCATAAATACTTTTGTATTTCTTTAACAAACCTTCTCTCTAGATTCATTTTTTTTATTTTCTTAATCACCCACAAAATATAGTTACTGATACCTCTACATACATTAGTGTGGGGCCATCCCTTGAAACATGGGAAACATGCCAGTGGCCCTAAAATCAAAACGGAGTGATTCCCTCTCCCCTCCTTCCCCAGTAACTATTCAATACTGGTAGCTCCTGAGTATCAGATGAAGTTTGTAGATCATCTCCCACAATTATGCTAAAATTTTGGGTGCTTTGATATTTTTCAGGTCTTGTGAAGTTAGCTTTCTCTTCTCTTTCTTCCATTCAAACCTTCTCATATAACTCTTCTTCAAGTTCAAGACCTCTTTGTGATTAATTGCTATTGCATCCATATATGTATACATATGTTTTCAGGGTTAAACATTTGTCATTTGGCACCCAATTGGTGTGTTCTTCCTTGGGGATGACTACATCTCTCTCTCACAATTTTCCTTATTTGCCAATGTTTCTATGTGTAGGGCTGGGGCATTGTGGGCTTTCCTCTTCCAGTTTAGTATATCCATTGGTGTCATCTTTGTTTAGATTACATTTGGGTGGTAATGTTGGTGAGACTTCTATGGGTATAGCTTTGGACTTTACTAGGACATACAAACTCACAGAAAGTGCTCAGATTCTTTAATTCTTATGATCTTTCTACTTTTCCACAAAATTCTGAGAACCGTAAGTGTGGAAATGTTTTACAGATGTATCCAGTAGGATTGGCTCCACAACTCTACGTTTTGATTGGGTGTGGTTTTCTGTAGCAGTTTCCATCTGTTGCAAAAAGAAGTTTTCTTGAAGAGAAGTAAAGACTACATTTATCTGTGGGTATTAGTACAAAAGTTTATAGTTTGCTTTTAGGTATTGTGATGATTTATAATTAAGTGGTAGTGGATTCTCTTCTAATAACCATGACTTCACCAGTATTGAGTAGAGAGCTTAGTTTTCAATAATAGGCATATCATCCCTTTTATTGAACAAGTTTTAAGGCCAGTTAGAGAGCTGTCGATTATTGAGAAGGTAATCATTCCATTAATGTACCCATAGGGTTATCATGCATGCCATGCTAGTCATTAGTGTGGCAAATAGGTGTTACAGCTATGTAGGCTTGTTATAGCTACCTCCTCTGGTACTATGAAAATTAATTCTCAGGGAAGGGGTGTTCAAGTCAATTTCAGCTAAAGTGTCTCTGGGCACCGTTTCTGGAGTGTATGGTATCATTAGTAATAGGGACTTACCTTCCAAGGGCAAGAGAAATAGGTTATATATTTTCTGAAGTTTAACCAAGGGCAACAGAAATAGGTTATATATTTTCAGAATTTCTTGGACATCCCTGACCATTAACTCAAAAGCAGTCTTCTTATGCCTGGTATTGTGGTTTCCCTTAGGTGGTATTTGGTTCTTGGAGGGAACATCATCAGCCAACTTAGAAAAAATAATTAAAACTCTCTCTCTCTCTCTTTCTCTCTCTCTCTCTCTCTCTCTCTCTCTCTCTCTCTCTCTCTCTCTCTCACACACACACACACACACACACACACACACATATATATGCATATATATATGCATGCAACTATGGGTATTATAGTTTTTGTAGTAAATAGTAGTATGATTCCTTGTGGATTTTTCGGACTTCTTGATTGCTAATTTTATCCACCTCCTTCCTCCTGTATTTATCCTTCCCTTCCCTAAGGAGTGTCTCCCTTTCCCCCTTTCCTTGTTAGAGCCTATAGGTTTTAATTAGATTCTTGTAGGGAATACCATAAGATCCTGTATTATATACTTCTATTATTCTTTACCCTCCTCACTCTTCTTCTGTATTTACCTCCCTATACTTCTCTAAGAAGCCTCCTTTTTCCCATTACATCTATCAAGTTACTTATACCCTGATAGAACAGATTTTAAATGACAAAAATGGCATGAAAAATAATCATCCTAGTTAGTAGTATAAGCTAAAGGTCTAAAAGTCTATAAAACAAAAGCTATATTATAATGTCCTTTGAATTTTAACTTTTCTTTCTCACCTAAAGTATCCACTTTGTTACAAATATCACCTTCAATGCACTGATCATGTCTATACTTCTAGGGAGATGGCTCACTGACTGTTAAGCAAGCAGAGGGACCTGCATTCAGAATCTCAGTTCTTCCATAAAAACCTGTATAGCACTATGCCTATGTGGCAGCATAATTCTATAACTCCAGCACTTGAGGAAAGAGATGGAGATAGGCAGATCTTAGGGTCCCACAAGCTACCAGTCTAACTGAAATTAGAAAGCTACAGTTCAATGAAAATTTTTGTATAAAAAAATAAAATGGAGAGTAATAGCAGAAAGCACCTTAAATAGACTTTTTAGCCTCCATAGAGACATGAATAACTGAACACTCTTATACACACATACACCACCACAAAGGGCACTAATTCAGTAGACACTGCTATGTTTTGACTTATTTGAATCTTTGATGATAATTCCTCTTTTAGTTTTGAGTTTCTTTTCTGTTATGTTCCATGAGGCTTGTTGGTGATAGTGGTAGTGGTGGTAGGGACTTACTTAAGATGTCTAATTTAGAGCTGAATATCCAGTTTATATTCTCAGTATGGTGTCCAGTTATGCATCTTTCAGTTGATTCTTACCCACTTCTAAATGGCTCTTTGGCCAAGGCTAAAGAGCAGTCTAGGTCTAGGGGTTCAACTATATGTGTTTAGAAGACAGTTTGACAGCACGATGATTTAGCAAATCAACAATGGCAGGTTATTATACCCTATGGCCTATGACCTCCCTAGAATGGTTTTCTTTACTGCTAATTAAATTCTCTTTGTGTATATGTATCACATTTTCAATATCAATTCACCAGCTGATGGGCACTATGATGCTTCTATTCTCTAATCATCATAAACAGAGCACCAATAAGCATGGATTAGCAACTATCTATATATTAGTCTATAAAGTCATTTGGGCATATGACCAGAAGTGGTACAATGTACTCACCAAGTAGAGTTTTTTCTAGATTTCAAAGAACATCTACCCATATTTCCATAGTAGCTATACCAGTTTACAGTTCTTTCAATAGCAAAAGAAGTTTTTCCATTTCCCCATATCCTCAACAGCACTTACTGTCATTTGTTTTCTCAGAGATTAGTAGAATCTAAAGTAAACCAGATGTTCAAATACCTCAGGCATTTAGTCTCTATCACGCAACATAATAACGTGAATTTCTAAATGACTACCTGAATATAGTGATATTTTATTTGTACTAAAATGTGATTTGTATGTTAATAAATAAAGTTGCCCAGGGGTCAGAGCTATTAGAGCCATAGCAAAAGCTGGGTGGTGGTGGTGCATGCCTTTAATCCTAGCACTTGGTAGGCAGAGCTAGGTAGATCTCTGTGTTTTCAAGGATACAGCCAGCATTGGAGACACATGCCTTTAATCTCAAAACCAGCCATAGAAGACCTGGAGGTCTGTACAGACAGGCAGTGACTAGGCAGTCATGTAGTTGGGTTTGCAACCAATGAGAAGGCAGAACAGAAAGTCTATATAAAGACAAAAACACAGGAAGTAGGTCTCTTGGCTGAAGAGACTAGCTGCAGCAGATGGGTAAGGCTCTTAGCTCTGATCTCTTGGCTTTCTTCTTTGCATTGGTTCTGTGTTTCTTATTTAATAAGATGGTTGGTTACATCTACAGCTCACACTTTGAATATGAGCTGTAAATGAAGATAAATGATAATATATGTTTATATTTGAAATAGAACAACACTATTGATGCAAAAATCAAGAATACTATTTACCAGGTAATTATTTTTTAATCAAGAGTAATAAATATGCTTCAATTTTAGGACAAGCCTCTACCATAAAGTATTTATAATTATATATTCTTGTGAAAAAAAGAAAACTGCTTTATTTTTAAATGCAAATTGTCTAAATTGTTAATAAAATATACTAGCATTTGTAATTACATTATTTTTCTATTGATTATTTTTTACTCTTTCATATTTTATCATATTATTTATAGTTCACTAAGGAACTTACACAGATTTATTGCATTATTTTGTAAAAATTATATCAAACTCGAGATCTAGAGCAATAAAGTTAATATGATTTAAACAATTCTCTGGAATTTAATTAAATTATGGAAATTTATCCTATAAAGGCTTTAAAAAAGATCTCTACAGTATGAGTCCAGATCTAGTCATATTTAGAAACAAGAAAAATACAAATCATCTAAAATATGTATGTTATTGTGATAACTCCTTTAAAATGAGAAGACAAAATTGATAATATCTATAGCCCTCACATTTTTCCATAACTAATAATTCAATCATACCTACAAGAAAAAAATGCTAAGAGATTTAAAATCAGGTTTCAGAATGTTTAATTCTAATTTTATAACTATTTATTTTGATTTTTGTTCTATAATTTTGTTTTTAAGTGTGTGTGTGTGTGTGTGTGTGTGTGTGTGTGTGTGTGTGTATGTGTGTTTCCCATGGAATGTATGTTGAGGGTCAGGAAACAACATTTGGTAGTTATTCATCACTTTTCAATTGTTGAGGTAGCATATTTCCTGGCTTATACTTTGCATATTCTTTGCTTGAAGACCTACAAATATTGAGTCCATCTTTCTGTCTACTCCTCCAAGCCCTTTAGAAATTACTTAGAAATGATTTAATAACAGGACCCAGCTCTTTCAACATGAGCTCTGGGTATTGAATTCAAGTCATCAGGCTTGTAGGACACACCTGCTATCCTTCTGGACAGGTGCCATATATTTCATTTTTAAATCATAAAAAAGCCTAACAATTTGATATATTGTACTAGAGTATATGCTGGTGGTAGATCTTGTCCCTAGAATGGCCCTGTAATTTGTTCCCAACATTAATAGACAATGTAATTTTTTGGGACAATGAAATAATGTTAACCTAAATATAATATAATATATATCATTTCCATAGAAAGGAATCTTTTAAAATACTTTCTCCCAGGTCTTTAGAATTTTAAGCATACAATTTTATCTTTTGGGCCCATTATATATATATATATATATATATATATATATATATATATATATATATATATATATATATATATATATAATGAATATATATATTCATTTGAATCAATTAATTGGTCATTCATTTTCTGTTTTGCCAATACCCACTGCTGCCCCATCCATGCCCTGGCAGCCACATTTTACATTCTTCAATTCTACAGGATCAACATGTTCAAGATTCAACATAAAAGTGAGATAAAACTGCAATTGTTTTCTTTGATTATCTTTTGTTTCGACTAACTTTTATGATATTTTAGACCACTTTAAAAAATCATCATTATTTTTATTGTTCTGACAGAACTACTAAGTACAGAAATTTAGGAAAAATATTTTTCATTTTAGTGCAAGATTTTTCACAGTTTCTGAATATTCACACATTGGGAAAACTAGAAATATTTTAAACTTTTAAAGAATGATAAGCTATTGATTAGTAATAATAACTTGAATTATTTGTGGGTTTTCTTATCAAACTTATCATCATTTTATAACATTCTTATAAAAAGAAAAAGTCTGTTAAATGATTAGGAAACATGTTTGAGTAGTCATATCTAATCTGTGAAATACTTTGAGGATACACTAATACAAATGACAAATGACAAATATTTAGCATATGCAATGTGCTTGTTACCAAACATATAACATCAAACAGAAAACTCACATTTTGTTGTATTCATTTGATAAACTAATTGCATATATATTACATAGAGACTCAATATCAAAACTTACCTTAAAGTTCAAGATTCTACTGATATTTGACATGTACATAAAGGATCAAAAATGCCACTCCTTCATAAAAGTAATGTGAGAACTATATTAGAATTAACTTTATTTGAGCTCTGGAATTGTGGTAATTCTTTGAAAGAAAGGAATGCTAAATGAATTATTTCAGTATTGCAATAGATGAGATGCTAGTAAAAAAAATCCATTTCCCATTTCCATATAAAAATTCTAGGACAATTAGACATAGAGTATCTTATTTACTGGTCATGCTCTTGTGACAAAAATAGAAAGAAAATGAAATGACAAAAGCAACTAAAGGAAGTAGTTTAAGCAGCCCATAACATTCAAGAAACTGAGAGTGATCTTTCTCAGATCCTTTTCTCCTTTTGGTTCACTTCAGAATCACAGCCCATTTCATGGTGCCACACACTTTCTAAGCAACTTATTGTTCGTATTGAGTATTTCAAAGCAATACTTGAATAGTAATTACTTATTATTACTGCAGAAAATATACTAGGTTGGAAGGATTTTTTTCCTGTATCCGTGTGCACTAGGTGCAAATTCTAATCATGTGGTTTTAATAATTGTGTTTGCCATATAATAAGATGAAAACGTGAGATATAATTTCAGAAATAATATGTGAAGATTCCATTTTTACTTCTCTGTATGTTATTTTCATCCTCAATCACAAGGGAAGAAAGTTGCAAAGTTTCTCATAATCATTCCTTACATAGAAATATTCAAAAGAAAATGATTAATTTTGTGTCATTTATTTCTTTGAGTTAAAAAAAAAAGTATTCAATGAAGTTATTTAGAGGGCTCAACTGACATGTCATTGGTCATGTGCATATTCTTATTCCAATCACTGGTAAGAAGACTACAATTACCATGAATGAATTAAACTAAATATCCACCATCTGGCAGTTGGAATCAGGTCAACTTCCCCTTAAACTTGCAATCACATGCTGTAGGATAGATAAATGAAGAAATCAGCATTCTCTAGAAGATTGAATCATGTTGAGAAGATATACAGCTTTGTTTATTTCACCATTTTAAACAACTTGTAAGACCATCAAAAGAATGCTTTGAAATACAACAGTTAGTTTGTATAGAGAAAGAAATGAAAAAATCAAGTGCAAGATGTAAAATTCTACATTCTATTTTTAATACTCAGAATTTTAAAATTGTGTTTTTTGAAAATTTTAAAGGGACCTCAGTCTCACTATTTTGCTTTCATAGGGATGCTATTATTGCTTATCATTATCCATGTGAAAAATGTTAAAATATAGTATCTAATATAAAATTTCATTCATGTAGAAATTCTACATTTTTACAAGATTATATTTAGTAATTTTGAGAATGATATTTAATTTTTCATATGTTAATCAGTACACTTTTATTCAATCCATTAAAATAAAAAGTATAAGTATAATTGTATAATATATTTGATAGTTTTCTTTTTGTTGTATTAAAGTATGAATGATTCAAACAATCTTAAAGCCATACATTTTTATTAACACTATTTCTTGCAGATGGTTGTGAGTATTTTTGATGAGTTTGCACACAAGAGATAGGTTTGAAAACTTTCAACTAAGAGTTGATATAATGCTTACAGTAACATAAATGACAAAGTGTCAGTGATGACTGACATGACAAATGACCACATGCATATTAATAAGCATTAGATGACATTCAATCACTGTCCAGTATTCTCAGTCATGTTGAAGGACAATACAGTCTTCAAATGCAGTGCCCAAAGGAGAGGTGTGACAGTCACAAAACAATGTATATAACTTAGAAAGTCAGCAGAAAACTGGCAAGGTTATGCCTACCTTCATGGATGTGTGAATAATACCTGCATAATTTTTGTATACATATTAAAGCCAACAACAATAACCCCAAAATTATTGTATAGAGGTCATATCTACTCCTATCATTAGTTCTGGTCTTTCAATTGAATTTAGAAATGAATGAAATTAGATTCTCTACTACATTCACTTTGTCTTTCACTTTTGCTTTTTTCCACTACCCATACCTCCCTCCTTTATACCCATACTACATAGCAATTGGACTGAATTGCTGTTCAGCTGATCAATCAATCCAGAAAAGTGGTAAATCCAAATGAAATTTATGTGAATGCTACCAATGTTAGCAACCAAGGATATGAGGCAGGTATTGTGTGTATCACATGCAAATTGTTTTTTGGATTTCAAATGTCTACAACTCCTAAGAGAGTCACCTACTGTCTGACATGCACTCCCCCACACACAGAGAAAGAGAGAAAGAAAGAAGGCGAGAGAATTACTAGGATGATTGTTATTAATGAATGATAAAATCAATACTTTTACTTGACACAATATTTTGTAACCCAGCCATGGAGTCCTGAAGTAGACAATCAAGTCTAAAAATTTATTGTCAGTGGAACTACAGGCAGTGCTATTCTTTGTTGGTGAATAAATGGACAGTGTTGTTGTATGTTACAGTTTAAAATTTTTCAGCATGAATTCGGAGTACATACAGAAATCCATTAAGAAACCTAACAGTGTGTCTTGGCTTGAATATAAATGTATATATAAAACTAAATTGTACAGGTCTTTAATTTATTTATTTTCTCCTGAATATCAACATTGATTTTCATCTTTATAACACTCAATAACAAGCTACACTACAGATGCACGAATGTTCCAAATGCAGTTTCTTATATTAATATCATGAAAAATTGTGATATTGAAAGAAACTTATACTAACTTTATTCTAGAGTAATGAACTTTCTTATAAAAATGGTATCAAGAAGGCTAGAGAGATGTTTTAGCACCTAAGAGTTATTATTAAATAGTGTTGAGTATCTCAATTCAAACCCCTGCACTTACATAACAAGCTGGTTACCCCAAACTCTAGTTGTGAGGGATCCAACCGTATCTTCTCTTCTCCAACATGTGCAGGCACAAGGAACTACCCTCACAGGTGGGCACACAAATACACACTCATAAAAATCAAAATCAAATGATTTTAAACTGGTAAAATAAATTGGGATTTCTGGGACACTATTTATCTTATGATAATATGCTATGATTGGCTATAATAGCAAGCTACTCTAGACCTACTGTCTTAAATCTATCATTTTATTAGCACAAATTATATTTTTAAATTTAATCTGTTTTATGTCCAAAAATCAAAAAATGCAAAAGCATAATCCAAATTTGGACCCTTCTTCTTTCATCTTTACCAGCACAATTTCATGAAGATGAATGCTAACACAGTTTTGAAGGCCCAGAAAGAGGTGTCATCATCACTAGTTTATAGAGAAACCTATCTCCTTCACATGCGAATTATCACCTTCATATTACTATTTTTGTCTGTAATTTTACTCTATTGTCTGTAATATTGATGTAATCTTAGTAGACATGAATATGTTCTTATAGTCTCACATAAATTTCACAACTGCAACACACAGCTTTCTTCTGTCTTGTGGACACTACCAGCCTGTGCCCCTTCTATTTCATAGCCATTCTTTTGTATCTGCTCCCAATACCTAGAAACTTATTATCCCTGGGGTTATGTGGGACTTCCCTGACCATACATGGTAGGGTCTCAGAAGCACTCCCTATCAGGCAACACATAGCCACAACACTCTCCTAAGAACCAGAGAGGGCAACAGAAAACAATAAAAGATACACCCTCCCAGCAAAGACAAGAGCAGATATCAGCAGTAGATTTATAAACCCAGATGCCTAGACACTGGCATGAAAACACATTCATTAGCATCCAGGAAAATATTTCATCACAAGAGCTCAGCAACCCAGCTATAACAGACTCTGAGAAATGCAGTAGAACTAAAGCACAAGTCAAGGACTACAAAATGGCCATTAAGAATATGTTAGAGATTTTTAAAGAGAATATGAATAAATCCATTAATGAAATCTATGAAAATCACAAACAAAGATGGAATATAATGGAGACTAAATTTCAAGATATTAATGTGGAAATTGAATCACTAAAGAGGACCAAACTGAGGTATAAGTGGAAATAATAAATTTAGGAACTTAAAAAGGAACCTTAAAGGCATGACTCACAAGGAGAATACAAGAGATGAAAGAGACAATCTCAGGAAGTAAAGATAATATAGAAGAAATGAATAACAGCACATAATATGTAAAAACAAAAATCCAGTCACAAAATATTCAGGAAATCTTAGACACAATGAAAAAAGCAAATCTTCAACTAATAGGAATAGAAGAAGTAAAGAATTCCAGATTCTAAGCAAAATCATTGAAGAAAATTTCTCTAAACTAAAGAGGAATTGCCTATTAAGGTACAAGATGAATACAAAACACAAAATAGACTGGAACAGATAAAACATTCCCCACAAAACATAATAATTAAATCACTAAACATACAAAAAACCCCAAAAATATTAAAAACTACTAGGGAAAAGAAGACAAAATGAAATATAAAGGCAAAACTATTAGAATAACACCTGGCTGTTAATGGAGACTTTGAAAACCAGGAAGGGCTAGATGAATATTCTACAAAACCATAGTTGTCAGCCCAGACTATTATACCCATCAGAACATTCATTCACCAATAGGCAGAGAAAAAAATGCATTTCATGATATAAATCAAATGTAAGCAGAATTTGCCAAAAAAATTCAGACCTAGAGAAAACTGGAAGGAAATTATCAACATGAAGAGATTAATTAGCCATATGAAAGATAACACAAGGAATATATAATTTCAGACCAACAAATCAAAATGGCAAAAATTATAAATAAGTCAGGGGAAAAAAACTTTCAAAATAGTTATCTTAGAATAACACTAACCAAGCAAGTGAAAAACTTGTATGATAAAAACTTCAAGTCTTTGAAGAAATAAATTAAAGAACATATTAGAAGATGAAAAGGTTTCTTTTCTTCATGAATTGGTAGGATTAATATAGTAAACATGGCCATCCTACCAAAAGCAATCAACAGACTCAATTTGATCTTTACAAAAATTCCAACACAATTTTCCACAGAACTTGAAAGGATAAATTTGAGCTTTGAATAAAAACACAAAATACCCAGGATAGCTAAAACAATCCTGAATAATACAAGAACTGCTGGAGGTATAAGCATGCCCAATTTTGTACAACCCAATGGTGTTGATACAATACAGACATGCAAAACCATAGAATCCATTGAAGACCCAGACATAAATCCACACACCTATGGAAACATGATTTTTTATAAAGAAGCAAAAAGAAACAACTGAAGAAAGAAAACATATTCAACCAGTTGTGCTGGTCTAACTGAATATCTGCATGTAGAAGAATGCAAATAGGTCCATATTTATTACCCTTCATAAAACTCAAGTCCAAGTAGATCAAAGACTAGACATGAAACAAGATATATTGAACCTGATTAAAGAGAAAATGTGGGATAGCTTTGAACGTGTTGGCACAGGAGAAGACTTTCTGAACAGAACACCAATAGCACAGGAACTAAAACCAACAATTTAGAAATGGTATATCATGAAACTAAAAAGCTTTTGTAAGACAAAAAGACATCAATTAAAACAAGTGGTAGCCTATAGAATGGGAAAGATTTTTACCAACTCCACATCTAATAGAGGAATAATATAGAAAATATACAAAGAACTCAAGAAACCAGACATCAACAAACCAAATAATCCAATTAAAAATGGGGTACAGATCTAAGAAATTATTCTCAAATGATGAAACATGAATGGCTGAAATCACATGAGAAAATGTTCAATATTCTTAGTCATCAGGGAAATGCAAATGACAGCTACTTTGAGATTTCATCTTATACCAGTCAGAATGGCTATGATCAATAAAACAAATGACAGCTCAGACTGGCAAGGGCATGGAGTAAGGGGAACACTCCTTTGTTGCTGGTGGTAGTGTAGGCTTGTATAGCCACAATGGAAATCAGTGTGACATTTCCTCAGGAAGATAGAAATCAATGTTCCTCAAGCTTTATCAAATCACTCTCAGATATATACCCAAAGGATGCTTCATTATACCAAAGAAGCATTACCTCTCTATTCATAACAGGCAGTTACTAAAAACAGCCTAGATCTAAGTTAATATAATATATTAACACAATGAAGATTACTCATTTATTTAAAAAATGACATCATGAAATTTGCAGGTAAATGAAAATATATGAAAAGCAATCTTCATGAGTGAGGTAATAAGAACAGAAAGACAAATACAATATGTTTCTTTTCTATGTGGATATTAGTTGTTAAGTTGAAGATAACCAAGGTACCATCCATAATATCACAGATGTTAGATACAGAGGAAAGGACTAAGGCAGGGATTAATCTCCCTAGGAAGGGGGGATAGAATAGACAGTTATGGAGGGACCATGGGTTGCATGAAGAGAAGAGGGAGTTGATGGAGGGAATATGGAAAGAGATAGCTAAAACTAAGGACCATTTGAGTGGTCATATGGAAACCTAATACAATAGAAGACTCCTAAAATGCAGAAGTGTATGAAGGTCATCTAAATAAAATTGCCAACTAATGGGGAAACAGAGCTCCCAGTGAACACTTATTATCACCAAAGGAAGCATCCACTTTGGGGCATTAGCTGCATCTAATCAAGTTGTGGGCCAAAGGGACTCTTGGAAGGCCCCAAACAATGCAGGCTATTGTTAAGGCTATTGGTTTGTCTCAACAAACTTATGGTAAGGTGTCATTCCTAAAGAAAACACAGACACAACTCATTGAATATAGAGAAGTCAAGCCGGTACCTACCTTGAGCCTTCACTCCTAACGACAAGTGTTCATAAATTTGGAATGTAGTCTGCATGCGGCCAAAGGAGAAAAGTAAACACTGACCCAGCTACAAGCCCATCGATCAAAATTATGATCTTGCATGCAAGATGTACTAATAGTGGAACAAATTTGTGGGAGTTACTAAGCAGTGTCTAGTTGGAATTAATGTCCATTCCGTAAGACAGAACCATGCCTGACACTGTTCGGTTGGCCAAGAGCCTAAGCCTAAATGTGGCAGGGACCTAGGGGAAAACCAAATGCTACTGTTCTGCTAAAAGAATGGTAGCAATAAAATGACCCCTAATGACATTCTGCTATACTCATAGACGAGTGCCTTGCTCAGTAACTATCGGAGACGCTTCCTCCTGTAATAGATGGGAACACATACAGCGACCTGTAACTCAATATCTCCATCTACTCCTTCCCCTCAGGGCTCAGGGAATCCTGAGGAAGAGGAGGCAATTTCTCTTTATCAATTTTCCCTTGTCCCTTTGGTGTCCTGTTTGGAAAATCATGACCTAGCCCAGTCCCATGCAGCCTCTACAGCTATTGATCTAAATTTTGTGAGTTCCCACTAGTTTGGTTTAGTTGTAAGGGGCCCCCTGGCAGTAGGATCCTGATCCATCCCTGGTGCATGGGTAGGCTTTTGGAACCCACTACCTATGGTGGGACACATCACATAGCCTTGTGGCAGGGGGAGGGCCTTGGACCTGCCTCTACTGAATATACCAGGCTTTGCTGACTCCCCATATGAGGCCTTACCTTCTTATGGGAGGAAATGTAGAATGGGTTAGAGGAGGAAGGCTAGAGGGGCAGCAGGAGGGAAGAGAGGGATCTGTGTTTGGTATATAAAATAAATAAAATTTTTTCTCCATAAAAAGAAAGAAAATCATGACCTATAGCAATTTCTTAAATTATTCATCCTATCTGTTGATATTTTCACTTTGCAAAACTGTGTGCTGGCCACAAAATCATAATATTATGCCTCAATTGGTAAAGAATAAGATTAGAAGCATGCACAGCCATGAAAATCTCCAATGTTTCTCTGGTAATTAAAGAAAAAAGAGTTCATAAATTGAATTCTGATATATCTTGAGGACTTTTTTTGGCAGAGTTAGAGAGAAATTTTAATATTATATATGTTGATATTGCTTTATGTTATTCCTTTTTCTTTATACGCTTTCATTATCTTTGTTGAAATAATTTGCATTTAAATATATATAGATATAGATATACATACATACATACGTGTGTGTGTGTGTGTGTGTGTGTGTGTGTGTGTGTGTGTTTGGTGAAATCATGTTCATATTTTATATTGCTCATGGTTTCCTTAGCCAGTCATGATTTTTTTTCCTGCTTTTTCTTGGTTTATAATTGTGGTGTCTCTGTGCTTGTGAGAAGAATGCAGTTGATATTTTCATAGTGATTGCATTGAATCAGCATATCAATTAAAATATTATGAAAGCTTCTTTTTGTTTTGTTTTGATGTTGAATATTTGATTAATTTGAATTTTTAGTTTAATGGTGATTGATTATTTTATAGTTGATTGTTTTCTTTATTAAATGTACTCATTTATTTTACATCCCAACTACAGATTCCCCTTTCTCCTCTCTTCCCATTCCCTATCACTCACCTCCTGCCTGCCTCCCCAATCCTCCTGTTTCTTCTCAGAAAGTGGTAGGTCTCTCATGGGTGTCAACAAAGCATGGAATATCAATTTGAGGTAGGACTAAGCTCCTCCCTTGTAATTAAGGCTGGACAAGGCAACCCAGTATGAGGAATAGGTTCCCAAGAGCCAGCCAAAATTTTAGGGACAGGCCCTGCTCCCACTACTATGAGTCCCAAAGTAGATAAAGCTATAAAACTGTCACACATATATAAAAGGCCTAAGTCAGTCCCATACCAACTCCCTAGTTGTAGGTCCAGACACTGTGAGTTCTTATGAGCCCAGGTTAGTTGTTTCTATAGGTTCCCTTGTGATAACCTTGACCCCCAAGTCATACAATCCTTCAATTGTGGCTCTTTTTTGGCATTTTATGAGTTTTTAATTTTAATTCTTTAGAGTAACTACATATTAACTTTAAAAATGACACATATAATAATGTTTTTAGGCTCTTTGTTTATAATTATCTTAGAGATCTTTCATTTTTAAATATATCTTACTGTGTTTTATTATATGTATGTTTTTGAGTCTGTATGTGGGTATATACACATAAGTGCAGGCACCCAAATGATGACAGATGTCTGATCACCCTGGAACTACAATTAAAGTTGGTTGTGAGTTGTCTGATGTGTATTCTTGAAAACAAACTCTGGTCATCTGCAAGTACACATAATATCAAATAGATAAGACCAGAAAAGAAAATCACCATGGCATAGTTTAGTTAAAACACTCAAAATCCAAGAATGAACACAGAAATTTACAGGGGGGGAAATGACATATCAAGGAAAATCCATCCAAATTGCTGTTTCTGTTTCAATGGAAACTTTGAAAACCAGAAGAACCTGAAGCATGTTACATGTCCTAAAAGACCATGATGGCTAACTTCAACTAACATACTCAGCAGAAGCTCTCAGCCATATTTGAATTTTTTCATATTTGAAGGAAAAATAATATTTTCCTTTATGTAAACAGCCTAAGACAGTAATATTCAACAATCCAAACTCAAAGAAAATGCAGAATGTAATACTTAGGTCTAGAGAGAGGAATGAACATAGCCAAGAGACTGTAGAAAAATACGAAGCAGTAATTATTGAAAGAAAATGAACCTCTGAGAACATAAACAGCATCATCAAAAATCAGAAACACAGTGATTGCAATCAACACACATTTCAGTAATTATTTTAAATATTAATGGCCTCAATTCTCCAATAGGGAGACACAGGCTGACTGAGTAGATGAAGGAACAAAATATATTGATCTGTTGTCCATATTAGATATAAGGCAGCACTGCCTTAGAGTAAAAGGATGTAAAAGTACTCTAATGAAAAGGAACCAGTATGCAAGCAAGCATCACTATCCCAATATATGACTAAATAGATTTAAACTAAAACTAGTCTGAAGAGATAAAGAAGGACACATAACTATATTCATGGGAACACATTACTACTATCTTAAGCACATATACATCTAACACTTGCACTGGATTTCATAAAAAAATATGATGAAATAACAGTGTTAAAAGTAGTATGACCTTGCCTTCCTAGATCATGGATACAAAAGTTGTGCTACAGTTAAAGAGCTTTTACAATTTTCCCATGAAAAAAATGGTGAGTAGTTTCCTTATAATAAAAGGGACATAAGTTACATTTCACAATGTAATTATATACTGCTACATGTTGGAGCTCTTTATTATCAATGTCTATTGCACACAGTTTCATGAATACATCACCATCATAATACTGGTTATATAAGAATTCAATTGTCTCTGTGATAAATATTTCACAACTGGTTTCCTGGGTGCCAGAGCAAACTCAAGGCCTTGCCTCCTGACACGCAAATGATATAACCCTGTCCCATATCCAAGCACAGATAACTAAATTTTTAGGGATTAACATTCCGATGCATGCGCTTATCTTAGTCATTGTTCTATTTCTGTAAAAAGACACCATTACCAAGGTAACTTCTAAAAGTAAGCAATTAATTGGGGCTTGCTTATAATGTCAGAGGCAGAGAACATGGCAGCAGACAGGTAAACATTGTGCTGGCGTAGTAGCTGAAAACTTACATCTTATCCACAGGCAGCTGTTCCTGGGATGGTCTTTGGAAACCTCAAAGTCAAGCCCCAGTGACAATGACATAACTCCTCAACAAGGCCACACCTTCTATTTCTTTCTAAACAGTATCAAAACCAGACTTTCAAATTATATGAGCATATGAAGGCAATTCTCATTCAAACTACTACATTCCACCTTCTGGCCCTGATATGCTTGTAGATATAATAATGTAAAATGAATTCAATCCTACTTTGAAAATCTCCATACTGTTTCAATCTCAACACTAAACACCCAAAGTCCAAAGTCTCTTCTTAGATTCAAGTCAAACTTTCAATTGTAACCACCCGTACAATCAACAAACAAACAAAAACAAAACAAACCATACACTTCCAACATAGTGGCACAAGATCAACTTGACCATTCCAAATGGGAAGCAAGGTGAAATATTTAGGAAATACTGGACCAAAGCAAGACTGAGACCAACCAGGGAAAACTTCAAATATGTCTGATATCAAAGAGATTAAAGCCTCTTTGGATTTCCCACTACTTCCTACTTTGTTCACTCCAATATCCTCCTCTCTCTTGGGCTAGTTCCACATTCTGCCTACAGCTATCCCTGGCAGGCATCCCATAACTGTAGCCTTTCCAGCATCCTGGGATCTCCCAAAACTCCAGACTGTACTTTTACAGATTCCCACAATTTTCTTTCTGGGACTCTATACAGGTCCATTCTCATTCAAAAGACCAGAGTGATTACTAATTTCATTCATGAGTCCAACACAGAATTCTTTTAACAGTTAATTACTATAAAACAGTATTGTTAGCTCCTGCCCACAATTGAAATATATTTCTCTTAATCCTTATTTTATTGTAATGTGTTTTACTTCTACTTGAGAAAAAAATAAAAATACATTTCTATTTCTCAAAGCATATAAGAGGGGACAGAGAAATAAAGAACAGTTTCTTTAACTAATTAATTGTCTACTTTATATTATTTGAATAAATAAGAATAGAAATTATATTTATTAAAATAATATTCTACTGGACCAAAGCAATTTCCTCATGCTCCTTTTGGGATAGTAATGTATATCCTGTGTCACTGTATTTTAGAAGTACATGATCTACTCTTTCAGATGGATTTCACAGTAGGTTACAATTAAGAGGCTCTAAGTCTAAGACAAGATTTTGAGCTTTTAAACAGTGTTGAGATTGTTATAGACTGTAGGGCACTTTGAAATTGGACTGCATGTATCTCTTCATTATGATATGGCTGCAAGGCTATAAGGCTCAGGAATTAGTACGTGGTGGTTTGAACAGGAATGGCACCCATAGACTCTTGTGTTTGAATGCTTGGTCAATCAAGAGTAGCACTATTAGGAGATGATATGGCCTTGTTGGAGTAGCTGTGGCTTTGCTGAAGGAAGTGTGTCACTAGGGGATGGTCTTTGAAGTCTCAACACTTGAGCCAGATCACTTCCTGCTGCCTGCAGATCAAGATGTAGAACTTCTTCTCCATCACCATGTCTGCCTGTAGGCTGCCATGTTTCCCATGATGATGATAATAGACTAGAACTCTGAAACTGTAAGTCTGCCCCAACTAAATGTTTTCCTTTACACAAGTTGCTGTGATCGTGGTGTCTCTTCACAGCAATAGAAACCCTAACTAATACAATTTATCATGTAACATGCAGTGTAACATAGCATTTATTTTACTTAAATCAGTAATTCCACTTAAGCAAAAATATGAAGAAAAGTTAATTCTACCCAAGCAAATCATCTTTTAAAGAACAAAAAATTATCAGGCCAATAAAAGAAATATAACAGGTGATAAGTATTAACCACAAACAGATGTATATTATAACCTTATAATATAATTATTTGTGTCTTGTTGAATGCAAGAATATTTTATTTTCCAGTATTACTTGTATAATAATTTTCAAATACAATGCTTTACAATAAAGACCAAGTTGCATTATCTGAATATTGAATATTTATTTGTATATAATTATTATGTATGACTTTTGTTGTGAGCCTCTATTTCTAAAATATTTTCCTTCATTCACTTAGACTAAGAATATGGTTATGATTTTTCATCAGAATCAAACGAGAAAAACTGATGGAAGTCAAGGAAATAAAGTTATCAAGAAGTGTTAAAAAATATTCTATCCATAATACATGTAATTTGATTATATTTTTAAGATGATAAAATACTTAGCTTTAATTATTGTGAAATTGAGGGTAGTGAATATTATTGAAAATACAATATATTCAGAAAGGTTAAATCTATACTCGAGTATTTTAAAGTCTAACAGAATTTGGGCATCAGTTAATGTACCACCAAAGTTATTTGGACTGACAGGTAATTTATTGTAAAAAACAATTTTTGTGCCAGTTTCTGTAATATTACCACATAAAAGAAAGATTGAAACATCCTTCAAAATACATGCGATTGGATAATTAACAGGAAATAAATGCTGAAAGTAAACTATATTGCAAAATAGGTCATTTCAAAGTGATTTTCTCTAAGAATTGTGACACAGGAAGGAAATTTCACAGTTTTTAAGTCTGAAATTGTGTAATAAAAGTCTAATTACCTATAATTGCATAATGATTTTTTCTGACAAATGAATATTTCAAGACTGAATTTTATTTTAAAGTTCATGTTGCAAATGTGTAATATTTATAGAAAAATATGACTCAATTCATTTTGAACTGAAAATATTAGGATGCATACCTAATACGTCAACGAAAAAAAAGAATTTTGAAGAACGATGGTCATACTATTTTAAATGTGCCTCATAATGTTCATTTTATGTACAGTATATATAATATGAATGTATCAATAATTTTAAATCTTCATTAGATTTGTGTATATTTGCTTGGATGTCCATTATTTGATTTATAGATAATAAAAATGTACTATAAATATACAATCAATTAGTTAGGAATAAAGAACCATGGAAGTACAAAAATGCAGGTGAATGGTTTGTTGGTGCTGGAATCTCGGACCCATAAATATAAATGTCACATTCTTCTTTCATTTGTGGATGCTAGCTTTGAATCTTGAATGAATGTGTTTGAATTGGTATGCCCATAGAATTCAGAAAACAATTAAGGAAATATGGAAGGCATTTTAAGGGAAGGAGTAGAAAATATAGGTTCTACACAGGGGGAGAGTAGAGTAATGGACCAAAAAGTTTTAAATAGGGAGAGAACTGAGAGGGCAAGGTAAAAGAATTAACTAAACCCAAAACCCTTGTTTGACAAAGCCACATGGAAACACACTACTAGAGAAATGTGTGGGGGGAGAGTGTGTGTGTGTGTAATGAGTGTTATAGAAATCAATCATGCTGTGATTGGATTAAAACCTGGTCCTCACGGAAGAATTCACCATTAACTGGGACAATTTCCAATTGCTGCCTAGGACATATGCTCTAAGAATAGCATTTCACTATTATTCTGCTAAATGAACCTACTAATAAACTGTCCTTTATGCTCCTACCTTCATACTCATCAATTAATTCACTTCTCAAGCCTAATCAAAGAAGCTTCTTTCTGAAATAGATGGCAATTAATAAAGAGATGCACAAGTCATTGACATGAAAGGAATAAGAAACTATGGAGTTCTCACCTCTAGATAGGACATTTATACCACACCTCTGGCCCCAATGCTCTAGAGTCATGACCATGACACCTATAAGGAAACAGTATTTACCAGACCTGGACCATTGCATGCATGAACTCACATCAGCTGTTACTGCAGCAGTAATGCAGCAAAAGATCATTCATAATAAAATGTCAGCATGGATTCAGGAGGGGCATATAAAGTGCCATCCCTAGATTGAGATCTTTTGGTAATTGTTGGCTCCTAGGGGAGGGAGAGTCAGTTTTCATTGGGGCTGAGGCCCTTGAAAGGCTATACTTGCTTCAGTAGATTGTGCTATACCCAAGAACATACACATAGTGGTAAGTGTATTCAGTGTATTAAAAACAAAGATCTAAATAAATAAATCTTAAAAAAAAAAAGAGCTGGAGAGATGGCTCAGAGGTTAAGAGCACTGCTTGTTCTTCCAAAGGTCCTGAGTTCAATTCCCAGCAACCACATGGTGGCTCACAACCATCTGTAGTGAGATCTGGTGCCCTCTTCTGGCCTGCAGGGTGTGTGCAGACAGAACACTGTATACATAATAAATAAATAAATAAATAAATAAATAAATAAATAAATAAATAAATCTTTAAAACAAACAAACAAACAAAAAAACAAAGATCACATGAAGTTGAGATGGGAAAATAGTGGAAGGGATATGGAAGGAATTGGAGGTGAATTTGATCAAACACATAAATGTATTATGAAGTTATCAAACAAAAAGTAATTAGGAATGATATTCTAGAGACAAGAACATAGTCTATATGCACTTTTAGAGTTTCTATTTATTATTCTTATGTTGGAGAAATGGTTTAAAATAAAGCATATTTATTGTTTTTAATATCTTTGAGGAATATAGATTCCTTATTATCAGAATATTACTTTTTTTTTTTTTGGTTTTTCGAGACAGGGTTTCCCTGTGTAGCTTTGTGCCTTTCCTGGAACTCACTTGGTAGCCCAGGCTGGCCTCGAACTCACAGAGATCCGCCTGCCTCTGCCTCCCGAGTGCTGGGATTAAAGGCGTGCGCCACCACCGCCCGGCGAGAATATTACTTTTATTCATGGAAAAGTTGAAGATTTACGTACGAAATTTGTTGAACAGTGCTCAATGTTGAGCAGTGGTTCTCAACCTTCCTAATGCTGCAATGCTTTGATATAGTTATCATATTGTGGTGACCCCTACCATAAAATTATTTCCATTGCTACGTCATAACTGTAATTTTACTACTATCATGAATCATGATGTAAATATCTGTTTTTCTGATGGTTTTAAGTGACACCTGTGAAAGCGTCCATTGACCCCTAAAGGGTTGTGGCTCATAGGTTGAGAACTGCTGCCCTAGAAGTAGGCAGGATGTTTGTTGGTAATTTTCCTTAGTAGCAAAGTATAAAAAGAAGAGGATGAGCCGGGCGTTGGTGGCGCACGCCTTTAATCCCAGCACTCGGGAGGCGGAGGCAGGCGGATCTCTGTGAGTTCGAGGCCAGCCTGGGCTACCAAGTGAGCTCCAGGAAAGGCGCAAAGCTACACAGAGAAACCCTGTCTCGAAAAACCAAAAAAAAAAAAAAAAAAAAAAAAAAAAAAAGAAGAGGATGAAATAAAGAATGGTCAGAGTGAGAAGTTGAGCTGTAATACAAACTTAAGTTATGTTTCAATGGGCCCTTGCTGGGATCTCCAGATATTTACTGAATCTTCAGGTTACTTAGAAAAAAGGCAGTGAGTAGACCTCTTTATTTATATATTGACAATGTCATTTGGGATCCTGGCTCAAGTAGTGTTTCAATAGATGCAGACAAACATCAGAAGGAATGATTTCATCAATCCTGATGAAAGACTTGTTAAATCACTCAACAAATCCTGTACCACTTATACTGTTAATGTAATAAGAAATGTGGCCATTGATCTGGAAATATAGCTCACTGGTAGAGCACTTACTTAGCATTCATAATAATAAGCAATTCCTAACAATGAAACATACACATATACCTACAAACACTTTTAGAACAAAGCAATTATTACTTTGAACTGAGAAATAAATACTATATTTGAAGTTATGGCAAAGCAATGCTGATTAAATTAAATTCAGATATAAAGTACTCTTTCATTTCCCATTCTCTGTGCGTGATATTTGTATTTTGTATGCACTTTAAATATTATTTTCTATATATACATAAATATTGAATTTTCTGACTAGTTCTACTAGTTCTAATAATTTCCTAAAAATTTGGAACCAATAAGAAAATATATACCATTAATATTTAAGGTTATTTACACTTGATATTCCATTAATTTTTTTCATTGCTTTGAACTGCTAGAAATTTTTTCTAACTTAATTATGACAATAAACAAAGAGGAATGAGTAGTACTATCAGTAGGCAATACAGTCATTTAAAACATCTAACTATATTAAGTTTGTTGTTTCTGTTTTTAGCCAATGAAAGAGAAAGAGAATATTATAATCAATGGGTATATAGGAAATACATACTTTAAACATATTCAAAAGCTAACAAGCAATAAAAATCAAGGAGTCAATGTGTAAACAAGTGTGAAAATGCATGTATGTTATTTAGACACCTAGAAACTTATTTTTCCACCTGATAAGTTTTTGTTAACAGAAAAGACCATATGCATACTTAGGGTATAATACAGTTATTGACATTCTAAGATGAAAGTAATGTATGTGCACTTATAAAATTGAACCCCAACATCACACCAGAGCTGTCCAGGTAATCCAAGCATACTACTACTTTATATGAATGGTTTGAAAGAGCTCAATTTCAAGTTTTGTTTTGTCCTCTTTTTTCCATTTGTAAATAAATTATGGATATTTTCTATGCTAGAGGCTAATATTTTTCTCAGGATACCATTTATGTTCTAAAATAATTTTACATATTTTTCATTCAAAACAGCATACCTGAATTAGTACTTTCAGTCACATGAATAGCTAAGGAAAACAGAAATAACACATGTAAAATTATGATCCAGAGGATGGGAAGCAGCCCTGAGAAAAGCTATCCTCTGAACATGACATCAAAGTTGCATGCATGAACTCTGGTTATCCTCAAATGCATTCACAAGACCAATCCAGTTAAAATTTATAAGAACTGGAGAAGAGTGGATCTTAATATCACATCCATAGGCGAGAAGGGACTTATACTTAATGACACTTAAGAAGGGTCACTTTTCTTTTGGATTTGGTGATCAATAGGTTGCCCATGTCCCAGTGGATGAGCCCATATTTATGCATATAGCAGCAGCACTGACTGGTCTCTGTGGGTTATTTTTTTAAAAGAGATTATGAGTTTGGTAGAGAGGTGCATTTGATGATATTTAAGGGGTGCTGGGTGGAGGGCAAGGGAATATGATCAAGATACAGGCTATAAATGTATGAATGTTTTAAAGAACTGTATGCATATTCTATAAATATAAATTAAATATACTAAATACTGTATATAATATATATTACACAAACTAACAGACAATCTGGGTGCTAGGTCTTTTCAGTATCATATATGAACAAATACTTCATTTAGAAATGATAAAACTGGTATTTTTAGAGTTTGTGTTCACTGACTGTCATTTAACAACTCTTGTTCTGCTCTTAACGTATTTGAAATAAAATATAAAGACAGCAATGGTATGCAACAAGCTCCATAAAATCCATCACCAACTTTTTAACAATTAATCATGGTAAAACACAAATTATGTATTATTGAATTTTTATTAAACAAGTATTGTTGAAAATTATTATAATCATTAAAAGCATTATTAAAATCTTTATAATAGACACTAAATTCAATGAAATGTATATTTCCTCTTTAATACAAGAACATAAACAATACTGTCTTTGTCAGGGTTTCTTCCTCCTGTGTAATTTTGCAGTGAATTCACTGTAATCCAAAACTTCTAAAAGCAAAAACACATAAAAACATTACAATGAAGGAAATAAAATTCTTAGGATCTATATCTATATCTCTATATATTATACATAAATCCTTTAATACAATGAGTATCTTTAACAAGGCACCAGAATGTGACTTTGAAAATCAGAACATGCAATGTTAACTTACACTGATTATGACAAAGTTTCTTCAATATATGCAGACATACCCTTGACAATATAAAATATATATAATATTCAAGAGAAATAGAATATTTAGCAGTGCTCAATACAAAAAGTTGTAAACATTAAAGAGAAGTGTACATAGCAGTAAATAAATAACAGATGTACATTCTCTACAAATTTGAACTCTAAAAATGCCCATCTAATGTTATGTAAATATCTATATGTATATTTCATATGACAGCCCTTAAATTTCTCTTCTCTGAAAATAATTATAACCATTCACTGCACACTCATTCTCTTCTCCCAACCTTTGTAATTTATCCACTCTGAACTAAAGGTATCTCTATTTACTTTTACATATTATTGCAGTTTCAAAAACTGAATTGAAATAAAATGGAAAAAAGTATTGGGCCAAGGGTCATAGCAGATAACACTGAGTCTCTTGAACATTTTTGGAATAAATTTCCATCAACTCTTTCATATCTTCAATTCATCAAAACTCATACTGATATAATTGGCAGAAAAAAATAATTGTCTCATAAACAAAATTAAATATCCACTTTGTGATGTTATGTTCTTAGTCAGGAGTCATCATACTGTCCTTTTGAGTAGCAGCCAAAAATCTCATCCACACCATTCTGTTGTGGTTATATTTTATCTGTGTACCCCAATAAAGTTTATATGAAGATCAGAGGAAAAATCTAGCCACTATATTAAACATTGAGGTCAGGCAATGGTAGCACATGCCTTTAATCCTAGCATTCAGGAGGCAGAGATTCATCTGGATCTCTGTGAGTTCAAGGCCACACTGGGAACAGAGCCAGGCATGTTCCCAGTTAAATCCCAACACTAGTTAACCATAAAGGTCTGGAGGTCTGTACAGACAGAAAGAAAGTGACAGAGCAGTGCAGGGAGAGGAAGTAAGAGGACAGGGACAGAAAGGCATATAGGTGTAGGTAGACAGGAAGTAGGTCTCTTTAGATGCTGAGAGTTGATGAGGTGAGAGGTTGGCTGTGGCTTGTCCTATTCCTTGATCTCTCAGTTTGTATCCCAATATCTGGCTCTGCGTTCTTTACTGATAAGACCATTTAGCAATTCGTCTTACATTCTGTAAATGAAATTTTATTTGAATGTAGCCATGTATCTTCTTGCCTGTATAATTCTTTTGCCAGTTTCATAATACAAATGCATAGTTAATTATTAACAATTTCTGACTTTATGCCTAGCAAGATAAATAATATTTAGGGCTTTATCTTTTTACAGGACAAAAAAAAACTGGCTCACTCCTTCTGTGGTATATTACTGTTTCGATGTAAGATTAAACATTAGCTCAAATTCATTAATAGGCCTCATCTTTTTTCTGTTTTCAATAACATTTATGTACTTATATAATCTCCTTAAGTTTTAAAACTAATTTGCCAGTTCCAGCTGTCTCTCGACCATTGCCAGCAGTCTACTGTAGGGGTATATTTGTGGATTTCTGTGGGCCTCTCTAGCACTTTGTTTCTTTCTTTTCTCATGTGGTCTTCATTTACCATGGTCTCCTATTCCTTGTTCTCCCTCTCTGTTCTTGATCCAGCTGGGATCTCCCGCTCCCACAGGCTCTCTTTCCCTCGACCCTCGCCCTTCATTACTCCCACTTATGTCCAGGTTGTTCATATAGATCTCAGCCATTTCTCCGTCATTGGGCGATCCTCGTGTATGAACCAAAGGCTGAGGGACCCCCAACTGGATCAGGCCCTCTGAATAGGTGAGACAGTTGATTAGGTTGATCTGTTTGGGAGACATCTAGGCAGTGGGACCGGGTCCTGTGCTCATTGTATGAGTTGGCTGTTTGAAACCTGGGGCTTATGCAGGGATGCTTGGCTCAGGCTGGGAGGAGGGGACTGGACCTGCCTGGACTGAGTCTACCAGGTTGGTCTCAGTCCTCGGAGGAGGCTTTGCCCTGGGGGAGGTGGGAATGGGGGGTGGCCTGGGGGGAGGGGGAGGGCAGCGGGAGGGGGGAGAACAAGGGAATCCGTGGCTGATATGTAGAGCTGAATGGTATTGTAAAATAAAATAAAAGGAAAAAAATAAAATAAAAAATAAAATAAAATAATAAATAAAAATAAAAAATAAAAATAATACTAATTTGCCACTTGCAAATTTATGTCCTTGAATATTTTCCATGAAATTGCATTAGCTTTACAGATATAATAATTTTCTGTATAACATAAAGCAAATACAAACAAGATTTTACTATATCTCCTTCCATTTAATAAATGCAAACAGGTAGCTACATAGCCACTTAATACAGAAGACTGGCTTGTATCGGAATTTATTGAAAACTAGCTTTGTGTCTGTCAGTACATTTGTGTATTTTTGTTTGCATTTATGTAGCATAGTTCAAGGTAAGCTAATGTTTAAATATATTAAAAAATATACATTTGTTTTTCTGTTTCCCAAATTATACCACTTAGGCTTTTTATCCAATACAACAGGATCATCCCTGAAATAATATAAATTCAAGCCATACTAATAACTGAGCTAATTTATGTATCTATTTATACATAAATGCATGTAAATTAGTATATATGGATATATAACAATTATAATCCAAAAGAGGCTATAACCTTGAGAGTGAATGAAGACATGGGGAGGGGCTGAAATTATATTTTAGTTACAACTTCTACAGATAAGTCTCTTAAAAAGAGAGGCCATATTTGAAAGAGATCATGGAGAGGTATATAAGAAGTTTTGCAGGGAGGAAAGAGAAGGAGGGAATTATGATATAGTCTCAAAAATAAAATATTTTTTTTCAATTTGTGGTGAAAACAAGCAAAAATGGAAAACATTGCAATGACACAAAAAGAAATCTCAAAGATACAATAATCCTTGAATATCAGTAATAAAAAGAATTCTGACAAATATTAATCTTGTCATTATCTTTCTCATTCATTTTCACATTTATAGTAAATAAATTAACTACTCAGTCAACAAACAAAACATTTAAAAGCTATGACATGACTATATGATTATAACCTGAGCATCTTTGTGTCCAAATGAGCCCTCATAGAATTAAAGCAAGTAGTTACTAATAACAGATAAAATTAATACAAAAGAAATTCTACATTTTCATAAGTTATTTACTGGAATGTAGCATTATATAATAAGTAACACATTCAAAATAAAGAAGAAAATTTACACTTCCTTTATTACAATATTATGAATGTAATATGGGTGTGTTAGGCTTTATTTTAATGTAGCTGAGAAAAACTGGCTTTAAGTTGCTGTGACAATCAAGCTTTAAAAAGAGTTCTGATCTTTCCTTGTTACCAAAAGTATTCTATTTTGTACTTAATTTGGATATCTGAGAATATGTGAAGCTTTAATATTTATTATCCTCTTTGAGAGTCCAAGTTTCTTTTTGAACAACTTTCTCCAAAAACGTTATAAGTAGTTTGAATTAACTAGTGTTTTGTTTATTTTAACCTCTTCTTTACTAAAAATATACTTCACTTTATTCATTTGAAACATGGTTTTTGAATATCAGAGAATCTTTCGGTCAAAAGATATGTAACAATGATGAATAATATTAATTACCAATCTTATGGAATTTTGAGTCACTACAAATATAAACATATGGGCATATTTTTTGAAATATTAGATTGAATTAATAATTAATGGGAAGACCCACACTAAATATGACTGGCAGGACTCTTTTTGCTGTTGTCCCAGCATGAAGAAAAAGGAAATCAATAGAAGTCAACAGAAGCATTAATTACTCTGTTCTGCTTCTGGATTGTGCAAACAACATAATCAGCTGTCCCTTGCTCCTGCCACCAGGAACACTTGCACTGTCCCCCACAGTGATAGAGGCAAACCAAAAGAAATCTTTCCTAACTTAATTTGAATTTGTGTGAATTCTACCAAAGGAACAAGGAAAGCATCTAATACCAAAAATGGTAACAAGAATGGATAATTGCAAGATGAAAATAAAATGTGTGAAGTTTTGTGAAGAAACGTCTATGAGCAAATTTAATGTTGCACACAGAGAGAATGCACTTATCAAAGAAGTTGTAACCATTAAAGAGAGACTTTTTTTCCCTTGTGCTGATACAATAGGAATGGTGTCATGAGGGCAAGATCCCAAATAACAACACAGAGATTTGTGTCTTATTAATTATGAAAGCTATGCCTAAGCTTAGGCTTGTCACACTAGCTCTTATAACTTAAGTTAATGCATTTATATTAATTTATGTCTTGCCTCATGGCTTTTTATCTTTCTTTCATTATGTATATCCAACATCTGTCATATCTTGTTGGCATCTGATGCATCATGCCTAGATCCATCTTCTAATTTCTTTCTCTATCTGGAAGTTCTGCCTATACCTTCTGCCTAGCTAATGACTATTCAGCTTTTTATTAAACCAATCATAACAATACATTTTCACACAACATACAAATGTCCCACAACACTTTCTGTAGCTGAAATTTTTTGTGTGTCCTGTCTGGCCAGTGGTCAGAACAGAACATCCCACAACAATTTTCCCTTATTTTGTCTAAATAAAAAGAAATGTTTTGACTCTAACATGGTAAAACTATATACAATAAGAACAATTATCAGGTAAGAATTACATTTACAATATCCAGTCTATCTGTATTTGGCAAATTAAGAGAAAATATTTCATTATCTATAGTATCTTGGTGAGTCAAAAAAAATTTCTGTACCTAATTTACATTCTATCTTAACTTTTATTACTAAGACAAAAATTATTTTTAGACTTCAAAACATTTTATTAGATAAACAACCAAAGCTTTTTTTCAACATTATGTACTTTATACTTCTTTTGTGAATTTCTTTTCTGAATATGGTAACAGGGAAAACTATAACTCCAACTGTCTCTTCTTCAACTCCATCAGAGACCTGAGAAGGATACAATATTCCCTGATTAAACAGGAAGTGCAAAACAAACATCTTCCAAAACTATAAAAATCACAGAGGAGCTCGCTGCCTGGATGGTCACCCAAGGTTCCTTTGCATCTTCAGCTTACAGGCATGGAATATCTGACAAACTCATCTGTGAAGCAGGAATTTTGTAGGACTGCCCTGCTTTGTCTTGGAAAAGTTGGACAGTTTCCTTTTTTGTGTCCTGCTGGTCCTGTTTTCACAGCATACTGTCAGCACTGGAGGCAAGGACAGCTTCTTGCCCAGTGGCTAACTTTGTTACAATAAAAGCAGCCTTCATGTGGATGTTCTTTGATGTCTGTCATCTTTTTTTGTAGTAAATTGTTGCTGCCAGGAGCAGATGTGTCTCACTGTCATGAAAAGATTTAGATTATTAAAACATCTTAAATACAATATTCTATAAGTCTCTGCAGTGTTTAAAAACCATCTGTCTATCAAAACATACCTAAGGTAACTATAAGTTTTATTATTTTAGATGACTAATTACTAACCTGTATTTCTTAATTATACATTACATTTTTAAATAAGCTGCATAGATACAATATCTTAAACATATATACAGTATAACAAAAATAACCTTAAATTTGTGTCATTATACAAAAATCCATACCAATGTTTGAGATTAACAGTTGCTTCTTAGATTAAAGCAGATTCAATAATCTACCCTTTTATCCTATCCTTTCCATATGCCCTCTTACTTTCAGAAAGTGATCATTAAATCCACCCCCTGCCTTGCTTATTTTCCTCCTTTACCAGGACAAGTAACAATTTGCAACCACCAACCTGAATGATTACAAACATCCATAACACATTGAATGACCAAAAACCACCCATTCTACCTTTTGGAAATGTGGGCATCATATTCTTAAAATTATTCCATGCTGTCTGATGACAACAGCTTCTTAGGGGACGTTGAGAAAATTGGGATAATGGTAAAGTTCTGTGAGAGCTAGCTGTTGTCTAGTCACTGTGTGATGGGAAAGTGCCAAGATTATCTGAAGTTCCGTCTGGATAGTCTGTAAGGTTAGACCATCTCAGTTAGTATATTTGAAGGTGTTCTGGGGGCAGAATTTTGAGGAAACTACAACAGAAACATTCTGAGAGGCTGGATCACCTGGGCTACTTCTCTTTATATGTATCTGGTCCTTTTTTTTTCTGAAGACACTTAAAGGTAACATGTATATCTGCTTAACACAATTATGTAATGTACATAGTGCACAAGTCAGTTAAAATGATTTTTATCTATGTTTGAACAGGTAAAAAGCATCTGTCAACTTTATAAGTCCATTTGGACTGTATAATCAAGCCTCTATCCATGCCATATGAAAGGATGGCATGTAATAATAAGTCATGAAGACTCTGAGCAAACAAGATTTATCATGTCTCAGAAATGTTCCCATGTCAAGGGATCAGCTTACACATCAACTGTCTAGTAGTCTTTCTTGGCTCCGCCCGCCCACGTATGCAGCCTAGATCCTCAGGAAGAGTACTCCAGTCAAATCTGATCTCAATTAAATTGGAAGGAATCCATATCATTTTGTTTCCTGTGGAAAAAAAAGCATAACCTCTCCCCCAAGACAACACATTGTCTGACTTCCATTTTGAAGCTAAGACATAACTAAAATATATACTCTGGTTTAATCCAGCAGTCCTTTCCACTATCCAATGTCTCTCAGCAGCTGTTATTCTTTGTTCATTGGCATTCAAAAAATTCAAAATTGACAAAGCACCCTATATGGTCTAAACTCCCTGTATTATAATATTTTCCATCCTTATGTGGCTTAGTTTTTTTCCATCTTACTTTACTCTCTTTTTAAAGACTTTACTTCATTATTTTTAAATTATTTATTTTTTCTATAACTGCCTATACCCATTTTATTTTCTCTTTAGCACCTAAGCACATTTTTAAGCATACTCTACATGTTCAGAGGTTTTCTATGTCTGGACCTGAATTTCTGCTTTTCTGTATTATTCTCTGATTGGGAGACAAACTTTAAGATGGCCACACCAGCTGCACCATGGCTTTGGTGGCTGGCTCTGACCCCCTCTGTTCCAGGAGAGCCTAGCCATATGGTGGCACTAGCCAGAGCCACGTTTACCACCTCAGCTCTGGGAATTTGCTGAGTCCAAGCGGTAGGTGTGTTTATCTAGTGGGCCAGCTGCTCAAGTGCACCTCTGTACACCTAGCCTACCCAAAGGAAGTCATGCCAGGAATCCACATTTGACACCATGTTCTGAGATTTTTTTTTTTAACTTTCTGAGGCCTTATGCGGTTGTATGTGGCTCCACACAGGACACCATATATAGCAAGCTTCTTTGTTGGCCACCAGCTCCCAAATAACAACATGGAGACTTATTAATTATAAAAGCTCATCCTTAGCATAGGCTTGTATAACTTAAGTTAACCTATTTAAAAACCTATATTTTGTTTCATTGCTTTTTACCTTTCTTTCATTATGTATGTTTGACTCCCTCCAAGTCTTGTTGTCATCTGATGCATGCCTAGATGCATCTCCTACTCTCTCTCTCTCTCTCTCTCTCTCTCTCTCTCTCTCTCTCTCTCTCTCTGGAAGTCCCGACTATACTTCCTGCCTAGCTATTGGCTGTTCAGCTTTCTGTTGCACCAATCACAGCGATACATTTTCACACAGTGTATAAATATCCCACAACCAAAGAGAGCCTAAGAATGTTGCTGAAGGGTTCACTGCTCTTCACAAGCAGCTTCTAAGGAAACTGTTTCCCCAGGACAAGCCCATTGAAACTAATACAATCGTGAACTTTGAGCTTAGATTCCATCCCTAGCTGGAAGTAAAACAATCCGTCATAGTAGACATGATAGTAGTTTTGCAGGTATAAAAGATGAGAGGGATATAGAGTCTTTTACTTGAATACTGAAACCCAAAGTGGGCCTTCCTGTCTCTATTAACTTAATCAGAATACTCCACTACAGTCATAGCCCCAGGTTCATTTCAAAGAAGTTTCTAAACATCATCAAGTTGACAATTGAGACTGACCAGCACACTTGCCTGAGTTTCATGAGAAATTCTAAACTAACACTTTGAGCAGTCTTGCAACTGTTAAAGTCTACAGAGAGTTTAAATTAGACTGAACAAATTTTTCTTAAGGAGATGTTCATGAGCCTATGTGGACAAGGGTTAGAACGTTATGCCTTAGAAGTGATACATTTGAGTTTCAAATTAACGAGAGGCTGAGTTGTGATAGTGAATTTTGATTATCAACTTGATGAGATTTCAAATCACCATGAAAACTAACTTCAAGGCATGTTTGTGAAAGATTATCTATAATGAGCAAATGGAGTTGGAAAGATGTACCCTAAATTTAGGGAGCTCCATTCTGTATGTGGGGCTGGAAAAAATAGACAAAGAAGGAAATGAGCTGACCATAAACATTCATTAATCTTTATTTCCTGACAGTAGACACAATGTGAGTAGCTCCTTCATGCTCTTGCTGATCTAATAATCCCACAATGATGGACTATACTCTGAAACCGTATGCCAAAATCAACTGTTCCTTAAGTCATTAATTGTCAAGTGTTTTGTCATAGCAACAATGATAGTTACTGACATAACTGCCAAGGATGATCTCAAACTTATCCTGTCAACATCTTCCAAGTACTGGCCAGTTTATGTGGTACCAGGGATGAAGGACACAGTTTGGGCATGATAAGGAATCACTCTACAAATTGAGCTAAATCCCCCGCCCCTCTATATCTCTTTAATCACAAAGCTATTATGAAAGATCGTTAATAAATGGATATTTTTTAATGCCAGCACTCAGGAGGCAGGGCCAGGTGGATCTCAGTGAGTTCGAAGACAAATGGAGACACATTTAGAAGGACCACTGCTATATATCTAATGTTTCAAAGCAATTACTGATGAAAACATTATGTTTTACTACACCTTGACTTTTTATCTATCTTTTAATTTGATATTTTTGCAAATATTTCTTTAGTCTTACTATTGAAAGAAGTCTGACACCCTTAATTAGTATCCTTTGTTCTTCTCCAGAATAACATCCTTTTACAAGGTTTCTGGAAATACATCTTCTATTTTCATATGAATTAAATAATTTCTCCTCTATCCTCCAAGGAAAATTTCCAAGAAACTGAACTCTATGTGAACAGACCGACTTTTTCATTTAGCACCTTGAAATTCTCATCTCCCTTTCCTCTGCCATGCTTTCTGAAGTCAAACCATCTGTTGTTTTTACTGGGGATGCATTTTATGTCACATACTGCCTTTCTTTTTTCTGTCTAGAGTTTCTCTTTGTCTTTAAATTTTTAGTTTTATCATAATATAAATCAATGGACAATCTTTTTTTCCTTTTCTTTGGAGTTTAGTTTTAATTTATCTGATTTGTATTTTAAGTTTTTGTAATCAAATTTAGGATAGCACATAAACTTTTATTCAAATATCCCTTCTAATCTAACCTTCTATTCTCTTGATTTCTGACTATATGCATTAGTTGTGACATGCCTTCACTGTGACCCAGGAATTTGAATATATGATTTATGCCGGGCGGTGGTGGTGCATGCCTTTAATTCCAGCACTTGGGAGGCAGAGGCAGGCAGATCTCTGTGAGTTCGAGGCCAGCCTGGTCTACAGAGTGAGTTCCAGGACAGGCACCAAAACTACACAGAGAAACCTGTAGCAGGAATCTTAAAGAGTCTTATTAATAAAATCAAACCCAAGGCCAGTTATTGGAGTGAATGCTGGAACATGCCGAACAAGCAGAACATGCCACAGCTACCTCACCTCACCAATTCCTCAGCTGTTTCTGTTTTCTCAGACTGGAAGCTTCTGTGTCCTCATCCAAATGGATCTCAGCTGATCTACTGCTGCAAAGCCTGAAAGCTTAACCAGCCTAAAGCTTCTAGTTTCTGGTCCTCACGCCTTATATCCCATCACTCCCTGGGATTAAAGTCGTGAGTCACCATGCTTGGCTGTATCCTTGAACACACAGAGATCCAGAGGGATTCCTGCCTCTGCAATGCTAGGATTAAAGGCATGTACTACCACTGCCTATCCTCTATGTTTAATATTGTGGCTGTTCTGTTCTGTGACCTCAGATAAGTTTATTAGCATACACAATATTTCGGGGGACACAATACCACCACAGAAACCCTCTCTCAAAAAAAACATGAATAAATAAATAAAAGAAAAGAAATAAAAATATGATTTAGTTTGTACTTCCAACTTGCATACAAAATTTGACTCATCTACAAATGAGAGAATAAAATTCACCCTCATCTTCTGAGAATTGGTATCACCTTTATCCACATGGTTACATTATTTCTCAAGATTATTTCATAGGTTTCAATATTATTACCTCCTCAAATACATCATTTACCACGATTTCCTATGCTAATTTTCTGATAGTCTGTTGTTGTGCTACCTGTTTTCTAGTGTTTCAAACTGTAATGACTAAAATTTTAATAGCCATGTTTTCAAAAAATACCTTATAGAGTAGTATTAACACCAAAGAAAGTTCAGCATCGACACGCCTAAAAATATGAGCCATTGCTTGAGAATCATCTGTTTAATTTACTAGCCTATCAATTGATAGGAAGGATTATTATTTTTGGTGTTTAATATTTGCAGTCCATTCAATACTCTAGATACCCCTTATCTGAAATAGAGCTGAAAACAAAGACTTTATTTCATTTTGAATTTTGTCCAGTCAGCTAATAATTTCATAGTAGAATTTCTTGTACTCAATTCTGTGAGTTTAGGGAACTATTTTCTGTATCATTATGGTTCTGTTTCAAAAGTTTATATTTTTACCTGTGTCTTAAACTATGTTCCTTATGTTTTACTCTGCAATTATCAGGTTATAAATTAATGTCTGTTTCAAGATCAATGAAATAATTATTTTCCAACTTAAAATTTTATAGATTGTGTCCTATAGTAGTTTTGATTTTACTCCTAGAATGTTTACTATCTGTTAAATTTATTTTCCTTTCTTTCTCAATATTTATTAACAAATTACTTTGTCAAGAGTTTATAGTAATACAATATTTCATTATTAACAACTAAGCAGATTTGGTAAATGAAGTAATCACTATAAATTAGATATGTTAAATACTAAGTTAAAAATATGGAAGAACATGGGTTGTAGCAAAAGTTATAGGGAATATCAGTTTTAAAAACTTGTAATTTAAATTGTAAAACACATTCAATAATTGTTTAAATATTTATTCTGTGATTGATAGTAAATAAAAAATTTTCTTAGTCCACTGTATTTCAGTGATAGAATACTATGACCAAAACAATTTGAGGAAGGGAAGGTTCATTTCTGTTTACACTTTGTGGTTCATTACGCAGGAACTCGTGGAGGATGGAGACAGGAACTGAAACAGAGACAAAAGAAGGAAACTGATTAGCAGGTTGCTCACTATAGCTTGATCTACCTGCCTTCTTATATGTCCCAGTATTATCAACCTAGGGATGGTACAACTCACAGTGAACTGGGCCCTCCCATAGAGTGCTCAGTAATCAAGAAAAAGCTCCACAGGCTTGCCTGTAGGTCATCTGGGTCCACCTTACATATGAAGTGATTTGGACTACAGTATGAGTATCTTCTAGGTATGCATTTTTGTCTAGAAAATGAAAATTGATTTATAATTATTCTGAAAGCAGTTTCATAATGTTACCACCGACATTTCTTATTCATTTCTCCTCCTAGACAAGAAAATTCATTGAACTCATGATGAGATTTGAGATTTGACATTCAAAATAAACAATGGAAGGAACTGGGTTTCTATTAAAAATATATAACCTTTACAAAATTGGAACTTTAAGTAACTAGAAACTGTTGAAATCAAAGAGATGACAAAACAATCAGTTTCTATTGAAATGAAGCTGAGAAAAATTTCCCTTCGAAATGAGCTTTATTAGGAGAGTGAGCTGTAGCAGGATTTTTAAAAGTTCTTATTAATAAAATCAAACCTGAGGCGAGTTATTGGGGTCCATGCTGGTAGATCAGAGAGACAGAACAAGCCACCGCTATCTCACCTCGCTGGATCCTCGTCTGGTCTTGTCTCCTCAGACTGGAGGCCTCTGAGTCCTCATCCGGAATGGGTCTCAGCTGAATTACTGCTCAAAAGCCTGAATGCTTAACCAGCCAAAATCGTAACCAGCCAAATGCCTCTAGTTTCTGGTCCTCACACCTTATATATCTTTCTGTTTTCTACCACCACTCCCTGGGATTAAAGGCTGGCTTTCTGGGATTAAAGGCGTGTGTCACCTTGCTTTGCTATTTCCAAAGTGGCCTTGAACTCACAGAGATCCAGAGGGATTTCTATCTCTGGAATGCTAGGATTAAAGGTGTGAGTGCCACCATTTTCTAGCCTTTGTATCTAGTGGCTGTCTGTTCTCTGACCCCAGATAAATTTATTAGAGTACACAATATTTTGGTGAACACAATACCACCACAGCCAGCCTCAGGATCATGAAGATAGTGGGCATAAATGGGACTTGAGGTGAGAGAGAATTAAGGAGGATACCTTTAAGTTGGGAGAGAAAGAGAAATATGTAATACACAATGTAAGTAACAAGAAATGTTAGGGAGGGGAAGATGAGAGATAGATATAGATAGATTGAGAGATTATAGCCTGATGTCTAAGAATGAAAAACCAAGGTTGGATAAAGCACAGGGACAAATATCCAAATGAATGGAAACACATGAACTATGAACCAAAGGTTGAGGGGCCCCCAACTGGATCAGGCCCTCTGAATAGGTGAGACAGTTGATTGGCTTGATCTGTTTCGGAGACATCAGGCAGTGGTACCAGGTCCTGTGATCAGTGCATGAGTTGGCTGTTTGAAATCTGGGGCTTATGCAGGGATGCTTGGCTCAGTCTGGGAGGAGGGGACTGGACCTGCCTGATCTGAGTCTACCAGGTCAATCTCAGTCCTCAGGGGAGGCTTTGCCCTGGAGGAGATGGGAATGGGGGATGGGCTGGGGGGAAAGGGAGGGGGACAGGAGGTGGAAGAACAAGGAATCTGTGGCTGATATGTAGAACTGAATGGTATTGTAAAATAAAAGGAAAAAAATAGCTGTAGAGCTATATTCAAACATAAAGCTCTTAAAGCTAATAAGTATATGATAGATTTCTATTGATTTATGAAAAGAAAAATATATTACTTACATTATATCATAGTTCCTAATTTTTATCTTTCTGTCAGTTATTTGGGTAGGTTGTGCATTATAGAGAGATATGATGGCCTGGAATGATATTATTACCTCTTTTAGAACGACATCTAATGCCAGATTTTTTTTTATGTTAGAGGTACTGCACATCTCTTAAGAGCTGGTTCTGTACTAATAGGGATGTGAATGGGAAATATACTCCTAAGTTACTTAGAAAGCCTTTCTTCAGTATGTTTATATTAAAAGATAAGTTGACCAAGAGACTATCCAAAAAAGCCACTCAACCTAACCTAAAATATAAGTTGAGTTTTCAGTAAGATGTACATCTAGATTAGTTAGTAAACGAAATTAAAAATTACATTACACTATATTATTTCTGATTAAACAAGTTGCTCATATTTTTAAAGATACACTCCATTTTTTTTCTAAATGACTCATAAAATTTGATTTAGTAACTAGTGAGGATTATCTCTAGTCAATTGCTTTTTAATTGCTTTTTCTTTACTGTAAAAGCTGAGCATGTAAATTTTACTCTCAACCCCCAAGACATAGAAACAAAGCATAGGTACCAACTGGAGTCTTTGTGCAAGAGAAAGGTGATTTTTGAACCATATCAAAATGTATACTCATCATTTCACAGGTCTATTTGCAAAGTAGAATTTTAGAAATATAAACTTTCAAATAAAATATATGAGGGTAAAGTTAATTGCTTCATTTATGACTACATTTTTTATTTCTACTTCTTATAATGTATCATGTTTGCTTGGTTGGAGTCTCTTGCTTGCCCCTACATGGTCCAAATAGCCACCCCCTCTCACTGAACTCCAAACTCCGTCTACTCAGAGAGCCTCCCCATCTCAGCATCCCTGGCTGCTACTGTGGCTTCCTCCTCTAAAAGCTTCTAACAGCCTAAGTCCCTGCCTAAACATTAAGTTTCTGACCATACCTTGCCACAAATCCATTTTGTAGTGGGCACCTTATCACCCCTCACCTACAACACATAAAATCTCCCCTCTTTCTGTTGCAGCTACAAATCCCCTGGCTCCAATTTCATGGACCAGAGGACTCGCCCGGGAGTTGTTCTCAATAAACCTGTTGTTATATTTTAATTTGACTTGATGTGGATTATTGTATTGGAGGAGAAACCCCAATTAATGTTTCTCCTCATATTATAGATAAAGGAATACATGTAATTTTGCTCTAATGTTCCCATATATAACTAACATCATTCTTTGCCACATAAGTTCATGATTTCTGAAATATAATGGTATGAGTTAGGTCAACAGTGAGCAGCAACAAAAATGTATACTATAAAAAATATTTTAGTGACTTTATAAAACATTTCTGCCTAATTAACTTTTAAGAGTATTCTTAATTTATTTAAAAAAAATATTGAAATACAAACTTTTCTCTTACAGTACATTCCAAACACAGTTTCCCTTCCCTCCAGTTCTCCCAGCTTCCTGCCCCATCTTTCCTCTCCCCCAAGTTTCAATCCCCTTCCATTTCCCCTTCAGAAAGGAGTAGGCCTCCCAAAGGCAACAGCCAAACAGGACAAAACCAAAAAAGTCTCCAAACTGCGGTTGGACAAGGTGGACCAATAGGAGCAAAAATGCCCCCAAGTAGGCAAAAGCATCAAAGGCAAAAAACTGCTCTCACTGTCAGGAGTCTCACAAAAACACAAAGATAACAACCATAATATATAGGAAGAGGTCCTGTATTGGTGAAATGATTAAGGCCACTCTATATAGTTAAAAGGGAGGTTTATTTAGTGTCATAACTTACAAATGAAGGGATAAGGAGGTTGCAGGGTCTGGGAAAGACGTAGCACAATCCGGCTGTGTTCTATGGAGAACTCTGCTCGGTGTACTTCCAGCGTCCAGGTTCCAGGAACCAAGAGAAGGCAGCACATCTGGACCTTGGGTCTTCAGGTTCCTCTCTTGGCCCCACCTTGTAGGTGTGACGTTACTGTTACTGAAGCCTCAATGGGGCTTGGAACTTCCAGAGATCAAAGCTGGAATGGCTACCCACCACAGTCTTGTTGCAAACCAATGTAGGCCCTATGCTTGCCACTTCAGACTCTATGATCCAATGTGATCCCTGCTTAGTTGATTCCATGGGCCATATTCTCATGGTATCCTCCATCCCCTCTGACTTCTACAATCTTATTACTCAGTGTCCACAAAGTTTCTATCAATAACTACTATGTAAAATTGTTGATGATTCAAATATTTATTCCACTGAACTTTTTCTATTTTCCATTGCCTGTCATCTACTTGAAAAATAGATGAAATGGTATCACAATTTCTATGTGTATGATTGTATATGTAGTTAATATAAGTATGCTTAAATTTTATATTTATCATTCATTATATTTATTATTTATTGTATAGTACATAGTACACAACTAGGCTCTCCATAAACATGGGATGGAAAAAGTACATCACTCCTTGCTTTAGTACTATACTGAAATTAAGTTTTTCTTTGAAATGTAATGATACATAACATGAAAATTAAAATAACTATAATTTTCCAGAATAAAAAGAAACCTAGAAATCTTATGCAAATCATTTTCTGAGTAAGTTTTTTTTTTCTGCTTATAAGAGTTTATTAGAGATAAAGGGATAGAGAGTATACAGGCCTGTGAGAGAGACAAGTGCATGGAGAAGAGGAAGAGAGAAGAGAAGAGAGAGATGTAAGTTTTTTGATATGTGCAAAAGATAAGACTTGAGTTGATAGATAGATATTAAAGTTTCCTAGGTCAGAGTTCAATATATTAATAATAAATCCTCTGCTTAAATCAATTGAGACACTTGTCTGCTCTTCATAATAATCACTGGTACTGGCTTATAGAACAAAAATGTATGTATTGACAGTGTAAGTTTATTTAGAAGTATTTGTTTTTACACATCTTTATCTTCAAGTTTCATATTGTTTAAATGTATCAGACTGGTGTAACTGATCTAAGTATTTAATAACCAAATTTAGAAGCTATATCAATGTGGTCCTAGGCAAGAAAGGTGATAATTTTCTTTTTGTCCCCAACCCCAAGATTAATAATGTCCCAGGAGGTTGTTGTGGGATATAACATAATGTTTTGTGACTATGGAAAGTTACCCATTCTCTTGGTTGAAAAAACCATGAAGACCCTAAGGAATGTACTCTAACAAGTGTCTCACTCACAAAGAGAAAAATCAGTACAGCGGAAAAACTCTTCAATTCATCCAAATAAAGCCATGATCAAGCAAGGCCTTTGCCCTTTATTCATATAGACTGGACAACTGATGATAGAAAGGTTAGGGAAGCTAAAGGTTTCCCCTAAAGACCAATTACTTCTGAGAATAAGATCCTCAAATGGCCTTGACAATGCAAAAATCCATTTTGCTCACATGCATTGTCTTAAACATCCTTGCAGAATATGTGATTAAAAAATAAAATTATTTGGCAATTTTTAAGTCCAGGAGATCACACTTTTGACATGTTAGATTTAAATCTATCTGAGATATATTTTAGACAGTCAATTCTCACAAATAATTTTCTTTTTGAACAGATAATGCCACCCAAATTTAAGACTTCAGACATGGGCTAAATTCAACACTGCATTACCTATCGGCAGCCAACAAAGTCTGGCTCATTATTGTTCTAACATTAAAAAAAAAAAAAAAAAACGAACAATTGTTAAATTTCTTCTCTTTGCCTCTCTCTAGAAGCTACTCCAGAAGGACTACACAATATGATTCTGGCCACTCTAACAGCTTTTAAACTGTCTGAACAGACCCTGGGTTCATCACTGTTCAGCCTAGCATTGGAAGCCAAATGAAAACTGAGGAGGCGTCCAGTAGATAGATGCTTTTGTGGGCCAATCACAAGATTCTAATGGACTTTGATTTTGATATATACTTGGTTCTGGGTTCTGCTGATTGTTTGCCTAAGCTAATAATGTTGCACTTAACTCCCCCCCTCACATCTCTCTTCGTACACCAGTTAAGGATTTTCTTACTTCCCTACGTCTGATAGATAAGGTATTTTGGATAGTCTTTTTTGGAGGAGGTTCACAAACTGCGATCCGTGACACTCCAAATTCAGCTGGAAAAATCCAGATCAACCATTGTCTAAGCCCCTTAATGATGGTTTGTGCTGCCCTTTGAGAGAGATGAGTGTGGTTAGACGAAGAGAAATATTTGGACGGAGAGTTTAGGTTCAGAAGACTTCGAAAGAAAAGTATCCAATTTATTTATTTTAGTATAAAAGCCAAAATAAATGTCTTTGGGCTAGTTAGCAGCCTCATACTACCAAAGGAGAAAGATGCAAAGAATGTTTTTGGAGATCTGATCTCTGATCTTGTTTCTAAGTGATTCCAAGGTTGTCTCTTTAGGGAGGTGGAAAATTAAAGTAACAATGGAGCTTTTTTAAAGAAAATTCCTCATGGCCAGGAGAATAGTGTCTCTGACCTGGGTGAAGACCTAACATTCCAGTTAGGCCAGGTCAATCTTCTGGCCAAGGGACCATCCTGGAGAAAAGATATGATCATTGCCTTCATTACAAGAAAATGAAATATACTTTCTGTTTTGATATGTTTGCTCCTTTGAGAACACCCTCTTTGTAAAAGTAAGGTTTCTTGTTATCAACACACACACACACACACACACACACACACACACACACACACACACACGTAGTATCTGTGATTACCTTTGTGACAGATTGGCTATTACTGAATATATATATTGTGGTTATTACAGATCATTGCTTTTTATGCTTGGTATGTTAAAATTACAATAGTAGATATACCATGATATCCTAATAATGAATTTTAACTCTTATGTAATCACTTGCATGTTTTCATTTTATATATTAATTATGCCCATTTAAAATAATGCTTACATAATAAAACTCTAGACTTTACCTGATTGTTAGAGTGGATATTCTTCCATCAAAGTATTAGAGTTTTGATTTCATCCAAACCGTAGACATCTTTAGCCATAGATCAGTAAGAGACAATACATTACAGTGACTCAATTTTCTCTACATGAATGGCATTGTGTTTATTTAATGCTGAATAAGAGGCAGTTGTAATATAAGAATTGTTAAGTTTCTAGGCAATTGTAAACTGTGCCAAAGTTTGATAGACGTCAACCTAAGGTCAGTAAATGTTTCCTTGGTGTGGATAAATTACTAGTTGTGGATTTTAGTTGTTATGGTAATAGGTCTTAAAAGGAGCATTTTGAGAATGTTGTAAACAGAAGAAAGTACATATTTTTTTTAAAAAAAATTATACTTCAATATCTTAAATATTTCTAATGACAATATTAAATGAACAAAGTTTGTCTTTATATCTTTAAAGTTGAACTTTTTTTCTAAGTGAACTCCCATTATTATTGTGGAAAGTAAAATTATCTCTTTAAAGATAAGTATATGACTGACACTTATTGTAATGGAAATAAAGTCAGTTCTTGTCAAATTAATTATCATCTATTGAATTTTACAGATTTCCATGAGGAAGAAGTACAATATAGATTAATAGATAAGCAGCTAAAGCTTATAGATCCAAATAGATTGCTTTCAGTTTGCAGTTTTCATATAGTTTGAATAAAGTAACAACCAAGTAAATAGATTTGATTAATTACTACTCAATTGGATATTTAGTCAGTACCTATAGCAATAGACAGCTCTTGGTATTTCAAAGTACCCTGCTAATAGTAAACAAAGTAGAAAAAATTAAATCACTTTTTTTTGAAACCACAGTATTTCTTAGCATGGGAGATAAATGTTTTTCAATGGTGGTAGAGTGATATTAAGTTAACTATTAAGAGTCACAAAAATTCCTATCTTCTAAAAACATGCATCCAAATGGTCCAGGACCAGAGTTCCTGTTGTAGTTGAAGAATCCCAGCATGCCTTAAATTTTCTTGTTGGTTAGCTCTGATTTTAGACAATATCAATAGCATATGTAATGTGTAACCATAGAAAGGATATGTTCAGGAATTGTTTAGACAAGAGAGGAAAGACAGTTTAAGACTAGTAATGAGATTGCTAGCAGAAATAAGTAAATTAATACAGACCTATGTTTGCGGTATGAAATTATATTCTGGTTTTTACAGTTTCATTAGGCTTTGTGGAAGAATTTTTTCATGTAGTGCTTTAAGCTTACAAAATAGACATTATATAAACAGGATAAATTTTTATAATAGAATAGATACTCTGTTTCATAATACAGGGTGTGAAATAATAAATCAATCAACAATTCAAAATTTAAAATAAGTTCACAAATATACCATTTAACATCATGTGTTATATAAAAAATTCACTTAGGTAACAAAATTTCATTTAAATTCAAAATAATACACACATTGGAAAAAATGTGTTTTAATGTAATATTTTTTGCCTCAAAAGGTCCACAATTTTTATGCATATACTTTCTTCTAGATAAGAAACAAATTATATGAGACAGGAAGAGCATAAATTCACTTATGCTTAGGAAGACACTTTCTACATTGATTTCCTTAGGCATTTACTTCTATAAAATTAGAATATTTTGAAATTCTATTTCATTTGGGAGTTTAGTTAAATGTCCATGCTCCTTCTTTGCATACCCTTCAGTTAACTGCATGTATTAAGAAGGCCAATCAATCTCAGATATATCTTTCAAGTGGAAACAAGTCTTTCCAATATCCTTGATGAAGAATAGTCACAGTTAATATAATCCCCCATATTCCACCAAACCTGCACCAAACTAGTTGGACTAAAGAGTTATTTAAACAAGAGTTGGCAAATGAACTTTGGGTATACTTGAAAACAGGAACAGAAAAAATCAGGTATCCTACATTGCACATTTGAACTAAGGAAAACACAGTAAAAATGACAGTGTGGTGAAAATTGTGAATCAATCATCATTATGAACAGATTTGAAAAACAAAAATGCATAAGTGAAAAATTTAGAGACTGAAGAAACTAATTATTACTAATAAAGTCCAGCGGCAGTGTAAAATAGAGCATGGACATAAAATACAGCTAAAAATACTACTAATAAGTAATAGCAGCTTACAAATACATTATTTTTTAACTGCAAAGTTTTCTAAAACTTCATGAACTGGGAACCACACTTAACTTTAGGTCTAGCACTCTAACATCCTGATAAAAGAAACATGTAATTTCTTTTTTTTTTTTTTTTTTTGGTTTTTTTTATTATTATTATTATTATTATTTTAAAACACCATTCAGTTCAACATAATAGCCACAGAATCCCCTGTTCTCCCCCTCTCGCCCACCCCTCCCCCCAGCCCACCCCCCATTCCCACCTCCTCCAGATCAGGGTCTCCCCCGAGGACGGGGTTGACCTGGTAGACTCAGTCCAGGCAGGTCCATTCCCCCCTCCCAGACCGAGCCAAGTGTCCCTGCATAAGTCCCAGGATTCAAACAGCCAACTCATGCAACGAGCCCAGGACCTGGCACCAATGCACAGCTGCCTCCCAAACAGATCGAGCCAAATGACTGTCTCACCCGTTCAGGTGGCCTGATCCAGTTGGGGGCCCCTCAGCCTTTGGTTCATAGATCCTGTGCTTCCATTCATTTGGTTATTTATCCCGGTGCTTTATCCAACCTTGGCTTCAACAATTCTCGCTCATATAAATCCTCTTCATACTCACTAATTAGACTCCCAGTGCTCCACCAGGGGCCCAGCCGTGGATGTCTGCCTTCAGATTCCTCAGTCCTTGGATGGGGTTTATGGCATCACTATTTGGGTGTCTGGCCATTCCATCACCAGAGGAGGTCAGTTCCTGCCGTCTCGCGACCATTGCCAGCAGTCTTTTGAAGGGGTGGGGGGAGAACAAGGAATAGGAGACCATGGTAAATGAAGACCACATGGGAAGGTGAGAAGGGGAGGAAGCAGAGAGCTAGGGAGGCCCACGGAGATCCACAAAGAAACATGTAATTTCTAATTTTACAAAATTCTTCTTTAGACATTACCTAGTCACTGAATATTGTTTATATAAGCTTAAATTTGCTCTATAATCATTGCAGTAAAAATTAATATGAAAACATATACATGTTTCTATTCTATTTCCAGTGTTCTATAGGTAAATGGGCAAGAAATACAACTATAACTAACAAGTCCTCAATTTGTTCATTTAAGCTATTTCCAAGATTTAAAAATGCCAAAAGTTTTAGTACTACAGTTTGCACTATGGTGCAGTCAATTGGCCTTCAAGATACCAAAAAGGAACATATGACTGTGATACTATCCACTTAAGTAAAAATATTAAAAAGTCTCATCTGTACACCCAGTGCTAGTATTTTGATTGTGCTAGTTCATTGATAAAGTAAATACATTGATAAGAAAAGTCTGATAATGAAAATCAAGAAAATATATTCTAAACATTTCACAATGGCTTCACAACAATTCTAATTTAATTGATTTCTTATGATTTAATAGAAATTACCTGTAAAAAAAAACAGAGCGATTTTTAATTTAAAAGCATAACATGTGCTAATATGATGGCTGAGTAGAGGTATAACTGAGGCAGATAAGGCTCACACACAAGATAAACCAGCTAAAATGAGGCAGATAAGGTCCACACGCCCTGACCCAGAGGAGCCTGAAACCTGAACCCCAAGATGACAACTGCTGATGTAAGATCCAGGGCCAAATCAAGAAATGCCACAGTAGCCATAGAGGCAAAGCTCGCCAAACAGCACACACATAAATACATCAGCCCTTTGTTTAATAAATGAGAATGAATCAGGGCGCTACTCAGTTACCTTGTATGTTCTCACAGAATGGCAGCTGAGAAGGGAGTCCTGAAAGCTGGCCTTGAATCTCCATGTTTGTGCCATGGTATGCCTGTACCCACACACACCAAAAAATAAAAACTTCGGAATTGTTACAGAAACTGGCAACAAAATTCCAGACGTCCAAATCATTAAGCCTCTTAGAAGACAGAAGCAGCCACAGTAACTGAATATTTATTAAGTATTAATGATATGGTTGTTACACACCTGGAAATTTTATGTAAGTCTAACATGTGTACACTACAATATATAGTGATTCAGTTCAATCCTGAAAACACACACACACACACACACACACACACACACACACACATTACAGTTCTTTAGTCATTTATAAGACTTATTTAAATACTACCTAGTTAATATTGACAAAGTTAATTATTTTTCAAATTGTCTCCTTAGAGTTCAAACTTGTTTGCATTTCCTTATTATATTAAAGTGAAAGTGTTGAAAGTGATGCATTGAATACGCGATGGCTTGCTTAAATGCTTTGGTTCTCATTCCTGTGAGAATAAGAGTTTCCTATTTAAAGTAGACATTATAATATTTTATCATACTAAACTATTAAGGATCCATTAAAATTGAATTTCTGTGAAAACTTCTGGGACACTTGGTCTTCTGAAGAAAGCATTATTCTCTTTTCACCTCAACTTTCTTCTTTTACAGAAGATTATTATAAAATATAAAGCCAATCTAAGCAGAGCATTTTTTGGAAATAAAATAATCACAGAAGAGCAATATTGCTGATCAATGAATGATGAATTATTCTGAATTTGTGAAGTGATATTAATTGAAGTAGAATAAAGTTGGTCCATGTTGCACATCTAGTCAAGATCCTTAGGTCTAACTGTTTAATGCACGTATTCTGTTTCAGATTTTAATTCACTAGTCTGACATATGCAAAATTTTTGAAGTTTTATTATCAATTAAGAAAGATAGGATTCTGTGGTCATTGTTAACTTTCATATAATTAATAATTACCCAGGTACTTTATTTATAAATTTAGAAGATATGTATTGTCACACATTTTTTAAAATCACCAGGCAGTGGTGGTGCAAGCCTTTAATCCCAGCACTCGGGAGGCAGAGGCAGGCAGATCTCTCTGAGTTCGAGGCCAGCCTGGTCTACAAAGCGAGTTTCAGGACAGGCTCCAAAGCTACTCAGAGATACCCTGTCTTGAAAAAAACTAAATTAAATAAATTGAACCAAACTATTTAATTGAAATTGTTCTGAAGAGTTAAAGACACACAAGAGTCTGGAGAGAACAGTTATTGTTCTTCTAGAGTACCCTAGTTCAGTTCCCCAAACACGCATAGTGTAGCACAACCACCAGTCTCTCCTGTGTCAGGCACTCCAATGCCCTCTTCTAGCCTCTATGGGTACCATGCATACATACAGGCAAAACATTCATTCATACAAAAATAAAATAAATGAAAATATTTTAAAATAATTTTATCTACTTTGCTGTTTAATCTCACCATATATATCTGTGTTTTACTTATCACTGTTCATTAAGCTTTCTAAGAGATCTTAAAGTATTTTCTAATGAGAAAAGAAAGCTCTTGTTTACTGTTAGTCAGAAGGTAAATTTAAGTATAACTATTATGGAAAACAGGAGGGAGAATCCTTTAAAATTTAAAAACAAGGGGCTAAGGGGAGGGACTTGGAGGAGCTGATGGAGGGGAAAATGTGACCAGGATGTAAAATAATTAAACTTATTTTTTAATTTACAAGCATAAATATCATTAGATTAAATAATATTTCCAGAAATACAGCCAAAGCAATAACAATACTCAAAATGTATAATATATTTCCAAGTATTATTTTTGTTAGAATCTTCTTGATATCTGATTGTTTTGTTTACTCCCTGAATTTTCTAAGTTCAATTTACTTCCCAACTTTCAATGAGCCTCCCTCAAAGAGGGAATACTTTGATTCAGAGGGGAGTACATGTTCAACAATATCCTGTCCCTTAGTCTCGAACTTACATTCTTTCCTCTCCCTCTTTTGTGATTTCCTAAACCTCAGTGGTATGGATGTTTGATTATTTTCCTCTACCTAAGCTAAAAAATTTACAACTGTGTCAGAGCAACTGTTACTTGTTTAGGAGTGTACCTGCTTTCAAAAAAAGAAGTTTCCTCACATGGCTGAGTGGACCTGAAAGCAGCAGTAGCTCAAACATAAAAGTTTAGAGATTTGTTTGAAGGGTCTATCATGTTCATTTCATAGTACAAGAGCAGCCCCCATACACACACATACAGGCATGTGTGACCTTTTTAGCTTTGAATTTGGGCCACGGTTTACAGTAGAAGTGAGTTTATTCCTGTGGATCAGTCCTTAATTTGAATGGGAAAACAGTCGATTATATCCATCAAATACTGTGGCACTATTATACTAGTAAATCCATATTGCCTGGCATATTGGTATAGAGGGTTCAAAGTTGAACAGGATTGTTGGTGACAATTATCCCTCAAAATACTGCATGACATCTTCCGATACTACCAAAATCTCCCAGCAGAGAAGGAACTAAACTTGAAGTTTAGTTCCAGCCTGAATATTTCATGACCTCTAGACAAACTCTATGGTGTCTTCAGAATTAGAGACCTTTGCATCTAGTTCTGTGATGAAATCAATAGCAGTGATAATAGATTTTAGTGTTTGAGTGGCCTTGAGTATCTCCTTGACTAACAACTAATAGGGAGGCAACTAACTTTTGGTACTGTGATTTTCACCCAACCACGTCATAGGTACTTGTACTGTCCTTTAGCACTCACAAATGTGACTTCCTTTAAACTCCTTAACTTCTATTGTTAAGATTTTTCCAAATGCTTTTGTAGTCAACCAATGTTTAGTATTATGCAATAAATGTTTTTATAATCTCTGAAGTCTCACCAACATCCATTCCAAGTAAATTACATGCTTTTATTTTTTTTCTTTTTTTTCTTCTTCTTTTTTTTTTCTTTCTTTTTTTATTATTATTATTATTATTTTACAACACCATTCAGTTCAACATAATAGCCACAGAATCCCCTGTTCTCCCCCTCTCGCCCTCCCCTCCCCCCAGCCCACCCCCCATTCCCACCTCCTCCAGATCAAGGTCTCCCCCGAGGACCGGGGTTGACCTGGTAGACTCAGTCCAGGCAGGTCCATTCCCCCCTCCCAGACCGAGCCAAGTGTCCCTGCATAAGTCCCAGGATTCAAACAGCCAACTCATGGATGAGATCTACATGAATAGCCTGGTCATGAGTGGGAACAATGAAGGGCGACAGTCGAGGGAAAGATCCTAGCTGGATCAAGAAAAGAGAGGGAGAACAAGGAATAGGAGACCATGGTAAATGAAGACCACATGAGAAGGTGAGAAGGGGAGGAAGCAGAGAGCTAGGGAGGCCCACGGAGATCCACAAAGATACCCCCTCAAAAGACTGCTGGCAATGGTCGCGAGACGTCCATTTCTCCATGTCTTTTTTTGGGGTCCCGTTTTCCAGGTAGCCTCACTGGTGATGTGAGTAGCAGTCTAGTCATCCTTGTTCCACATCTAGCATCTTCCTATGAGTGAGTACATACTATATTTGTCTTTCTGAGTCTGGGTTACCTCACTCAGGATAATTTTTTCTAGATCCATCCATTTGCCTGCAAACCGTGTGATGTCATTGTTTTTCTCTGCTGAGTAGTATTCCATTGTGTATATGTACCACAATTTATTTATCCATTCTTCAGTTGAAGGGCATCTAGGTTGTTTCCAGGTTTTGGCTATTACAAACAATGCTGATATGAACATAGCTGAGCAAGTGCTCTTGTGGTATGATTGAGCATTTCTTGGGTATATGCCCAGGAGTGGTATAGCTGGATCTTGGGGGAGATTGATTCCCAATTTTCTAAGAAAGCGCCATATTGATTTCCAAAGTGGTTGTACAAGCTTGCATTCCCACCAGCAGTGGAGGAGAGTTCCCCTATTTCCACATCCTCTCCAGCATAAAGTGTCTTCAGTGTTTTTGATCTTAGCCACTCTGACAGGCGTAAGGTGGTATCTCAGAGTTGTCTTGATTTGCATTTCCCTGATGATTAGGGAAGTTGAGCAATTCCTTAAATGTCTTTCAGCCATTTGGGATTCCTCTGTTGAGAATTCTCTGTTTAGTTCTAAAGCCCATTTCTCAATTGGACTGTTGGTCCTTTTGATGTCTAATTTCTTGAGTTCCTTATATATTCTGGATATCAGTCCTCTGTCAGATGTGGGGTTGGTGAAGATCTTTTCCCATTCTGTAGGCTGTCGCTTTGCCTTGTTGACCGTATCCTTTGCTCTACAAAAGCTTCTCAGTTTCAAGAGGTCCCATTGATTGATTGTTTGTCTCAGTGTCTGTGCTACTGGTGTTATATTTAGGAAGTGATCTCCTATGCCAAGGCGTTCAAGACTATTTCCTACTTTCTCTTCTAGCAGGTTCAGAGTAGCTGGATTTATGTTGAGGTCTTTGATCCACTTGGACTTAAGTTTTGTGCACGGTGACAGATATGGATCTATTTACAGCCTTCTACACGCTGATATCCAGTTATGCCAGCACCATTTGTTGAAGATGCTTTCTTTTTTCCATTGTACACTTTTGGCTTCTTTGTCAAAAATTATATGTCCATAGGTGTGTGGGTTAATGTCAGGGTCTTCAATTCGATTCCATTGGTCCACATGTCGGTTTTTATGCCAATACCAGGCTGTTTTTATTACTGTAGCTCTATAGTAGAGCTTGAAGTCGGGGATTGTGATGCCTCCAGAAGTTGTTTTATTGTACAGGTTTCTTTTAGCTATCCTGGGTTTTTTGTTTTTCCATATGAAGTTGAGTATTGTTCTTTCCAGATCTGTGAAGAATTGTGTTGGTATTTTGATGGGGATTGCATTGAATCTGTAAATTGCTTTTGGTAAGATTGCCATTTTTACTATGTTAACCCTGCCTATCCATGAGCATGGGAGATCTTTCCATTTTCTGAGATCTTCTTCAATTTCTTTTTTCAGGGACTTAAAGTTCTTGTCATATAGGTCCTTCACTTGCTTGGTTAGTGTTACCCCAAGGTATTTTATGTCATTTTTGGCACCCCTTCATGATAAAAGTCTTGGAGCGATCAGGAATACAGGGAACATACCTAAACATAATAAAGGCAATATATAGCAAACCAACAGCCAACATCAAATTAAATGGAGAGAAACTCAAAGCAATTCCACTCAAATCAGGAACGAGACAAGGCTGTCCACTCTCCCCATACTTATTCAATATAGTACTTGAAGTTCTAGCCAGAGCAATAAGACAACATAAGGAGATTAAGGGGATTCAAATTGGAAAGGAAGAAGTCAAGCTTTCCCTATTTGCAGACGACATGATAGTATACTTGAGTGACCCCAAAGATTCCACCCAGGAATTGATAAAGCTTATAAACACCTTCAGCAACATAGCAGGATACAAGATCAAATCAAAAAAATCAGTAGCCCTCCTATATACAATGGACAAAGAAGCTGTGAAGGCAATTAGAGATACATGCTTTTATTTTTTGAATGACTAAAGAAAAGGCATGACAAAGGCTACCTTGTTGATCCTAAAGCTAGTGCATCACTATGGCAACTCTGGGCCAACAAGGTAGCCTTTGCCACTCCATTGGCAATACAAAAGTGTTAAAATTCACCCAGAGATGGGAAAGAAATATCCCTCCCTGTGTACTTTATATACCCCATGAAAATAATTGCCTAGCCATAAATCAAGCCTAAGTTTTCTTCCTTTCTTAACTGTCCTGTGTACACAGTTCTAACTCTCCTGGTGAAATAGGCATCAAATACAACCTACCTGTGAACCATTTTCTCAGCAATAGCTCCTGATATTTGACAGGAATTCACCCTGATGATTAAAGATACCCAATGGCTTATATCAGCAAGTCCATTGGAGACTGATTCTTCTGAGTTATCGCATCGCAAGTTTTGTAACATTTTCCTCAAGGAGTAATGGGTTCTTGTATTCCTCATTCTCAGACACTATAACACTTAGCCTGATCATAGTTAACCTGAGCTCTCACATTCTCACATTCCAGTCTGTTTCACTATTTCAATAGTTAAGGTGCTTAGTACATGGCATAGACTTTTGTTCTGGGCCATTATCAAAGCCCTTATCTCCTTCTTCATAGATTCCTGAGCCTTGTGGTTAGAGGTATGATAAAGAACTCCATTTCAGGCTAATAGAAAATTAGCAGTTTTCAATTTCTAGGCTGTATGTCTGTGTGCTAAGTCAATTACTTTTCTGTATAAATTACTTAGCCTTCACTCTTCTTTTTTTTCCAAAGGATAACTGACTAAGAGGGAGGTGATATGTCTCTATGGTTACTATTATCTCACATGATAGCAGTGCAGTTATTGATGAAGTTATTGATAAATTTTAGGACTTCTAAAGCCTCTCTGCTGATGCAGCAAATGGAATCAGACCAAATTGGAAAGCCTAGGTATAATGGGTAAAGTGCTCCCAGGTGATTTTCTGGCCCCACAGAGAAGAGACAGGAATATAAGACTGGAAGAACCACGTGTATGTTTTCAGGGATGCCACTTATGTGCCCTGTGAGAGTGGCCTTGAGTGTTTCTGGGGGAGGAGCTGTGTTTGACAGTCTTTGAAGGGGCAGGTTTAGGGAAAGATATGGGGAGGGGAGTTGAGGTGGATCTTCTACCAGACTCGTTACAAACAGTTATTTTCATGGATTTTCCATGCTTCTTGCTCTGTGGGGAAAAATCCATCATATAAGTGTGTCAGGAGTTGACTCAGTAGGCTACAGTAGTTCCATCACTGTTAATGGTTCAACATTGCTACCTTTGTGAAGATTGATCAACTAAGGTTAATTTTGATGATGATTAAAGAGATTCTCCTTGGCCACTATGTTAGTTTGAATGAGATGCCTGCCCCTCCCCCATAATTTTCTGGCATTTGAAAACTTGGTCCCCTGTTGGTAGTTGTTTGGAAGGATTAAGAGATGTGGCCTTGTAGGAGAAGTTAGGTCAATGTGGTGGGATTATGGTTTCAAAGACTCCTGCATTTCCCAGTGTGTTCTCTGTTTCTTGCTTGTATACTTGGATGTGATCTTTGAGATGCTCAATCTTTATGCCTACCGGTCTGCTGACACGTTCCCTGACATGATGGTGATGAACTCCTAAACCTCTTGAACTGTAAACCCCCAATAAACACTTCATTCTATAAGTTGTCTTGGTCATAGTATTTTATTATAGCAATTATAGAAATTAGGTAACACAACCACTGAAGTGTATGTCCTGAATGGCTGTGCAGACCACTGGCAATGTTCAATGACATCAGCTTTTGGTTTTCATTCAGAATTGTTTTTCCGATTGGTGAATAAGTCACAAGTCATAGCTGATGGGAGCCCTCCCAGCTAGAGATATGGTTTATCAGCCCAGAAATATTGACAATGACCAAAATATTTAATGAAGGACACATATGGAGTGGTCATTGGAGCAAAGCCTAATGCAATGGCGAGTGTAGAACCATTATATATGTTTGCTATGAGGTAGTATCTGCAACCATGTGTAGCTAGAGTTTTCCTGGCTTGCCCACAGTCAGGACAAATCTTTGTCACCCGCCAGTCCCACAGCCGCTCAGACCCAACCAAGTAAACACAGAGACTTATATTGCTTACAAACTGTATGGCCGTGGCAGGCTTCTTGCTAACTGTTCTTATAGTTTAAATTAATCCATTTCCATAAATCTATACCTTGCCACGTGGCTGGTGGCTTACCGGTGTCTTCACATGCTGCTGGTCATGGCGGCGGCTGCAGTGTCTCTCTGCCTCAGCCTTCTGCTTCCCAGAATTCTCCGCTCTCCTTGTCCCACCTACTTCCTGCCTGGCCAGTGGCCAATCAGTGTTTTATTTATTGACCGATCAAAACAATTTGACATATAAACCATCCCACAGCAACCATGACTAGAGAACAGTTCATTCTTTTCATGTTATTAAAAGATTGCAAGGAACAGGTACATTTGAAGTATGAAGAGAGCCAAAGGTGAGGATTTATGACATGTGAGGACATGGGGCTAGAGTGGATCTAGATTCTCTAGAGGAGCCTAGATTGTTATGGAAGCTGACTTTTAAAAATAAAATGGACACACACAGGAAGATTTTTTCCTTTTAGTCTCACACTTTGAGCTATATTATTCATTGGCTGTCCAGTCTAGGGTGTATCTGGGAGTATAAGTAACATGGCCTCAAGTATGCTGACCTTACCACTAACACTGGCATAGGTGTGTGTGTGTGTGTGTGTGTGTGTGTGTGTGTGTGTGTGTGTGTGTGTGTATTCTCTAGTTTTCGATTCAAACAAGTGGATGTTAACTTTTTAATGAGACTATGAAAACCTTAAGGGTTATTTTGATTTGTACATCACTATGTATGCTTGTTTTCATTTTGCACACTGCCACTTGAAGGCTTCTCATCTGTTTTTATTCTATTGTAGTGATACTTTAGACAATACAGTTGAAGAGACTTTAAGCACTTTCCATTAAATTATTTTCAATAGTTTTGCTGAGGAGTATGTATGAAAATTCCTGATTCTGTCAAATTGGAAGAAAAACATAGATCATTTTTATTATGACAATGCAAGTTTGCTGAACTTGTTCTATTTTGTAACTCTTTTAGCTATTTTAAGAATAAGATAAAATAAGATTTATATATAACTCTGTCAATTCTTTCCACAGAAAAACTCAAGCTTTCTTTTTATTAGTGTTTAATGCAATTGATAAAGCAATTTGAAGAAAATTGCAATCATATCAATACTGCAATCTCAATTTTACCCTTGGCTTTTACAATGGAATTGAAATTTAAAATGTTCCTTTATAGTGACATTTTGTTTGTGATTCATAACTATTTTACATATTTTTATACTTTTTACTATTTTGAAGATTATTTCTATTTCTAGGTTTTAATTACTAATATATAGAGCTATAAAAGATAAATTTTAATAAACATTTTGTATATATCATAATATTTAATTTAATCATTAGTTTTAATATTTTCTCCAGGTCCATTAGCATTTTCTAGGTGCAGAATATTGTGATTCATAAAGGCATTTTTTCTTATTTCAAGTTTCTGTTCTTATTTTTTCTTTTTTCAGATTTCATGTTAAGAACTACAGTATTTAGTGGATATCCTGCCCTTATTACTAAACAAAACAATCTTATATTGTCTTTGGGATTTTTAACTGCAGAGAGACATTTGATTGTAAAGACTGATGAGTTAAACCAATATGTATGTTTTAAAGTTATCTTGACTTCAAAATTTGGATCTAAGGATGTGTTGCTTTGGAAAGGAGGCTCTGTTTTTGTTTCCAAAAGGAGCAGGACACTATGGATTTGTTCCAAGTTAAGATGGATCAGATTTGATCAAGCTAGACCTCCTGAACCTTAACAGATGGTACCTATCAACAAAGGTTATAGCTGGTCTTCCCAGGACTTGATCATTATCTCAAATTTTCTCAGGACCCCCATAAGACTACCAGCAACCCCTATCAGCAGGAAGTAGCCTAGAACACTACTCCCATATTCCCAAAAAAATGGACTATGGATGCTTGTCTTTGTTTAGATTGTTGGTTACAAACTGTTATTGGTCATAGTCAATATTTTTCTAAAAGAAGAAAGGGAGATATGATTTGGAAATATAGGATATAGATATGGTAGGATAAAAGGGTGGATTGTTGAACCTACTTTTAAAAAGCAACTTGTTTAAAATGTTTTACATTGGTATAGATTTTAGTTTACTGATACAAATTTAAAGTTAATTTTGTAATACTATATGTATGTTTCTACTCTTGTTTAAGGTATTATGTTTGTGCAGCTCATTGAAATTGTAATGTATAATTAATAATACATATTAATAATTAGTCATGTATGATAGTCAAACTTATAGCCATGTTAAGTTTTCTAGGTATACATAGATATAAATCAATTAGGTAGGTAATCTTCAAACACTTCAAAGACCTACAGAATATGGCATTTAAAATGTTTTAAAAACTTAGACTTTCCTGGACAATGATACACATTTGCTCCTGGCAGGACTGATTTACTTCAGGGAGAAAGATGTGCATCGAAGACACTCCATATGGAGTTTATCTTTTTTGGGGGGGAAAAATAGCCATTTGGGTAAGAAACTGTTCTTGTGTGGACTGCTTGACAAAATATTGTATCGAATGGATGTGCAGGACCCATAGGAAGGTGACCACTGAATTTTGCAAGGCAAAATGGTCCTGCAGGTTCCTGCTTTACAGAAGAAACTGCCAGACATTCTACAGGACACAGAGAATAGTGATTGAAAGACTAGGTGTATTGGCTGAAGATGGTTGCCCCAACATTGCATAGGAACTTTGGGTGACTGTCTAGGTAGCCAGATGTCTCTGTCATTCTGGATTTTTGGAAGTTGCTTACAATTCACTTCCTGTTTACTTAGGTAATATTATATTCTTCTGGGGTCTTTGATGTAGTTGAAGATTAGATAGTTACAATTTTCCTTGGTTATGATAAAAGATAAATTAGATATAAAACCATGGTAAAAAGATAATAAAAGAAGAAACAGCATTTTCTCTTACATTCTTTGTTGTTGTTTTCTTCTTGTGGCTTCTGCTATACAAGCATGTAAAAAGGAGAATCGATGTTATTTGTAAACTGTATTTTTTTCTTTTTGCACAAATTTGCATATCAAAATGTCTCAAAGATGCTTTAGGTCTCAGTATTGTCTAATTCTATCTTTCTATAACAAACTCCAATTTTGTCCATATATATAAACATCATCTGCCAACACCCTTGACAATATTTTTTCTGTACACGTCAGCTTTCCCATAATCGGGTAGTTTTAATACCAGTTTTGTATCCGAAGATATGTATGAGTCCACATCCCTCCTTAAGACAAATTATTTGTATTTCTACTATAGTTTTAGTTGTCCCTTTGATTTTGCATAGAATTCCACATTTCTTTCATGTTTTTTTTCACCTGTACTATTATCCAAGCCATCTTACCCTCTACTACTTTCTTTTATTTTTTGACTCTAATTATACTGACACATAGTTACTTCTCCTATTTCAGGAATAATGCCTCCATGAATAACTCGAATCTGCTTTCTCCGTAACTCATGTTCTACCTATGTTTAAAGATAGTTGTATGACCTTTGGAGAGTGTTGCAACTGAATTCGTATTCAAATCCCTTAATTCTTATTCCAACTTGTTTGCCTAAATGCCACAAATGACACTTCAATATATTCTATACCCAGTGGTATTTCTTTATATATTTATATACTTATGAATTTGGTCTTCCAATTACATTACAAATTTAATTATGAACACTTCTTAGAAAAGAATTATTTATTTATTATGTATACAGCATGTATGACTGCAGGCCAGAAGAGGACACCAAGTCTCATTACAGATGGTTGTGAGCCACCATGTGGTTTCTGTGAATTGAACTCAGGACCTCTAGAAGAGCAGTCATTGCTCGTAACCTCTGAGCCATCTCTCCAGGCCCTCAATTATGAAAAATTTTATTTGTTGTTTAATAGTTTGTTTTTCAGTGTCTAGAGAGTGGGAAAGAAAGTTCCCAACAATTATTTCAAAAAGAAGAAAGTAAGTATAAAAGACTGGATGAAATTATCTAAAATATTTTTATTTCAGTTTAAGTTTAATTAGGTAGCATTATGTATTTATGGTAGGAGATGATTATACTTACAATCATTGGAATGATTGTCGTGTGTAAAACAGACAAGGTAAGACGATAAGATATAACTCACTCTAGTGCTTCTACATTAATAAAAGTATCCATATTCGCTCTTCATGTAAAATAACATCTTCACAAGATCCACAGAAATCAAATGTGGGATTGTGAATACTGAGTGTAGCAAAAAAAGGGAGAATAATTATCATGAGAATTTTTTTTATTATATTCATTAGAGCTCCTATAGAGTTCCCTTAGATTTTGGGCCCAACAGCAGTTCAACAGCAAGGAACAACACAGTTTCAGCACAAGGACACTCCTTGTCCTATAACAGCGTGAAATTTAGACATTGTGGGAGTGATGATGCCAAATGTTTCCCTGAAGAAAATATATTGTGTGGATTTCAGAAAGCTGTCAAATGGGATTACTGTTGTGGAATGTTAGTTAAAATATGTTACATTCTTTTAGCAAATATGCTTTGGAATATTTGTTTAATGATGCAAAGATGTGTTGCATTCTTTTATGTTGTATTTGTTTAACTCTGTAAAACTGTGTTACTTCACCTGCCTAAACAACCTTATTGGTCTAATAAAGAGCTGAACAGTCATTAGCTAGGCAAGAGAAAGGATAAGTGGGGATGCCAGGTAGAAAGAATAAATAGGAAAAGGAGAAGAGTAGAGGAGGGCGGGGGAAAAGAGATAAGGATGCTGGGGGCCAGCCACCCAGCCACACAGCCAGACATAGAATAAAAAGAAAAGATATACAGACATAGAGAAAAGTCAAATCTCAGAGGCAAAAGGTAGATGGGGTAATTTAAATTGAAAATTGGCTAAAAATAAGCCAAGCTAAGGCTGTGCATTCATAAGAAAGAATAAGTCTCTGTGTATTTATGTGGGAGGTGGGTCCCCCCTCCAAAGCAACGAGTTATAAAAAAAGAACAACAATAACAAAAATACCTGCAGACCCCAGTCCTTTGCCTTTTGTTGCTAGAATATTTTCATCTGCAGGTAGATTGTCTACATTCTTTAAAGATCCCTAAACAACCCAGGCTTATGCTAGGACAAAAGTCGCTCTCTGAAAAAAAGACAGCTGGGTCTTATTGCTGAGGACAACTTCCATACAGCTCATTGAACATAGAGACATCCAGCTGGTGTGAGCTTCGAGCCTTCACTCCTACTTTCTAGATTCTTTGGTGTGAGAAGGTACTCTGTAGGACTCAGAAAAAGAAACCTGGACACCAACTCAGCTACAAAACCCTCCACCTACAATCTGTCCTGCCTGCAAGATATACTGCAGCTATGGTGGCACAGAACTTGTGTGAGTAGTCAACCATTTTGGGTTTAACTTGAGGCCCATGCCATGACACAGAGCATGTGCCCTACAGCACCTGGATGGCCAGGAACCAGAGACTGGATCGCCCAGAGACCTAGGAACAATGCCATGTCCAGTACTCATCAGAGTAGCTACCTCAGACAGCAGATGGAAGTGGGGTGCAGAGAACCACAGCCAGACAATATGCAGAGAGAGTCTAAATTGAAGGTCTCCATCTGATCCCTCCCATTGGAGATGGGGAATCCCATGGAAGAGGGAGAGGAAAGATTCCAGGAGTCACAGGAGATGGAGGTGTGACACTGGGGGGAACATGGCCCACTGAATCACCTAAGCTGGGCTCATATGGGCTCACAGACACAGAATCTACAAGCTCAGGGTCGGCAAGAGTTGGCACCACGTCCTGTGCATATGCGTTATGGCTTTTAGCTGGTGTTTTTGTGGGACTTCCAACAGTATGAGCAGGCGTATCTCTGACTCTCTTGCTTGCTCTTGAAACTCTTTTTCTCCTTTTGGACTGCCTTGTCCAGCCTCTATGTGAAGATATATGGGCTTTTGCCTTGTATTATTGTATCTTGTTTTGTCCTGTTTGGCTGTCATCTCTTAGAAGCCTGCTCTTACCTGAAGAGGAAACAGGTGGAGTGGATCTGAGGGAGAGAAGTGGAGGGGAAATAGAGCCAGGAGGAGTGGAGGGAGGGGTGACTGTGATTTCGACGTATTGTATGAAAGAAGAATCTACTTTCAAATTTTTTTAAATAAAGACATATTTAGGTACTAAAAAGGAAGAATGTGTCCCACATGAGCATCTTGGCCATAGAACTGTGGTCATGGCTGGAAGTAGTCTATAGCCCTTGCCTTATGCTGCTTTACCAGGCTTGTATGTCATACAGGTAGGTTATCTTTTCCATTTTGGTTTCTAATTCCACAAGTCTAAAATAATGTAGCCAATTAATCTTTTATTGTAGTTCTTTGTGGAGGAGGAGACAAGAAGAGAGGAATTTTTCAACTCTTCTCAATCCCCATGAATGCTATCTTCAGGTAAAATTTGTTGAGTGTAGGATGTACATAATAATTTATTACTGAGTGTGCAAATATAAGCTGTTTTGCATAATGACCATTGTCCCATTTTTAGAATAATCCAACAATAAAACAACTAAATAAGTGTAATCAGCTGTCCATATGAATTATTAGATGAATCAATGTTAGTTAATATAAATCTAAATCAACTATATGCTATATCCTTACTTCATGAAAATTTGCCTTAAATAAAACATTTCTTAACTATAGCAATATCAATTTTTCTCAATATGGAAAAAAATTTGGTATGGTCTCCTTACTGCTTAACTTGCACAAGGTAAAACTCAGTTACAAATATAAAAATTGCTTAAATTTTATTATACACAGTTAATTTTGTAAATATATAATCCCAATTGATTTAGAAAGTAAATCAACAGCTTTAAAATTTACAGATTATGTGTGACTATTTATTTTTTAGGAAGATGGTATTAATTTTGAACATTTTTTTATTTATCAATATATGAGTTATGGGAACTGCTGTAACTGGCTAAGTCAAACATGGATCCAGGTTTCCCTCAAATAATTTCAGGGAATTCTTTATATTACTTATACTTTGAATGTTAAATCTTGATAGAAATATCCTTTTTCTCATCATGGAAATATCTGTTTGATCAGAAGACAAAGAAATAATAATTAAGCTGTATCATAAATATAAATGAATCTTTAAAGTAAGAGAGTCTGTTGTTAAATAATGTAGTATAAATAAACAATCTTGTTTCAGAGGCAGTACATTAAGTGCCACCCTGTACCAGATATTTAACCCATTACCAACGCCTAATGAATGTTTTTCTTACAAATAGCTCTATAGTTTACCAAGTCCTCACTACTTACAAAGTAGTTTACTGGGATAATTTCTCAATGAGTGTTTTCATTAAATATTTATGTATACCCAAATGATTAGCATTACACATTAAAAATGGAAAGACATAAGTAAAACAGATAGTTTTACATTGTACCTTTTGACAAGTGAATATGTTATCTACATAGCATAAATGTGCAGTGAAACTGAAGTTAGAAATTATACAATATAGTATGTATGAAAGGAACATTCATTCAGTTTATTAATGATAAAAATGTAGTGATGTGTGATTATAAGTTTAAGGAAAGCAAAATATTTCAGGTACACTGAAATAAAAGTGTAAAGTGTGATTAGCCTGAGCTATAAAATGGATCAATACAGCATTAATTCATTTCATTCTCATTCCACTGTCTAAAATTGTTAAAAGTCCGTTAGTTAATTCTCCAAAATTGATTTGCAGTGTTATCCAGGGCATTGCCTACCATGTGCTCAAAAATTAAAAATAAAAGGGGTAAATTGCTTTAGTGTATATTTCATCTTGGCTAGGAAATAACACAGATCACTTCTACTCACATGTCAATGCAAGGAAAGCAGACCTTACTATAGATATTCCAAGATGGACATTTTCTACCAATGTGCAATTGGTATTAAAAGTAAGAAATTAGAGAGGAATTTTGTGGCATTATCATGGGAAGTTGAAAATTAATATTGAGTTCTATAATTAGGTATCATGAACTACATAGCTAATGCTAAAACTCTTAGTGTTATATAGAAGTAAGCTAAATGATACATATTAAAATGAATACATTTGCTATTTGTAGATGCTTGATTATGTATGTGTTTATTACTATTGTCAAACAATATTTTCTATTAAGGTGTTGGAGTGTCATATTATCTCTGTCAGAATGGCTTTTGCAAAGAAGATAGCTTAGAAATCAATTTTAATATTCTCTACTCAGATTCCAAAGAATAAGAAAATATTGAAATTGGTCCTGAATATCTTATTTTATTTGCAGGCTCTCTAAAATAATGATTATTTACATAGTGCTAAAAGAAAAGCTTTAAAGTATAGTTTGTTCTTTCTCTGCATTTTCAAGGTCAATTAATCAGACAGACTTGAAATCACTGCTTTCATTATTTATATTACTATGTCATTACGGTTCTTGTACTTAGTTTGCAAAATATGTAAACATCTTGAGGAGCCATAGGCAGTTAATGCTTTCTGGAGGAGGGGAAATAATATTTCTATGAAGTCTGGCCATTGGTAAGGCACCTTTGCTCAAATAAATAACTGCCTCCACACTCACCCTCACACAAGCAACTATAATTAAATGCAGTTGCTCACAAAAAAGAAGATATAAACGTAGGAGGACAACTTATTGAGAAAGAAAGGGTGTTGACAGGAGTAGTGGAATGGGATTAGAGAAGATAATGGGGCATAATATTATCAAAATACTTGATAAATATGTATGAACTTACTAAAGAATAATTTTTAGATTGAAATATGAAATGGCCCAAAAGAGTCAATTAGTTCTCTCCTGTGTATAAATAGTAGAAGTTTTCTCTACTCTGTGGACAAGATGCTCCTTAGTGTAGCTATATTAAATCAGAGATGCTGTGGATAAGCATAATTTTACACTTTTATCACCATAAATGATCACTTGTGACAGCACAGCCATAGCTTTTGCCATTTGAAAGTTGTTTCTATTTTAAAATTCACTGACAGAAAATTCACTGTGCTTTATATCATTGCCACTTCAGAATATATTTGTTCTTTTTATTAAGTTTGAAATTGTTCACTCATGTATGGGAAGCACTCTATTGATTTTCTTTGCCATATATGGACATCCAGAAAAAAACACCTAGAGTTGGTGCATTGGATATACTATTAAGTCAAATAAAAATTGTTTGAACACTAGTATTTCAAGAGTGTAGTACTCTATCTGATAATTGACATGACTTCTAGATGAGTAATGGATATATAGCATATTAAATGAGGATTTATGTGACAAATGGTTTTATATGTTTGTGAAATGAAATAAAACAATATGAAACTGCACTCCAGTTTTAAATTTACAAAGTATTTATTAAAATTAAATTTTAATTTATTATTTTTGGACCAAGATTGACTGTGGGTAAACAATATCAGATAGTCAAATTATGTACTAATGACTTAAGTATTGAGACTTTGAGGACATGATTATATCATGTACATTTTTATTTATGAATGGATTAATGTATATCAAAATTGCTTGGGAATACAATGATGCACCATTCCACTTGTTTTTAAACTCTTGTGTTTGAACTATTTGAGAACATAAGATTGTACCATTTACCTTTCTGATTCCCTTGCCATTTTTTAGCACTGTGTAGTCCTTCTGCCAGAAAAAAACAAGTGGCCATATGGGAAGCAGGGGACATTCTCCTAAGAGAAAATAATCCTTGATCTTGGATTCCCTGGCCTCTATACAACTATGAGAAACATGCTGTTTCAAATATGTTGATGTTGAACAACACACACAACATGATTAAGACTTAAAATCTAGAATAGTTTGCACTCACTACTCAAAGTGGGGCTTTTAAAACAATTATTTAATTTTGTAAATGGCATAAGTGTTGAGCAAATTAAGAGATGTAGTTTAAAAAATGTTAGTTCTGTGAGAATGTTCATGCATTGTATTTTGTTCATATTTAGTCCATCTCTCAACTCCAATCCTCTTAGATTTACACACTGATTCCCCATCCACCCAACTTTTTTCCTCTCCTTTTTTTACAACCACGTTCAATTTGTACTGCTTTCTACTTGGAGAGAAGTGTGTACCCTGCTGCTTAAACATGAATTAGATTATGTATAACAATCATTTCTGGTTGTTTAATAGTGATGTTCATCTAAGTTACTAACTTAATTTCTGCCTTTAGAATTTATTAATTTATTATTGAGGGTGTTGAAATCTCTAAGTAATATACTTAATATAGCTCTCCTTGAAGTTGTATTGGGTTATTTCTCTTTCTTAATAGATCATTTATACTATTCCCTGCATAATTCATACCCACACCATACAATCTCACTAATATCTAAAGTTTAAGTGTTATCATAGACTACACTTATGTAATAACTTGATAATGTTGCTATTGTAAATAAACTAATCTATTAGACAACTGAGTAATGCAATGCTTTGTGGCTAAAGAGATGGCTCAGCAGTTAAGAAAACTTGTTTGTTTTCTGCATCCAGGTCAAGCAACTCGTATCTATTTATCACTTCAGCTCCAGGCCATCTTACACTGTCTTCTGGAATCTGTGGGCACCTACATTCATGTTCATATATCCACAAACCCATACACAGAATTGAAAATAATACAATAAATATTATTTAAATGATGAGACATGATGTTCTCTGGTATCTCTAGACATGGCTTATACTCTACCTTTCTTCAAGTGAACTTTTGAATTTAACCTATAGCTCTTTTTGTTAAGAATGTTTTTTTAAATCATTTCTTCAAAGCTATGTATACTGAAAACTAATTAAGATTTCTTTATTTTTCCCTTTCTGTGTGTGTAATTTTTTTCCAGACATAGTCTCACCCTAAAGGTTAGACTACCAAGAATTCACCTTGTAGCCCAGATTTGCCTTGAACATATAGCAAACATCATAATGCTTTAGGCTACCAAGTGTTGGTATTATGGATGTGTGTGTGTGTGTGTGTGTGTGTGTGTGTGTGTGTATTGTTAATTCTACTTTCCACTTGATTGCACATTTTCTGAGAAACATATAATTATTTGTTTTATCTGTAAGAAACGTGAATGTGAAGAAATGTGAATTATTCCAGATTTTATTAGCCTGTATTAATCACTCCAAACAATGTGTTTTACTATTAAATTTCAAAGTTTCAAAGTATATTTCAATCATATTCACCTTCTTTAATCTTATCATGCTCCTTCCAACATTTTTTTTTTTTTTTTTTTTTTTAGTTTTTTCGAGACAGGGTTTCTCTGTGTAGCTTTGCGCCTTTCCTGGAACTCACTTGGTAGCCCAGGCTGGCCTCGAACTCACGGAGGTCCGCCTGGCTCTGCCTCCCGAGTGCTGGGATTAAAGGCGTGCGCCACCACCGCCCGGCCCACCTTCCAACATTTTTTAATATCCATATACTTCTCAAATAGATTGCTTTCTACATTCATATATTTCCATATGACCCAATGAGTTTCTTTAGTGTTGATTTTAGAAACATCAATGAAAGTTTGTTAGCAAGAGTATGTGAGCCACTGAAGGGAATGCCACTCCATCCAACATGAACTATTATGTCCTGGGTATAAGTCCTCACATAAAGATAGGGGTCTCATGAGCCTCTTCCCTTCCATCACAGAGTGATGATATGCCAAATCTTGTATAGATGCTATGAGTTCAAGAATGCAACAGCTGTGCCAACAATGCTCTTCCTTCTCTTCTCTGGGTTTTTGTTACATGAGCCTTATAGAGGATATTTTAAATTTTCTATTTAAGTCAAGGTCTTCAACAATCATGGGTTCTCTTTAACCAATTTTGCATTTCTGATTTCACTGCTAAATACTGTAAAAAAAAAGATGGCTCTCTGACAAAAGCAGACAGCTGTACTATTTTATAATGATAAACATAATTATTCAGAAGGGAATTTGTTTCTTGTATTATGTTCATTTATCAAAAAAGTATCTCCCCTACTAGGGACAATAACATTTTTTACCCATGTGCTTTTTACAAGGTTTACAGTACAAGTAGGAATTCTGTGTTACAGAGAGTGCAGGAAGTGCAATTACAAAGTAATTGGTTATTCTCATGATAGACTTGTTGCTATTGAACCATTGGATTCCTCTTGCATGACGATCAGTATTGATACACATAAGTTGCACAGGTAAGACTGTGGATGGCAATTCTTCCCCATTACCCTGCATATCACTTTCAGAAACTATGAGGCAGCCAGAAAGTGCAAAGCCTCTATCCTAGTTTTGGCTTGATTTTCCTATGTCTTATGGCCAAGGAACACTTCCAATTTTGAATAATTGTGAGACAATATTACATAGGCTCATTATATGCCTACATACAGATTTGAGAGGTTTGTTTTTTGGAGTTTTGTTCCTGAGATTTGTGGGCTTGTTGCTATTTTTTGTCATGTCGATGGGATCTCAGTGTCTTGAATGTATGTTTTCATGTCTGCTAATAATTTTATAAAAATGTTCAGTCCTTAATACTTCAGAGTTTTGTCTTCTTATGTTATTCTTCTTTATCTTGTTGCATCTGCTCTAGTTGTCACATGGTACTTATATATTATTTTCTACTGTTTTCATTCTAATTTTCATTTTGCTTATACTTATAATTTTACAAGCTTCTATTAACAAGTCCTCAAGTTTACTCTTCATTTAGCCACTAAGACTATAAAAGATATTTTTCCTTTCTGTTATAGTACTCATAAATAATATTCTTTCTTACAGTTAATGTGTCTCTGTAGGTTTCCACATCATGATCTTGATGCCCCTTGTTCATATAATTCATTTTCTGTCTCTTTGACTGGCTCCCAGAGCTCAGCCTGGCACTTGGCTGTGGATCTCTGCATCTGCTTCCATTAGTTACTAGATGAAGGCTCTACGATGACTGTTAGAGTATTCACCAATCTGATTACTGGGGTAATCCAGTTCAGGGATCCTCTCCACTATTGTTAATAGTCTAAGCTGGGGTCAACCTTAGCTGTGGAGCCTCCGTGGGATTAGATCAGGCTCTCTGCATAAGCGAGACAATTGTGTAGCTTGATCTACTTAAGAGTCTCTCCTGGCAGTAGGATCAGAATTCATGCCTGGTGCATGAGCTGGCATTTTGGAGCCCACTACCTATAGTGGAACACCTTGGACAGCCTAGATGGAGGGGGAGGGACTTGGCTCTACTGAATTTACCTGGCTCTGCTGACTCCCCATGGGAGGTCATACCTTATTGGAGAAGGGAATGGGGGGTGCTTTGGGGGGAACCTGGAGGGTTAGGAGGAGGGAAGAGAGACGGATCTGGGGTTGGTATGTAAAGTGAATAAAAAAATTCCTTAATAAAAATATTATTTCTTGCAATCTTTTGTCTCTGCCCATACTACTATTTTGTTGTTCCCTATTGTCTACATTTTACATTAGAGCATTTACCATATTAAGCTTATTTTAAATGTATTTAATTATATGCTCATCATTCCTATCATGTCTGTTTCAATTTTAAACATATCTTTTTAAACTTCATGTGTCCAATTGAGTAAGCTGTTCATTTTTTTAGTTAAAAACTTAACATGTTATACCTGATAAAGGAACTATGTGTATGATGACAAAATATATAATTCTGAATGTAGATCTTATTAAGATGTAGAAAATGCTACTTATTGAGTAGGGTGAATTATGGAAGGCTTATTTAAGAGAGTGAATTTTTATTTCTATCATATATATACACAAAAGTTTTTTTGGACCATTAAACTGAAAACCAAGTAGAGCACAAAGTGTAACACCTAATTTCATTTTTCCTAGATTTTTTTTAAGTTTCATAGCTTTCCATGTTTTGCCTCTAGCATTTGTCAACTCCAAATTGAGATTTTCTTTTTTCATTCTTAATACGTTTTTATTCTGGTGTCTACTCTAGATCTCTGTGTAGGTTCATTGTATTTAGCTGTATTTACTTATCACAATGTAGTAATGATTTCTGTGTTGCTTACATGTCAAAACAGAAACATTGTGTCAAAATGTTTTTGTCTTTTTATTTGATTTACATTCTAAAAACCATTTTCTTCCCTATGTTTAGTATGTATTATAATATGAAAATTAATTAATTAGTTTACCTTTTTACCTATCTCTCTGAGTAGAAAATGAAGAATATTCAATGATAGCATGAATATCACCATCTTCATAAACATGGTAACTATCCTTTATAGAACATTGTCCTGGATCCTTTTAGCTCACACTAATCTCCATAAGGAAACAAGTGAACGAGGATTGCATGATATCTAAGATAGATATAGCATTTGATAAATTTGTGATTTGTTTCAAAATTTCAAATGATTTTTTTTATAGATAGGCTAGGATAAATCAATGCTGCAAATTAAATTTTGAAATAGCAGTTCATCCATATGTGGGCCAGCATTAAGAATAAGTATTATCAATCCCTCCCTCCTTTAATGTGGATTTGGTCATGAGTATTTGTAGCAGTTAGTATTATTTACTGTCTTAGTTAGGGTTATATGGTTATGATAAGTCACTATGATAAAAGCAACTTGGAGAAGTAAGGGCTTATTTCATAGTACAAGTCTCATGTCGATCTGCCAGGGAAGTCAAGGTAGGAACTCAAGGTAGGAATCTATCTACATAAATTGATGTGTAGGCCACAGAGGAGTACTACTTACATGACTTTCTCTGCCTGCTTTCTTATAACATCCAGGATGACCAGTCCAATAGAGGAATGACTCACAGTGAGCAGGTACCTTCCACAAGTTGCTACCCAGTTACACTTCCAACTTGTAAGAGACAGTATAATGTTCGGCTACTAAAAAGCAATCTAGTTTAAAAGTTTATACTACTATAGTTAAAGGGGGCCCATATCTACCTCAGGTTGTCAGTGGAACTTTGTAGTTCCATCCATGTTCTGATGACTTCAGAGGCACAAGGGAAGCAAGAATTTAGGGCTTATGGACATCTTCCTATGTTTCAGGGAGCCTTTGAAGTCAGTTTTCATGTTGCAGGGAGCTCCCTTGTGAAGGCCCTGGAAGGCTATTGCCTAAAGTTGTGAAAGGTAAGCCTGAGATGCAGTAAAGCCCCCCCCCCAAATTTTGGATATGCCAAGGCCAAAGTATCTGTCAATGAAGGGTATATGCAGGAAATAGAAACAGCTCAAAATTGACAAACATGTTGTGGGCAACAAATATGGAGGAGTCAATAAATCTAAACCCTTTTAAGATGAATTCCCAGATACCAGAGATTGACCCACAAGATTTGAAGTTTCCCTTGCTTGATTTTGATCTTGTTTTTTGTCCATTATTTCCACACTATATCTACATTCCTCTATGCTGGAATGATAATGTGTATTCTACAATCTTATATGTTGCAATTATGTAATTTACTTCTCGATTTTAGTGAGGGATAAAACTAAGTTATCCCCTAGAGCCTCAGAAGAGACATTTACTTTCAAACAGTGTGGAGACTGTGGAAGACAATGGGACATTTGAAGTTGGAATAAACACATTTTTCATTATGACATAGCTATGATTCTTTAAGGACTAGGGAGTGAAATGTGGTGATTTGAATAAGAAACATCCAACATAGGCTCCAATATGTGAACACTGGATTCCCATTTGCTAGTGTTGGAAGAACTTTAGGAAGTGTGGCCAGGATGATGGAAGTTTCTCATAGGAGGAAGGCTTTGAGAGTCTAAAATCTCTAGTCATTCATGATTTGCTCTTGCCTCTTCATATTTGTCATTCAAGATATGAGCTCTTAGCTTTCTGTCCTGGCTTTCATGTCAGCCTGAAATCACACCTCCTAGCCAGGATGGAGTCTTGTCTCTCTGGAACCCTAAGCCAAAACAGGCTCTTCTTTCTATGAATTAATTTTGGTTATTTTGTTTCATCGCAGCAACATTAAAGCAGTTAATATAAGAAATTGTCAATAAAAATCCTAGGACATTTAATGAACTGGACAATCTAGATAAAATGAATAATGAATATATTTTCAAATATACATGCCACACCACAATTAGACAAAAATGTTATTTTAAAAGGCAAATAAATAATAAACAATGAAGTAGTAAAAAAATGTCTAACAAAAATGAAATATATGATAAATATCTTATGAAGTGACTCTATTCTTCCTTATTTTATTACATAGCATGCAAAATCTGTTCAGCTCATTCCATGAAACCAGGATTACCCTGACACTAAAACAGGATAAACACACACATACAAAATAACAAAAAGACAAAAAAACTACACACTATTTTCAAATATAGACCCTTAAATCCTCAATAAAATACTTTCTAATTTAATTCTTACCATCTTGAAATGAGCACAAATCATAATCCAGTTGCTTTTGTTTATGCAATGAAAAACATGCAGGACATAAGTGAACCTGCAAATGTAAAGATAAAAATAATATAAACATTTTGAAAGATACAGGAAAAGTCACAAGTTTCAACAAACATACAGACTTTCAAAATAACTTCAAATTGCTAGGTACAGAGGGACAATACCTGAACATAATAGGGGCTTTATAAAAATCCCTCCAAAACTGCAGTGAATGTAGAAGAATGAAAGAGATTTCCTCTAATATTAGCAAGAAGACAGGTATGAATTCACATCACTTTTCCTTGGTAATGTACCCGACATGAAACAAGAAGGCAAAACAAATGAATAAAAAGGTGTACAAATAGAAAAAGATAAATAAAAATTTCTGTTCTGTAGAGAACTCAAAAAGTACAGGAAATAGTATCAAAAACTGACAATATACAATGTGTTAATTTGAAAATTTTAAACAGCAAAGAATATAAAACAGTTAAGAATCTTAAAGAATGTAAGAAAAATCTTTGTCACTTGTTTACACAAAAAATATTAACAGGCATAATATATTAAAAATTCAGAAAATCAATAAATGGTTAACTGAAATCTACTTTTTAAAAGAAGTGATATCAATGGCAAAAAGATACATGAAAAAAATTGAACTTTAGCCATGAAAGAAATTACATACAAAACTATATCCCAGTCAGAATAGCTATCATCAATAAAAGAATCACAAATGGATTCCTAAAATAGTAGAGTGGGAAAGAAACACTTATACACTATAGAGTTGATTAAAATATGGTACACCTAATTTATAAAACTGTTAAAATGTTCTCTAAAATCTAATAATGCAAAATCTCATCTTGTCCAGGTATAACACTCCTGAGTATCTGCTCAAAGATATCAAAGTCAAAATTTAAAAAAGAGTGTTTTGATATTATTTGTCAAAGGCAAGTTATAGAGTTAACCTAGGTTCTCATCAATAAATGAATATATAAATAGAATGTTACATTAAAAATGTAGTATCATTCACCTATAATGTAGAATAGTTATGTTTGAGAGGTAAATAGATGAACTGGGAAATCATAGTTCTTATTACAATATGATAATTTCACAAAGAGAAGTGTCACATATTTATTTTATCTGGTATTAGGGAATATATGTGAAAATATTAAGAAAAGTATTACAGAATATTAAAAGGATCAGAGAGATGGATAAAATACATATATATGATATGATAGTATCTCACAGCAGATGCCCTAGTCTTCTGGCACTTAAAATTTTTCTATATCTTCCTCTGAGATGTTCCCTGAGCCTTAGGTTTAGGGGTTGTGTGGTGATATATTGTGTACCCTAATAAACTTGCCTGACGATCAGAGGACAGAGCCGGTCACTAGATTAGGCAGTGACAGCACACACGCTTAATCCTATCACTCGGGAGGCGGAGATCCGTCTGGATCTCTGTGAGTTCAAGGCCACACTGGAAACAGCCAGGCAGTGGTGGCACACACCTTTAATCCCAGTACTGGGAAGCACACATGCCTTTAATCCCAGGAAGTGATGTCTAGGCAAAGAAAGGTATATAAGGCACAAGGAAACAGGAACTCCCTCTCTTTGGGTTGAGGATTTTGTGGAGATAAGAACTAGCAGTTGACTGTTCTGCTCTCCTGATTTTTCTGATTTCACCCTGATATTTGGCTCTTTTTTTTTAAAAGACCATCTTAAATTTGAACAAAAGGGTTGTGTGATAGATATATCAGTTGGGTCTTAGCATCCCATGATCAAATGTTCTGTGTATTTTGACCAGTTGTGGTTGTCTGTAATGGTATGTCTGCTGCAAAGAGAAGTTTCTTTGAGAACTGAGTACTACATTTGTCTGTGGTACATGGAAAAATATTTACAATGTAGTTAGAAATTAGAATGGCTTTAAAAGTGGCAGTAGGAGGTTCCCTTCAAGGGGTCATGACCTTACCAGGCATATATAGTTGGATAAGTTTACAGTACTAGGCATGAGTTTCCTCCTAATGAGTGGACTTTAAGTCTAAGATAACTTTTGGTTACCCGCAAGATAGAAGTGCCACCATTGCATCACTTGGGATGTTTTTACATGTTGGGCATGTTTCAGTACATAGGCTACACAGCTGGGTTAGACTACTAATTGCTTTTGTCCCTTGTCAGCTTGAATAGCCCCTCCTGATACTAGGAGAGCTTGTGTAGCACAAATTCTAATTCGTCTTAATAGTAAAAACCCAGAGCCAGATTTAGGGTTAATTGCTGAAAGATCAATAAAAGAGCCAGACACTAGAGAGACTTCTTACCTCTATGGTATCCTCAGCCAGAAAGGGGAAGAGCTCCTATCTCCTCCTGCCTAATATTCCTCTCTCCACCCAGCCATATCACTTCCGGTCTCCACCTCCCTAGTGCTGAGATTAAAGGTGTGACATCCTAACTGCTGGCATCAAAGGTGTGTGCCACAACTGCCTGGCTTTTTCTCTTTTAGACTGGATCAATCTTGTGTAGCCCAGGGTGGCCTTGGACTCACAGAGATATGTCAGTCTCTGCCTTGCAAGTGCTGGGATTAAAGGTGTGGGCTACCACTGCCTGTCCTCTATAGATAACTAGTGACTTAGCTCCACACTTTGATCTTCAGACAAGCTTGTACTCGAAGAAGGCTTCCTAATAAGTTTAAGCTCTATTCCTCAATATCCTGTTTGTATATGTATGATGTCTTCAGCAAGAGAGTCTGTACTTAAATTTCTGACAGGTAAATAAGGGCAAAGGAAATAACCTATATTATTTTCAGAGTCTGCTGTAATCTCCTGACCAGCAACCCCAAGAAAATAAGGGCAAAGGAAATAACTTATATTATTTTCAGAATCTACTCTCCTCTCTTGACCAGCAACCTCAAGAGAGTTTTTCCATGCTTAGCCCTTGGGTTTTTGTTGGATAATCTGTGGCTCATTTGGATAGCATTTTCCTCTAAATGATATAACTTCAGCATATGACCATGATAAAGTTTATCCCACAAATGTGGAAATACATATACATATTACATATATAACATATTTTAAATAAAAATATAATAATGTAAATAACACTAAGGATGTTTGGAAATTCCATTTTATGTTTTCAGCCTAAACTACTAGCTTGCATAGGCTGATTTGCCAGCATGTCCTCAAGATCCTCATGTCTCTACCTAATGCCCCAGTACTGAGGTTACAGTCACAATCAGCTATGTACAGCTTTTTATATAGATAGTAAGAATTCTATCTCAGGTCTTCATGCTTGCATAGAAAGTACTGTTAACTATAAAGTCATCTCTCTAGCCTTTGAACATTAATTTTTGAGTCATGCTATATTTAAAATGAATATTAGAAAGGGAAGCTACGTCTAGAATACCTAAACAATATGACTGCCTAAATAGGATCTGAACAACAACAGCAGTGGAAGGGGGAACCTTATAGGGACCTTCTTCTAAATGAGCAAATACAAGCAATGAATGGCTGCTGGGATAGGGAGACTTAATATTCTCCAGGGAAAAGCCCTTGATTGGTTAGTTTGGTTATTGGTCAGCCTTGATATCTCACACACACACACACACACACACACACACACACACACACACACACACATTAGCAATAATATATAAACTCAGCAAGTTGTATTATATATATTTATGCACTTATACATATATTGAATGATAACAATAAAAATGAAAGTTGTCAGTTTGGGAGGGAGAAAAGGGTACATAGGAAGTATGAAAAGAGGAAGAGAAAGGAAATTGAAAAAATGCTTGGCATTTATTTTTCTTAGTTTAGGTAATAGTGAAGAAATAGTTGAAATGTTTTGTGTGGACAAATAAGCTGTACAAATGATGATCTTAATTAAAAGGTAAACAGAAAAATGAAACTTCATCAAAGTAAATTAAAAGCATTAGGTGAAAATGACCTTCTTAGTCTATTCTGAGGAAATAAACTTATTCTAGTATGAAGAGATTCATTAATATTTGGAAGCTTATAGGTTCCAATGGAAATGCTATGGCCATAAAAAATATTCAATTAGGGTGAAATATTTTATTATTTGGTCATTGATGATGATGTCCTATGAAAAATATACTGTGCACCAAATCATATTGATGCTTTTCTAGATAGCATGTTGGTGGGGAATTCCTTTCACAGTAATAACAAAAATTTCCTGTAAGCAAAAGTAGAGTGGCTCCAACAACAGCTATTTCCTTTTATGAAGGTGCCTTGCAAATTATAGAAGGGGAGAACAAGTTGTAGAAAATCATGGGTAAATGTTACTGTATTGCATTTGACAATGGCAAGGTAAAATTCTCTCCAAGAAGAAAACTAAAATTAATCTGAGATGTAGATTTATGTGCTACTGAAATTTAAGCTATTGTAATAATGTCAAAATTTTAACTGAGCCATGAAATTCAACCATCTAGATATAGTTCTACTACAAGAACAATTCTGAGAGCAAATTAAAGAGAATTTCCATGCCCCCATGTTTTCTGCTTAATGATGTCCAGAATCTCTACTGCTGTAGCATACATTGATTCAGAAGTAAGTACTGCTGTGGATATCACTCTATATAAATAAAACACTGATTGGCCAGTGACCAGGCAGGAAGTATAGTTGGGACAAGGAGAGAGGAGAATTGGGGAAACAGGAAAAAGGAGGGGGAGACACTGTCAGCCACCGCCAGGACAAGCAGCATGTAAAGATGCCAGTAAGCCACAAGCCACGTGGCAAGGTATGGATTTATAGAAATGGGTTAATTTAAGATATAAGAACAGTTAGCTAGAAGCCTGCCACAGCCATACAGTTTATAAGTAACATAAGTATCTGAGTGATTATTTTATACGTGGGTTGTGGGACTGCAGGGCTTGGGGAACCTGGAGAGAAGCCCTCCAGCAACAAAGTGCCATGTGAAACTTTGAAATTTTGTCTATATAATGGTTCTTATTCTTTATTTTAACAACATAAGCTCTTTTTCAATGCCTCTTTTGTGCATAAAATATATTAATTTCAGGAGGAACATGTAATGGTTTTGATTAACAATATAACTTCTTTGATGTAATCAAATGATGAGTAACCATTACTGTTTATTTTCTGTTTAATGGAGTTTTAAATCTTGACCTAGATGTGGATCATTGGTAAAAGCTACCACATTTCCTATATCCCTGGTTCAAAAACTATAGTGAACCACCCTTTGGAATCTTTCGCAAGCATTCATGGAAGTCTTAAAAATGGGCATGTGTAAATTATGTAGTCATATTAGCCTTTGTACTGTGTGTCTTTGTTAAAAGTAGAAAGCCTAAATTTCTGAATTTTAGATAAAAAACATTGTAAAATATCACTATCATGTGTTTATTTTATTGTCTTTGAGGTATTATTTGCATGAGTGACTAAATGTCAGGCTGTCCCATCTCATTGAATGGAATTTAAAGCCATAGCAGCATATAAAAGTAGCAAAATTCTGAAAATAAAAGAATAAAACGTAACTCATTCCAGCTTTCCCTTTCATTTTCATCTTTTATTTCCTTCTTCTCTGTAAACACAACCATTAAACATATAAATACACATATGTATACACTGACAAAGAAAGTGCAGTGGAAAATACATCTAGATTAGTACTCTAGATAAGATATTGCAAATGCTTCAAAAAAACTTTCATTTTCTGGTGCTTCTTCCTCTTGTAAATATGTTTTCCAATCTATTATATGGACAATGTTGTTCATCATATAATACAAAAATAAATATCTGTACTTAAGTACACAAAGAGGATACTGGAACAGCTGTAAGAGTGACTAATCATCTTAAACCTATTCAAAATTGTCAGCCAACAGGAAAAAAAGTCTCTTTTCTCCCTGTCTGAGGAGGGGAAGGAGCGCTGCTGTATATGGTTCAAGCAGTATTCATTCTTTCTGAAGATACTGAGAAATAATGTTCAGTAGACAGCCCACCAGTCTCGTTTACTCTGCATGAAAGCATACTGAATGCCACCCAACCTACCAGGAGTGAGTTTTTGCATCTCATTTAATCACAGTAATTGCCATTTTTACACAGCAAGGAATAAGAGAATTTCTAAATAACAAAAGAATAGCTACCAAAGACATTTGCAAGTACTATTTTAATGACTAGTGGAAATTATCCAGTGAAATAATGGTAAAGCTATAAGTGAAAACCACAGGATTAAGAGCGTTGTTTGTCAATAGAGTATGTGGGACGATTCACTTGAAACATAAGTACACATACTAACACTAACAACCAAATGTGGTTTTGAAATAGCCAACATCAAGTGAATAATTTCCCAAGAAACTTAAAATGCATGACTAAAGCAATCTACTAAATTATTCCAATGTTTGTTCTTAGTACTAAATAATTTTAAATACTATATTTTCATCATGAATGGTAATGGTTATTTCTTCTCTTTCATTTCCCCCTTTTTTTGCTCCTGCATATTTTATTTTCAAATATTGTATGAAGTGAGTGAAAAACCCCATACCATGCAATGTTTTATTGTAGATATACTTTCACTTTCTTATTGATGACAGTCATAAGGAGTAGTCATTAAAATGTATTGTTTTTCTTCAGAGTAATTTGTAAAAATTCATTATATATCCATAGGTAAATTTCAGTTAACTGCTCTAAAAATAAATGAAACCTAGTTAATTCAGAAAGTTAACCTTTTCATTTTACCTATAGTTTAATATGCATATTAATTTCTAACTACCCATTCTTTGAAATTTTTAAATTATTAGAATGTTATATGAATTTTATAAGCAAATAATAAAATAATAAAAGAACTCTAGGTACTTCACTTAATTAATTATCTTTCGTGGTACTTTCCAAATATTCAAACAAATATATAAATACAGATATTTATTATGATATTTACCCATTTTATATTCTTCTGATTTTAAATATATGCAAAATCTATACATGCATGTAATTATTTTGATAGAATCTAACTTCAATTATCTTCCCTCCAATACTTCTCTGGTCCCTCCCACAACTTCATGTGCACTCTTTTCCACCAATTTTCCTACACTGTTTATGTATCTTCTTTCTTTGTGCTAATATACATTGTGTCCATTTAGAGCTACATGCATGTGTGATAGTCTACTAGATGCTGGATAACCTCTCAGGGCTCATATCGATGCTGGAATCCGATTCTCACTTCCCTAGCAGCCATCACTTGGAAATAATTCCCCAAATAGTTGTTGGGATTCATGTTTCCTTCTTTATCCATGCTTAGATTTTGGCTGGTTTGATCGTGTGCAGTTCTTGTATGTACAGTCCCAGCTGTCATGAGTTCATTTGTAAAATTACACCATCTTTATGCAATAAATAGTGTTTCTCTGAAGATGTTCACTACTTCTGGATCTTACAGTCTTTCTGTCTTCTCTTCTGTTATGATCATTGAGCTTTGGAGGCAGGAGATATGTTATACCTGTCCTTTTGTGTAACTAAGCACTCCATAATATCTTATTCTCTGCATCTTGACCAACTGTAGGTTTTGTATTAATAACCAGCAACTGCAAAAAAAGAGACTTTTCTGATGTTTTTTAAAAGATTCATTAATTTTTAAGTATGAAGATAATGTTGAGGGGCAATTTATTGCTATATCTACTTTGCAGAATAGTAATGATATATCTCCCAGGACTACAGGTCCTTTATCTATGATGTCCAGCTTTGAAAGTGCTGAAAGCTGATAAGCACACTACCAAGAGAGAAAAGTCTTTAACAGTCTTTTTACCCAAATGTGGGAGTGACAATTATGATTTGCCTGAAATAGTGCAATAGTGGCCCAAATGTTATGGCAGTCATCAGTAAGACCTTGTCCACAAGATGAAATCCATTCCAGGAACCACCAATTGGTACCAAAATATATGAAGGTTTAGATCATAGGTACTCATTTTACTTATTCAGTTTTGTGGTGTTGTGTGTTTACATTTATAAAATTTTACATACATATCAATATATTTATCATATTACATGACAACACACATGGAATATCTAAATATGAATAAGGAAAGGACCATTGTTGTTATATAGCTGTAATGGTACATATATCCTTCTCATATCAATTTTGCACCTGGGATGACCAATTTGTTAGCCATTTCAATAACATTATATTGTCAAAAAAGCTATCTTATGTTTAATATGTACAAGTAAGAGAAAAAGAATTCTGAAATTCTAAGCATACTTAAAAGTTATCAAAAATCTAAAACATGAAAGTATGTTTGTCAATCATTTGAATATTCTTATGAAAATACCCAAACTACTCAAAACGGTGTACCAAATTAATGTCATCATAATCAAAAGACAATTGCTATGCTTCAATTATTAAAACCTCTGTCTTAAAATACTACACTGCCCAGACATGTGACAAAAGAGTGCTATCGTGTAAAAGGACCCTAACTTGAAGTAATTTATCTGAACTGGTAGTGAGCCTTATTAAAAAAAATACTTGTAAATTAAGTGAAGGATACTAAAATTAGAGACAAAAGAAATGGCCAGAGAATAAGATATTTTGGAAGAAATTACAGGATATAACCCTGGAATAGGAATGATTAGAAAAAAATGAGACTGATGAGCTTGTCAAGTAATGGAGCAGGAATGTCTTCAGACACAAAATAAATGATTCTGAACTTTGGAGAGACAGTAACCACAGTTACTCTAGATCCTCCTGGGTCTTGATAGTTGAACATGGGAAGATGCCTTAAATTGCACATCAAGTTTCACATTCGTTGACAGTTCTGAATTATACTGTGGTACATAAGTTTCTTTAACACGGTAATATTGGTGCGCTATACCATATTTCCACAAAGAGTACTGACAAATAAAGTTTGGAATCTAACAGAAAATCCTTAGGTGAAAAAAGAGTACACAGTTTCAAAAATAAGTTCTTTGAAGTTATGGTGATGACTAGAGATTGTAACTGTAATTCAAATTAGCATTTAAATAAATGCAATAAGGAGAAAAATATATAAATGATATCAAAACTGTATATTCTTTAATAACAATATATTTTGCAAACGATGAAAATCTGGGTGTTCATATCTATAATAACTACTATTATGATTTTTTTTACCATACACCAAATATGGACCAACATTAAATTTTAAAACACTAATCATTAAAACTTCTGTGAAATAGTATTTAAAGTTATATAAAGCAAATGTCTGTGAAAGTACTATTTGAAGAATTAAAAAGCTCAAATAACAAAAGTAAATCAAGACAAATTGAACATCAAAATGGAATATTTTGTACAGCCTAAGAAACTCAAAAGAGTGAAAAGACATCCTACAAAATGAATAGAATAAAGTATTTAGAAATAATGCAATTGAACCAATATTAATGAACATAAATAATACATTAAAGACAATAGAACAATTCAGTTAAAATGCAAAATCAACTGTATGAAAAACTGTTTAAAAATACATAAAAATCTCAACAGCTATGAGAAAAAATGTTCAACCAACTCATAGACAAAGTGTGTGTGTGTGTGTGTGTGTGTGTGTGTGTGTGTGTGTGTATGTGTGTGTGTGTAACAAAATAAAAAATGTATTTAATCTTAGAGGAACTAGTGAGAGGTTAGAGGAAGGAGACATATGAGAGATTTTAGGTAAAAAGGCAAAAAGAAATGATATGTTTATATTTTAATTAAAATTTCTTAAAATGAACAAAGGAAAAAAATCAAATTATGGTAGAAATATGGATTCTTGAACATTGTTAATGAAAATTAAAATCAGTAGAGCCACTATAAAAACAGAATTGATTTTATTTTAAAAATATGAAAATGGAACTACTATATGAATTAGCAATCCTCTACAATGCATAAATTCAAAGGAAAAGAAACCAACATGTTAGGGGATAACAGCACTATTCAAATACAAGTTTGAGTGAATCTCTTTGTCCACCAATTTATGAACAGATAAAGGAAATAATGGCAGTTATATACAGTGTGATACTATTTAGTTACACAGATTATAACTTTTTTTTGGTGTTTTGAGATAGAGTTTCTCGGTGGAGTTTTGGTGCCTGTCCTGAATCTCCCTTTGTAGACCAGGCTGGCCCAGAACTCACCGAGATCTGCCTGGCTCTGACTCCTGAGTGCTGGGATTAAAGGTGTGTGCCATTGCCACCTGGCAGATTACAAAGTTTTTACCATAATATGAATGGGCATAGAGATTATAATGTCTATTAAGATAAGCAGGATGCATAAGGCATGCATCATACCATTTATCTCAAATGTAGATCCAAAACAAAAGAGCTCATAAAGACAAACAGCAAAATTTTGATTTCCAAATGTTATAGAATATACATCATGAAAGTTGCAGCTATATTACACGAATATGTTGTAGTTCAATGCTTCTCAGATATAAATAGATGCAATTTATAAAAACCTACAGAAGAATTTAATTTTTTTATTTTTTTGCTTGATTAAGTATTTTTTAGATGGTGCATCTCTACATGGCCCTGGATGTCTTGGGACTTATGTAGACCAGGCTGGCCTCAAACTCAGAGATTTGCTTACTTCTCCTAAATGCTAGTATTTCTTGTGCAATAATCTTTTTGCACATTGTGAATGTGTGCCTTTGCCAAGGAGCTTTCTGATGACTTAATAAACAGCTGAATGGTCAATAGCTAGGCAGGAAAGAATAGCCTAGAATTCTAGGGAGAGAGGGGAATGGAGGATTAGAATCTAGGCATGAGGGAAACACCAGGGAGTCAGCCATAAAGAGTGGAAAAGAGAAAAGAGCCACATGACAGAATTTAGATTAATAAAAACAAGTTAATTTGTTATAAGAGGTAGTTGTAAATAAGCCCTAAGCTAAAAGCCGGGTTTCACGATTAATAATAAGTCATTATTTAGGGGCTGGTGGTCCCCAAAAGAAAATCAGACAAGAAAGACCTACTACATGTAGTAAAAGTTTGTCCTATCAGGTTTGCCTTAGCAATCTTTTCTAGTTCTCATCACAGTGCCAAGATAAATGGTAGAGCTAATAAAAACCAAAGTATTGAATTTGGCACTTCATAATGCATAAATATGAGTATACTTGATGCCATAGAGATGTATAATTGTTATGCCAAATAAAAATTAATTCCAAAAATTTAAATTGGTTCTCCTTTAGTTAATGGCTAATATCCACTTATGAATGAGTACATGCCATGTTTGTCTTTCTGGATTTGGGGTACCTCACACAGGAATGATGTTTTTTAGTTCCATTCATTGGCCAGCAAATTTCATTATGTCATTGTTTTTAACAGCTGAGTAATACTACATTGTGTATATGTACCACATTTTTTTTGTCTTGATTTTTGTCTTTCTTTGAGAGAAGGGAGAAGGGAAGAAGTTTAGTGGGTTCAGAGGTGGGGAAACTCTGGGTAGGAATTTGGGAAGACAAAATAATATGACTATAACATACTGTATGAAAAAATCAAATGAAATAAATTTTAAAATACTAAAAAAAGAAAATGTTAAGTCTATAAATGTCATTTTACAAATAATGTTGCTATGAACATAGTTGAGCAAGTGTCCTTTTGATATGATTGAGCAACCCTTGTGTATATGCCCAAGAGTGCTATCATAGGTCTTGAGGTTAGATTGATTCCCAATTTTCTGAGAAACTGCCATGCTGATTTCCAATGTGGCTGTACAAGTTTGTACTCCCACCAACAGTGGAGGAGTGTTCCCCTTGCTCCGCATCCTCTCCAACATAAGTTGTCATCAGTGTTTTTGATGTTAGCTATTCTGACAGCTGTAATATGGTATCTCAGAGTCATTTTTCCTAAATGTCTTTCTGCCATTTGGGACTCTTCTGTTGAGAATTCTCTATTTAGATCTTTACCTCACTTTTAGTTGGATTATTTGGCATTTTGCTGTCTAGTTTCTTGAGTTCTTTACATATTTTGGAGATCAGCCCTCTGTCAAATGTGGGGTTGGTGAAGATCACTCCCCATTCTGTAAGCTGTCATTTTGTCTTATTTACTGTGTCCTTCACATTACAGAAGCTTCTTAGTTTCAGGAGGTCCCATTTATTAGTTGTTGCTCTCAGTGTGTGCTACTGGTGTTATATTTAGTAAGCAACCTAGATGCCCCTCAACTGAAGAATGGACAAAGAAATGTGGCACATATTCACAGTGGATTATTACTCAGCTGTAAAAAAACAATGACATCAGGAAATTTTCATGTAAATGGATGGAACTAGAAAATGGCATCCTGAGTGAGGTAACCCAAACTCAGAGAGACAAACATGCTATGTACTCACTCATAAGTAGATACTAGTAAAGTAAAAAAAAAAAAAAAAAAAAAAAAAAAGATAATCAGACTACAACCCACAGATCCAGAGAAGCTAGGGAAGAAAGAGGATCCTAAGAGGGATATACAGATCACCTTGGGAAGGGGAAACAGAGGAGAGCCTCTTGAGTAATCTGGAGATGAGGGGCAATAGCAGGTAGGAAATGCGGGATGAGAACATGAGGGAACAGGACAGTGGAGCTGGGGGTGGGATGGAATGAGAGAGTAATGAAAGAGGTATCTTGATATACGAAGACATTATGGGGTAAGGGAGAAACCTGGTGCTAGGGAAATTCCTAGGAATCTACAAGGATGACCCCAGATTAGACTACTAGCAACAGTGGTGAGGGTGCCTGTACTGGTTTGCCCTGGTAATCAGGTTGGTGAATACCCTAACTGTCAATATAAACCGTTCATCCAGTAACTGATTGAAGCAGAGGCAGAGATCCACAACTATATACCAGCCCGAGTTCTGGGAGTCCAGTTGAAGAGAGGGAAGAGGAATTATATGAGCAAGGGGGGGTGGGGGTTCAAGATCATGATGGGAAAATCTACAGAGACAACTGAACTAAGCTCAAAGGAACTCACAAAATTTTAGACCTACAGCTGTGGAACCTGCAGGAGACTGGACTACACCCTCTGCATACAGGAGACCATTGTGTAGCTAGGTCTGTTTGAGCGGCCCCTGGTGGTGTGATCAGGATCTGTCTCTGGTACATGAGCAGGCTTTCTGGATCCCATTACCTATGGTCAGACACCTTGCTTACTCCTGATAAAGCAGGGAGGGACTTGGTCCTGCCTCAACTGAATGTACCAGTCTTAGCTGTTCCCCCATGACAGAATGTACCCTATTAGAGGAGGGGATAAGGACGGGAAGAAGGGGGGAGAGCAAGAGGAGGGATGAGAGGGGGATCTGTGGTTGGTATGTAAAATGAAAAAAAAATACAGAAGAAAAAAGAAAAAGAAAAAAATGGTTGAATACTATTCAAAAGTTTGAGCACTAGAAAATCTTAATTTAAATTTTCTTTGGGAATTTCATGAATATTATATTTACATCACTTCCTCATCTCTCTTCCCCTATAATTCCTCTCAAGCCTGCCATTCCTTCTCAAATTCATGACTTTTCTTTTAATTATTATTGTTTTATATTCATACACACACACACACACACACACATCTGAATCCATTTAATGTTCCTCTTTCTATGCACATGTGTTTAGATATAAACACATGAGATTGGATCACCTATTGGGGGCTTGTTAACAGAAAATATTGTATTTTGACCTGATAGTCTCAGTCCAGGCAGGTTCAGTCCCCTCCTCTCAGATTGAGCCAAGTGTCCCTGTATAAGCCCCAGGTTTCAAACAGCTAACTCATGCAGCGAGCCCAGGACCTGGTAATACTGCCTAGATGCCTCCCAAACAGATCAAGCCAATCAACTGTCTCACCTATTCAGAGGGCCTGATCCAGTTGGGGGCCCCTCAGCCTTTGGTTCATAGTTCATGTGTTTCCATTCATTTGGTTATTTGTCCCTGTGCTTTATCCAACCTTGGTTTCAACAATTCGCGCTCATATAAACCCTCCTCTTTCTCACTAATTAGACTCCCAGCGCTCTACCAGGGGCCTAGCCGTGGATGTCTGCATCCAGATTCCTCAGTCCTTGGATGGGGTTTATGGCACAACTATTAGGGTGTTTGGCCATGCCATCACCAGAGTAGGTCAGTCCCGGCTGTCTCTTGACCATTGCCAGCAGTCTTTTGTAGGGGTATCTTTGTGGATTTCTGTGGGCCTCTTTAGCTCTTTGTTTCTTCCTTTTCTCATGTGGTCTTCATTTACCATGGTCTCCTATTCCTTGTTTTCCCTCTCTTTTCTTGATCCAGCTAGGATCTCCCACTCTCTTTCCCTCGACCCTCGCCCTTCATTGCTCCCACTCATCTCTAGGCTGTTCATGTAAATCTCATCCATTTCTCCGTGTCTTTCTTGAGGTCCCGTTTTCCAGGTAGCTTCACTGGTGATGTGAGTAGCAGTCCAGTCATCCTTGTTCCACATCTAGCATCATCCTATGAGTGAGTACATACCATATTTGTCATTCTGAGTCTGGGTTACCTGACTCAGGGTGATTTTTTTCTAGATCCATCCATTTGCCTGCAAACCTCATGATGTCATTGGTTTTCTCTGCTGAGTAGTATTCCATTGTGTATATGTGCCACAATTTATTTATCCATTCTTCAGGTTGATCCCAGTCCTCGGGGGAGACCTTGATCTGGAGGAGGTGGGAATGGGGGTGTGCTGGGGGGGAAGGGGTGGGGGGCAGGAAGGGAGAAAACAAGGGAATCTGTGGCTATTATGTAGAACTGAATAGTATTGTAAAATAAATAAAAAAAGACAATTACTAGTTTTAAATACTTTACATTGGATTGTACAAATTATATATATTGAAATTGATATTGTTAGAAAATGCTATATGTATATTTCTAATTATACTTATACTGTTCATTTAAAAAAAGTAAGAAAAGAAAATATTGTATTTCCCTCTTTCAATAGCCAAAAATTGCCTACAGCCCTTCATCTGGAGGTGATACCTTGTGAGATGTTTCCCATCAAAATTGGTATGTGAAGTGATGTTACAGTCATACAAGTCTTAATGAGGGTTTCATATATAGAAGACATGCTCTCACACTAGAATATTTAAAATGTAATTTTGTTATTCTCTATTCTACTCAACTCATTAACAAAACTAAAAGAACAGAAAGTGTTTCCAGTACAAGATCAAAGAAACAAAGATCATTTCCAAAGAAGACTCTTTACTTTGTCTGTTGGTGAGTCCCTAGAGCAACATATGAATATACATTCTTGTGTTATTTTATCTGACTCAGAACACATGCAGTGATAAAGGACTATGTGATGAGTATTTATTGACACATTTATAGTAAAATATTTTGGTCACTGATACATGAGACAATGTTAAACTAGGAAAGAATTGCTTAAGATTGAGATGTATATAAGGACTTAAAAACTTCTAATAGAGAATCTCAAATCCAGGGATATGCACATGCTAAATGGAGATGTGAAATTGTTTTGAGGTCTTGTGTAGTGGGTAGCCATTCCAGCTTGGATCTGGAAGCTCCAACCCCCATTGAGACTCTGGCAACTGTCACGCCTACGAGGCGGGGCAAGGGGAGGTGCTGGAAACCTGAGAGCTGGATGGGCAAGCGCTCGCTCTGGGCGCTCTCTGCGCCTGGACCCTGGATGGTGGAGATTGATTGTGCAGAGCTCCAGAGAACACCGCTGGATTGCTATACGCCTTCCTCAGACCCCCGCGACCTATCCATTCCTTCATTTGTAAGTCATCCACTAAATAAATCTTCCTTTTAACTACGTGGAGTGGCCTTTATAATTTTCCCCAATATCTGGTGCCCAACGTGGGGCAAATTCCAAAGGTCTGGGCGGCTCCTGCCCTCAGCCTGTTCCCCGGCTGGCGGGTACCTAAACCCGCCTGCAAAGTTCCATATAACCAGTCCATTCCCGAAAAGGGGAGCAGCTAGTCCGGTCTCAGCTCCCTAGCTTAGCCCCGAGACCAGTGAAAAACCACTGCGAGTGAGGTATCCGCACCCGGCTCCCGGCCATCCCGCCATCTGCCTCCAGCTGCCGCCAGCCAAGGTCGCCAGCATTTGTAGCTGGAGGGCTTCTCTCCAGGTTCCCCAATTCCCGCAGTCCCACAATCCACTTATAAAATAATCACTCAGACGCTTATATCACTTATAAACTGTATGGCCGTGGCAGGCTTCCTGCTAACTGTTCTTTTATCTTAAATTAACCCATTTTTATAAATCTATACCTTGCCACGTGGATGGTGGCTTACCGGCGTCTTTACAGGTTGCCTCTCCTGGCGGTGGCTGCAGTGTCTCTCCCCTCAGCCTTCCGCTTCCCAGAATTCTCCTCTCTCCTTGTCCCACCTACTTCCTGCCTCGTCACTGGCCACCAGTGTTTTATTTATATAGAACAATATCCACAGCACTTGCCCTTTTTTCTTTTTCTTTTTTTAAAAAGGAAGGTTTTAACTTTAACATGGTAAAATTATATATAACAAAACAATTACCGAGGAAGAATTATAGTTACAATATTAAAGATGTCCTATCTATCTTATATTTGTGAGTTTAAGGTTTTATATCTAACTTATCTTTTATCATAACTGAGGAAATTACAACTATCTAGTTTTCAACCACATCAAAGACCTGAGAAGGAACATAATGGTACCTGAGAAATGGTAGATGGATGCAAGCAACTTTCGGGAATCTTGCAAGAATAGACCAAGACAGCTGGCAGCCTGGACAGTCACCTAATGTTTTTCAGCATTGTTGGTGCATTCAGATTGGCTACAGGCCTAGAGTATCTGACAGACCATTTTCAGAAGCAGGATTTCTGAAAGACCATCTTACCCTGTCTTGGCAGAGTACAGTGGTCACTTTCCTTGTGTCCCGCTTGTCCAGAAAGGACAGCATTGCATTTGTACTGTCAGCCATCAAGGCAAGGGCAGTTCTTTGCCCTGTAGGCCATTTTGTGCCAAAAAGACAAACTTCCAAATGGAAATGTCTTAGAAGCCCAACATTCTCTCGGGATCAATTGGTGCAGCCAGGAGCAATTGTGCCTCACGTCAACAGAATTCTAAGTTATTTAAATGCCATATTCTCTAGGTCTATGAAGTGTTTGAAGATTACCTGTCCATCTGACCTATGTATCTGTAAATCTGGATAACCTAACTAACGTAACTATAGAGATGACAGGCATAGGCGACTATAAATCTATAAATCTTATCTACCGAAATAACCTAAGAACTAAGGCTTCACGTAAATAAGGTAAACAGTCTATAAGCAAATGTATGGTGAAGAACGATGACTTCAAAATTGTGACAATACACAAGATATTTATAACAGAGGTAGGAATATATAGTGCGATATGCAATATGACAATAATCTTAAATATATATCAATATACCAAATATCCTAACAGAAGTAGAACATATATAAAGTATGACAGATATAAATTTACATTTGTATCAATATAAAAATGTTTCAAATAAGAGTAGAAATATATGTACATTATAACAAATATAGTTCTGTATTTGTATCAATATACAAATTATCTTAAACAGGAGTATAAAAATAGTTTACATTTGTATCAACATATAAGAATCTGTAACAGTACAAATTACAGTGCAAATTGTCTAAGGTTGCTATTTTACCAAGTTTGTTTACTAGTATATACAATGATTTACCATCATATCTTATACCTATCCATTCCTTCTCAGGTCTTTGATGGGATTGAAGACTAGCAGTTATAGTTACAACTTAGTATATATAATATCTTAGATAGAACATATTAAGTATTAGATTCAGGTTCTTTAGGATAGGACACCTTTGAATGATCTTTATAACATGCCGTTTACTTATGCTCTATACTTCTCTGGATTTTAGAATGTGTTTCTTGCTTGATATTGTTTGCATTGGTTGTAGTTACATCTTATCTAGGTCATTATCCCTCATTATTTCTGGACAATATTTGATAACCATTCCTTTGTATATAGTCTTGCATTAGTTTAGAACCTTCTTATTTAGACAAAAAGGGGGAGATGTAGTGGGTAGCCATTCCAGCTTGGATCTGGAAGCTCCAACCCCCATTGAGACTCTGGCAACTGTCACGCCTACGAGGTGGGGCGAGGGGAGGTGCTGGAAACCTGAGAGCTGGATGGGCAAGCGCTCGCTCTGGGCGCTCTCTGCGCCTGGACCCTGGATGGTGGAGATTGATTGTGCAGAGCTCCAGAGAACACCGCTGGATTGCTATACGCCTTCCCCAGACCCCCACGACCTATCCATTCCTTCATTTGTAAGTTATCCACTAAATAAATCTTCCTTTTAACTACGTGGAGTGGCCTTTATAATTTTCCCCAATAGTCTTGCACTAATGTTGAGCCATTGGTGAATCTTGCAATAAAGATTAAGACAAATAGTGAAATGTACAAATGAATATTGTCTAAATGACCCAACTCATACACAACCTCCCACAAGGGCAGGAAAGTGAGGATGTTCATAATTTAAAGACTTTGTGAAGTTACTAGAAGGAAAATCCCAAGGGATGACCATGTTTTTCCTTTTGAAATGTCTATTACCTTCTTTGTGGTGATACTCTCATTAATTTTGAACATACAAATGAAATTGTTTGCATAATTACATGCTAAGTGTAATGTTGTAAATCAAAGATTTCCATGGCTGCACACAAATACAAAGTTTAAAGATGCAGTTCACAAAAATCACTAAAGAAGCAATCACTAGTATGACAAACAAAAGTGAGTCTTAGGATAATCTGATTCACAGAAATATAATTTCATAAGTTAATTATAATATTTCCAAGGATCTAAGAGCATGTACATTTAAAGAACTAAAAAATGTATCAAGCTAACATTTCAAAAAATTGACAAGGTGAATACACAAAGTTGCAAGTTCACTATATTAACAAAAGATATAAATTTACTAAAAACCAGTGGCTTTGAATGTATAATCTTTTCAATGTCTTTGTCATTCAGTTAGAAAAAGCATTAAATCTACTATCATGCAGAACACTTTGTTATGCTTTATTTCTCTTTTAGTATATTTTATTATTTTCGTATGTTTGAATTTATTTTCTGAATTGTTTTAACAGGCACTGTTCCCCTCATTTCTGTGATACATTCATTACAAAATTAATTATATTCTCAGATTTTGTTCTTTGAATGATTTTTTTTATATATTTCTCACATATATATTATGGTTGTGAGTGTGTGTGTGTGTGTGTGTGTGTGTGTGTGTATTCAAGATTTGTCCTTCTTATATAAACTCAGTACTCTTTTGTAACTCATTTGCTGATTTCAATTAAGCTTTCTATCATATTTTAATTCTTGTAGGGCTTATACTTCTGTTTCTAGTTCTCTCAATTTTCTATCTCTATATTTTGTCATATGTATGTATTGTATGTAATCATTTAAGGACACTGTTGAGTTCTACTGTTATCTTCTAAAAATTGTGTTTTCTTCATCATTATTTTCTTTTATTTGTCTATTTTCTATTATATTTATATTCACTTTGTGATTTACTTGCTTATTTTAATCTATATAACTTTGTGTTATACTTTGATTCATTTTCTAGCCTTATGCAAATACTAGGCCATTTGTCTTATAGTAGTATATTTTTCTAATATAAAGAAGCTCTTCATAGTGTTTTATTTTGGCTCTAATCCACAAATGTTGCTATTTTGTGTTTTTTTTTTTTTAGGTTTTTTTTTTTTAAAGATTTATTTATTATGTATACTGCCCACCAGAAGATGGCATCAGATTTCACTACAGATGGCTGTGGGCCACCATGTGGGTGCTGGGAATTGAACTCAGAACCTCTGGGAGAGCAGCCAGTGCTCTTAACCGCTGAGCTATCTCTCCAGCCCCGCTATTTTGTGTTTTAACTATAATGATTAACATTAATATCAATTTCTTTCAAACAATTATATTCCTTAATTTGTTTATGGTAATTCTGTGGATTCCTGGTGTTCTGGTTAGAATTTTCTTTGATGTGACAAAATCCAGAATCATCTGTGAAGAGAAAATTTCATCTTAAAGCATGCTTTCACTGGTTTGACCCATAGGCAATTCTGTGGAGCATTTCCTTGGTGGGCCCAGCACACCTTGAATGTATCACCCCGGGCAGGTAACAAAAATTTTTATGAGAATAGAAGGCAAACAAACCATGGGGAACAAGTAAGTGAGCAGGACTCCTCAATGGTCTTGGCTTCAACTTCTTCCTCCAGGTTACTGATCTCCTTGATTTCTTGTCCTAATTTCCTACAGTGATGGACTGGTACCTGGAGTGTAAGATGAAATAAGGCCTTTTCTTTCTACGTTGCATTTGGCTCTATTGTATTTGTCACAGCAATGGGAATGCCAATAAACATAGGCTATTGAGAATCAACTTGCCAGTTTTCCAAATGTTTGTTAAGTTTTTCCAAATATCTTTTGATTATTCTTTTCTAACTAAAATTATTTATAATGATGTATAATAGAGTCTATAATTTTAATCATTTTATAGACAATGAAATTAGCTTTAGGGTCTTATAGATTATTCATTTTCATTACTTTCCAATATAAATCTAAAAATAATGCATTCTTTCTGACACGAAATAAAATGTCATGCAAATATCAATAAGGTTTTATTATTTGATAGCATTGTTCATTTCTGTTATATATTAGTTTATTACTAATTTTAAATGACTTTGAAAATTATATATATATGAATCTTCATTGCATTATATCAATTTTTATATTACATTTGTATCAAATTTTGTATTAATTTAAATTTATATTATCTAAATTGTTTCTTATATTTTAATGAATTATTTTTTAGATATGGATTGACTTTTTTAAAATGTCAATGAATATTAAGTTTAAATATGAAATTTTACAACAGGATTTAAAAATTTTCAACTTCATTTTCAATAATTGTTTTTATTCTTCTGTCATTCATGTAAGATAGAGTGAAGGATAACTATGAACCAGGAATTTCTCTAAGAGTTTTGATTCAACAGTGAGCAAAAAATACCTGAGAAATAGCATATCTTATGTTTTAACAGAGAATCTATAAATAAATTAAATAAATTATGTATTATGAAAGTATTAAAAGTTAATAAAATGAAGCAGAGTAACAAATATGATGATACTCATACACTATCATTATTATAGTAATCATAAATGTGATTCATGAGAATAATTTGTTTTTTGAGTAAAGATACATTTACTTCTATTGATTTTTCTTTAAATAATGCAGTTGTCTTGTGAGCAGAATTCACTGTGCTTGGATTTAATAAATATGGGAAGATTATATATCATGCTTTCACACAAGGTATTTCTACAGTGTTTTACAAAATATTTAATCAAAACTATGAAAATATTTAATGAAATATTTCTTGCCTCGCAAGGGATTACAAGTTTAAACCTTATTAATATATTGTCAAGTAACTGTTCCATTCTTACAAAAAAAAGTCAGTCCTTTTTATTGAAATGCAGCCTGTTTTATGATTCTCTTTTTCTCTCTGTCAATTTCTCTCTATTGATTTAAAGGACAATCTGACTAAAAGATTGTCTCTGCTCTTTACTATTCTGTTACCATACAAAAACATATGACACCAAGTTTATAACATTGTACCCTGGAACAAGTCCCATAAATACTTAGTTTTGTGCTTGAGAATTAGAACGCAGTTAGGTCATAGGACCTAGAAAAGGCCAGTTCTATTAGACCACAAGGAAGCTCTAAAAATAAGGATAGAAGGGTGTCACATATATCCAAAGACTTGGTCCAATTATTGTATTCTCTTGGGTATATCTTAATGAATAATTCACTAATTAATATTAAGTGACATGTAAATTTTCAAGTAACAAATATCTGGGTTGTCCTGATATGTTTTGAAATCTTTTATTGGAGGAATTGTTTTCCAAATCGACTAAAAAGATCCATAGGGTGGTCTCCTTTGCTTGTGTTCCCATTGTTGTGACATGGCTCAGCTATTGAAAGACTCTCCATATGGTCAATCATCTGTGACCCTGTGAACACAGATTCAAGGAGCAGCTATGAGGTCATCAGAAGAAACAAGAAGCAGAAATATTCAGAGAATCAACTCAAGCTCTTACTAAATATTAGGAAGATATTCCTTCTCTGAGTTACATGCCAAGTTCAACTAGAAAGAATTAAGCCCATTTTCACCCCAAATCAAATCATACTTGAATGTTAATAAACAAATCTATCTGTTAACTTAATTAGTGTTTCTATTGCTGTGACAAAATACTATGACCAAAGTAACTTAGGGTGGAAAGGGTTTATTCAGCATATGCCTCAACATCACAGTTCATCATCAGAGGAAACAGGGAAGGAACCTGGAGCAAGGGGCTGATTCAAAGGCCTTGGAGGAATGATGCTTACTGGCTTGCTTCTCATGGCTTGCTCAGCCCTCTTTCTTACGAAACCCAGCATCACCAGTCATTGGATGGCACCATCCACAATAGACTTGACCCTCCTTAGCTCATCACTAATTAATAATAATAATAATAAAATGCCCCACAGGCTTGCCTACAGCCAGATATTATGTAGACATTTTCTCAATTGATATTTTCTCCCCTCTGATAACTCTAGTTTGTTTCAAGTTGTTATTAAACCAGTCAGTACTGCACTGCTTTCTTCCTCATTTCCCTGTTCCACTAATATCCTTTATCCTCCTAGTCTTCCTTCTGTTTTTATATCTTATGTGTAAATAATTTTATTTAACTATAGAAAGTATAAGATCCATAACTGATAGGAAACATGTAATATTTATCTTTCCAAGTTAGGCTTATTTCAATCAATATAGTGTCAAGTAATATCCATTTCCTCAGAAATGGCATGTTTCATTCAGCTTTATTACTGAATAAAAGTAATTCGTTTTGTACAAATACTCTTGAAATCCCTGAATCTATAAGAATTTCTGGTCATTGTTACTAGTTGACAAGTGCTAGGGATGTGGATGTGTTTCTGTATCCTGTGAATGTGTTGCTCTGATTGATTGACAAATAAAATGCTGAATGGCCAGTAGCCAGGCAGCAAGTATAGAATAGGTGGGATAAGCAGAGAGGAGAATGCTGGGAAGTGAAAGGAAGCATCAGGAGACACTGCCAGCTGCTGCTGCCATGAGAAGCAAGATGTAAACATACCGGTAAGCTGCGAGCCACATGGCAAGGTATAGATTAATAGAAATGAGTTAATTTAAGATATAAGAACTAGATAGCAAGAAGCCTGCCATGGCCATACAATTTATAAGTAATATAAGTCTCTGTGTGTTTACTTGGGTCTGAGCGGCTGCAGGACCCAGGTGGACAGAGAAAACTCCAGCTAAAGACAAGTGAAATAATAAGTGGACAAATCCATTATGGAAGGAGAGATTTTCATTATTGACTTGGACAAGAAGTGGCCATAATTATTTTACTGAACTTATATAATTCTTACTTATGCTTTTATCATGTTTCATAGGCATAGATAAATATCAGCCTTACTAATTAACAAAACATCTTCTTACACCAGAGACCTTTGTAGAAAGCCACAACTGATGAAAATGTAGAAAGCAATTAAACTTGTGGTGCTGAGCCAGGAGTGACACATCTACATCACAACTCCTGCTCCTAAGGCTCAAGAATAATACCAAAAGAAGGGATGGAAAGAAACTAAAACCCAGAACAGGAATTGTAGCAGCAATCTTCAAAGTTCTTATTAATAAAATCAAACCTGAGGCCAGTTATTGGGGTGAACACTGGAAGATCAGAGAGACAGAACAAGCCACAGCTATCTCACCTTACCAATTCCTCAGCTGGTCCTGTTTCCTCAGGTTGGAAGCCTCTGAGTCCTCATCCCAATGGCTCTCAGCTGAACTGCTGCTCGAAAGTCTGAACCAGCCAAATGCTTAACCAGCCACATGCTTAACCAGCCAAATGCTTAACCAGCCAAATGCTTCTAGTTTCTGGTCCTCACGCCTTATATACCTCTGCTTTCTACCATCACTCCCTAGGATTAAAGGCTTGCTTCCTGGGATTAAAGGCGTGTGTCACCATGCTTGGCTTTTTCCAATGTGGCCTTGAACTCACAGAGATCCCAGATGGATTTCTGCCTCTGGAATGCTAGGATTAAAGGTGTGTGCTATCACTGCCTAACTAGTGGCTTTTCTGTTCTCTGACCCCAGATAAGTTTATTAAGGTACACAATATTTTGGGGAACACAATACCACCACAAGGAATACTTTTGAGAAATACATCAGAGAAGCTGCACTTATGAAGGCTCATCAACATGGCTGGTCAAAACAATACCTGGACAAGAAAAACATAGATTCTTTAGACTCCATTATGAAATAGTTCTTCTAAACTTTTGACTAATTATCAACAAAAATTGAAACTTACTATAGAGGATATTTGCTAATTAGTACAGTTTCATCATATTCATAACAGATTTTCTTGCTGTCTTATGCCTTAAGAGATTCCCACTTGTTCTATATCCTCCATCAAAGAAAAAATATGCAAAAATGATAATTGGTTTATTGCTATTATTCACTTCAAAACAAAAAAATATCTTGATGCTGTAAGATAAGATACACTCCAGATTTGGTGATCTAGAGAAGTATAATAAGATCAACAGTGATGAAGTGTTTTTTTAAGAATTTAACTTCCAATTATCAATATCTTTGAAAAATAACTCAACATTTTAGTAGTGTTAGTGTTTGTTTTTCTGAAATATATCTCCTCAAATGTTCAGAAATCCTTACATTTGTCACCATAATTTTTTTCAGTGGAAGAGAAAATTCTTAAATATGAAACTGAATTAAAATGAGACTTTGATGTAATCCATATTTCAGTACGGAGGTGTTATATAAAATTAATGACTAAAAACCAACAGAAACAAAAAACATTCCACATGAACACATAGCGATAAAATGGACATGTTCAAGGTAAAAGAAAGACCTCAAAAGAAAACTATCTGACCAATCACTTCAGTCATATCTATAAATTTTTGAACTATGGAATTTTGCTATGGCAGTGCTTGGAGAGTAATATATGTCTCAAACCTAAATCATAGAGTATAAATGTATTTTAAAATGTAATTCATTTTTCTAGATGTTATAACTTATCTGTTAACATAATCTATCACAGAATTACAATAATAAAACCTGGTAAGATAACTTTAACATTTTTAAAAGAAATATTAGTCACCAGTTACTTTAATTATTACAAAATAAAAAATATTAAAATTGCACTCCAATATATTCAATGAAAAGAAATGGTCAAAAATTCAACCTTAAAATTTTATAATACATATTTTGAACCAAGAAATAAAATACTAAATTAAATTCTAAAAGTTGTAAAACTATTATTTGCATATTTTATTCTCAATTCTCTCTCTCTCTGTCTCTGTGTGTGTGTGTCTGTGTCTGTGTGTGTCTGTGTGTATGACAGGAAGAGAGAGAGAGAGAAAGAAAGGATTTTTGAGTGGATGTCATGAGAAGTGAGCCAGAAAGAGGCATCAGCTCTCATCAAACTGGACTAACAGACAGTTGTGACCAGCCAGATGTAGGCACTGGGAATGAAAACCAGTTCTCCTGCAAGAGCCAAGAGTGTTTTTAATTGCTGAGCCACCTGTCTAGTCCCGCGCTGGCATGCATTGTTTTATTGAAGAAAATATTTCATACGATCATGGTTTCCCCTTCTCAGATTCCCCATAGATCCTTGACAGCACCTTACCTACTCAACTCCATGAGCTTTTTCTTTCTCTTCAGAGACAGAAAATATGCCAAAAATAAAAATCAGAATTTTAGCAAAAGAAAGAAATATCAACACAGAAAATGTGTACATGCATGTCTACACACACACACACACACACACACACACACACACACAGCCCATGAAAACACAAAAGCAGAAATATAATATACAAGCAAAAAATCAGTAAGCCAAAAAAAGAAAAAAAGAAAAACCCTAAACAAAGAAATATGAAACAAAATAAAAATTATACAAAAAAAATATTGTTGAGCTCATTTGAGACATTAGGCCTCCTCCTTTTATGAGACAGAATTGTTTCTTACAATTTAATAAAACTGTATAATAAATCATATAGGGTGATGATGAAACCTTATTGAAATGTGATCATGGATGACTTGTTGAATAGCTCACTCCTTTGAAGATATGTTAGTCTCATATTCTCACCCCCAAAAAATATAGTATCTTCTTCTCTCACATCCTATTCCATATGTACAGTATATCCTCAGTAAATCACCTAAAAAGATACTGTATTTCAGTGAGATTATTTAATTAGCACATGGCTTAAAATGTGATTTTCATTAACAGGATTCTTTTCCTCATCAAAAGTCAAGTAGAACATATTAAGAGAATTCTCTTACTTGAAAGTTTCAAAAGTAATCTGTCAAGAGGGACCTGTCAAGTGTTTCTGTGAGAAATTGACTAAGTAATTAATGCTAAAGAAGTACAGATATTTCTCCAATTAATGGCTGCTGATGCCTAGAAACACCATACAGCTCAAGAATTTAACTTTTTTGTCTACTTTTGTAGGATTTTAAAAATTTCTTAATCACACCATCTGTCACAATTGTGGAATACGTTCTGTCATCCTTCACAGTATAACTGTTACCAAACCTTGGCAACAGAGTTCAAAATATGTTAAGTATCTACCTTACAATTCTTCAATAGAATAATTAAGTAATATGTACACACACACACACACACACACACATGCTCTATACCTATAATAACTATAATCTTAACAGATATGAAGCTGAAGCAGATTATGAGTCCAGTCTTGCCTATATTGTGAGACTCTGTCTCAAAAAATGTAATTGACATGGGAATGTAAAATTTGTAAGGAAATAGTAGCATAAACTTTATGCACTTATGAAAATAATTCCTGCTTCAATTTGATGCCTGCTTCAAAGGATAAAATTTATGTCTGATAATGTAAACCTGGCAAAAGGCCTTCGGCCAAGGAGTTGATAGGCTCTAGGGAGAATCCATTGGTGATGTTTTGCTAATTAGGCAGGTTGCCAAACTACTTTTTCTTTTATGTTCATATCCATAGATTTGTGGATCTCTCAACCTTGGTCAAAGACCTTTCTTTTTAAAGTTGTCAGAAGTTAATACAGAGACTCATAACTGATTGAAGTAAGGAGAATGACTGAGATCTCAGCGTTAAATGGGACATCCTTTTCAAATCCTCCATCCCATCAAAAGCCAGACAGTATCATAGGAATGGGTGTAGAAAGGATTTTTTTTTACTCTTTTTTATTAAGAATTTTTTAATTCATTTTACATACCAATCACAGATCCCTATCTTCCTTCCTTCCACCCCTCCAGCCTCCTCTTCCCAACCTATTCCCTACTACAAGAAGGTAAGTCCTCCCACAGGGAGGTATATTTAATTGAGTCAAGTCCAAGCACTTCCTCCTGCCTCAAGGCTGTGTTTGGTGTCCCACTATAGGTAGTGGGATCCAAAAAGCCTGCTCACACACCAGGTGTGGATTCTGATCCTATTACCAGGGGCCCCCTTCAGCAGATAAAGCTACACAACTGTCTTGCTTATGCAGAGGGATTAGTCCAGTCCCATGGAGGCTCCAGAGCTGTTGATCTAAATTTCATTAATTCCCACTTGTTTGGTTTGGTCATCTCTGCAGGTTTCCCCATCATGATCTTGTTGCCCTTGCTCATAGCATCCCTCTTCTCTCTCTTTGAGTGGACTCTTAGAGCTTGTCATGGTATTTGTCTGTGGACCTCTGTATTTAAGAGTGAGACAATGAGGAAGAGTGTTGTGAAATTACTTCTGGAAATGCCATGGCCATGGTAATGATGTACTCAAAGTAGCAGTGATTAGTCTCAATGTCAAGAGGAAATCACCAATGCAATTAGTTATATGCAGAAACTATTATGGCTTCTCTTCAATGTACATGCTTTTGAAACTCAAATGTTGACAGCAGCTCCCAGGCTAAACTTACAGAATTGACACATAAAAAGTGCTATATTAAGATCCAGGAAAGGATGTGGCAGAAAACAAGATCTATTACTCTGAAATTGGCAGTATAGGAGAGTACAGATAGTGAACATTCTTCTTTATAATATATGAAATATATATCGAAGCATCCTAAAAGATTACAAAGAAGCTGAATACTAGCCTCAAAGGCAGGCATAACATTATAAGCCTCAAACTAGATCTTTTGGGAATAACAAAACCCAGATTCACAGACAGATTACTGTCAGAACAGTCAGATGAAGATGGTTCATAATAGTGAGGGAATGAACAGAACTCATCAGCAGGCAGTTCAAAATACAGGGGAAGAACAAAGTATTTCCAAATACTATAAATTTGAACTGTAGCATATCAAGGCACAGGTTGATGTCTAAGCTTATTCTTCTTTTATATAATTTTATCTAATAAGAAATATGCATCTGTCAAATTTAGTAAAACATTGAGCGTTCTTCTCAAGCCATCAAGCAATTTAGTTTTAATTTCCTCTAGTCGTCATGATAAAGAAATATTATTTAAATTGAAACTATTACCTAAAGTACTTATATGAAATAAAATAATAATGTTTGATATATGTATACAAATATAGGTCAGTTGTTCCATATTGTAGCTTATCTTCCATGAGATCATTCTTTTTTACACTGGGTCCCAATTTCTGGCACCGTTTAGAGAGGTTGTAGGAACATTAGGAGGAATTATCTAACTGGCAGAAGTTTGTAATTGGGGGAAAGTCTTGAGACTTTGTGCCATTGCCCCACTTTTTATTCACTCACTGTTTCCTAACTTCACAGGGAATGTGATATGTTGCCTCTCTCTGTTCTTTTCTAGGTGACTGCTCTCTGTGAAATGTATAAATACCAATAAAATGGATAGTGCATGAAGGAACATTCACAATGCTTTACTCATTACTTAAAAATCTGTTGATATACATGTAGTTGGAACAATTCTAGCAAGAAAACCATGGGTATAAATCTTCCATATATTTAACATAAGACTCTGTTAGATTACTGTAAAGGCAGAATTTTCTCTTTGATTTACTAAATAAAAAAATTTCCTTGTGAACTCTATGCACTTTATCAAAGACATTTTTGTAGCAGGAATCTTAAAAGTTCTTATTAATAAAAACAAACCTAAGAGCCAGGTATTTGGGTGAATGCTAGAAGATCAGAGAAGCAGAACAAGCCACAGCTGCCTCAGCTTGCCAGTTCCTCAGCTGATCCTGTTTCCTCAGACTGGAATCCTCTGAGTTCTCATCCAAAATGAATCTCTGCTGAACTGTTGCTCAACAGCCTAAAAGCTTAACCAGCACTGGTTCCTGGTCCTCACGCCTTATATCCCTTTCTGCTTTCTGCAGATTAAAGGCTCACTTCCTAGGATTAAAGGCGTGATTCACCATGCCTGGCTATTTCCAGTGTGGTCTTGAACTCACAGAGATCCATGCCTCCAGAAGGCTAAGATTAAAGGTGTGAGTGCCACCATTTTCTAGCCTCTGTATCTAGTGACTGTTCTGTTCTCTGACCCCAGATAAATTTATTAGGGTGCACAATATTTTGGGGAATGCAATACCACTACACATTTTATATGGACTACTTATGAGTCCTTCATTCATTACAAATGTTTTAATCAGAAGATATATATATATATATATATATATATATATATATATATATATATATATATATATCATTTGTAAAACTCGTCAAATAAATCACATCAATTACTAGATATTTTATTATTTCTTTTATTCTAGTTTAGTTAGTTAATGGCACTCAGTAGAAAGCAAAATATTGCACAGTGTATAGTAATTCTAAATCAATATGCCGTGTTTCTTTAAATCCAGGAAGTCCAATTTGTGCTGCCCAAATATTCTTGAATGTGTGGCCATCCACTGAATTGTCTTCAAGTTACCATGGTCTACTCTCTTGGCAAAAACCACCCCCATCTCTCCCAGAAGCTAATAATTGCCAATAGCTCTAGAAGGGTGGTTTTATCCCCAACTCCAATCTCCATGTTGACATTTGTTCTGGTTTATTCTTACCCAGGTTTTGTGTTGTTACAACTACTGAGTATATATATGCCAATGAATGCCCTACTTTCTTACACTGTTTCCTTGAAGTCACCCATTGCTTCTGGCTCTTACATTCTTTCTGCCTCTTCTTCTACAATGACTCTTGAGTTTTGGGAGAAAGCCCTGGTATATGGCTAAGTTATTTGCCGTCTCTTAATCTCTGTGTCAGCTACTGTCTACTACAATAGAAATTCCTTAGATCTATAACATTTTTAATGATGGCAGATTCCCATGTATTAGCTGATGCTATATAGAAGAATTTGTTGAATTCAGTCATTATCACATTGTGTTGGGTCAAGACAAAGTCAACTCTTCAAATTTGCACATCCTTAGAAAGGATAATGTGTATCCAAGCAATAAGGTAACACTTACCTGGGCCAATTTCAAACACCAAGGCTTTAAACCATACAAAATTGCAAGGAGGCCTTTGCTTTAATATATTCTTCATGAAATTATTAGCATCTAAATTTCATGCATGGAATGTAGTATTTTCTAACACATATGTAATTATAGACTGGGAGATTATTTGAAGGCAAAAAATATATTATGTTCTTTCAAAAATTGACTTTTCCCTGGCTTTTTACAGCATGATTTCATGATATTTGCACTTTCTGGGAAAACATAGTACTTTTTTTTCCCATGTAACCAATTAAAGAAAATGCAGCTGAAAAGCAAATAAAAGCATACAATATCATGCAGTATATTTATTTTTCTAATTAATCTGGAATGAAATTATCTTTATATCACTTTTAGACTATTATTTTGATGAATTTTCAACTTTTTAGAAACTGGATTTATATTCAGCCTGATTTATATTACATAAGCATATCTTGCCATAAATAGAATGTTAATTATTTGGTCAAGATAAAAAAAACTATTTTTCTTGTAAGAATATATTTTGATTAAGCAAAGAAATACTCTTTTTTAGTAAAGTCTAAATATCTTGTCTTTGGAGCAAATATTCTTTACAAAATTTTACAATTTTAATCCATGCAAATATTTTAAGAGTATAGATGAGCAAAGATATTCCTATGATTGGCTTTTTCCTGTTTACATGCCTTTTCGGTCAATAAATAAACATGTCATTGTCTACCACAAACTCTGAAGCACGTTCATTTTTTCTTTATTAGGAAAATTTTATTCATTTCACACACCAACCACAGATCCTTCTCTCTTCCCTCCTCCCACTTACCCATAGATTCCCCCAAAGCCCACTCCCCACTCCTTCCTCCAAAAAGCTAAGGCATCCCATGGGGAGTCATCAAAGCTTGGTACATTCAGTTGAAGATGTGCAAGGTGTCCCACCATAGTTAAAATGGGCTCCAGGAAGCCAGCTCATGTACCAGGGATGGATCCTGATACTACTGCCAAGGGACCCCTTTCTTATGAATTGATAGGAAAATAAAAAATTAAATCAATAGGAACCCAATATCAAAAGAGGTGTCCAAGGAATGAAGAAAATTTCCCAGCATAAACAGATAATTATCATTAATTCTATTTAACAGAAAATTCAGAATATTTGCTTTTAGAAGGTTGGAGAATAAGACTGAAGAACTTCAAACATAGCTTTAATTCTTGAGTGTTTATAGCATTACTTGTATCATTTGCTAAAGTATTTTCAACATTTGCTTCCTTTGGTATTCTAACTCTGGTAATTTTGTGAACCATTGCCAATCAAAGTTATCTTATTTAGAGTGTTTAATTAGTGAAGTTGAATATTATGAACATAGTTTTCACTTAATGTATCCAGACCATATAAACTTAGTGTAGTGAGTAGCACTAAATAATATTTAAGCAATCCATTGTATTCTTGATAAAAATATAAGTAACCAACAGCACAGTAATAGCGTTTTGCTAATCTTAGTTACTTGGGAGATGTAAAGCTTACATTGATAGTCATCAACGAACAAAAAAAATGAATGTTGATCAATAAGTCTTTAAAACTCACAAAGGTACAGACAGGAAAGAGACTTGATGACTATTCCTGCCTTAAAAGAAATTTTGAGTCAACATATTTTGGAATTAAATCTCAACTTCCAATTTTATAATTATAACCTACATAAATATAGTATATAGGAAAGGATACAGCCATTGAATAGACTTGTCTCTTAAGCAGGAAACACAGTAATTAAAGTGAGCCATTTAGAAGTTTCTGTACTATTCTTTGGTATTTCTAAAACAGAAAAAAAACATGGATGTGTAAGGATGTTTACAAGAATATTGTCAAGGAAAAACACCAGCTAGTAAAATAGAAAAACCAGACTTTATTTAGACATATAGAATAAAGAAAAAGAAGACTTGGTATGAAATTTGGCTCATTTGAAAATGTTACCTTAGACAGTAGGAATTTACACCCAGAAATATAGATTATTGGCATGGGTTCTATAAATTTAAAATTACTTTTTGAAAACATCAAAAGAAAAGTGGGGGCTGGCCAGATTGTTCAGCAGTTAAAAATGTGTACTTTTCTTGCAGAGGACTCAAGTTCAGTATCTACAACACATGTCAAGCAGTTCACAGTTACATGAAATTCCAGTTCCAGAGAACTTGATTGCTATGGCCTCTGAAATCACCTATTCTCAGGTGCTTACATGTACACATTGTCACATGCATATAATTTAAAATAAATGACTTTTTAAAAATTAAGTGGGGATTCTTGACAGATTGTATAATATTGCCATTTAAGAAAGATAGGCCACTGTCAGCATTGTCTCTTCTGAATCTCATATGACAACCTGTGTGTTTATATTAACCATTAGTATTAATTTATATTTTCTTATATTTTTGGTTGTGAGCCTAGCCTTTAACAGCTGAGCCATCTCTCCAGCCCTAATTTATATTTTCTATCTTCTCTTTAAATCATTGATTATCTTTTTTAAAATGCCATAGAAATATTTAAAATTTTCTTTTGTATCATTCATATTTTATTGTTGATAATTTCTATATCAGTATTGTGTGGTTTGGGTTGTGAAAATAATACAAATACTCATGAATGAAAAATACTGTTTCTTTCATAATGCAAAGCTAACAATAGTCCTATCTGTACTGCAATCTAGTAATCCCATTTTTAAAGAAATGACTTCACATCCATGGGAAATGCATGATATGCACATATCTTCTGACACAAATTTAAATAAATTAGTGAAAAATGCATCTATAATGAATGCCTACTAGGAACAGCTCACATGCTTATCAATAGAGAACAAATAAATAACTATAATATATAAATGTATGTGTATATTATGATACTTTAAACCATAATATACTACAAAATAATAGAAAATAAGTGGTATATATAATCTTGTCAAAAAGTCAAATGTATTAAATTGTTTAGCAGAAGCTATGCACAAACTCTCTACAAATTAGACAAGCAGTATAATTAAACAAATGTTATGAAGAGCTGAAATATCATGGTAATTGAAATAACACTTAGTTAATTAATGGGTAACTTGTTATAAAAGACAAATTATATCTATGAAACAATAAACATGTTCACCTTGAATTTTGTGGGGAGAAAGATACACACATATGTAAAAATGCATCAATCTTTAAAATTTATATTACTGATACTTAATGTGTATACATTCATGAATCTCACACATTGTTTTCATTATTATCTGACATATTTGCTTTACTTACTCTTGTTCATTTAAGAACAATTTGTAAGTTAAGTTTAGATTATGAATGTAAATTTATTCTAACTTACAAATAAAGTAGAAAAACATATGTTCAGAAAATATGTTCTTATTTTTTATTACTGAGTGAATAAAAATGTTATCATAACATGGCTGTGAGAAATAAACATAGAAGTACATCCTCACTTTATTACAATATTATTTTATTTATGTATTAACTGAGGATTTGGAAAAATATCAGGCTGATAATTGTTGAAATCAAAGTTATGTGATCTAGATCACATTTGATGAACAAATAGAGGAAGGTACTAGAAAATGGAAGTACATCCTCTGTTCATGTATTGGTAAAATCATTTTGTGGAAATCACCATTTTTTCCAAAAACAATTTACAGATTCAGTGAAATCCAAATCCAAATCTCAACGTCATTCTTCACAGAAGTAGAAAAAAGTTATCCTAAATTGCAAATGGAACCACAAAATATTCCAGATAGCAAAAATAATCCTGAACAAAAAAGAATAATGCTGGATAAATAATTATTCCAGATCTCACAATACATTGCAGACACATAGTAATAAAAATAATATGAAACTGACACCAAAAGAGATATATATTACAAACTAAGAAGGAGGTTGTAATTATAAATATACATGTATTTACATATGCGTATGTAACAATTAATTTAAAAATGAGTCATAAAGTAGAAAGAGTGCAACGGGGGCATATAAGAAGGTTTGGAATGTGTAAAGAGAAGGTATAAATTATATCATTATATTATAATTTATAAATAAAGGTTAAAAATTAATGAAAATTTGTTTTGAAAGCACATACATGCTGATGAAAGACAAAAAAAATAGAAGACCCTGTGAGGATATATTGTGTACCCTAATAAAGCTTGCCTGTGGATCAGAGGACAAAGCCAGACAATATATTAAACAGAGAGGTCAGGCAGTGATAGCACATGCCTTTAATCCTAGCATTCAGGAGGAAGAGATCTATCTGGATCTCTGTGAGTTTAAGGCCACACTGGGAACAGGGCCAGGCATGGTGGCACATACCTTTAATCACAGCACTAGGAAGGAAGGAAGATGGCAGGGCACGGAAAGTTATATAAGGAGTGAGTAAACAGGAAGTCTCTTGCTTGAGGCTGAGAATTTTGCAAAGGTAAAAACGTGGCTGGCTTGTTCTGTTTCTCTGATCATTCAACTTTCAACCCAATATCTGGCTCCATTTTTTTTAAAATTAATAAGACCTTTTAAAATTCATGTTACAAGACCCAACCTTAGAACACAAAACTTATCATTTGACAAAGATGCCAAAAATTGACAGAGGAGAAAAGAAAGCATCTTCAACAAAGTATCCTTGGGAAATTCGATATTGACGTGCAAAAGAGTGAATTTAAAACTATATCTATCATCTTGCACAAAAACTAATTCAAAGACCTAAATATGAAAATCTCTAATGCTAAAACTGCTAGAAGAAAAATTAGGCAATATCATACATGATATAGGTACAGGAAAAGATATTCTGAAGTGGATACCATTTGACTAATAGCTAAGGCTGACAGGTGTCAAGAAATTTAAAAGCTTCTGAACAGCTTGGAAAACAATCAGCTTCATGAAGAGAAAGCACAAAAGAAATGGGAAGAATCTAAACCAGCTATACATTTAACAAAGGATTAGGATCTATGATATATAAGAAACTCAAAAATCAGAGTCAAAAAACAAACAGTATGTACAAATGTAGGTCTGGAACCTGAATAGAGAAGTCTCAAAAGAGGAAAAAATAAAGTACAACACTGTGATTTCACCTTATCCCATCATATTGGCAAAGATTATCAAAGAAACCACCAACAACTGCTTTAGGAAATTATGAGAAAAGGGAACCCTATGACTCAGTTACACCATTCTTTGTCATATGCCTAAAGGACTTGAAATACTACTTCACAGATACTTGCTCAGTCATGTTCCTTGCTGCCTTATTCCCAGTAGCTAGGGATTGGCCACAATCTAATTTCCCTTCTACTGGTGAACTAATAAGAATATGGTACATATACACTATGGAATACTACTTAGCTATAAAGAAAAATAAAATCATGAAACTTGCGAGGAACTGAAAATAATTGGAAAAGATCATATTGAGTAAAGTAACCCAGATCCAGAAAAAAAAATATCACATGGTCTCTCTCATCTGAGGCTCCTAGCTAAAAATCTTCAGATATGAATAGATATCCACGAGTAATTGCAGAAGCTAAGAAATTATAAAAAGACCATTGTGCGGTTGAAGGGATGAGGGAGAGATTCAAAAGAGAGGAAAATATTAGGATACAAACACAATATGGGGTAAATTGGAAAATGGGTTGAAGGTGGATATATAATGGAGAGAAAAGAGTAAAGTTAAGGATGTTTGAAAATGTCATAAAAATCATATTAACTCTCTTCCTAAAAATAAGTAGAATACACTTAAGAGGCGAATAAATATAAACATGAAATTTTTCCATCTGGGATGAAATGTTCCCTCCTAGAACCAAAGAGTATCTAATGAAAACCCTAACACCAGTCATGAGAAACCCTCTTTTGAGTTGTTGGTCAAAGTTATCAAAGAGACTCTCAAAACATTACATGCTATTGCTATTACCCTTGGTTGTCCCTCAGCTTATATATTCATTTATTTTTACCCAGTTCTCCTTTTGGGAGTTGGGAAGTATGTTCTATGGCTGTCCTATATTAGATTTGATTTTGATTCAACAAAATCTTGAAACGAATGGATTTTCTCTAGAATGAATTACACTGTAAGTCTCACACATATGTATGTTTCATCTTAGCCTATAGACATCTGTTTCAGTGCCACAATTAAACTTTTGCAAACCATACAGGGTACATAAGATTACTGTCTAAGACCAATTGTCCTGTCAAACTTCACTGTATCCTGGCGAATGCAATTATATAAATCTTGGCAATTGCCATTAAATTCTGTTTCTGATAAAGGTATAAAATATCTGATTCTCTCAATAAAATTGTCACAGTTTCAATTGTGCTGTGGCTCCCTCAAATCTGGCCTTATTTCATTCCCCTGGCATACCAGGTGACCATGGCCTGGTAAGTAAGCACAGGCACTTATAATAATTAGTGTTTGTGAATGCTTCATGCACATGTAAGAAGATACATTCTTTGTAAATGTGCAAAGCTCAATACATATACCATAAAACCTTCCTCATATTTATTTTGTCCCACTCCTACACAATCTCTTGACAAAGTCTCACTATATAATTCAGGCTGGCTTTGAACTCACTATGTAAGCCAACACAGTCTTGAGTTGATGGTGATTTTGGTGCATTAGCCTCCTAAATGATGGAATTAGAGGTATATACCATCATGCACCCCTTCTCCCGTTCTCTAATATTCCTTGTATTGAGTATGATACCTTCAAATCATTCCCTTTTTTGAATATTTTCTTTATAAAGTTCATTGTTATAATAGAATGCACAGATTTTTCTCACCTGGTACATATTCACTGTTAATTGTGTCTTTTATCATTAAATATCATTTTCTCTCTAAAAAAAGAATAAAACTTTTGTGTAATTGGAATAAAATAATACATTTTTGTAATAAAGAAGATATTTGGTGGAAATATAGAAAGGTATATTTGGAATATTGCCCTCAAATAATCCATGTATTTGAAATCAAACCTATAAGTTCTTATATTAATATTCTTCAAAGGTAAGACTATTAGGACAGAGATTAAAATTAGATGAGGACTTGAGATTAAGGCCACCTTAATGGTAAATGTGGCTAAGAAATGAGAGAGAGACTCAAGATACAGCATTTACTATATCTTTAAATGTAATAATCTCTACCATCCAAGATTTCAACAAGGATTCCTCATCAGTTAATAGAGCCCTGCTTTTTGACTTTCCAGATTTCAGAGATCTGTGATGAGTAAATGTCTATTCATTGCAAATTACTCAGTCTATGCTACTTTGATACAACAGAAAACAGACTAAGAAAAATTGTCATATCTTTTTTTCAGATTTCTGTGGTTTTTACTTAGATATCTGCTCACAAATCTGTTATCCATTTGTATTTTTCTGACTTTGTTTGAGTGTCTATTCATGAACTTTGCTAACTTTTACTTGGGTATTCCATTTTTATCATTGAGTTTCATTACTAACTTGGAGTATATATCCAAAGTACTGAATTAAGATCTCAGAAGATGTAGATATTCTAATGTTCATTGCAGCATCATTAGTAGTAGACAAAGAGTGAAAAGAAGCTTAATGTTTACCAGTGGCTGAGTGGGTGAAAGTATATTCTATGTTTAATGGACTAACGTTAAATTTTAGAAGGCTTAAATTTCTGTCATGTTCAATTACAGGGATGTTCTTGGAAGACAGCATATTAAGTGACCTTATTTATGTACAAAAAGACAAAGTACTATAAAAGGCAAAATATATGAGGCATCAAAATATTTAAATTCATACTAAAATCAGATAAAATTGGAGTTGCTGATTCATAGATACAAAATTTTAGTTATATAAGGTAAGTTGCAGAGATCTGAAAGCACTGTGGCAAGAGTTATCAACACATTATTATTAATGAAAAGAATTTCTCTGGATACATAATTTTCACAATGGAAATAAAGTAAATGTATATTCACGAGTCTTGAAAATTTGAGTTTGAAGATATTTTCTTTAATCTAGAATTTTAATGACAGAAAAACTTTAAATGCAGCTGTTAATAATAGCAGAAATTGAACTTAGGGAGACAGTTCAATGTGGTAAAGCAATATTATGAAATTAGCATTTACATTTTAAGAGCCTGCAACTTTTGCTTGTCTTTAGATCCATAGTTAACAATACACCTTGATGTCATTTAGGACTTAAGACCATTATTCTATTGTGTACTTCAACATGTACATTTAACCTGCCATTAAGAGAACAATGTAACAATCAACCTTACTTGCCTTGGATTTCCTATGTGATCAACTTTTATAGCCTAAGCTAATATATAGGTATAATCTTAATTCCTGTGTTTTTCCATGACCCTGACCCAGATAATGCATGTATATCTTTTGCTGAAAGCTGCAGATACAGAAGTTGAGCGCAACTAACAATATCTAGCATGGAGGTTGAAAGCAACATTTATGGACATTTGCTGACAATTATGATTGTTTTGCATGTCGGTTGGGATTGGTTGGAGCCAGTGACTTAATTACACTCTGTATATTATTCTATTCCTCCCCCATGAGAGGCTTTCTATGCTGTTCCACATACATAAAGCAAAGCCCATTGTTGGGAACAGATACACACACAAAGACTCAGGTATTCACACACAAGACAGACAAATAGACAGACAGACATACACCCAGAAACAGACAAAAATACAGATGCAGGCAGATTCAGAGTCAAGCAACAGACAGACAGAGGATGGGGTACATGGGGAATGTGAACTAGAGAATTCAAATCTGGACTCTTGGTTAAATGACTCCATGGTGAAGTGCCTTCATTCTTTCCTTGATGAATACCTATGTATTATTGGTAATCAGAATTACTAATGCTTATAGTCCACACAGCTCAATATAAAGAACACTGGCTGGTCTTTCATGGGACCTAATTTGATTATTAGCACACACATGACCGCTCTCAAGTATCTGTAAACCCTGGTTCCCAGGAATCTGATACCTTCTTTTGGCCTCTGCAGGCATCTGACATGTAAGAGGTACATGGCACCTCTTAGTAATTAGGTAAAAGAGTGCATTTAGAAGAAATCAAAGGTACTTAGTCTTACTGCAACTTGGTAAGTCATGTTTTGATGATATCCATGGGAGACCTGCCCTTTCCTGAACAGAAAGAGAGGAGGAGTGGATTGGAGGGTAAAAACAGAAGGAGCTGAAGGGGAAGGACTGGGAGGAGAGGAGGGGTGGGGACCGCATCCCTGATGTAAAATAAACAAATTAATTAATTAATTTAAAGAATAAAATTTATTATGAGTATAATTAAAATATTTAAAAATATTTTCTCATTTGTCTGTCTCTTTATCATATACCCAAGTGTATATATAGATAAAAGTGCAAAATAATATAATGATTACTTTATACTGGGGATGAGCTTATGTAAAGAATATTTGTACAAAGTACTGATAAATACTAAGATTGGGAATTAGTGCAATATCAAAGAAGATAATTTTCAAATAATAACAGACTGAAAAACGTTAAACTAGTTACAAGTATATATAAAATTATTTAGTGTATTACTAGAATTTTTGAATTGTCATCCATAAATGTTTTGTGGGTATTTAGGTCTTTTCAATAACAGAGGTTAACTAAAAAATATCAGTTATTGGGCTCGTTTTGCACATAACCTTCAACTTTTATTAATTTTTTCTATTGTGTTTACAATAGGAACCAGCTGTGATAGGTGAAAGCATTATAGTTTGTATTCTGAGAATATCTGTCATTTTATGCTTACTGAGAGGCAAATGGTCCTGCCAGTTGGGGCTAAAATTTATAAAGTTGGCAAAGTGACTATTTTCATTGATGTAGAAAATTTTATCATGGAGATTCAATTCCCAGCAGTTAATATGGAAGAGAGGTCTGAGCAGGTGACTTCAACTTTGTCTCATTATTACTGTAATCATGAATGACACTGATTCAGGAGACTAAGATATGGAATTTGAAACACACTCCATGACAGATTTATCTGCCTCAGCTGCCACCAAGAGTATCTGGATTGAAAAAAGAAATATGTAATGGAACAAACTAGAGCATCCCACTAGAACAACGAAACTTTGTTTTGTTACAGATGCTTCAGAATGAGCATAGGATAAAGAGGAGAGGATGTTAACATATTAATTCTCAAAATTATATGAATGGCTTAAACTTCTACCTAATCTTCCTCCTAAGTAGGAAATGGAGACTGTTTTGCCTCAGTACACTATATATCTGTAAGTCTTTTACAAAGCAAATCTACTCATTTATTTTTAATTTTTATTTTTAATATTTTAATTAAAATTTAATTAGATAACTTCCCCCTATGCTTTCTCTCACCAACCCCTCTCAGCTACACACTCTCAAAACCCTCCCATGTTCTCCCAAACTCCCAAGTTGATAGCTACTTTTTCATTGATTACTGTTGTTACATACATGTATATATTTGTCTATGTGTATACATGAATAATATACAAATACAACCTACTGAAACTTTGTATTGTTGTGTATATATGTTTTTTCAAGGTTGACTACTTTGTATTGGACAACCTGTAGTTTCTCATCCCTGTAAGAGGCTGAGACTTTGATTATACATTTTTGTTAATACAATATGGACATACAATCTCTCTGTCATTAAGAGATTTTAATGTAGTTACTTTGGTCCTGAGTAACCAGCTACCTGTATATTTTAGTGTGGTAATAGTAGATAAAACATAACCAAATGCTATAAACAACTATATATATATATATATGTATTTCATGAATGAAATCTAAGTGATGAATAGTTTTAAATATTTTTCTAAGACAGCGAGGTATTACATGTCTGCCTAATTTGCCAATGTGTAATTAAATTTTGACAAATACTTGGATATAGAATCTGTTTCCTATGAAAATTAAGAATATGGTGAACTTATCTATCATAGGGAATTATAGAGGACATAAGGTCCACTTACTCACAGATAAGCATTACAGAAAACAGAAATGTTATACATGGAGGTTTTTCTTTTCAACTGAATGGATGTGTGTACCTGGTTTTCACCCAAAAGTCTGGAAATGGATATGTGAATAATCTGGTAGTCTTTGCTATTCTGTAGAGCCAAGCCTCACTCCAAATCTCTTTATCCTGAGAATTGTTTCTCAGTGAATAGAACTCATTCTTTTTTCTTTTTGATTACTTATTTATTTAAGAAATTTTTGTTTATTCATTTTACATACCAGCCACAGATACCCCTCTCATCCTTCCTCCCATTCCTGGCCAGCTTACCACCGCTTACCCATCCCCCATCCCCTTCTCCAAAAGGGTAAGGCCTCCCATGGGGAGTCATCACAGCCTGGTAAGTTCTTATTGAAGATGTCACAGGTACTTTGCAAAACAGTTTCATTATAACCATGACTTGGGCTTTGTTGTGATAATTGTAAGGAGAAATTTTTATTTTCAAAGTTGTTCTGAGTTTAAATATGTCAAAAATAAACTGCTCTGGGTCAGATTCTACTAGTTTGAACCAGCCCAGTTAAATAAGTTGTGGTGAACTGTGTTTCCTTTTTGGCCTCTCACAGATCTTTCCTCTGGTGGCAGTAGAGCTTATAGGCATCCTACAGGGAATCATGTGAGAACTGTAGACATTGCAGTGTGAGTCAACCATTTTAATGGAATCGTGCTTACTAATTTTTAGAATACTTTTTGCACTAGTTCTCAAAAATGACCCAGATACAAAGTATCAACTGTGTATGTCACAGTTCTTCCTATTGAACTTCTTGGACTTTTTTTTCTCTGCTTGATAATTAATAAATATAATTTTAATAGTATTTTAGTGGAATTACTCTGCATCAGTAGATAATGATTCCCCCAAAGGCCAAAGGTTATTAAAAGAAAGCCTCAGGAACAAATGTGGGATATCTGCTATGTGTTTTTGGTAAAGAAGACCACAGAGGTATCCATTACATTATAAACAATTACCATTGCTCTTGATTTTTACCTGATCTAGAAAGAGAGTCCTCTCACATTTTAGTTACAAGGCATAAAAATCAAGCTGCACTGGAGCTGGAAGCTCCTTCCTTACTGGCAATCTTTCATAGTAACATAAAGTACTATTCTAAATGCTGGTGGAGAAATGTCGTTAATGGTCTTACCCAGATGTGAACCTCATCTGTGGTGGTATTGGGTTCCCCAAAATATTGTGTACTCTAATAAATTTATCTGGGGTCAGAGAACAGACAGCCACTAGATACAAAGGCTAGACAATGGTGGTACTCACACCTTTAATCCTAGCATTCCAGAGATAGAAATTCCTCTGGATCTCTGTGAGTTCAAAGCCACATTGGAAATAGCCAAGCATGGTGACACACACCTTTAATCCCAGAAAGCCAGCCTTTAATCCCAGGGAGTGGTGGTAGAAAGCAGAAAGATATATAAGGCGTGAGGACCAGAAACTAGAAGCTTTTGGCTGGTTAAGCATTCGGCTGGTTAAGCTTCAGGCTTCTAGCAGTAGTTCAGCTGAGAGCCATTGGGATGAGGACACAGAAGCTTCCAGTCTGAGGAGACAGGACCAGCTGAGGAACTGGCAAGGTGAGATAGCTGTGGCTTGTTCTGTCTCTCTGATCTACCAGCATGGACCCCAATAACTGGCCTCGGGTTTGATTTTATTAATAAGAACGTTTAAGATTCCTGCTACACTCATCTACCACAATATTTACCTGCCAGACAAGATGTGCCCTCTGGTATCATAGCAACATTGTCATTATGGGGCAAACAACAAATTTCTTGTTGCATTTGAGCCCTGATCATTCACACTTCATACTGTGACTCATTCTAACCTCTATTATTGTAGGAGGTAAGAGCCTGTATTGCTTTTTTTGTTTTCCCTAAATGTACAAATTATCAAATTGTGTACTAACTATTTTTAAATCTTGATCAGTGTTGTTCTTACACTTGATTGGAGAAACTTCTACAAGCAATGGATGACAGTCAATTTAAAGACACATAACCTAGTGAGAATAACTGACTCTTTGGTGCTTAGCACTGAAAAAAAGAACATTCTTCCCCCGGGATCTCACCCACCATCCCTTATGTCACCTTCCTATTCATCTCTAATGCCTGGATCAAATATTGAATATCTATGTAATTATTTAAGAAAGACAAAAATGCACATTTTCCTTTATGTAGCAATAGTCTTTCACATAAACTTTTGAGCCGAATGATTCCAAGCATTTTGCTCTTCTACTTTTTTTACTTAAACATATTCTGAGATCTTTCATGCATGTGTATAATCTATTTCAATTTCATTCATTTGCAGTACCTCCTCTAATCCCTCTCTCTATCCTGATAAATCCGTTACTGTTCTCAAGTCTGACTTTCATGCATTGGTGCTATTGTTGAGATGCACTAAGTATAATGCATATTGCTTGCAGGAATATTTACAGAAAAATTGGCAATTTAGATGTACCTCTGTTTCTGAAGAAGCTGGTGTCTCCTCCATCCACTATCCATTACCAGCCAATAACTCCTATTGTGCAAGACACAGCACTCCCCTTATCTTTTGCCTGATTTTTTTTGTGTTTATTCCTCTTTCACAATGTTCTTTGGGCTTTTCACAATGTTCTTTGTGATGGGATGATATAGATATCTCAAATTTCTTTGGTTTCAATACTTTATTAGCTATTTATCATTTTTGGAATTTGTAAAGATAATTTTTAATTGTTTGAGAATTTCATACATTCATATAGTAAGTTTTGATCAAATCCACCCCATTCCCACTACTTATTTAATTTCCTGAACCTGGCCACTATTCTGTGCCAGCTTTGTGTGCTCATTTTATAAAACTGAGTTCCTTCAGTGGTGCTGTTATGCTCATCAGTATAAGCTTATTTACTGGAGCATACCTGAAGCTAACTGATTTTCCTTCTCACATCAGTTTTCAGTTGCCAATAACTCCTCAGCTAGTAGCAGGAATTTGAGAAAACATCCACTGTCATGTTGAGATTGTAGCTGGCTTAATCTTGTGATGGTCTTGTGTATGAACTCACACTGTGAGTTATATGTGTAACTTCCCCGTTATATGCATAAAACTGTTTTGTTTCAAGATTCCACTATTTCTGGCTCACACAACCTTTCTTCTCACTTTTCTGCAGTAATACATGACCCTTACACAGATAAGCTGTGATGCATATATCCCATTTAGGACTGAGTACTCCGTATTCTTTTATTGTCTTTATGTTGACTCATTGTGGGTCTTCGTTTCAACTGGCATCTACTAGAAAAAGAAGCTGAGTTTCAATGAGGGTTGTGAACTGCATTGGCCGATGAGTATAATAACATGTCATTAGAACTTGATTTAACAATATGTCCATTTAACATAATAGAGTAATAAGTTCTCTCCTAGGGACTATTGACCCACGTAGCCATAGATTCTTTGCCCCATTGCTGGATATGAGTTCTCTCTAAGGTAGTGGGCCTTAAATCTAGTCTAAAAGTGGTGACATTTTTGTAACATTTGAAACACAATTGTACCAGTGGGTATCTCTTGCCATTTTGGTTATTATTGTGGTGCATAGGGTTCACAACTCAGTATGATGTACATAGTACCATTCTGCACTATGGAAGCTACCCAGAAGGAATGAAGCTTCCAAGTTGGTACCAGCTTGCTTTCTCCATTTTGCAAGTATGTGTTGTCTTCATGAAAGGGATTGTATCATGAAGATTTGGAAGATAACCAAGTACTTACTATATTTGGGTTTTATGGGAACCCAATGACCAATAATTCCTAGAGACATAAGTGATCTCTGGCACTGAGATTTTTATCTGATAGTTTGTGGTAACTTTGAGAGGCATTGCCCTGTTAATAAAAGGTAGCTCCAAATAAACTCTTTTAATATGCACATATGATTGTATTTTAGGAGTTTTATACAGTAATAGGATTCTATATGAGTTTTTGAAAGGAATTTAGTATTAGTTATCGCTTCTCATTTTCCCTCCTCTACCCTGCCCTTCCTCCATACCCCACCCACTTACCAATTCTTGTTCTATTACCTTCTATTCTTTCTTCATTCCACTTATCTTCTAACTTCCTTCCCTTGAAAGTTCCCCCAAGTCATGGCCCCTTCCTGTTGTTCTGACTTCCATTGGTACTCCAATTTAAATAAAAATATTTAAATAATCAAAGCTAACATCCATATATGAGAGGGAAATATTTGTTTTTATCTTATACGTTTACATGAGCTCCTGAACATATGTATGTGATCCACGTGCATGCCTTGTGCCCACAGAATCCAGAAAAAGCCATGGGTTCACCTTAAATTTGATTTACAGGTTGTTTTTCACTACCATGTGAGTGTTGACAACCAAATGCAAATCTTCCACAAAAGCAGCAATTGTTCTTAACCACTGAGCCTGCTCTTCAATTTAAGTCAACTTTAAATCTTATATCTTAGTCTGAATGACTATGTGCATATACACAGAAAGATGACAAGAATCCATAAATATTTTGAACAAGTAATTGGATATATGTGTTTTGTTAGTCTATGTCATATGTTCTTTTATATATATATATTCATAAACTGAAACATGTGTGAAGCTAATACTCTGGTAATTAAAATTATAATTATAATTTATTATATGACAGATGCTTTAGAACGTTTTGCATTAAATTTTCATTATATCTTTATAATAGCTCTTTGATTTGGATGTTCCACTAGTAATGTTTTACAAATGAAAGCATACAATTCAAAAGATTTACCAGATCTTTAAGTTCACACAAAGCAAAAGGGAGAGAATGGAAAGTTGGGATGGGAAAGAGATTATGAGGTATATAGTTGGGAAGAAGAGTGTTGACATGAGTGAGAAGCAGATAAAAAAGAGTAATGGAGTGTGAATTTAATAATAATGCAGCTCATGCTAATATATTGTTGGTAAATATACACAATGAAATAATGTAAAATTATTAATAGTCACATCACATTGTACTTATCTATTCATCAGTTGATTGTTGTAGAATATTAGTTGAAGATATGTTTATGGTGTAGAATATTTTTTAATGATGCAAAGATATATTGCATTCTTATATGTTGCATTTGTTTAAGTCTGTGAAGTTGTGTTACTTTGCCTGTCGAAAACACCTGATTGGTTTAATAAAAATCTGAATGGCCAATAGCAAGGCAGGAGAAAGGATAGGTGGGGCTTCCAGGAAGAGAATAGATAGGAGGAGAAATTTAGGAAGGGAGAATGGAGAAGTCAGAAAAGAAGGGGCCAGCCACCCAGATGCTCAGCCAGACATGAAATTAGAAGAAAGGAAAAGATACACAGAAATAGAGGAAGGCAAAAGCCCAGAGACAAAGGATAGGTGGCATAATTTAAGTTAAGAAAAGTTGGCTAAAAATAAGCCAAGCTAAGGCCAGGCATTCATAAGAAACAATAAGTCTCAGTGTAATTATTTGGGAGCTGGGTGGCAGGCACCCCAGATGAATTAAGGTCCCATTAATACTGATACATTATATATGACTGACATTGATACATTATAAAATTAAAACGCTTCTGTACAGCTAAGTAACCAAATGGGCACGTGAAGCCAAAACACATAGAATCATAAAGAAACTTTGCCAGCTATATATCTGACAAAGTATTAATATCTTGAATATACAAAGAACTCAAAGAAAAAATGACAGGAAATTAAATAAACAGATTCAATCACAGAGTTTTCATAAGAAGAAATAAAAATGGTTAAGAAATATTCCAAAAAAAAGTGTTCATCATACGTAGTAATTAGGAAACACTAATTAAAATAACTATGATTTGATTCAACCAAGTCAGAATGGCTAAGATAATAAAAAATAGCAACAGCATATAATTAAAAAACTTATAGAGAAAGAAAAACCCTCATTCATTGTTGGTGGGAATACAAATTTGTGTAGCCCTGGAAATCAGAGAGGAGAATCCTCCAAAATCTAAAAATAAATATATAATATGACCCAGTTGAATCTTTCTTGGCATATGCCCAAAGGACTCAACATTTTACTCTAGGGATGGTTCTTAGTTAATGTTCATTGCTGTTCTATTGACAAGAGCCAAAAAATGGAAACAACCTACACGTTCTTCAACAGATGAATAAGTAATGAAAGTGAGATAAATATATACAAGTGATTATTAATCAGCTACAAAAAAATGAAGTCATGAAATTTTCGGGTAAATGGACAGACCTAGAAAAGTTTATATACAATGAGATAATCCAGAACCAGCAAAATACTGTATGTTCTTTCTCATCTGTAGTTTCTAGTTCTAAATCTTCAGTTATTAGTATATAACATGGAACAACTACATAAATCAGGAAAGTATAATGAGACCATGGAGGAGGCTTGGGAGAGGAATAACAGAATACATGTCAAATTACGTCTGAAAAGGAAAATGGGGAGGAAGCTACACTGACAAGGAGGGAGGGAGCTCAATACAGAAGAGAAAAATAACACAAATTTTTTGGATCAATCCTCAAAGAATTATATTATTTTGTATTTAAATAGAATTAAAGATAATATATATATGTGTGTGTGTGTGTGTGTGTGTGTGTGTGTGTGTGTGTATGTATATACATATTCATGTGTGTGTATGTGTATGCTCATGTGTGTGCATGTTACTTGGGCTGATAATGATCCCCAAAAGAATACAGACTAAGAAAACCTCATTATTAGGAACAAGAAACCTCCTTTCAAATGGTAGATCAGGGTAATTCAAAATATTCCCAAAATATCAAAATTGTCCCCTTTTTAAACTTCTCTTTTGTATATTTTTAAATTATATCTTTTGTTTACTTATCAAGAATTTCTAATTGGGTGACTGAATGTAGAAGAATGCAAAGAAGTCCATATTTAGCACTCTGTAGCACCCTGCACAAAGCTTTACTCCAAATGGATCACAGACCTCAAAATAAGGTCAGATAACATGAATGTGATAGAAGAGAAACTAGAAAATAGTCTTGTGCTCATTGGCACCAGAAAAAAAAACTTTCTGAATAGGACAAATAGCCCAGGCACTAAGATCAACAATTAATAAATACAACATCAAAAAATTTAAAATCTGTTTTTTGACAAAGGACACCATCACTCAGACAAAGCAGGAAGCTACAAAATGTGGAAATATCTTTAACTTTTAAAATATGAAAAAAAGTATACTTCCAGAAAACAAATATACAAATTAAAATGGTGTATAGAACTAAATAGGCAGGTCTCAAAAGTTGAAACATAATGGCTCAGAAATACTTAAAAGAAATACTTAGCATCCTTAGTCATCAAGGAAATTATTTGTAAATTGATATTTTTCTGTTTGGTTTATGTAACTGTTTCTGTATTTTAGGATTACATTTCCCATTGTAAGAGTGATAAATTACATGCATATGAAATAAGCTTATCCACTCATATGTTTAATTTTTAATGTAGCAGCTAGGATGCCAAACTTTAAGCCATGATGGCCCCATATGCTGGGATTGAATTATATAGGTACACAACTTTTTTTTATTTTTAATTTTTAAAATTTTTATTTACTTGTTTTTATTTAATTAACAGTTTTCATTTACTTTACATAACAACCAGTTTCCCCTCCCTCCTCTTTCCTAGTTCCCTTTCCCCAACTCCCATCTACCTCCTCCCCATCCATTCCTCCTCCATCACCATTCAGAAAGGGGCAGGCCTACCATGGGCTTAAACAAAGCATGACACATCGAGTTGAGGTAAGTTGAGATCCTCCCCCTACATAAAAGTTGGAGAAGGTAACCCAGCATGGGGAACAGGTTGTCAAAAGTGAGCTAAGCACCAGGAACAGGTCCTTTTCTCATTGCTAGGAGCTTCACAAACAGACCAAGCTACACAACTGTTACATGCATGCACAGGACCTAGGTTGGTCCCTTGCAAGCTCGCTAACTGTTGGTCCAGAGTCCATGAGCTCCTACAAGCTCAGGTCAGCTGTGTCTGTGGGTTCCTCTATCTTGACTTTGACCCCCCTGGCTCCTAAAATCCCTTCTCCCTTTCTTCAGGAGGACTCCCAGAGCTCAGCCCAGTGCTTGGCTGTGGCTGCATCTGCTTCCATCAGTTACTGGATAAAGGCACTCTGATGACAATTAGGGTAGTCACCAGTCTGATTAAAGTAGACGACCAGTTCAAGCAACCTCTCCACTATTGCTAGGAGTCTTAGCTAAGGTCATCTTTGTAAATTCCTGGGAGTTTGTCTGGCACCAGGTTTCTTCCAAACCCTGAAATGCCCAACCATTAAGATGTTTCTTTCATTACTCTCATCCTCCATCAAGCCCACAATATGCCTCTGTGGCCCAGCTGGCCCAACCCATTCCCTCAAGTTCCCATTCCTCATTCCCCTTCACCCCTGCCCCAATTTACCCAGAAGATCTCCTCTATTTCTCCTTTCCAGGGAAACCCATGCATCCATCTTTGGGCTCTCTTTGTTATCTAGCCTCTCTGGGGCTGTAGATTGCAGGTTGGTTATCCTGTACTTTACTCCTAATATCCATTTATGAGTGAGTACATACTGCAGGAAGCCTTGCTCCAAATGGGTTCAATGACCTGGGATGGATGTGAGAAGTTGGCACATCAAAGAAACTATGACCACATGTTTCAAACAAGTGGTCCCAGATAGCCTGGGCTATTTTTATTTATACTATTTCAGTAATTTGCATGAACAGTTTTACAATCAAATTTGTTTCCTATGTTTCTAATAATGGTTAAAATAATTGCCACTTTGTTCCTTTACCCCATTCCCCTTCTGTCCTCCAACTTTCCCACCAGTAATCATTACCTACTTGATTCATAGCTCTAATGTTAGAAGTATAAGCAGTGTTGCAAGCGACAAAGGGTGTTTTCTAACTAGACACACCCACAAGTAGAACAGTGTGCCCAGTTGGCAGCATTTGTAGTAATAGCATCATGCAAAGTGAAAGAGAGTTTTGCCTTTAGTGGTTAAAATTTACCTCTGGTAAAATCTAAGTCTCACAGTCAACTCACCAGCTGAAGCTGAATCAATTCATTCTATGTTCTGTACTTGTCTACATCCTATGCAGGATATATCAGGTTTTTATTCTATCATTCTGTAAGCAACATAACTTAAAAGCTTTCTCTCAATAGTTGGCACTGCTTATCCCCTTTTCTTGTGTCTTCTTCCTCTCAACTTCCTACAGTATTGGTCCAGCTGTTAGAAATGAGGTCATTGTGGATTTCTGTGATTCTGCTTTAATCCGTTTTCCTAGACTGTTCCCATTAACACCTGACATCATTTATTTATTAGCATATTTCCTTGACTCTTGTGGTTAAAATCATTTTCTCCAGAACAGTAATGCATATTTATAATATTATCATGAACTACTGTGACTCTTTTAGGCTAGTCACAGGGTACATTGGAGAGGTAACATCCTCCTCTTAAGAAGCCTGAATTCAGGGTCACACTTGAAACATCAAAGGCTTTATGAGCTGAATCAGGTCCATGGTATATTTTTAACAACATTCCCTCTGGCTCAACCAGAGGAGAGTCATGAGGGGGATGTTTTCCTTATATAATAACTATTTTATCCACAGCCAGTAACATGGTTTGTATAATGAAAGCAAGGAGACCAGGTACCACATATGCTCCTGGTGTCAGGCTCAAAATTATATAGCGAAGTATCCATCGGCCTTGTTAAAATGCTATGCTCGGGCCTTATCCCCGAAGAAGTCACATGACTCCTGGCAACACACTGTGTTGTCTTTCTGGGTCTGGGATATCTCACACAGAATGATTCTTTCTAGTTCTATCACCCATTTGCCTGCAAATTTCATAAGCTTTTTACAGTTAAGTAATGCTCCATTGTGTAAATGTACCACATTTGTCTTATCCATTCTTCAAATGAGGGGCATCTAATTTGTTTCCAGGTTCTAGCTATTATGAATAAGGCTGCTATGAATATAACAATATATAGTTGAGCAAGTGTCCTTGTGGTATGATTGAGCTTCTTTGGGTATATGCCCATGATTGGTATAGCTGTGTTTTGAGGTAGAATGATTCCCATTTTTCTGAGAAACTGCCATATTGATTTCCAAAGTGGATGTACTAATTTGAATACCCACCAGCAATGGAGGAGTGTTCCCTCTTACTTCACATCCTCTCCAGCATAAGCTGTCATCATAATTTTTGAACTTAGCCATGCTGACAGGTGTAAGATGGTACCTCAGAGCCATTTTGTTTTGTGTTTCCCTGGTGACTAAGGATGTTGAAAAATTCTTTAAGTTTATTTTGGCCATTTGACATTCTTCTGTTAAGAATTCTCTATTTAGATCTGTACTCCATTTTTTAAATTGGATTATTTGGTATTTTGATATCTAGTTTCCTGAGTTATTTATATATTTTGGAGATCAGCACTCTGTCAGATGTCAGGGGTTAGTGAAGATCTTTTCGCATTCTGTAGGCTGCCATTTGTCTTGACAGTGTACTTTGCTTTACTGCTGTGGGATGTCCTGTATGCTGTGAATATATGTTGCTATGACTGATTGATAAATAAAATGCTGATTGCCCAGTAGCCAGGCAGGAAAGATAGTGTAGGTGAGACAAGGAGAGAGGAGAATGCTGGGTGGAAGATGGCTGAGTCAGGAGTTGCTGCCAACCACCACGAGGAGAAGCATGATGATATGGGTAAGCCATGAGCCATGCGGCAACTTATAGATTAATAAAAATGGGTTAATTTAAGATATAAGAACAGATAGCAAGAAGTCTGCATTGACCATACAGGTTATAAGTAATATAAGTCTCTGTAGCTAGAGTTTTCCTGCCTGGCCCACAGTCAGGACAAATTTTTGTCACCCACCAGTCCCATAGCCGCTCAGACCCAACCAAGTAAACACAGAGACTTATATTGCTTACAAACTGTATGGCCATGGCAGGCTTCTTGCTAACTGTTCTTATAGCTTAAATTAATCCATTTTCATAAATCTATACCTTGCCACGTGGCTGTGGCTTACTGGCATCTTCACATGCTGCTTGTCCTGGCAGCGGCTGGCAGTGACTCCTTCTGCCTTCCTGTTCTTTCTTTTCTCCTCTCTGTTAGTCCCGCCTATACTTCCTGCCTAGCCACGGGCAAATCAGTATTTTATTTATTGACCAATCAGAGCAACACATTTACCATACACAACATCTCTGTGTGTTTACTTGGGAGATGCAAGTGGGAGAGATTTGTCCCGACTGTCAGCAGGCTGAGACACGGAAATACTTCAGCTACACTTTACAGAAGCTGTTCAGTTTCAGGAGGTCCCATTTGATAATTGTCTCAGTGGCTGTGCTACAGGTGTTCTATTCATGAAATAGTCTCCCATGCCAATCTGTTCAAGGATAGTTCCCACTTTCACATCTATCATGTTCAGTGTAGCTGGATTTATGTTGAGGTCTTTGATCCACTTGGACTTGAATTTTATGCAGGGAGATAAATATGGATCATTTTGCATTCTTCTACATGCAAACATCCAGTTAGCCAGCACCATTTGTTGAAGATGTTTTCCATTGTATAATTTTGGCTTCTTTGTCAAAAATCAAGTGTTCATAGATGTGTGAATTTATGTCAGGGTCTTCAATTTGATTCCATTGATCCATGTGGTTGTTTTTTTTTTTTTTAATGACAATACCAAGTTGTTTTTATTACTATATCTCTATAGTAGAGCTTGAAGTTAGGGGTGGTGATACCTCCAGAAGTCCCTTTAATGTATAGGACTGTTTCAGCTATCCTGGATTTTTTGCTTTTTCTTATGAAGTTGAGTATTGTTCTTTCAATGTCAGTGAAGAATGGGACACACTACTCTTTAAGAAATGAGTATACACTTATCTAGGGATAAATTACTTAGATTTTTGATTTCTGAGTATATATAAAGAAGAGAAAAAATATTATTATTATTATTATTATTATTATTATTATTATTATTATTATTATTTTCAAGACAGGGTTTCTCTGTGTAGTTTAGGTGCCTAACATTGATCTCACTCTGTAGACCAGGCTGGCCTCGAATTCACAGAGATCCACCTGGCTCTGCCTCCTGAGTGCTGGGAATAAAGGTGTGTGCCACCACCACCACCACCACCACCACCACCACCACATGGCAAGAAAAATTATTTAAAAAATTATTTCATTTTGCAATCATGTGTTGCCTTTTTAATATGACTAGAGCTTAGGTATTAGTGCTTTCTAAGTTCTTCTCTTAAAGATACATTTGGGTTGTTGGAAGATAGTAGAATGATTAAATGATAGGATTTTAGGGAGACTTTTTGTCATTTGCAACATTACCTCAAAGAGGAGCTCTGTTTTCTTCTTTCTCCCTCTCTCTTTTCTTCATTTACATGCTTATATATAAGGAATCTTCCCTGTCATATGTCCTCCCACAGTGTTGTACAGCATCCCACAGGCCCAAGTACATTAGAAAGTTCTGAAACTGTGAACCAAAAGAAACCTTCCCCTTTCCAGATTGTCATCTCACATATTTTCTTTAAGAACTAGAAAGCTACCGATATGTATAATTCTAATTTTTAACATACACATTATTTACCTTTACCATCCCTTTGTGCATTTAGTTTAGTACTCCTTGCTCATTTTATTTTATTTTTCAGTAAAATGGCTTTTCTATACCTTAAGTTTCTAAAAACTGCATGAAGATGATCATTTCCTTTTTTATTACTGCAGGATTTGTTCTCTAGGAACTTTGCCTCTCATTTTACACTGAAAGAGGAAGTTATAGATGTATACATTTAAAGAGACAGATCAGCAGTTAAGAGTGCTTGCTGCTTTCAGAAAAGACCTTACTTAGGTTTCCAAACATCAAGTCTAGCAATTAAAAATCACCTGTAACCTCAACCACAGGAGATCTGTGGCCTCTTTTGATCTCCATGGGTACCTGCATTCATGTACATATGCACAGGCAATGAACATATCAGAAAAAAATAGATGCAGCTACTATAAAAAATCCCAATTTCTTTCATTTATAAATGCTATTACAAACAATATTTAGGAAAAGAATAGCAAAGGTGTGAAATTCTGATTAATGTAATAAATATAAAATAAATTATCATTTAGTAACATGAAATGATTCAATGTCTATTTGAATATGATTGCATTTTACAAAGACAAGGAGCATGTAACATCTCCTTGAGAGGCAATACTGTGTAACTGTACCCTACCTATATGGGTAACACATTTTAACTGGGAATTTGATAACATACTTGAGCAAATGTTTGTAATGAATTGTTAAGATCTTCTTACACAGAGTTTTCTGATTTTAAAGTCTCAGGAACTAAGTGATTTGGGTAATATTGTATAGAATTGAAATTATTGGAGTGCTATTGGGCAAGGAGAATAACTCTAACACAAAGTTACTCCTATAGTGTGTACGAGGATAGAGCTTGTGATAAGAGTATGCATTTTTAGCATCCTTTATCTATCATATACTTTAGTCTTATTTTCAGAATCACTTCATTCTATAACAGAGACATATATTTTAGGTTCACATTGGTAGTGAGTGCTGTGGGATGGTCTGTATGTCAAATTACTCTGTTTGGTCAATAAATAAAACACTGATTGGCTAGTGGCTAGGCAGGAAATATAGGCAGGACTAACAAAGAGGAGAAAAGAAAGAACAGGAAGGCAGAAGGAGTCACTGCCAGCCGCTGCCAGGACAAGCAGCATGTGAAGATGCCAGTAAGCCACGAGCCACATGGCAAGGTATAGAGTTATGGAAATGGATTAATTTAAGCTATAAGAACAGTTAACAAGACGCCTGCCACGGCCATACAGTTTGTAAGCAATATAAGTCTCTGTGTTTACTTGGTTGGGTCTGAGCAGCTGTGGGACTGGCTGGTGACAAAGATTTGTCCTGACTGTGAGCAAGGCAGAAAAACTCTAGCTACAGTGATACTATATATATATATATATATATATATATATATATATATATATATATATATATATGTTAGTTCTAAAAATACAAGAGGTATAACCCCTTATCATGATGGCAAATCTCAGTGATCTAACTTCCTGTTTGTCCAACTCTTGAGAATATTGATTGCATAGGGCAACTGTGTAAAGAAACCTGGCTATATATTTTCTTAAGCTTTCAGAGACTGTACTGCTTCCTTGTCAAGTTCTGAAGATATATTTTTCTACAGTTGCTAAATAACTGCACCAATGAAAGTTTTTTGTTGTTTGGAATAAGAAATAAATAAAAAGATGACAATCTCCAAATGCAATTTTAAATTAATTAGGTTTCCTTCTATCTCATTTTACCTTTCTCACTCCTCACATTAACTTTTCACTTTCTCTACATTTTGTCTATCTTCTTAGAGTAGAAGAGCATCCTGCAGTAGGGAGAAAGGGAACAATGTTATATAATAAATTTTAAAAATTAATAGATGGTTGATAACAGTACAAAAAGTATTCCAAAAGAGCTAAGCATGAGGATAAAATTGCATATTCATTCTAGCCAAAGGAATTCTAAAATGTATGACTGATGTAAAATTAAACGTGATCAACTCTCAAAAATATTTACAAATGGCATTATACATATTGGAATGATATATTTATGTATTTAGGAATTTCTAAACTTATTACTATATGTGTGTTATAACAAGTGATAATTCTAAACATAATTTTAACATAAGGCTTATCAACATTTCTGCTTTTCAGAAATAATAATTTTATATAATTTAGACCTTCATTTTAATGCCACCCATCCTAAATGTTTTTTTCTATAACATTTGTAGATGGGATTATTATAAATACTACTTAGTGCATAGACTTTACTTTTTCAATAAGGATAATCCATTTCTTACATATATGCTAGTGTAACATACCTAAAGTGAAATGTGCTGTAGCATATATTGTCATACATTAAACTTTTTCATGCCTCTTCATTGAATTCACAATGTGATACTCCTAAGGATCTGTTTCAGGACACATAATGCTCTGTTCTATACTTGATAACTATTTTTCCCATCCAAACAAAATATCATCCTTTACTAAAAGCTGAATTATTCTATTATTTTCTTTCACTCTACTTTGGAGTGAGATTTGTTTCCAGTTATCATTAGTATAAAAGCAGAGGTGGAAAGTGAGTGGAATTTTTTTCTGAATTATCAGGTAGAACAAACAATTACATTACCTATAATTTATACTTAAATACATCTAAAAATTATTTGAAATTTCATAAAATATCATAACACATCCAGAGTATGGCACATTTTAAGTCTCAATAATAAAACAATTAAACAAACAATCTACTAATTGAAATGAAGTGATAATAATAAAAATATTTTTGCTGTGAGCAGCTTGAAATTGGAAACCAACAATAACCAAAAATAAATAAATAAATAACAAAACATAAAATTAGACAGTTCTCATGTAATTTTAGAATGTAACAACACTAATTAAAAAACAAATGTATTCAACACTCACTATGGGAGAGAAAATTAGATTAATATACACATATCATAAGTGTGATATGCATATTAGGTTATCTAAATTAATGTAAACATGAACTGTTATGGAATAAAAAGGAAGTAGTAACTTCCTTTTCTTGATTACTTTGGGAAGGCTTCACAAAAGATGTCATTAAAGAAAAATGTAGGCTAATAAAATATTGAATGAGAACAGCCTTTATAAAATAAAAACAATATGGGAAATTTAGAAAGAAATAAAATTTCATATCAAGAATTTTAAATAATCTGGATTGGGTAGAAAGTATGATAACAATTTTGATCAAAAATACAAAAGTTAAAAGAGAGCCCCATTAACCTAATATGAAACTGCTATTTAAATTAAATTATGCCTTTTAGAAATTTATAGAAACAATATTTTTAAATAACTGTTATGATATAAAATATTTTGTTTAATTGTCAATAAATTATCAACATAATTGACATGGTAACTCAGTTGTTCATGTCACTGTGATAACTGAGATCATACAAATTCAGTTTCTGTGAAGCAGATGAAAATTATTAATATACACTTTTTCTATTGTGAGACTATAGTTTTAAATTCTGTTGGAAAGAATGTCACCTATTAGAAGGAAATCTAAAAGCCAAAAGTAGTTAGTATTCTCTAGAATTGAGTAATCAGTATTTATTAAAAACAGTGAAATTCTTATCAATTGTAGTGTTTTTCTTGATATAAGAATTAGTATCTTATATTAATAATGTGGGTGTGTGAGCAACAAATTAAGTCCACAGTACTCACTCTCTAAAATGCATTATTAAGTCTATATCTGACAACACATTCAGCCAATACATGAAATAACAAAAACAATCATAGATATAGATATGTAGTCTTCAGAAGTTGTTGTGCATCAGTTTCATCTAATACCCAAACCTTTTATCTTGGAGGGAAAATTCTTACGACAGGATATTTACAGAGAGATGTAAACAGGGTGATCTTAGAGGAGGTAAAATACGCTCTTTTTTTTTTTTGGTTTTTTGAGACAGGGTTTCTCTGTGTAGCTTTGCGCCTTTCCCGGAACTCACTTGGTAGCCCAGGCTGGCCTTGAACTCACAGAGATCCTCCTGGCTCTGCTTCCTGAGTGCTGGGATTAAAGGCTTGCACCACCACCACCCGGCTGGGAAGCTCTTTAAAGCAGGAAGTGAATAACTCAAAACAGCTTCACAATGTCCCTGAAACTTACCAGATTCACTAGAGCCCTCCCTGCTTAAAGAGTATAAAATAGTAAATAAAGTTGAGTCACTTTCAGAGAAGACAAGCCACAAAGACTCTCAGACAAGCCAGGCCACCTGGAGGAAGCAGAGAGAAGCCATCTGCATAGAAGAAACAAAAACCAGTTCAGTTGCCTAAAAAGAAATTCATACTAACTGAGACACATGAAAATTGGACTTTCTAACCTGTCTAGCTACCTATAGGCCACAGAGTGTTCATGCTTCCAGCTTTTATGAGCTGGGGTGAGTTTTCTTCATGCAGCTGTTTGGAAGCATTTCTGGTCCTATAAATAACTCCTCAACCACATTCCTGTAAGATACCTCACTAAAATCATTGTTTCTCCAAGTGGGATTTTAGATGGTGTCGTCATTTTGGTTCATCATGAGCTATTTAAGCCATTCATGTAATTGATAGTGAAAAGATTGCTCAAATATTCTTTGCTATTATTAAAATTAAGATAGATGTTATGATTTGTGTGTCATATTTAAAGGATTAATTTACAAAGAACTGTCAATGTGGGTGCTGTTGTAAGGGGCCAAGAAAATGCTGAAGGAAGACCCCATACTCAAATAGTATGCAAGAACAAAGAGCATTTATTTACCAGCATGCGATTCTACCTCCTGTACAAAATGGCGATGACTCTGAGCAGTACATTCAGGCTCTTTTTAAGCATAGCTAGGTGAATTTCAGGAACAGTTAGTGATATGCCCAGATCACAGGGACCCCCCAAAAGACCACCACAGAGACTGAATCCTCTATGGGAAAGCAAAGAGCCTTTATTTTCAAGCTCTGAGCTTGGGCTTACTGTCAGATGCACCAGTGAGAGCAGAGAGCCCAGAACCCAGGCAGGGTGGGGTTTTTATCCATAGCAGAGGTTGGGGTTAGGGAATTTCCAGGGTTCAGGACCTTGATTGGCTGTCATTTGTCTAGAGGGATAGGGAATATTTGGAATGTCAAGTATTTCCTCTTAGATGCAGGCCCCACTGGGTGGTGTCAGCTTATGGCTTTTCTTGGGTCCAGGTGTTGTCTGCCAGAAGGTGTGTCTGGGCCTCTAAGCCTGTCATGGCAGCTGTGTGGTCAAGGTGTTTTGGGGACCCCCACATTAGGTCATCTCAAGCACAATTGGTCAAACAAGCAGCAGTTAAACTAGTATACTTTTAACTAGCTGAGGTTCAGTTTTACCATTTTTGGACATACTTGAGCAAGTTTGGATAAGTCCAGATGTGACTCAGAAGTCAGGGTGGGGACAGGTTTACAGGATTTATCCTTGAGACATTGTGGGACTGACTGGCTCAGGCCCTGTACATGTTTTCTCTTTCATCCCGGAATGTAATGGTGTTGTTGATTAATGGCCCTTTTTTGGGAGAGACACCTATTTTGCCCCTCTCAGAGAAATGAAACCTAAATTCAGTTGTAAAAGTGGGAAAGTTTAAACCCTTCATTGTGAAATTTGTTATAGTGGCCTAGTGGAAGAATTCAGGTCACAGCAAGGATATCCTCCAATGTGAGTAATATACTTTCTTTATACATTTTATCCCCTTCCCTTCTTTCCTTCCTCCCTACCACCCAATATATATTTATACTCCATTTTCACCAGAAGTCCTAATAAAGGGAATGCTTAATGTCCTACATGAAAATTCAGAACCACAAACTAAGACACATAGATTTTTACTGCATAAATATCCTGTCAGACATCTTAGAGGAACAGAAAGTTGAATAACACATTAAATTTATTGATTACATAGAAAAGAGTATTTCTTTCTAAATACAGCTTGATAAATATACCATTTAAGTCAGAACTATAAAAGCATTATCCGGACTAATAAACTCCTTAAGGGACTGATAATTCTTTGTATCCAATGCTAAGGCAGGAATATTGTTATATATATACATATATAAATATATATATGTATATATATATATATATATATGCATATGCTACGTGCAAACTGCTCTAATATATCACTGTGTGATATATATCTAGAATATTACTTGATAAAAATGCATGATTTAATGACTACTCTTAAATCCTCTAGAATACAAGTTATTAGAGTTAGTCTTATTTACTAATTAATTCACTCACTCACTCATTCACTTATTCAATAAATATGTAATAGATACTCCCTGAGAGTAATTGTATTAAGGATACAAGCTGTTTTCAAGAGGTCTAGTTTCTATTTTAAAAAATAGTAAAATATATTTGAAATGGCTATGCAACACAATTCTGCATAAACTTAGAAATGAGATGTGATATAAAAGTAATGCAGGAAATGTACATGATGAGAAGATAAAAGTAATAGAGAAAATAGAAATAATTAGAAGATAAAAATAATTTAAAAAATACACATAATGAGAAAGAAAATCTAATACAAACCATTTCCAACATGTCTTAAACTAAGGATAATATTTTTAAGGATGGAAAAACACAAATGGAAAAAAAATCATTTCTAACAGAAGAGTGCCCAGCAAAAACAAAGTCCCTTAAAAGAATGCATAAACTTTCTTCCTATCTCAGTGAATGGTTCTAGTCTCTGGATAGCAATTCAGAAAATCAGAAGCTTTCTGAGTAGCTTTCTCTTCCCTCACTCATCTCATTGAACCCATCACTAAGTACTATTTGCTAGACTTGAACTATCTTTTCTAGTCATCCTTTTCTCTAAATCTATTATCATTAATTTCATGTATAGTTCTACTGTCCAATTAACATTCCCCTTTATCTCAATCTATGTCTTTCTCTAATCTGTCTTCCACATTCACATTTTATCAGATGAAATTGTATCAAAACATTCACACTTAGACACTTTAAATAGCTAAATTCTAAGACTAGAACACATGTTTTTGAAGATTATGTGAATAGTCTGGACGATTCAACATCTGTTTTTACCCATATTTGTATTCATTGTAACTCCCGTGATGTAAGTATTCAACACTACCTTCAATTTTCTGAACAAGTTGTATTGATATTTGAGTACGGCTTTTGTTTATGCTGTTATTTCTGCCTGAAATAAACCCAACGACATTACTAATGAATTGTATAAATAAAGCTTCAGTTGTGTCACACGGTTTGCAGGAGACAGCATAAATTTTCTACATTTCTTAGTTTAAGTTTGATGATCATTGTCTCTAACTCTAAACACTTTTCATAATGTTATTAAATTGTTCATTCATGAGTAAACTTTAATCCCCTTAAATATTTTTTTTAATCCTACCATGGTTCAACACCATTTTATTTCATTTTTATTGAAAAAATTTCCCTCCTCCACTCTTCCTATTTCCTCCCCACCTCCTCAACAACTAAACTCCATGACTTTCTTTCTCTCTCTTTAGAACACAGACCAAAAAAAAAAACCCTAAAGAAACCAGAATAAAAAATTTTAAAAAGAAAAAAAAACAAGAACATACACTTGATGTATAAGCAGAATTATTAAAAAAAACAACATAAGCTCATTTGATATTTATTAGCAAATTAATATTAATCATAGTAGTCATGGCACTTAAGTGATACTATTTTCTCCTATGAACCTGACAAAAGTCTTACAACACTAGGCATAACAGCAGAACAAGGAGCATGAGAAGGACTCTGGCAGTAATAAAATAATAGGGGCATTTCTCTTAGATTTGCTGTGATGCAGTTCCTACCTCCATACTCTGAAAGATACTTGGAAGCTAGAGTTACAAAGATTTCTTAACCACAATGAATTTTATATATAATATCCTGGGCCTTGTAGTCTCCTTTCTGCAGTTACTATCAGAAGAGACAAATGTGAATTTCCAAAGGAGGATTTAAAATGAAACACCCAGAATAGCAAAGGAAATACCTCAGTGTCTCTGGAAATCAAGTCCTTTGAAAAGCAGCTTCCAAGATGGTACTAAGATATCTGTGATATAAACAGTACTACTAATGCTAAAATAAAAAATAGTAAAGTAAAATCTTTCCTTTATTTTCCTGATGCAATAACCAAATATTGAGATTAAATTGTAAAACTCTGTCTATATCAAGTATCAATTAATCACTTACCCAACAAACCACAAATTCCAGGTGGAAAAGATGACACTGTGAACAAGGTTACAAGGATGAGACTTTGAGTCCCAAACTCCAAAATTCATTAACAACAAACAAACAAGCAAAGAAAGAAAAAAACAAAACAAAAACAGGAGGGCTTGTACATGTGCCTATAACACCAGCTCAGTGGAAGGTTGCACGCCAGGATGATCATCGTAGTTCACTGACCACTAGCCTAGTTTCAGATTCACTGAGAGATCAATCTCAAGAGAATAAGATAGTAAGTGATAAAGCAGAACATTGGATGTTGTTCTCAGACTTCTACACATGTACATGGGTGCATGCATCTGCACTCATATATGTACTACACCATAGACACACACACACACACACACACACACACACACACACACACACACACACACACACACACATCAATTTCCAATCTAGTACCATAAGCAAGCACCTTGTATTTCAAAGAAAGTCAACTGTCATGTAGCCTTAAGATAGATCTGTAGCTTGTAATACTTGATGAGCTTCTGAAGTGGCCATAAAAGAAACATTTTCTAAATAATTACAAAATAGTTTAAAAATTGGAGACATAGTTTAACTAGAAAAAATGAACAGAGAAAGTTTGAACAAATTAGTAAATGTGGAAATAAAAAACACAATAATCAAAATGTACTAAATATGCCCAGGCAGCAGTGGCACATGCCTTTAATCCCAGCACTCGGGAGGCAGAGCCAGGTGGACCTCTGTGAGTTCAAGGCCAGCCTGGCCTATAGAGCAAGATCGAGGACAGACACCAAAACTACACAGAGAAACCCTGACTCGAAAAACCAAAAAAAAAAATTGTACTAAATAGGTTTTAAATTGTAGTACATGTCCTGGTAAATTTAAAGGTAAAGCAATTATTTTCTAAATAGAAATGAAATAGCATGAAAACAAAAAGTCAGTACATTTGAGAATTGAGAGATATTAGAGATGTCCTCATTTATTGCATTACCAGATATAAAGGATAGAAAATATAGAAATAAATTGAAATAGTAGTCAAATAAAAGATATGTGACAACTCTTAAAATTTAACAATGGACATTAAAGCCAGATTTAAATAGTTTATCAAACCAAATCTGAACAGTGGAAACAAACAAAGAATAGTCTTGAAATCATTCAGAAACAGATGCAATTTTTAATCGGGGGAATTTAAATAAATGAAAAGCAACTCTTTGAAACAACAAAAGGTAAAAAGAAATGGCAAAGATATTTTAATTGCACTAAAATAAGGAATATCAACTAAATTTAGCAAAACTATGCTTTGTAAATGAAGCAGAAAGTGTCCTCTTGGCAAAAGAAAAAATTACATGAAATTCAAGAAAATTAACCCTGATAATGTAGTTATTGGGTCTTCTCCATGTCTTTTAACTTTCCGTTGTTCGAGTAATGTATTTTTTTTCCAATAAAAGACATTTTCCTAAAGAAATATTGCAATCTGGAGCCAAATCTCACTGTATAAACCTCAAACATTCCTAAACTATGTCTTATTACTGAATTAAACTTAAAATGTCATATTTGCTTGCTAGAACAATTGGTCTTTATATGTGTACAATTCTTTAACACTTTTATTATATGTCATGATGCTGATATTTGCAAGCCAATTATTATATTAAATGCTCCTCAGTTTTAGTTTTCTCACAAAATTCAGACTGTGCATTTCAGGTAGAAATACTAAGGACATGATGTCATATGAATTTCTATTAAGTTATAGAAGTAAGACAGAAGAAAGCTGGAAAGCTAGTCATTAGTTGAAATGCCAAGGAACAGCTTCAGTTAAAAGACTTGTGAATTCTATGGCAGACTGGTAAATATGGCAAGAAGCTGTCTAAAACCTACAACAAAATATATGAAGTGAAATAAAGGGCAAATATGTTCAACTGACAATAGACACTTATATGAAAATCACCTTATATAAAACATTTGAAAAGTATACTCTTTTGTATTAATTTTTAAAATTTTTTGAAAGTAATGTCTCTTGTGTAGCGTGTAATTATTTTTATGTGAATTTGTGCTGTTTTGAGTTTCACTGTATCCAATGGACCTTGAAATTAACAATTGGGTCTCTATGTGTGGATTTGACACCATATCCCACGCTGTGCATGAAATTAGCAAGGTTATTATTTATTCTCTTGTTAATAAATTAAAGTATCAGATAATTGCTGCCAATTTAACAATTTGTCTCCTCTTTACCAAGTTGAGAATAAAGTGTGACTCAGTATGCTCATCAATTTCAAAACTATCATTAAGCCTTGCCCACACATTTTCATAATATATATGTAAACATATATATATATATATATATATATATATATATATATATATATATCCTTTCTCCTGTCAATCACTGTTTTATTTCCCAAAATTTTAATCTTATTTTTAAGTATTTTTTTAACTTTTTATTTCCTTGTATGTTGTTTCTTCTTTAATTAATTCCTTCATTTTTCTTTCTTCTTCCTTTTGTTACAAAATTTTCAGGTAGTCACTGATCTTTAATTTCCTTGTATTCCTCTTATAACTGTACTGTGTTGTGTCTATATGTTAGTAGAGTAGTCTTTGCATAGATGTAACAATTATCTAAAATTTTTACAGAAAAACATTGTCTCACAATTCTAAAAAGTCATAGTCCATGAACAACTTGTATCATGGTGTGTGTGTGTGTGTGTGTGTGTGTGTGTGTGTGTGAGAGAGAGAGAGAGAGAGAGAGAGAGAGAGAGAGAGAGAGAGAGAGAGAGGGGAGAGGGAGGGGGAGGGAGAGGGAGAGGGAGAGGGAGAGGGAGAGGGAGAGGGAGAGGGAGAGGGAGAGGGAGAGGGAGAGGGAGAGGGAGAGGGAGAGGGAGAGGGAGAGGGAGAGGGAGAGGGAGAGGGAGAAAGCATGAGCAGGGATACGCCACACAGCACTGTGGAGATCAGAGAACAGTTTTAGGTGTCATTTCTCACCTTCCAACTTTTTAAAGACAGGATGTTTCTTGCTGGTTGTTCAGAACACCAGGGTAGTTGTCCAGTAAATATCCTATCCCTGCCTCCCATCTTGCTGTATGGTTGCTCTGGAATTGCTTGTGTTTTTAGTCTTATGTCTATGTTTCACATAGTATCTGGGCATCTAAATTCATGTCATCAGGATTATGAGGTACAGTTTAATTCACTGAGCCATCTCCTCAGACCAAATTCACCTATATTTCTTGTAAAGTAAAATTTTGATAATTTAGATATTTTTGAATGTAGTAGTGCTTTTATGTTAAAATATATTTTGTTCATTATTATGCAGTTATACCATCTTTGTTGATGTCTGTGTTTATGTAGCATATCTTTTTTACATACATTTATTTGAAATTTTTGAATTCAAGTTAAGATATGTTTTCTAATTTTAAATTTATTCTTTGGTATTTTTATTTATACATACAGTGTATTTAGATGACATCCACCACCAATAGTACCTCCAGATCTTCCTGGACACCCCATGTCCTCCCTTACCTCCCAACTTCATATTTTTACATCTTTTTATATAACCTACTAAGTCTAATTAGTGCCATCCTTATGCATACTGCTGCAGGGATACTGGCTATCCACTGGAGCATGGTCAAAATACCAGGCACCACATCCATAAAGAAAAATCTCTCTCTCTCTCTCTCTCTCTCTCTCTCTCTCTCTCTCTCTCTCTCTCTCTCTCTCTCTCTCAGAAGCCATTAATTGCCATTAGCTTTCAGCTAAGGGTAGGGGATCCTGTGATCTCCCTTTCTCCATTCTGGAATGTTAACTAGTTTAATCTTCTGCAAGTCATTTCAAGGTCACCATAGTTCTGTGAGGTCATGACTGTAGCTTTCTTATCATATCAAGAAGAAATTAATTTACCTAATCCTACCTGTCCTGTGGCTCTTAAATCTTTATTCTCACTCTTCTATGATGTTCTCTGAGTCTTGGATTAGGGTGGGGGATGTGTGATACAGATGCCTGACTGTTCCTTAGACATGAATTCTCTGCACTTTGACCAATTATGAATTTATTTATTAACCTACATCTACTGAAAAGAGAAATTTCTCTTATGAAGGATGAAAGCTGTTTGCTCATTTGTTTTATATTGGTTTTATTTTAATTGGATCTAACAATTTTAATATTTTATTTGGCACATCTTAGTATTTTACATCTAACCCAATTAATTTAAACCTCTCATTTTGTTAAATTCTGCATTTTTTCTATTTCATTCCGTGTTTCCTTTATAACTTCATTCCTTTTAATTAAATTATGTATTTTTGATCCACATCCATTTGCTGAAAAATACAAATTTTCCAATTAATTTAGTGTTCAGTAAAGAATATAAAGTATAATTTCTGATTTTTTAGACTAATGCCAGTAGTAATTTTAAAACATTTCCCCAGACAATTAAACTCCATTTACCTCTTCAAACACATACATCATTAATTTTGTATGTATTGACTGCAAATACTTCAAACTTATCACTGGATAGTTCTTATAGAATTGTATTAGAAACTTCTGTTCCTATATGTTCCTATTTTTTTTTCCTTTTTAAATTCCTTCTTGTATATATGAACTTCTATTGGTGAAATTATTAAGGCCACTCCACGTAGTTAAAAGGGAGGTTTATTTAGTGGCGTAACTTACAAGTGAAGGGATAGGTAGGTTGCAGGGTCTGGGAAAGACATAGCATAGTGTGGCAGTGTTTTCTAGAGAACTCTGCTAAGTCTACCTCCAGCGTCCAGGGTCCAGGAACCAAGAGAGGCGGCGCATCTGGATCTCTGGTCTTCAGGGTCCTCTCTTGGCCCTGCCTTTTAGGCGTGACCATTGCCGAAGCCTCAATAGGGGTTAGAACTTCCAGATCAAAGCTGAAATGGCTACCCACTACATCATACAATGTATTTTGATAATATCCATCTCATTCCTTCAACTCCTCCCAGATCCATCCTTCTTCCCTACCTATTCAAATTTGTGTGATCCTTTTTTTTTTATAACCCATCAAATCAAATTTGTGCTACCTGTACACTTTTGGATGCATAACCAAACTCTCGAGCATGGTTGACCTACCAGAGGCCACACCCTTACAATAAAACTTGATTCTCAATATCCTAGGACCTATCAATTGCTAATACCTCCTTGGCTTGAAGCAGGAATTCATGCCCACATTCCTTCTCCATTCTGGGAGTTATTCTGTCTTAAGCTTCTATGGGTCTTATGCCTATGTCACAACATGTAGCAGTTCATATGTGCAGCTGCGTTATAGTGTCTATAAGATACTGTTTCTCTTTAGTCATCCACTGCCCATGTCATCACTATCTTTCTGTGTAGATGGAATCTTAAAAGTTCTTATTAATAAAATCAAACCCGGAGCCAGGTATTGGGGTGAACACTGGAAGATCAGAGAGACAGAACAAGCCACAGCTATCTCACCTCTCCGGATCCTTAGCTGGTCTTATTTCCTCAGACTGGAGGCCTCTGAGTCCTCATCTGGAATGGGTCTCAGCTGAATTACTGCTCAAAAGCCTGAATGCTTAACCAGACAAATGCTTAACCAGACAAATGCTTGTAGTTTCTGGTCCTCACGCCTTATATACCTTTCTGCTTTCTACTATCACTCCCTAGGATTAAAGGCTCGCTTTCTGGGATTAAAGGCGTGAATCACCATGCCTAGCTGTTTCCAATGTGGCCTTGAACTCACAGAGATCCCAGATGGATTTCTGCCTCTGGAATACTAGGATTAAAGGCATGTGCTATCACTGCCTAACTAGTGGCTTTTCTGTTCTCTGACCCTAGATAAGTTTATTAAGGTACACAATATTTTGGGGAACACAATACCACCACATTTCTGTTTCTCTTTGACAGTGGTACCTGATCCTTAGGTGTTGACTGTATTACATAGATTCTCTTTAATGATGAGCAGTTAATAGTTTCTCATGCTCTGCACTTTGGACAGTTGTGGGTCTCTGTACTAATCACGATCTACTGAAAATAGAATTGTTTCTGACAACAGGAGACACATTAATCTATGTCTATAACAAAAATAATTAATTCAATTCAATATTACTTTAATTTAGCAGAATAATGATAGTGTATTCTCACCTAAAGCCTATGATGTGTGTATGTGTGTGTGTGTGTGTGTGTGTGTGTGTGTGTGTGTATGTGTGTGTGTGTGTGTGTGTGTTCTTAAAATCATAAAGGCCTTTGATAGAATACTTTAAGGACACTGTAAAAGATTTTAATATTGTTATTGTGAGAAAATAAATCTATTTTCTGTATCCCTAGAATCATATTTTATTCGTATAAAGAAGAATATTTAGTGACATTTAAGTTTGTAAAGTAAAATAAGTTGTTTCTTTTATTGTGGATGGCTATTATGCGAGATATGGTAGAAACTGCTAAATCTATGCAATAAATAGAGGAAGAAATATAACTTGATGTACATTTTCATATAAAATTCAAAATTCTAAGCTTTTTTTTTTTTTTTTTTTTTTGGTTTTTTGAGACAGGGTTTCTCTGTGTAGCTTTGTGCCTTTTCCTGGGACTCACTTGGTAGCCCAGGCTGGCCTCGAACTCAAGATCCTCCTGCCTCTGCCTCCTTCAGCAAATCCTACCGGTGCGCGCCACCACAACCGGCGGTATAAATGTTTAATCAAAAAGGAGTAATGTTGTACCAGTGAGATAACGTACGTAGTTAGGCTACACTTTTCCTGAGGAAACTATCTAAAATCAATTCATTAAACAAAATAAATTATTGTTGCCATAACTTTATGTTTAAATGAATATGTGTATATCTGGGAGTTTTAACAGACTAGCAGTTAATTTATGTATCCAAGGTCTTCCTTTGCTTCAGCATCTAGGACTTAGGATATACAAGTGCTTTTGGCCTCTACCTTTAATTGGTTCAAAAAAAAATCATCCTCTTTGCTTCTTTGTGTATGTAAGTAAAAATACTTTCATTATTTCTTTCCAGGAACAACATATATGTGCTGAGGGTTTTATTTGTTCATGCTGATATTCCCTTTATGTCCTCTGCTGTTTGCCAGTTCTTACTTAGCCCTTACATTTCCTAGACCAGGAGGGAGATTCTCATGCAATCTTAAAATACAAAAGCTTTTCTACCTCCTATTACCTACCTCAGTCCATGCTGACTTCTCCAAGGGTATTAATACAAGTCAAATGCAAGCTTGCTTAGAAATTTCTATTTCAAGATGTTTATAGTATTTAAAGCACAAATCATATACATTCTGGGACACTTCAGCCTCCGTATCATTATTATTTTTTATTATAATTATTATTCCTTCACTTTTACAGACACACTCTAATTCTCTTACCCTTATAACAATTGAATTCAAGTAATTATATTTCATTTATTTCATTCCTAATACTCTAGACATTTCAAAGGTGTGGGAAACTATTTTTGTCTCATACACAGCAGATACCTGGTACATGTGAATTAATGTATTATTAGCATTTTCTACTGAAATAATTTTTAGTATGTTCTAATCATTTTGGGATTTATATGTATGATAGAATATATTAATATGTGTGATTCAGTTGAAGTGACTTAATTTTTAAAACTTTGTTTCTTATTCCTGTACCCATAAAAAACAAGATCTTTTTAAATATTTGAATTGCCTCAAATATACTAAAATCTACTTCACCAAGAAAATTAAACTTGAAACATTTATGTAGTGAAGGTCTGTGTTTTCTTAAAAGATTTTATTTTCAATTATGATGTATATGCCTGTATGTCTGAGTCTGAACCTGTGCACTGACATTTCATTGTAATGTATTTCTAGCAGGGAGGTGGATGGATTTTATGATAGTTCTATTTTTCATCTTTTGAGGAATCTCTATACTGGGTTCAGAACTGTTGCTACAGATAGCAGAAAAAGTTGACAGATACCCTGGAACAGGAGTTCAGGGAGTCGGAGTTGTAAGCTTGCCCTGGGTAAGTACTCCTAACAATTAAGCAGTATTTCCAGCCCCAGAAGCTGTTTTAAGTAAATAGAGTTCACATATACCTCTAAAATTTTTATAAATATTCTCTCTCACATATTCAAGATAAATCTAGTCTTGACTTTGTGCTGTTCAGTGTACTAGACTTTTTGAAAATGAGGCCATGAAACCAAGCACATAAGTTCCTACAACTCCAACATTCATAAAGCTTCATGATTGAGCTTATATCATTTATACCTTACCCATCTTCCTTCAGGAAAGTTCTTTAAGTGATCTCATATTGACCTAATCCTGTTCCTTTCTTTCTTAGAGAACTTAAACAGAAGTACTGAATGCAATTAGGAATGTAGTATTGTGCAGTATAAGGCCATCGCCTGAAGCCGTCAAAGACTAGCTCTTTCTTGTTTTTCCAAGATAATTTAAAAATTTGAGTAAAGAAAAAAAACTGTTTGGATTGGAAAGTCTGACATTTCCCTCTTTACTGGGAGAAGAATGTCCTTCAATATTTTGCCAATTGGTACCTGAAATATAGAACCTTATACTTTTTAGGGTCAGATGTAAAAATATATATGTTTTCCCCCAAGCAGTTACCTTGAGACATCTGGAATAGATTCACAATGCATCCTAGGAATCTTTTGTCTCTTGGTAGTTATCTATAATTAGTATGGAAGTTTTGAAACACTGGAGTCTTTCTTGCAGAGCTCATGCAAGTTGGTATCAATTACAAAAAGAGCACACTTAGTGGCTCCAACAAGTATTGAAAAATAAAAATAGAAAAAGTGAGTATTTGTGTACAATTAAATAAACTAACTTTATTTCAGTGAGTTTATTTTTCATTTGAGATTTCTAATCAAATATTTCATGGAATTCTTTTTAGCATTTTTTATTATTTTTGAGAATTTCATGCTTGAGTACTATATTTTTATCAGTTTCATCACACACTCTCCCCATTTCAAGTCCTGTGTCCCTCTACACTCTCTCAAATTTGTCATCTCTTATTCCTTACTATTGTGATACATCATAATTAGTCCATTTTAGTGTATATATTTATTGTGACTGATCATTTGGGAATGAATCATCTATAAGGGAATTCTTTCCTAGGGAAGGCTGATTCCCTCTCTCTAAGAAGCCATTCATTACCTGTAGCACTTCACCTATGGATAGGAACTTGTGAGATTGCTTCCATCTGTGTTAGCATATCATTCAGTGCTGCAATTGTGCAGGTATGGTGATATTTTATTTGTACTGAAATGTGATTTTAATTTTATGTTAATAAATAAAGTTGCCCTGGGGTCAGAGCTATTAGAGCCATAGCAAGAGCATGGTGGTTAGAAGAGCTAGGTAGATTTCTGTGTGTTCAGGGATACAGCCAGTATTGGAGACATACGCCTTTAAGACCTGGAGGGCGGTACTTACAGGCAGTGATGAGGCAGTCATGTGGTTGGGTTTACAACCAATGAGAAGGCAGAACAGAAAGAATATTTAAACACGGACAAACAGGAAGTAGCTCTCTCTCGGGGAAGCTAGGAGCACTGCAGGAGGTAAGATTTTATCTCTGAGCTCTGACCTCTCGGCTTTCTCTTTTACATTGGCTCTGTGTTTCTTATTTTAATAATACGATTGGTTACATCTACATCTGGCGCCCAACGTGACAAGAATCCATTAAAAACTGCTTGGGTAGTATTCCATTGTGTATATGTGCCACAATTTATTTATCCATTCTTCAGTTGAAGGGCATCTAGGTTGTTTCCAGGTTTTGGCTATTACAAACAATGCTGATATGAACATAGCTGAGCAAGTGCTCTTGTGGTATGATTGAGCATTTCTTGGGTATATGCCCAGGAGTGGTATAGCTGGATCTTGGGGGAGATTGATTCCCAATTTTCTAAGAAAGCGCCATATTGATTTCCAAAGTGGTTGTACAAGCTTGCATTCCCACCAGCAGTGGAGGAGAGTTCCCCTAGTTCCACATCCTCTCCAGCATAAAGTGTCTTCAGTGTTTTTGATCTTAGCCACTCTGACAGGCGTAAGGTGGTATCTCAGAGTTGTCTTGATTTGCATTTCCCTGATGATTAGGGAAGTTGAGCAATTCCTTAAATGTCTTTCAGCCATTTGGGATTCCTCTGTTGAGAATTCTCTGTTTAGTTCTAAAGCCCATTTCTCAATTGGACTGTTGGTCCTTTTGATGTCTAATTTCTTGAGTTCCTTATATATTCTGGATATCAGTCCTCTGTCAGATGTGGGGTTGGTGAAGATCTTTTCCCATTCTGTAGGCTGTCGCTTTGCCTTGTTGACCGTATCCTTTGCTCTACAAAAGCTTCTCAGTTTCAAGAGGTCCCATTGATTGATTGTTTGTCTCAGTGTCTGCGCTACTGGTGTTATATTTAGGAAGTGATCTCCTATGCCAAGGCGTTCAAGACTATTTCCTACTTTTTCTTCTAGCAGGTTCAGAGTAGCTGGATTTATGTTGAGGTCTTTGATCCACTTGGACTTAAGTTTTGTGCACGGTGACAGATATGGATCTATTTGCAGCCTTCTACACGCTGATATCCAGTTATGCCAGCACCATTTGTTGAAGATGCTTTCTTTTTTCCATTGTACACTTTTGGCTTCTTTGTCAAAAATTATATGTCCGTAGGTGTGTGGGTTAATGTCAGGGTCTTCAATTCGATTCCATTGGTCCACATGTCGGTTTTTATGCCAATACCAGGCTGTTTTTATTACTGTAGCTCTATAGTAGAGCTTGAAGTCGGGGATTGTGATGCCTCCAGAAGTTGTTTTAGAGAAAAACAACGACATCACACGGTTTGCAGGCAAATGGATGGATCTAGAAAAAATCATCCTGAGTGAGGTAACCCAGACTCAGAAAGACAAATATGGTATGTACTCACTCATAGGAAGATGCTAGATGTGGAACAAGGATGACTAGACTGCTACTCACATCACCAGTGAGGCTACCTGGAAAACGGGACCCCAAAAAAGACACGGAGAAATGGACAAGATCTACATGAATAGCCTGGTCATGAGTGGGAACAATGAAGGGCGACAGTCGAGGGAAAGAGTGGGAGATCCTAGCTGGATCAAGAAAAGAGAGGGAGAACAAGGAATAGGAGACCATGGTAAATGAAGACCACATGGGAAGGTGAGAAGGGGAGGAAGCAGAGAGCTAGGGAGGCCCACGGAGATCCACAAAGATACCCCCTCAAAAGACTGCTGGCAATGGTCGCGAGACGGCAGGAACTGACCTACTCTGGTGATGGAATGGCCAGACACCCAAATAGTGATGCCATAAACCCCATCCAAGGACTGAGGAATCTGAAGGCAGACATCCACGGCTGGGCCCCTGGTGGAGCACTGGGAGTCTAATTAGTGAGTATGAAGAGGATTTATATGAGCGAGAATTGTTGAAGCCAAGGTTGGATAAAGCACTGGGATAAATATTTTTTAAAAAAAAAAAAAAAAAAAACTGCTTGGGGCCGGCTCCCTAGCCGGAGCAGCCGGCTCCCTAGCCCCAGCCCAGGTCTGCTTGGGCTCAGGCTGGACTGTGAGCTGCTTGCTTAAAGCCAGTGCTACAAACAGCTCAGGCCTGCCCTGCTAAACAGGGCCCCTACCTGTAAAGCCAAGCCTTGACTCGGCTCAAGAGGGAACAAGTGGCTGGCTTTAAGCTTTAGCCGGCTACCCCTTCGCTTTCACTTTCACTTTCGCTTTTGCTTTCTCTCTTGCTTTCTCTCTGTCTCTCTGTTTCCGTCTCTCTCTCTCTCTCTCTGGATTTACACCTAGGACTCTAGGTGGCTGTTTTGAAATTCGCTCGGATTTCTACTGTTCTACGCAGATTTGGTAAGTCATAAAGGAAACTATTTAAAAGACAAATTTTTTCCACATTTAAAAAAAAATGGGTTTCCTGTGTACATTGGAAGAAAATTGGGTTTTGTTTGAAATTTTAGGCAGTCTGAGAATGGAACAACTATATGAAAAGATTAGTATTATGGGATTCATGCAGTTTATCACCATGCTTATTCTCATTTTACTATTTAAAAAGATAGTCGATTTAAGTGCCAGGATAACAGCTTTAGAAAAACCTGTTAATTTTAACAGTGAAGTTGGTTCAAGTTTGGATCATAAGGTTACAGAAAGAAAGCCTGTTTTCACACAGTCACCCTTAATTTATCCTGTAACCGTACAGCAGATGCCTGATCAAATGGCTACACAAAATATCTGGGCTCCAATTGAACTGATGGATTTTAAAAGGTTTAAGGAGGCAATAGTATCTTATGGCATGCATTCCCCATATGTAAAGCAAATGTTAAACTCTTGGTCAACATATAATAGGATTATACCACAGGACTGGCGGGACATTGCACAAGCTGTTCTGGAACCCAGCCAGAGAATTCAATTTCTAACGTGGTTTAAGGATGAAGCTAGAAACGTAGAAACACAATGGAGGGATAAAGGAATACAAGTTTGTCAGGATCAGCTTATTGGAGAAGGCCAATATGCTTCAATACAAACACAATGTTTATATGATGTTCAAACCGTAATTTTATGTCGAATGGCAGCCTTGAATGCATGGGACAGAGTTGAGGAACCAGGAAAAAAACCTGAGTCATTCACAAAGGTTATGCAAGGCCCAAAAGAATCTTTCACAGATTTTTTTGAAAGACTGGCTTCAGCAGTAAACAGAATGGTCTCAGGATCAGAAGCTAGTAAGGCAATAATTGAAGCTTTGGCATTTGAGAATGCGAATGCAGCATGCAAAAGAATAATCAGGCCGTTAAGGGCAAGATCTGCACCTTTGGAAGATTGGATTAGAGAAACAATTAATGTTGAGGCTGATGAGCATGATGATACGTGGGTAGGAGAAGTAATTTCAAAAGGTTTGAGGAGTGTTAGATGTTTTGGGTGTGGAAAGCAAGGACATTTTAAAAGGGACTGTAAACAGGTCATTCGTAGAAGCAATGTTTCTTCAAGGAACAATGGCAACAGAATGCCCCTTCCTTCTGGAGTATGCAGAAGGTGTGGTAAGGGAAAACACTGGACCAACGAATGTAGATCAACAAAGGACAGACAGGGTAATCCTTTGCCTCAGCTTTCGGGAAACTCCCGGAGGGGCCTCATGCAGGCCCCCATAGCAAAACCAGTTCAAACCTTTCCTGCAGCTGTAGAGGAAATCCCTGCTCTGAGCGATTAAGTAACCAAATGCCTATTGGAATAAATCATGCTGGTCAGGATGATGAAACAGAGAGAATAGAAAATTCAGGAGAAAACATAAAGAAAATTTTTTGGCAAACTTCTATTAATGAACAGAGACCAAAATTAACGATAAAAATAAATGGCGTTTTGTTGTCTGGTCTGGTAGACACAGGTGCGGACATTACCATAATTGCACCAGAATTTTGGCATCCAGCTTGGCCTCTTCAGGAGGTAAACGTTCAACTGTTAGGAATGGGACATTATCTGGAGTGAAACAGAGTGCAAGATGGCTGGAATGTATAGGTCCAGAAGGACAGAGAGGAAAATTAAAACCATATGTCGCTAACATAGCTATGAACCTGTGGGGTCGAGACTTGTTGCAACAATGGAATACTCAGATTAAAATCCCTCCAATCTCAGAAACAAATCATAAACGAGCACATGTTGCTGAGAGAAATATTAGAAGGCATTATTTTGAGTGGTCACCAGCCATCCATATTATACAGGAACAGGGCACAACAACTGATAATCTTCCAAAAATACCAACAGCTCTACCTTTAAAATGGTTAACAGACAAGCCTGTATGGGTTCAGCAATGGCCTTTAACAACAGAGAAACTCCAGGCTTTAGAAGAGCTGGTAGAAGAACAGTTAAATGCTCAGCATATTGAACAGTCAACCAGCCCTTGGAATTCTCCTGTATTTGTTATTAAAAAGAAATCTGGCAAATGGAGAATGGTAACAGACCTTAGAGCAATTAACAAAGTAATTCAGCCAATGGGCACTCTACAATCTGGAATTCCTTTGCCTACTCTGTTACCAAAAGGATGGCCTCTCATAGTTATTGATTTAAAAGACTGTTTCTTGCCGGGCGTTGGTGGCGCACGCCTTTAATCCCAGCACTCGGGAGGCAGAGCCAGGCGGATCTCTGTGAGTTCGAGGCCAGCCTGGGCTACCAAGTGAGCTCCAGGAAAGGCGCAAAGCTACACAGAGAAACCCTGTCTCGAAAAACCAAAAAAAAAAAAAATAAAAAAAATAAAAAAATAAAAGACTGTTTCTTTTCAATACCCTTACAAGAAAAAGACAAAGAAAGATTTGCTTTCACAGTGCCTACTTATAATAATTCTCAACCGGTTAAAAGATTTCAATGGAGGGTCCTCCCACAGGGAATGTTAAATAGCCCAACTCTGTGTCAATATTTTGTACAACAGCCATTGGAAGTGACACGTAAAAAATTTCCTAAATCTATAATTTATCATTATATGGATGATATTTTACTAGCTGACTCAAATGCAGATACTTTAGAAAGAATGTTTGAAGAAGTAAAGAAAATTTTGCCTTGCTGGGGATTACAAATTGCTCCTGAAAAAATACAAAGAGGAGATTCTATTAATTATTTAGGATATAAAATAGAGCTACAAAAAATTAGACCCCAAAAGGTGCAAATTAGGAGAGATAGACTACAGACTCTTAATGACTTTCAAAGATTATTTGGAGATATTTCTCATCTACGAACTATTGTTGGGGTAAAAAATGATGAACTGACTAATTTGTTCAAAACCTTAGAAGGTGACAAGGACTTAAATAGTCCAAGAGAATTATCACCTGAAGCTGAGAAAGAATTGGCCTTGGTAGAAAAGAAAGTACATGAAGGGCACGTGGATCATATTGATCCAAAGCTGGATTGCATTTTGGTTATTTTACCTTCTAGGCATTCCCCTACTGGAATATTAATGCAGAGGGAAGATATTATATTGGAATGGATATTTTTACCAAATAAACCAAATAAAAAATTAAAAACTTATGGGGAAAAAATCTCTGACTTGATTTGGAAAGGAAAATTGAGACTTCGTCAATTAGCAGGAATAGACCCAGCAGAAATTGTCGTACCTTTAACTAAGGAGGACTTTGAAAAATTATGGACAGAAAGTGAACCTTGGCAAAGAGCTTGCAGTAATTTTTTGGGAGAAATTAACAGCAAATATCTCAAAAGCAACAGAATTGATTTTATAAAGAGAGCTGATTGGATCTTGCCTCGAATTGTACGGCAAAAACCCATATCTGGAGTTCGTACATTTTATACAGATGCCAACAAACAAGGAAAGGCAGGTTACAAATCAGAAAATTTAAGTAAAGTGGTACAAAGTCCTTATAATTCAGTGCAAAAATCAGAACTGTATGCTATTCTGTTGGTATTAATGGATTTTTCAGAACCTCTCAACATAGTAACTGACTCTCAGTATGCTGAAAGAGTGGTATTACATATTGAGACTGCAGAATTTATCCCTGATGCTTCAGAATTAACTTCATTATTTATTCAATTACAAGATACAATCAGGAAAAGGAGTCATCCTTTATTTATAACTCACATCCGATCTCATACTGGTTTGCCAGGCCCTTTAGCACAAGGCAATGATGAGATTGATAAATTATTGGTAGGAAATGTGCTGGAGGCCTCAGAATTTCATAAAAAACATCATGTCAATAGTAAAGGTTTAAAAAAGGATTTTTCCATAACCTGGCAACAAGCCAAAGAAATAGTAAAGAAATGTCCTACTTGTTCCTTCTATAATCCAACGCCATTACCAGCAGGATGTAACCCAAAGGGTACTCAGAGGAATGAAATCTGGCAGATGGATGTGTTTCACTTTGCAGAATTTGGAAAATTGAAATATGTACACCACACCATTGATACTTATTCAGGATTTCAATGGGCAACTGCTTTGAGTTCTGAAAAACTGATTCTGTAATCACTCATTTGCTAGAAGTTATGGCCATCATGGGTATACCTGCACAAATCAAAACTGACAATGCTCCATCATATGTCTCTGTTAAAATGAAACAGTTTTTTGCTTATTACAAAATAAAGCATATTACAGGTATACCACATAATCCTACAGGTCAAGCAGTTATAGAAAGGTCAAACAGAACTCTAAAGGATATGCTAAATAAACAGAAAGGAGTAACAAAAACCCCCAGAAATAGACTGCATAATGCTCTATTAACTTTGAATTTTCTGAATGCCAATGAAAAAGGAACAACAGCTGCAGAGAGACATTGGGTAATAGAAAAAACTACAGAATTAAATCAGCCTATATACTTTAAGGATGTGCTGACCTCAGAATGGAAGCCAGGGTATGTATTACGTTGGGGACAAGGTTTTGCTTTTGTTTCTACAGGAGAAGATAAGCTGTGGATACCATCAAAATTGCTAAAGGTTCGATTTGAACAAGAAAAACCTCTTAATTAGAGGAGGTGATAGTTCATCAACCAGCGTGAACATCCAATTTAAACTAACTTGTACCTGTAACACATGTCTTTTCATTTAATCAGATAATAACTTGCCAAAAAGGAACATCCCAAAAATTAGTCTTGGGGGAAGGTTTTTGTTTTTGTCTTTTAGGAGAATGAAGGTTAAGGAATCTGAAGGACACAAGACAAATGAGACAACTGAAGAAAAGGGACAAATCATCTATCCCAGGAAACAGAGTATATGGGAGTATATGGCATATGGGTATATATTATCTGAAAATTTTTATGTCTTCTTAAATGTTTGTTTCTGCTTTTCTATAAAGATTTAACACTATTGGTTTTCTAATAGTCCCAGTTCAATTAAAATTTAAAGCTGACTTTGGAGTTGGAGAATGGCTCTCTCCTTCTTTAAACTCAAGCATGTTGTTAAAAGGAAAATGCAAACTCCCTGTATCATGCCAGAAAGAGCCATTTTCTGCTATGGGACAGGACAAAAGCAAAATTAATTAAGGGACTATTCTATTACTAATCTCAACTCTTTGATTCTATTCTGATTCTTTAAACTTTTCTTAAAGTATAAATTTTATATCAAAATTTACATGATTGATATATATATATATATATATATATATATATTTTAAACTTTGTTAAGATATGAATGGTCATATAGAGTACTAACTAATTCTAGAAAAAAGGCTTCAATTAGCTGCATATATATGTCTTTGTGTTCGAGTCTCTTATCAGTTTTCTGCAGGAAATCACGGCCAGGCCTAACATCAACTGAAGTCTCTGGAAAGAAGATGGGGCCCCACAACAACAACAACAACAACAATAATTCCACGTGGACAATAATAATATAACTAAGCTGACAAACATCATCTACAGATCAGCTTTGAACTACAAGGTGCTCAGAGCAATTTTGAGATGACTAGCTGAGATGATCCAGTCTCAAAGAATACTTGAATAAGGACTTGAGATAAACCCTGAACTTTGGCTTTATACACAGACTGGATAATAATGAAGGATATAGTTACCTTTCCTAGAATTTGACAATTAACCTAAATTTTTCTTTCAGGATAAAGATAACTTCGCCCATACCCAGCAGGAAGCAATTTTAAGAATATGACACCCACATTGCCAAAGAAGTGGTGTGGGGCGGGTGGTTTTTTGGTTCTTTTAATGGGTTTTGGGTCTGGGATAATTTTCATTGTTTAGGGGGGTTGGTTACAAGTTGTCAAGGGTTAGGAAAAAGGCTAAGCAAAGGAGATTAGATTTAAGGTTCTTGTTTAAAAAAAAAAAGAAAGAAAGAAAAGAAAAGAAAAAGACAATTACTAGTTTTAAATACTTTACATTATTACCAACTATTAGGATATAAAGAAATGAAAGTTAGTAGTTAGACATTACAATAGAAATTGTAGTCATATTAGATATGTTTTAAAATTTGAGCAGATGTATTTTAGACAGGTCATCTTCAAACCCTTCAGAGATCTACAGAATATGGCATTTAAAATGTTTTAATAACTTAGAAATTTTCTTTTTTGAGACATGTCAGCTCCTGGCAGTACCAATCTACTTCAGAGAAAATATGGGCATTGAAGAAACTGCATATGGAGTTAATTTTCATTGTGGCAAAAGTTAGCCACTGGACAACAAAGTATCCTCAAATCAACAGGACAAAATGGACAGATAGAACACGAAACAAAGGACTACTGATTTCTGCCAAAACAAGTGTGGTTATGGCTTTATCAGAAGGCATCTTCTGAGGCCAGGACAATATAGCACCATCCCTGAAGTCGCCTTCACAATCTGGAAAAGGTACAGTACCCTTTTCTTCGAAGGCAGCTGAACAGGCAGTGGGCCGATGGCTTCTGTTGTGCAATGGAACAGCAACTGAAAGCTCACGCCTCTCAATAGTAGACTGGCATTTAATAGAGGGATGTGGAGAAGGGGATGCTTAGATGAAGCCATATATACACAGCCAAGAAGAATGGACAGCTGAATTCAAAAACCATCAACAATTTCCAGAATTTAAAATCCTGAATCATGACATGACACTAGTGGAATTCAGGTGTTTCTGGTACATGGACTGCTCTCACCCAATGTGAGGTTGAACTGTTGACCTTGTGTACAACCTACTTCACAAATGAGTCTGTCAGATACGATAAGCCTATAGGCTGAAGATGATGCCCCAACACTGTGGCGAAACCTCAGGTGACTGTCCAGACAGTTGGCTGTTTCTGTCAACTCACAAAATTTTTGGAAGTTGCTTTTGTGCACTTCCTGTTTTTATTTTTGTTAGCTAATATTATTTCCTTCTTGGGTCTCTGAGGGAGTTGAAGATTAGTTAGTTATAGTTGAAGATTAATTAGGATAGAAAGTGAATTAGATACATTTTGAACTTACTAAAATAGGATAGATAAGGGAATTATTTTCTCTGATTTGTCAAATAAAAATGGACTAGACATCGTTTAGGTATTTGTTACTTGTATATATTGTATATAGTTATTGTACTTTTGTATATAGTTTTTCTTTTGTTAGTTATAACCTTTTGCCTTTTTTCTTTTTATTAAAATAGAAAAGGGGAGATATGGTGATATTTTATTTGTACTGAAATGTGATTTTAATTTTATGTTAATAAATAAAGTTGCCCTGGGGTCAGAGCTATTAGAGCCATAGCAAGAGCGTGGTGGTTAGAAGAGCTAGGTAGATTTCTGTGTGTTCAGGGATACAGCCAGTATTGGAGACATACGCCTTTAAGACCTGGAGGGCGGTACTTACAGGCAGTGATGAGGCAGTCATGTGGTTGGGTTTACAACCAATGAGAAGGCAGAACAGAAAGAATATTTAAACACGGACAAACAGGAAGTAGCTCTCTCTCAGGGAAGCTAGGAGCACTGCAGGAGGTAAGATTTTATCTCTGAGCTCTGACCTCTCGGCTTTCTCTTTTACATTGGCTCTGTGTTTCTTATTTTAATAATATGATTGGTTACATCTACATGCAGGCCTTGTTTTAGTGACTAAATTGTTAAGAGTTCATGGGTGCTAATTATTATCATATAGAATACACGGTCTTGTAGTAGATGTCATGGTTCTCTAGCTCTTCCAATCTCTCTCCATCCTTACATCATAAGGTCCTCTGAGCCATAGGTGTAGGAAGTGGTATTGTAAATGTATCAGTTGGTGATGGGCACCCTAGAGTCAGTTCTTATCTATATTTTAAACAGTTGTAGATTGCAATAATGTTTTCCATCTGCTGCAAAAAGCTGTTTCTTTGAGGAGGGATAAGAGCTACACTTATCAGTACATATAGGGATAGGTATTTAGAATGAGGCTAAGAATTACTATGGTTTAAGAAACTGGCATCAGTGGGTTCTCATAAAAGGTCCATGACATGGCTAGCCACAGGTAGTTGCCTAGATTTACAGTATCAGGCATGAATTCCCTCCAATTGAACAGGCTTTGTCTAATAGATGGTACTTAGATATCAGTACCATTGCACACATGAGGGCATCTCTTCTGACTTGTCATTTTGGTGGTTCACAGGCTTTACTGCTGGACAGGACTGTCACGTTACTCCCTTAAGAGCTTTCATAGCATATTTAGATACTATGACACCTAGTCCTCACAGGCTTCCAGGTTATTTCCAGCTTGATTCTTCCAAGTACTGTGACCAAGTTGTGTAGAATCTTCAACAATTGTGTATGATGTAGAGTGCCTAGGTTGGTCACATGCAAGCTCCCTGGTTGTTCATTCAGACTCTGTGTGTTCCTATGAGCCTAGGTGAATTGTTTCTGTGTGTTTTCTTGTGATGGTCTTGACCTCGCTGGCTCCTACACTCCTTCTTTTCTCTCTTTAGAAGGATTGCCTGAGCTTGGCCTGTAGGTCGCTGTATCTGTGTCCACCAATTACTGTGTGAAGGCTCTCTATTGACAATTGAGGTAGTCACCAATCTTTGAGTGTAGCAGAATATCATTAGGTATCATTATGCTGACTTTTTTTTCTCTAATCATGTTTCATTCTATGCTAGAACTCTGGGCCTTCAAGCCTCTGGGTGCTGATACTTTAGGCAGTGCCAGGGATGGACTCGTTCTCATGGTATAGGTCTGGAGTAGGACAAGTCATTTCTTTATCAGTAACACAATTTCTGTACCACGTTTGCACTCCACCCCTACCCCCTGCACATCCCATAGGCAGAATAGGCTGTAGGTCAAAGGTTATGTGGCTGGGTTAGTATCCCAATTCCTCCACTGGGAGATAGCTGGTGCAGGATACACATTTCCCATTGCTAGGAGTCTTAGCTGGGGTCATCCTTGTAGATTCCTGAGATTTTCTCTTGAACCAGGTTTCTATCTGACCCTGAAATGGCCCCCTTTATAGTAATTTCTTTCAGTAATCCCCCCCATTCACTCCAACCCAACACCTCATGTTAACATCTCCACCAGCCCCCAGTCCACTCAGGAAATGTCTTTTATTTCTCCTTCCCAGGGAGATCCTTGCATTCCCTGCTTGGGTCCTCTTTGTTACCTAGTCTCTCTGGGTCTGTGGAAAGTAGCCTGGTTATCCTTTACATTGTAGTTAATATCCACTTATGTGTGAGTAATACCATGTTTGTTTTTCTGGGTCTGTGTTACCTTCCTCAGGATGATTTTTCTAGTTCCATTTATTTGCCTTCAAATTTCCTGGTATCTTTTTTTCAGTTTTTGCTTGTCTATTTGTTTTGTTTTGTTTTTTATTATTAAAAATTTTCTATTTGCCGGGCGGTGGTGGCGCACGCCTTTAATCCCAGCACTCGGGAGGCAGAGCCAGGTGGATCGCTGTGAGTTCGAGGCCAGCCTGGGCTACCAAGTGAGCTCCAGGAAAGGCGCAAAACTACACAGAGAAACCCTGTCTCGAAAACCCAAAAAAAAAAAAAAAATTTTCTATTCATTTTACATACTGAACACAGATCCCCCTCTCCTCCCTCCTCCTGCCCCCCAGCCTTCCTCCCCAACCCACCCCCTATTCCCACCTCCTCCATGGCAAGGCCTCCCATGGGGAGTCAGCAGAGCCTGGTACATTTAGTTGAGGCAGGTACAAGCTCCTCCCCCTGCACCAAGGCTGCACAAGGTGTCCCATCATGGGCAGTGGGCTCCAAAAAGCCCATTCATGCACTAGGGACAGATCACAATCCCACTGCCTGTGAGTCCCCTAAACAGTTCAAGCTGAACAACTATCTAGCCTATCTAGAGGGCCTAGTCCATCCAGTCCCATGGGGGCTGCATAGCTATTGGTCTACAGTTCGTAAGTTTCCACTAGTTTGGCTGGCCATCTCTGTATGTTTCCCCATCATGATCTTGAAATCCCTTTCTCATAGAATTCCTCCTCTCTCTCATCAACTGGACTCCTGGAGCTTGGCCTGGTGCCCAATCGTGGATCTCTGCATATGCTTCCATCACTTACTGGATGAAGGCTCTATGATGACTGTTAGGCCATTCACCAATCTGATTATTGAAGTAAGCCAGTTTAGGCACCCTCTTGACTATTGCTAGTAGTCTAAGGTGGGGTCATCCTTGTGGATTCCTGGGAACTTCCCTAGCACCCTGTTTCTCTCTATTCCCGTAGTGTCTCCATTTATTATCGTATCTCTTTTCTTGCTCTCCCACTCTGTCCCTGTTCCATTTTGAACCTCCCATTCACTTATGTTCTCATCCCCCATCCCTTACCCTCCAATGCTCCCCTTCACCCCCAGGTTCCTCATGTAGATCTCATCTATTTCTCCTTCACAGGGCAATCTATTCATCCCTCTTAGGGTCCTCCTTGTTAGCGAGCTTCTCTGGAGCTGTGGGTTTCAGTCTGCTTATATTTTTCTTTACAACTAGTATCCACTTATGAATGAGTACAACTCTGAGGTACCATCTTACACCTGTCAGAATAGCTATGATCAAAAACACTGATGACAGCTTATGTTGGAGAGGATGCAGAGCAAGGGGAACACTCCTCCACTGTTGGTGAGAGTGCAAACTTGTACAGCCACTTTGGAAATCATTATGGCATTTTCTTGGAAAATTGAGAATCAATCTACCTCAAGACCCAACTGTACCACTCTTGGGCATATACCCAAGGAATGCTCAATCATACCACAAGGACACAGGCTCAACTATGTTCATAGCAGCATTATTCATAATAGCCAGAACCTGCAAACAACCTAGTGTAGCCAGAAGTTTCCCTGTGTCCTAGCCAGCCAGCGTTTGGGACAAATATCTCCTACTTGTGTCTCCCAAGTAAACACAGAGAGGCTTATATTAATTATGCACTGTATGGCCATTAGCTCAGGCTTATTACTGACTAGCTCTTATACTTACGTTAACCCAAAATTCTTATTTATGTTGAGCAACATGGCTTGTTACCTTTTCTCAGTTCTGCCTTGTCATCTTGCTTCCTCTCTGTCTGTCTGATGACTCCTGACTCTGCTCTTCCTCTTTCCAGAATTCTTCTCATCTGATAACCCCTCCTATACTTCCTGCCTGGCTACTAGCCAATCAGCATTTTATTCATCAACCAATCAGAGCAATACATATTTATAGCATACAGAATGGCATCCCACAACACTTCCCCTTTTCTGTCTAATCAAAAGGGAAAGTTTTAACTTTAACATAGTAAAATTACATATAACAGAATAGTTATCAACCAAGAATTATAGTTATAATATCTAGTCTATTTGTGTTTGGCAAAATTAAAGAAAGTATTTTATCATCTATTCTGTATTTGTGAGTCTAAAGTTTCATATCTAATTTATCCTTATTATAACCAAGGAAAATTATAACTATCTAGTTTTCAGCTACATCAAAGACCCTAGAAGGATATAATATTACCTAAGTAAACAGGAAGAGCATTGTAAGCAACTTCCAAAAAGCTAGAATGACAGAGACAGCTGGCTACCTGAATAGTTACCCAACATTCTTCTGTAACATTGGAGCATTCATCTTCAGCCTATAGGCCAAGGGTCTCTTGGTAGCTTCTCACTGTGTTCTGAAGAATGTCTGGCAGTCTCCTCTGTGAAACATGAACCAGAAGAACCATCTTGCCTTACACAGGTCAGTGGTTACCTTCCTATGGGTTCTGCATGTCCATTTTATACAACATTCTGTCAAGCAGTTGACACAAAGGCACTTTTTTGCCTAGTGACTAACTTTTGCCATAAAGAAAGTAAACTTCATAATGAGTTTCTTCAATGTCCACATATACTCTGAAGTAGATTGGTGCTGCCAGGAGCAGACATGTCTCATAGTCATAAAAAACAAAAACATCTGAGTCCTCACTCGAATAGTCTGCGAGGCTGGATCATTTCAGCTATCCATTTCAAAATTGTCCTGAGAAGTTTGTAGTCCAAAGCTGATCTTTGGGTGATATTTGTCAGCTTAGTGGTATTATTATTGTCCATGTAGAATCATTGTTGTGGGGCCCCATCATCTCTCTGGATATTTCAAGTTCACTGTTAGGCCTGGTCTTGCTTCCCTGCAGAAATCTGATAGGGATGCCAACACAAAAACATGTATAGGCAGCTAAATGAAGCCTTTTTTCTAGAATGTGTTAGTACTCTATATGACCATTAATATCATAACAAAAGTTATATATATATACATATATATATATATCTTTTAAATTTTGATATAAAATTCATACCCTAAGAAAAAATTTAAAGAATCAAAATAGAACCAAAGAATTGAGATTAGTGGAAATAGAACAGTCCTTTAATTTTCAGCATAATGAGCAATATCCCACAGCCACCTAGATGCCCCTCAACTGAAGAATGGATAAAGAAAATGTGGCACATATACACAATGGACTACTACTCAACAGTAAAAAATAATGACATTGAATTTTTCAGGCAAATGAATGGAACTAGAAAATATCCTGAGTGAGGTAACCCAGACTCAGAAGGATGCCATTGTTTTTAATAGCCAAGTAATACTCTATTGGCTAAAAGTACCCCATTTTCCAGGACATGAAAAAAGAATAACCACAAAGTGGTCAAAGTACTTTAAAGGACACTTGGTTATTTAAAAAATTAAAATTAAACATGAGTTATATCCTCATATATGTTAAATCAAATAAGGATGTATTTTAATTTTTAAAATAATGGTGAAATGACAACATACATAGTTGGTAACAAAAGCAGGTATGGTATTAAGGAAAATGGAATTAAAGTTTTATAAAACCCTAAAATAGTTGTATATTTTAATTAATGATTGGCATCAATACATCAAATGGAAGTAGTCACATTTCCCAGCTTATAATATTTCTTGTAGAATCCTATGAGATATATCTATAAATTCATTATCTGAATTCTGGCCCATTCTAAGCAAAAGATAATGGTTACTGTTGTGGTACCAGCATCAACATAAGGTAATTTAAACACATCTTACATGTCAAAAATATTATGTTCTTAGAAGGACAGAAGAATAATTTTGTATAAGTCACTAAGATGTAAGGATTGCAAATCTACAATAAATGTGAATTGTATAGAGACTTGAGTTTGATTTTATCCAACATAACTAAAAGACAGTGAAAGAATATTCATATTTATAAAATAAGAAATGAAAGATGGTACATAACAACAGACTCCAAGGAAATTCAGAGACTCATAAGGACAAGCTTTAAAATTCTGTACTCTACCAAATTTGAAAATCTAAAAGAAATGGATAATTTTCTTGATAGGTGCTACATTGAAAAGTTAAATGGAGGTCAGCTAAATAATTCAAATTAACCTATATCCCCTAGTGAAATAGAAGCATTCATTAAAAGTCTAGTAACCAAAAAACAAACAAAAAAGCCCTGAGCCAGACCGTTTTAGCCTGGAATTCTACCAAAATTTCAAAGAAGAGATTTTTCTTTTTAAAAAATTTAATAAAACATTTTAATACAATGAAAGAGATAATAGTTGAGAAAAAATGTGTGGGTTGTTCAAGACATGAAATGGATTCTGAGTAGTATAAAGGTTCTGCAAAAATGGGTCATGGTGTTTATATGTGCAACAAAATGCAAACTCTGGCCAGAGACATAACATACTAGATCAAAAGGAGCCTAGCAGCATCTAAATACATCATACCATTTACATGGAATAACAGAATATTTTAATATCTCTTCCTTGTACTAAATGTGTTGCTTTTAATTGCCTTGAGGAATTTCCTAAAAATGTGTTGAATCTTCATCCATACGTGCTCTATTACATGTTTATTTGGTAACAAATTACTATGATCAAAAAAAGTCCTCTTTTCTTCCAGCTTTTATGAATCATTATTTAGCATCTATTTGAATAAAAATCTACTTTTATTATAATTTCTTTGCTTCAGTGTATACAAATAGGCTTCTATTTTCTCTTTTGCATTTGTCTGATGAAATTTTTTTAATTTTCCCCACTTACTCCTTTTAAATTCTGACATAAAATATTATTATTTCAAAAGAGTTTTATTGTGAATTATTTTATGACAATAAGACACACAGTGCATCCATTATGAAGGTATCTTCAGCCATATGTTTCAGTCTTAATAAACAAGAAAATAAATTCTGATAATTTTTTTTTCAAAATAAATGCTGAGATCAGAGAGAAAAAGGACTATGCCACAACCACTGCTTACCTCACCAACTCCTCAGCCTGAAAGGGGGCTGAGCTCCTGTCTCCACCATGCCTTATCACTTTCTCTCTCGGCCCAGCCATATCACTTCCTGATTTCTTTTCCTAAGTGCTAAGATTAAAGGTGTGTGCCACCTTTGGCACTACTTGGCCTCTATGGTTAACTAGTGGATAGCTCTGTCCTCTGATCATCAGACAAGCTTTGTCAGAGCACAAACAAAATATCCCCACAATTCCACCTTTTTGTCTAAAATTTAAAAAAGATGTTATAACTCATACAAGAAAAAACTATGTGTAGGTACAATAACTATATGCAGTATACATAGGAAATAAATACATCAGCAATGTCTAGTCCATAAACATTTGATAAATTCAGAGAAAATATTCCATTATCTATCCTATTTGTTGAGTTCAAATGGTTGTACCTAATTCAACTTCTGTTCTAACTTGCATTACCAAGTTTTTATGTATTTAAACCTTATATATTTTACATTTCTTTAGTGAATTTCTTTTCTGAATATGATAACAATGAACATCATAATTATAACAATAAATAGGATAATAGAGTAGATTGTTGAATATACTCAAATAAGAGGAAGATAAAGAAATGATAGGATAAAAGTGTAGATTATTGAATCTAGTCTAAAAAGAAAAAAGGAGGATATAGATATAAGAATAAAGGGTAGGTTGTAGAATCTACTTTTAAAAAGCAACTACTTGTTTAAAATATTTTACATTGACATAGATCTGTGTACATTGATACCAATTTGAAATTATTTTTGTTAGAACATACTCTACATACATTTCTACTCTTGTTCAAGGTATTGTACTTAACAATGTACTGATAAATTTGTAAATATAATTGTCTATTATGTACTAAGTTGATTATGCTAAGCCAACATCCCTGGAAATGATTGGCTATATTATATCTTCCTTTTTATTTTGAACCAGAGCTTTAGAATTGCTAAATCATCATCAGTCGATTCCAATTACCTATAGTCTTGTGTATAAAGTTGTACACTGTCATGGAACAATCAGTTTTCCTTTTCAGTGAGAGAAATCACAATTACACTCAATGAGGAAAGATGGAATGAAGCAAAAATCCATCTCAATTGACTATTAGATAGATATTTCTGCCAAAATAATCCTTGATCCTTTATTCATATGTAGATTCCTAGGAGTGGAATCTAAAGAATCATTAGGTCTAATCTGTGTCGGTACAATAATGAATATCACCCATTTTTTTGAGCTATCATCTCCATTAGCTAACATAACTCAAAAGACTGGAATAGCCTCTGAGGGAAAATAATAATGTTTGTCGACAAGGTAAATGGCATTATTGGCAATGCTGTTTAAATTAATAAAATGCATGAAAATGTTTCTAAATGAAATGGTACACTGAGAGCCCAAAATGCTTAAAGCATAGTAGCTACTCTCAGAAAGTTGGAATGTCAGCGGAAGAATATTTTAGAAAGTAATGACACAGGTAGTAATAACAACTAGATATTTATTGTGATAATGAGATAATTTGCTCTAGTAATAAAGAGGTATAGAATTCATCTAGATAATGATCCATAGAAAATATCCACCAAGAAGAAAAGATGTCAAATCATAAGAGTGATGTTTTTCCAAATCAAGCAGAACGTATGTAGTAGACATGGAAGAAAACTTTGTTCTAGGAGAGAAAAAAATATAGGTTAGACTTTGTTTATATGCCTATTGTACAATTATAATATATATATATATCTATGTAATTACGTGGCTCACTTTTATAGTTGTTTTCTTGATTATTGATATTGATTATTTGTTATAATTTTTTAAAGTAAAATTATTGTACCTATTACACTAGTAATAAAACTGGGTTTTAGAAAAATGAATTACATGCTTAAGAATGCATTGAAGGTGACATTTAGTAGCAATATTTAAACCTTGGACATGTAAATTGGTGCCAAACTATTCTAAGTTTTATATTGCATAAATATTGCTACTAAATATAGAGACCTCTTTTTATAATAGACACAAATGATCTGGGTGTACAGACTAAGTTTTTTTAATACATTACATAGATACAGATAAGTAGGAGATATAGATAAGGCATATTATGTCATTACATTCTATCTTGGTTCGAGTTTCTATTGCTGCAATAAAATATCATGAGAAAAAGGGAACTTGGGAAAGAAAAAGTTTATTTTGCTTATACTTCCATAGCAATGTTTATCGTTGAAGGAAGTCAGGACAGGCTCTCAAACATAGTGGGAACCAGGAGGCAGAATCTGATACAGAGGTCACACTGGTGTGTTGCTTACTGACTTGTTCACCATGGCCTGCTCAGCCTGTTTTTTTTTTAGTAGAACAAAGGGACCACTAGCCCAAGGATGGCACCACCCACAATGGCTGGGCCCACCCAATTTAATATAATTAAGAAAATATCCTACAGCCTTGCATTCAGTCCTATATTATGGAGGTATTTTCTTAATTGGAGCTCCCTCCTCTCAGATGACTCTGGCATGTGTCAAATTGACATAAAACTATCCAGTCCACTTCTGTTGCAACAGATAATGTCTTACTGAAGTACATTGGCTACATAGAAGCATATTCAAATATCGGGTCTTATGTTATTTAACATTAGCATTAAAATCAACCTCTCGAACTCTGGAATCTTAAAGTAAATGAAACATTTAAATGTAGGATCCATGTTTTCTTATTGTGATCATGAGGGTCTTCTCTGTACTTTATTTTAGTAGATGTTTCATTTTAAACTACAGCTTCATCTGTCAGAATACCAGCCTCAATTTTAAAAAAGATACATCTACAAGAAGAAGGAGAAATACTATTTTAAAAACTTCCAGCTTATTTACAAAATAATCTATAATTTATTTGAAAATTTTAAAGCAAATAACAGTGCCATAATTCTATTAAATAAAAATAATTTTACTTATCATTATATAAAATATATTTGGATTATAAAGGCCATGCATTTAATACCTGAGAGACAAAATTAGGCATTACAGATGTTAATACCAATAAATTATCGAGTCATTTATTTGTATACATTTTCATTAAAATATAATTGCATTACTTCCCCCATACCATTTCAGCATCTATCCCCTCCCAAATCTGCTCCTTCCAACTTCTATGTACTCCCTCACTCTCAATTGATAGTCCTTTCTTCTCTAGTTATTTTTACATTTGTATATATAGACACAAATATATAAATGTAACCTGTTGCCGGGCGTTGGTGGCACACGCCTTTAATCCCAGCACTCGGGAGGCAGAGCCAGGCGGATCTCTGTGAGTTCGAGGCCAGCCTGGGCTACCAAGTGAGCTCCAGGAAAGGCGCAAAGCTACACAGAGAAACCCTGTCTCGAAAAACCAAAAAAAAAAAAAAATAAATAAATAAAATAAAAAAAAATAAATGTAACCTGTTGAGTCTGCTTTTGTTGTTTGTGTACACAATTTCAGGACTTACTCTTTATAATGGACAACCTATTAGGGAGCTTATGCCTGAGAGAAATGAAACTCACTTATTTGGCAGTCATCAGTTTCCTATACTGCCATAGTCAGGAATTTTACTACTAAGACTTTTCCCCTTCTGAGTTCCCATGTCTGTTGAGGTCATCATTGCTAGGATCTTGTTTCTACAAACATTTCTATGGTAGACTCTAGCACAGAGGACTTCCTGATACTCTGTCTCTGACAATCTTCCTGCCACCTCTTCTGCACTGTACCCTGAACCATAGATTCAGTAGATGAGATGTATATGTACCTGTTTTGGCTAAACTCCCTCAAGATATGTTAATTTCTGTATTGTGTCCATTGATGTGTTTTTTATGATGGTCTCCATTTGCTGTAAAGAGAAGCTTCTTTCATGAGGTTTGACAGAAACACTTCTCTGTGGGCATAGGACAAAATGTAGTTAGGAATTATGCCAGGATATCAAAGTGGCAGCAGTAGATTCTCTCTAAGATTCATGACCAAACTAGCCTCAGGAAGTTGGCTAGCTTTCTAGTACCAGACATGATTTTCTTCCCAATTAAAGAGCTGTTGGTTTTGACTAACATGTGAGAGCTACATACTGCACCTTTACATATACCTTATTATTCTGGTCATTGCTGTGGTTTGTTCAGTTTGTAAGTTTATAGCTTGGTGGGACCATAAATTGTTCCTCTCCCTTCCCAACTTAAATAGTATTTTCTAGTACCATGCTTCACCCACAGGAAGAGAACTTTCAGGTTAGATATACCTCAAATAATCTGAGTGTTGTGTTCTAAGTGTGTGGTTTCTTTTTTTTCCCCTGGAGCTGAGGACTGAACCTAGGGCCTACTGCTTGCTAGGCAAGCCCTCTAAAACTGAGCTAAATCCCCAACCCTGTGTGTGGTGTCTTTAGCAATCGATACTTACCTTCAGTATTTGAGAGGCACCCAAGGACAATAGTCATATATTAATTTGAGAGTCACTTGGACTACTCTAACTAATCCTACAAGAGGAAATTTCTGGTACTTGGCATTGGAGGTTTTGTTATCTTATGGGTTTTGTGGAGAGTAATGTCAGCTCTATTAACATAACCACTTCAGACAGATATGTGAATATATATGCATATATGGGTATATGGCTATACATATGTATTTTATATAATTTAGGTAAATGCAAAATAATAATTATTTGATGCTATCTCAAGCATCCTTGGTGTTATTTGTGCTAACCTGTTCCTTCTCCTCTCTATTGACCTCCCTCCCCACTCCCCCCTCTAATTTTTTATTATCTGTTAAGCTTTACAGAATTCTATCAAGATAAAGTTAATTTATTAAATAATTTAATTTATTAAAATTTTAATAATGATATTTGCTTGAATTTTTATTCAATTTGCAGGTTAAATAAGAAATGGCATAAAACTAAGAACAAACCATACTTAAAAATCAGAAGTTGAGCCGGTTTGGAACATTCAATATTAATGGGGCACTGACATCAGTAAATTTAATCTAAAGGTCAGTTATATCTGGCCATCAAATAGAAAATTAATTCAAATTTATATCTACAGTTCTCATATGAATTATAAATGGCATGCTTTATCTAGTAATTTTTGTACTGATGTATATTGAATTTATTGATAATTATGTTTACAGCTGTCTTTTTTAGTAGTCTTCCTCATTATCTTAAGAAATTTTTCTATTTCATTGGCAATATTTTCTTAATATTGAATTGGTAATAGTTAATACTATTATTAAAAATAATTACTATCACTCATCACTTATTTTTTGTCATTCACTTTCTTGAAAATTAATTTTAAAATCCTGCTTATGTTGTTCTTTATATTTATAGATAGATTGAAGTTTTATCAATGAGTAAGAGGAAAGACTTTGTTCACTTGATTATACACGGGAGAACTGAAAAGCTACATAATTTTTCTTTATATAATACAATCTTATATTTCTATTTTGCCACAGAAACAAAACTAAGTAAATTTTATCTATTTATCATAAGTATTAAAATAAGTATATGCCAATAAACAATGATTCTAATATTCATATATTATAATTTAAAAAATCTCAAAAGATCTCAAGGAGACGTGAAAAGCTAGATCTGCCCCTCTATACTTGACAGAAAGTTTTAATTGCAATTTTTTCCCTGTTGTGGTTACTTGTCTCACAACTCACTTGAACAGAAAATTTATTCTAGGGCACTGAACACAGAAACTGCACAGCTTAACTCCTCTGGGGTATAAAATGAGGTAAGAACCTCATTAGCCTAATGTTAACAGAACTCTGGTGATTGTGATAAGCCTTTTTGACAGAAGTGAATGTAAAAGTTCCTTCCAATCTTGTTTTCCATATTCATAGCATTCACCATGCTTCTCATATATTGTTTTTTTTCCCCTCAGTTACCTCTTTTACTGAATATGGGCATAACTCATTAAACATACTGTGCTGCATTTGATTATTGCTTATTATTATTCAATATCCATCAATTTGTGTGATATGCTATTACCTTTCTGAGTTTTATATTTTTTTCTATAATCTAGGTCCAACTTATAGAACCCAAATCTCATTGGCACACATCTGTAATTCTGTTGACCTACAGATAGATGGTCTGCAGTTTATGTCTCAGAGGCAAAATCTTAGAGAGATGTGTCTAAATGTCTATGGAAAACTTTAGGCATAAGATAATGCCTAGGAGGAATGTCTTTGGGGGTAAAATAAGACCACAAAGACAGGAATGTATGAAAAGAAAATATCATTATAAAGGGATGAAAGAGAAGGTGTGCTCCAGCTTTTGGTGAAGTACTATCTTTAGTAGCTGGCTGAACAATATATACACAGAAGTGGAAAAACCTGTTTTCTCATTCCTGAAGTGAACCCAGATTCCCGTGTCTCTGTCTAACATTACTTTCCTTTCCAGATTCCTGTTTTGCCCATGGCTGTGCCACCCACTATACAATCTCATTTCTTGGTAGATAGAAACATGACGATCAAAAATTCAAGGACATCTTTGGATATATCAATTTCAGAGATATCCTGAGGTTTTGTGGCATAATACTTCAACAATTTTGCCTTCAGACTCCTTACTCTCTAAAATATTATACATTGTGATGAGTTTATTCTTCATCAGTTGAGACCACAATATTCTCTTGACTTCTAAATGCCCCTGTTCTCTCCTGGTAATAAATGTTCTCTCCTTACTCTGGATAATAATAGGGAGTTTTAATCTCTTTTTACCATAAACTATAGAACATAGCCACATTTTTTAATATACTCATTTTTCTGACATATACTTATAATAGTGTACACAGCAGAAATTCATTAACATTATTGAGTAAAATAATCTACAGATAAATATGTACATGTACTTATGCATGAATATGGCCATATTATTTTTATTTAAAGAATTTATCTATGAACTTACATTGTCAAAAGAAAATATCAGGTGGTCTGGAATGTGTATAAAAATCCCAAATTAAGTCCTTATACAGGCAAAATCATTTAATGTGTATATTTATTAAAAATTGTCCAGGATATATTTTTAATTCTTGTTTTACTGTTTCTCAAACATCAAACAAGAAAAGTTTATCTTCCATAGATGAGCTGTCTGTTTTGGTTTATGTATATAAAAGGTTTTCCAGTAAAGTGAAATTCTATGAAACAGACCTCATGTTTTTGTTTTGCTTTCATTATCTCCTCATTGAAAATTTCAACCATTTATATCTGCTATGTGCTTTGATCATAGGAGAGAAATCTTGATTTATTGATTCCCAACTAATTACATTTTCTGTTTAATGATATTTCAAGTGCTATATTTAGATTTATGATTGTATGCTAAATACAAAATACAATATGAGTTATTTAAATTATACTCAAGAAAAAAATATCCTTTAGGTAAAGTTTCTATAGTCTTCTAAAGTTAATGCACAATTCAAAATGAATAGCTCCACCTAACAGAGAATTATGCGTTTGGAGAAGCACATATGATTAAATACTGTCCTTGAATCTAAGGGTCCTTATTTTAGGTCAAAAAATAGTTGAAGATAAGAATAAACTCCTTAAAATGGTATGTAGGTTAAAAAAAAAAAAAGCAAACACCTGACTCCTCTCATCTTAGAGGAGAAAGATAGCTCAGTGGTTAAGAGCATTGATTGATGCTCCAGAGGACACAGGTTCAATTCCCAGGCTGTCCAGTGACTGATCACACCAGAATAGAATAAAATATACCATATTTTCTTAATTCATTCTTTGATTAAGGGGCATCAAGGTTGTGTCCTAGTTCTGGCTATCATGACTAATGCTGCTATGAACATAGTTGAGCAAGTGTCCTTGTGGTATGATTGAGCATTCTTTGGGTATATGGATCTTGAGGTAGATCAATTCCCAATTTTCCGAGACACTGCCGTTTTGATTTCTAAAGTGGCTGTACAAGTTTGCACTCCCACAAACAGTGGAAGAGTGTTCCCCTCGCTCCACATCCTCTCTAACATAAGCTGTCAACAGTGTGATCATAGCTATTCTGACAGGTGTAAGGCATTTTGATTTGCATTTTCCTGATGGCTATCAGTGTTTAACGCTTCTTTAAGTGTCTTTGGCCATTTGATATTCTTCTGTTAAGAATTCTCTCTATAGCACTGTAGCCCCTTTTTAATTGGGTTATTTGGTATGTTGAGGCAACAGCTGCTGGCTGCTTCTCATCATATTGGTAGAAGTGGCAACACTGCTACCAGGGAAAAAGGGTTTACCATTGCTTGTTCAGAGAACAATTGCCAAGGTCATCATGTTATAAGAAAGCATTGGCAAAGGTCAGTTTAGAGAAGTTTGGCGAGGCAAGTGGCAGGGAGAAGTTGCTATGATAGTCTCTTCTAGGAACAAATGTTCATGGTTCATAGATGCAAAGTTTTATCAGACTGTGATGTTATGCTATGGAAACATCCTAGGATTTATAGCAGCAGACAACAAAGACAATGGCATATGGACTCAGCTGTGGCTGATGTCAGATTACCATGAGCATGGATCCCTTTTTGATTACTTGAATAAATACACTGTTACAGTGGAAGGGATGATGGAACTCATTGTGTCCATGGCAAGCAGTCTTGCCCATCTCCACATAGAGATTGTTGGTACCCAAGGAAAGATTTGAAATCAAAGAATATCTTGTGAAGAAGAATTGAACCTGTATTATTACAAACTTGGGACAGGCTGTGAGACAAGATTCTGCCACAGATACTATTGAACATACATAAGAGCAACTTTGAAGTCTCCAAAGGATGATGTAACCCCACAACGACATTCCTTCAGGACAATGATAATATCACTAAACTGACAAACACCATCCAAAGATCTGGACTACAAATTTCTCAGGACAGGCTTGAGATTGCTAGCTGAGGTGATCCAGCCTCACAGATTACTTGAGCAAGGACTTAGGTAAGTCCTGCATTTTCCCATTATACAGAGATTGAACAACAAATGATATAGCTAACTCTCCCAGGACTTGACAGTTAACCCAAAATTTATCTTTACAGGATCCCCTAAATATACCTTTGCCCCTAAATAGCAGGAAGTAATTTAAAGAACATGATGCCCATATTCCCAAGAGGTGGGGTGGGTTGTTTTTGGCCTTCCAATGGGCTATGGATAATTGTCGTTGTATAGGATGGTTTGCTACAAGTTGTTAATTTATAATGGTCAGGAAAAAAGGCTAAACAAGGAGATTAGATTAAGTTTTCTTGTTTTAAAAAAAATAAATAAAAAGAGGGTATAGATGAGAGGTATATTACTGAATCTACCCTTTAAAATATCTAGAAATAATAGAATAAAAAGGTAGATTATTTACACAATTCAGAAAAGCAAAAGGAGAGGATAGAGATATGAGATAAAAAGGTAGATTATTGAATCTAATTTTAAAAAGCAAATACTAGTTTTAAATATCTTAATTGATTGAATTTTTGTATATTGTATACATATTATGTATATTAATATAAATTTGAGATTGATTTTGTTAGAAAATACTGTCCATATATTTCTAATCTTATTCAAGGTTTTGTACCTAAACAGTTCATTTAACAATGTAATACAAATTGCTAGCCCTTGAGAGCTATTATTACTAACTAATCAGGACAGAAGACATGCAAGTTAATATTTAGTCATTACAATCAAACTTGTAGTCATATTCAGTATGTTTTAAAAGTTAAACAGAAATATATATTAGATATACAGATCATCTTTAAACACTTCAAAGATCTATAAAATATGGCATGTAAGATGTTTTAATAACATGAATTTTTTTCTCTTTTTTATGACGAGACATGTCTGCTCCTGGCAGCACCAATCTACTTAAGAGAAGATGATGAACATTGGAGAAACTCCATATGGAGTTTACTTTCTTCATGGAAAAGTTAGCCACTGGCCAAGAAAATGCCCTTGCCTCTACTGCTGACAGTATGCTGTCCAAAATGGACAAGCAGGGCACAAAATAAAGGACTGCCAAACCTTGCCAAGACAAGGTAGGAAGGCTTTTTGAAAATCCTGTTTACAGATGAGTCTGTCAGATATGCTATGCCTTTAGGCTGAAGATGGATGCCCCAACATTGCAGAGGAACCTTGGGTGACTGTCCAGGTAGCCAGCTATTTCTGTCATTTCTCACATTTTTTTTGGAAATCACTTGATTGCACTTCCTGCTTACTCAGTTAATATTATTTCCTTTTCGGGTCTCTGAGGGAGTTGAAGACTTGATAATCATAGTTATAGTTTTCCCTGTTAACAAATTCAGAAAAGAAACTCACTAAAGAGGAGTAGACTGTGTAAGTTTGAAAGATATCAAAAGATAATTTGGGGTTGGTACTGCAAATTAGGATAGAAGGTAAATTAGATAAAAATCTTTTGGATTCACAAAGATAGGATAGATAATGGAGTATTTTCTCTGAATTTGTCAAATGCAAATGGATCAGACATTGTTGATATTTTATTGCCTGTATATATTGTATATACTTATTGTATATAGTTTTGAATATATTAGTTATAGCCTTTTATTATTTTAGACAAAAAAGGGAAGAATGTGGTGATATATTGTATACCACAATATATCTTACTTGGAGATCAGAGGACAGGCCAGCCACTAAATTAGACATAGAGGTCAGGCAGTGGTGGCACACACCTTTAATCCTGTCACTGGGGAGGCAGAGATCTGTCTGGATCTCTGTGAGTTCAATGCCACACTGGGCTGCATGAGAAAAACAGAACCAGGCAGTGATGACACACATGTTTAATCCTAGAAAGTAATATGGCAGGAAACAGAAAGGTATATAAGGTGTGAGGAAACAGGAACTCTCTTGAGGCTGACGATTTCATAGAGGTAAGCTAGTGGCTGGCTTCTGCTTCTCTAAACTTTCAGCTTTCACCCCAATATCTGGCTCTGGGGTTTCTATAAATAAGACCATTTAGCAATTGGTTTTACAACCCAGTAATCAGATCAATGAATATTCTGTCATCATAAACCTTCATCCAGTAACTGATGGAAGCAGATACAGAGATCCACAGCCAAACACCAAGCCGAGCTCCAGGAGTCCAGTCGAAGAGAGGGAAGAGGGATTATGTGAGCAAGGGGCATCAAGATCATGATGGGGAAACCTACAGAGACAATCAGACCAAACTAGTGGGAAATCATGAAATTTAGACCAACACCCATGGAGCTTCCCCAGAATTAGACTAAGCTCTCTGCATAAGCCAGACAGTTGTGTAGCTTGATCTGCTTAAGGGGTCCCCTAGCAGTAGGATCAGGATCCATCCTGGTGCATGAGCTAGCTTTTTGGAGCCCACTGCCTTTAGTGGAACATCTTACACAGCCTTGATGCCGGGGGAGGGGCCTGGACCTGCCTCAACTGCTCAAGCTTCTCTCAGTGTGACACTCACTCCACTTTCTGTTGCCTTCTGATCAAGATGTGGCCAGCCAGTATGTCTGCTTACACACCACCATGGTCCCTGCCATGATGATAATGTACTGAACCTCTGAAAATGTAAGCCACCAAAATTAAATGTTTTTCTTTGTAAGAGTTGCCATGGTCATGCTGTCTCCTCACAGCAATAGAAACCCTAAGATAAAATGCATATGCTTTAAGTACTCTGATAGTAACAGAAGGAATAGAAATAACAAATGAGCTGTTTTCATTGCAGATTCAGTAGTCTTCCACTTATTTAATTTTATCTTACTATATTCTCAGTTCTCCAAACTGGCTGCTTAAATAACTGTTCTTCATAGCACAAAGCATGTTTAAATGGAGTGAATAAAAAAGACACATTTTTTAAAGGTGACCTAATTGTACTACAAGTTGAAGTAGCACTTTCACTTTCATTATACTTTTCTGCACTTTTTGAAAGAACTTATAAAGTAGTCCATGTAAGTATGCTCTGATGAGTCCTTATGTAGGAATTAATTAATTAATGACTCCTTGGTGATCTTGGCAAAAATATCTTAGTAGTTGCAAATAAATGAAAGTGTCTTATTCAGTACTGTATATACATGCAAAACAATCTGGGAATTAACTGAAATTGTAAAATTAACAAGGTCACTTTCACAACATTTCCCTCTAAATTTAAAAGTGAATTTGAGTACTTGTCTCACTGTATTTATACCAAATCTAATACAAATGGATACATCGACACATTTCCTCCTAATAGCTTAATGTAGAAAAAAGCCAAACATGATTTTCTTATAAGAATGAATTTTTAATCACGTAATTTCTATTCTTCCAGTGGTCTTAGTATTTTCATAGTCTAACATAAATAAATTATTTTTCTTTTTGAAAAGTTTCTATGTGTCAAAAACAATTTAAAAGTCAACAATTCCAGTTCACAATAAGATTTTGTTTTAAAAACCTATATTCACTTATAAATATGCAATGTTGTGAACTAAATAATTTAAAGTCCATTAACTTTAAATACTACATTAATTCTACAAATATTTAGTGAGTTTTTCTAAATGCCAGAAACTATTTTAAAAATTAAGTATATATCAGTATGCATAATGATTCTCATGTTCATATGAATTCTCAAAGTTTATACAACACAAAGTTCAGGAAACTCTTTCTGATAAGAACATATTTGAGAAGAAATGCCTAGGATGTGGTACAATAAACATTTCAGTTATCAGAGGACCGTTGCAAAGCAAAGGGCTATTAATGTAAAAGGCCTAAGGGAAGAAAATGCCTGATGTGTTCAAATAATAGAAAAAGACCAGTGTAACTATTATTAAGTAAGCAAAAGTTCAAGTACTAAAATGTATACTCAAGGAGATAAAAAAATATAAGAATACTGGTGGTGTATAGCTGTATGACCCTTGGGGTATTATTTTGAGGCTTGGAAAGTCATTCAGGTTTTGAGTTGAATAGTTCAATGATGTGACATAGTTTTTCAAGGAATATCTTTGACAATTGGGTAAGAGACATACTGCAAGTGTAGTTTGAATGGACAGTAGAGATGAAAATGATTTATGAGAGGATAAGAGAAGTACTTCTTGAATGATAGAATGAATCTTTGAAACCCACTTCTCTATAATAAGAATGGGAACACCAGCTTCAAAATCAGCTTTTACAGAACTCTGGATGCTAAGTGACCATTTGCAACAATACAGGGAACCTTCATTCAAGAAAAATGAAGTGCTCTCAGTAAGATTACCGAAGCATGTGCATTTTCCCCTTTCCTTCCCCATTGTCTTCTCTCCTCAGATCCTACTTATAATAACTCCCAAATTACAATAAACTCTATCAGTCTAGAGCCATTGGAGAAGACTAACAGGCCATTAAGCCAAGAGAATTTTCATTATTTGACCAGTGTGCTGGCTCTGTAGACACACTCAATCTCATTCAGAACCACTCAATACTAGAAGCGTTTCCATGAGGTTTTTTCAGAAAAACAATTAGTGACTGCTGTTTAGAATCTCAATTCTCTGAGACCATAATACATGTTGAATTATACAAGAGAATTACTAAAATCTTAATGGAAAATCTGGGGAAGGAGATATCACCATATTTTTTTAAGAGATCTGATATATATCTAGAAATCTACAAATAAGTGTGCACGTATGTGTCAATGTGCAAAACTAGACTAAAACTTAGCAGACCCTAGTATATTAAGAATCTGATGATGAACATCTGGAAACAGAACATAGAATGTTAAGTCACAGTTCTCTACTGCTAAAAATGAGTTTACACACATATTCACACACACACACACACACACATACACACACACTCACACACACACACACTTGCCATTTCAGTCCTAGTCATTCTACAGTTTAAAGCAATAGATTCATAATAAGTCAGATTCAGATTAAATAAACCTCTAAATGGTTTACGGTATGTGTAAAAATGTACATAGGCTTGGAAGAGAGAGGAAAAGAAATATAGACAATTATATAAAGAAATAGTTTTAAAAAATCCACAAAGATACCTCCACAATAGACTACTGGCAATGGTCAAGAGACAGCCCGAACTGACCTACTCTGGTGATAGGATGGCCAAACACCCTAACTGTCATGATAGAACTCTCATCCAATGGCTGATGGAAGTGGATGAAGAGCTCCACAGCCAGGCTCCAGGAGTTAAATTGGCGAGGGAGTGGAGGGATTGTATGAATGAGAAATGTTGAGACTGTGATTGGAAAAATCACAGGGACAAATAGCCAAACTAGTGGAAACACATGAATTATGAACCAAGAGCTGAGGAGCCCCCAAATGGATCAGGCCCTCTGGATAAGTGAGACAGTTGATTAACTTGAACTGTTTGGAAGGCCCCCAGGCAGTAGGACCAGGACCTGTCCTTAGTGCATGAACTGGCTGTTTGGAGCCTAGGGCCTATGCAGGGACACTTTGCTCAGCCTGGGTGAAGGGAGGAGGGGATTGGACCTGCCTAGACTGAATCTACCAGGCTGAGCTGAATCCCCAGGGGAGTCCTTGCCCTGGAGGAGATGGGTGCTGTGGGATGTGCAAGGCACGTGTCAACTTACAGACTAATAGAAATGGGTTAAATTATCGCTTCTCAGCCTTTTGGCTAAGATCAAGTGTAGAAATGGGTTAAATTAAGATATAAAAACTAGATAACAAAAAGCCTGCCACGGCCATACAGTTTGTAAGCAATATAAGTCTCTGTGTGTTTACTTGGTTGGGTCTGAGGGGCTGTGGGACTGGCAGGGGAGAGAGATTTGTCCTGACTGTGGGCCAGGCAGGAAAACTCTAGCCACAGATGGGAATGGGCTATGGGTTGGGGGGGGAAGGGGGGAGGAGGAGGGAGGACAGGAGAATCCGTGGCTGGTATATAAAATTAAATTAAATTACAAAATAAAAAATAAATAAATAAACAAGAATTAAGATAAAAAATAAAGTCTTTAAAAGACAGTAAAATTAATACAAAAAATAAGCCACGTAAAGATGGAAATTACAGCCGGGCGTTGGTGGCGCACGCCTTTAATCCCAGCACTCGGGAGGCAGAGCCAGGCGGATCTCTGTGAGTTCGAGGCCAGCCTAGGCTACCAAGTGAGTTCCAGGAAAGGCGCAAAGCTACACAGAGAAACCCTGTCTCAGAAAAAAAAATGGAAATTACACAGAGTCTAGATTATATTGTCTTTGGGATTTTTAACTACAGAAAGACATTTGATTGTAAATGCTGTTGAAGGTATCTGGACTTCAAAGTTTACGTCTAAGGATATGTTGCTTTTGGTAAGAGGTTCTGCTTTTATTTCCAGAGAAGATGAGAACCTATGGATGGCTTCTAGGCTAATATGGTTTGACTAGCCAAGACCCCCTGAAAGGTCTCTGATGACACCATGGCCCAGATGATCTAACATCCAGAACGGTTTCAAGGCAACTGGCTCAGACAATGCAGTCTCACAGACTATTCCAGTCAGGACTTGACGATAATTCTTAATTTTCTTAGGATCCCCATAAGAATACAGTACCCTATATCAGCAGGAAGTACCCTAGAAAACTATACCTACATTCCCCATAACTGGATTATGAATGTTTGCCTTTGTTTAGGTTGTTGGTCACAAATTGTTATTGGTCATAGTCAATATCCTTCTAAAAGAAAGGAGGATATGATATGGAAATATAGGATACAGATATGATAGGATAAAAGGTTGGTGTAGTGGGTAGCCATTCCAGCTTGGATCTGGAAGTTCCAACCCCCCATTGAGACTCTGGCAACTGTCACGCCTATGAGGTGGGGCCAGGGGAGGCACCTAGAGACCCGAGAGCTGGATGGGCCAGCGCTCTCTCTGTGCGCTCTCTGTGCCGGGACCCTGAGCCGTGGAGGTGAACCGTGCAGAGCTCCAGAGAATACCGCTGGACTGCAATACACCTTTCCCAGACCCTGCGAACTACCTATCACTTAATTTGTTAGTTACACCATTAAATAAATATCCTTTTAACTACGTGGAGTGGCCATAATAATTTCACCAATATCTGGCACCCAACATGGACCCTGGGATTAAGAGCCCGGCTAGCTCAGTCGGTAGAAGAAACTGCCAGACATTCCATGGGACACAGAGAGAAGTGACTGAGAGACTCTAGACCTGTGGGCTGAAGAATGGATGCCCTAACATTGTAGAGCAACTTCGGGTAACTGTCCAGGTAGCTATCTGTCTCTGTCATTCTAGATTTTTGGAAGATGCTTACAATGCTCTTCCTGTTTACTTAAGTAATATTATATCCTTCTCAGGTCTTTGATGTAGTTGAAGACTGGATATTTATAATTATAGTTTTCCTGGGTTATAATAAGAGATAAAGTAAATATAAAACCTTAGACTCACAAATATAGGATAGATAGAATATCATCTTTAGTTTTGCCAAATACCAATAGACTAGATATTCTAATTCTAATTCTTGCTTGATATATGTAATTTTACTAGGTTAAAGTTGAAATCTTCCTTTGGTTTAGAAAGAAAAGGGGAAGTAATGGGGGAATCTCTTTCTGTATGCTGTGAAAATATGTTGCCCTGATTGGTTGATAAATAAAGCTGTTTGGCCTATGGTAAGGCATCTTAAAGGCAGGTGGAAAACCCAAACAGATAGAAAGGAAGGAGAAAGACAGAGCAGAGGAGACATTGCCAGCTGCTGCAATGAGAAGCAAGATGTAAAGTACCAGTAAGCCACAAGCCATGTAGCAAAATATAGATTTATAGAAATGGGTTAATTTAAGATATAAGAGCTAGATAACAAGAAGCCTGCCATGGCCAAAGTTTAAAAATAGTATTATCCTATGTGTGTTTATTAGGGTCCAAGCAGCTATGGGACTGGTGGGTGAGAGAGATTTGTCCTGACCGTTGGTCAGGTAGGACACAGGAAAACTTTCAGCGATGGGAGGGAGGGGGAATCATTGCAGGTAAGAGCCCTTCATAAGGTCTCTGTAATCTTATATCTCTTATATTACTCTATTACACTAAATAATTATTTGTGTTTATGTGAAAAATAAATCCAAACCCCTTACTGCTTCTATGTCATTAATCCAGAATAGAGAATGATAAAAACTCTCTGATTTTAAAAGGTACATTTAAATAGAGCAATTTTGATATATAAAGTTTTGCTATAGTATACAAAGTTCATCTAAATTCAATGTAACAATAAATGAGAGTATTTGACTCTGGAGAGTTAGTCATAAAAAGAATTTTATTATTTATAACCTGTAAGTTTAAAATCCAAAATGTCATATCTAATTTTAATTTTGGAAATTAAAGAAAAACAGAAATTCTCTTAGGACACATTCATGAAATGATTGTAAACACACTGCACAGGGCTTTTATTGATCAAACTATAATTCTGCTTTGTCAGTGGCCATTAAAACATTAAGGATGGAACTGAAAATAATCATCCTGAGCTAGATAACCAAGACCCAGAAAGACAAACATGATATGTACTCACTTAAAGTACATATTAGCTCTTGAGGATAATCACACTACAATTCACAGGCCCAGAGAGCTAAAGTACCATGGTGCACTCTAGGGGAATGTATAGATCTCCCAGAAAAGGGGAAACAGAATACATTTTGCATGTGAACTGGTAGCAGGTGGGGATGAGAACAGAAGAAATCAGGTTGGGGAAAGATGGGCAGAGGGAAACAGTACCATGAGAAACAACTAGAATATGGGAGCATTTAGGAGGAAGTGTGGAAACCTAGTGCAGTACAAACTTCCTGGAACCTATGAAGGTGACCTGAGCAAAGACTCCAAGTAATCGAGGATAGGGACCCTGAACTGGCCATCTTTTGTACCAGGCAAGACGTTCAGTGGTGTGACTAGAACACCAACCCAACTACAAAAACTTGGAACAATGAACTATCCTACATGCAAGGTGTGCTAGAGCAAAGGTGGTCTAACTTGAAGCCTAAATTACAAGAGGGAACCCATGTCATCCCTGGATGGCTAGGAGCAGAAAGACAAAGCTGGAGAGAACAGAAAGTGGAAGCTGGAAGGCCCAGAGACCTAAAGTAGAACCAAATAGGCTTGACTAAATGAGTTAGTCAGTAAGTAAGTAAACAAACAAATAAATAAATAAATAAATGAAATGATTCCTAATGATATTCTACTACGCTCATAGGCTGATGCCTAGCTGATCAGAGTGCCTCGTCATCAGAATGGCTTCAGCTGGCAACTGATGAGAACAGATGCAGAAACACACAGCCAAATATTAGTGAGTTCAGAGATCCCACCAAATAGAGGGAGGAAAGATTGTAGGAGCCAGAAGGTCTAGGAAACTAGAATATAGCCCACAGAATCAACTAAACAGGGCCCATAGTAGCTCACAGAGACTCAAACAGAAATCTTGGAGGCTACATGGGTCTGTGCTAGGTCTGATGTATACATTCTGTGGCAGTATAGCTTGATGTTCTTGTGAAATTTGTGGGACTCCCAACATTGGGAGTGGGGTTTGTTTCTGACAGTCCGGTCTTCTCTTGGGACCCTTTTCCTCTACTGGGTTGCCTTTTGCAGCCTTGACATGATGGTTTGTGCCTAGTCTTATTGTAACTTACGCCTTGTTTGGTAGATATCCCTGGGAGGCCTGCTCTTCTCTGAAGGGAAATGGAGGAAGAGTGGATCTGGGGAAAAGGGGAAGTGGGGGAGGGAAGAACTGGGAGGAATGGATGCTGGGGAGGCTGTGGTTGGAATGTGTTGTATAAGAGAAGAATAAATAGGAAGGAACAGGAAAAAACAGCTAAAGACCTAAGTTTTTTTTTCACAAAATTTATTGATTACATTAACATCGTTAAACAAATTGATTTTGAGACCACTTAGGACATTGTCATATTGTAGTTCATTTTAGCAAATAGCTCAAGCACTGAAGGTGAATCAAAGACCAATCAAACTGCAGAGTTGTGGAGTGCAGTCCTATTGGATATGTCTACTAAGCACTCCCATATCTAATAATGCTCAAGGAACAGAGTTGGCTAGGAAGAAGGAACAGAGGGAAGAAGAAAGGAAAGATTATAAGAGCCAGAGAATTAGGGAATTTACTGTGAGATTGTGTTGTTTAGTAACATCAGAAGTTATTCCAATAAAGTCTTATCAGTATGACCACCCAAACATTACAGACCAAGAATGAATCCCACAAAAATATCAAACTGGATGGGAAAAGGCCCATGATGCCTCAAGTTTATACAAAGATCTACAGGGAACTGCTTAAAGCTGGGAACATGAAAGGTGGTCATGTCATTCTTGCTGAGAGCCATTCCAATGGGAGTGAGAAGAAATATCAAAGTAGATTCAGTTTGCATTTATCTGAGGGCTAATGATGTTGATAAACATTTTTTAAAATTTATTGGCTATATGTTTTACTTTATTTCAGAACTTTTTGTTCAATTCATTGGCTCATTTCTCTATTGACAATTTTGTTTTTTTATAAATTTAATTTTGGCTCTTCCTTTTATATCCTTGGTATTACATACTGGTCTAAAGTATACATGGCAAAGATTTTCTCCCAATTGTAGGCTATTTATTCTATTGAGAGTTTCTTTTACTGTTCTGAAATTTTTATATTTTATTTAATCAAGCCCTGTGTTCTTTCGTTTATATGTTGTGTTATTTGGATTCTAGTCAGAAATGTCATTCCTGTACCTATATTCTGAAGTGCTTTCCCTAAGTTTTCCTTCAACAGTTCTAGTATTGTCTGTTTTAAATTAAGGTCTATGACTCAAAATTTTGAGTTGATTTTTGTGATAGATGAGCAATATGGAACTAAATTCATTCTTCTGGTACCAAATATCCAATTTTCCATTATCATTTATTAAAAATTTTTGTAAAAGCATATGTCTATTATAGCTTTGACAAAAATTAGTTGTCCATAGGTTTGTGGAATAATTTCTTTGTCCTTTGTTATAAGGACAGGCACTATTAGGAAGTGTGGTATTCATGGATTAGGTGTGGTCTTGTTGGAGGAAGTATGTCACTGGGAGTGGGCTTTGAGGTTTCTAATGCTCAAGCCAAGCCCAGTTTCACTCTCTTTTCCTGCTACTTGCCAATTTGGATGTAGAACTCTCAGCTACCTATGCAACACCATGTCTTCCTGCACACTGCCATGCTTCCTGCCATGATGATAACAGACTAAATCTCTGAACTATAAGTCAGCCCCAACTAAATGATTTCCTTTGTAAGAGTTTCTGTGGCCATGGTGTCTCTTCACAGCAATAGAAACCTTAACTAAGACAGAAGGTGGTACCAATACCACACTGTCTTTGTCAGTATGGTTCTGTAATGTAGTTTGGGGTCAGATAATATACCACCAGCTACATTCTGTATGCTTTGGACAGCTTTTGTTATCTATGATCTTTTGTGTTTACATATTTAATTTAGTATTATTTCCAATACTGTAAAGAATGTTTTTGAACTTTTAATAAATATTGCATTATCTTTAGCAGAATAGCTATCTACACAATTTTAATTCTGCTAAACCAGGGAAAGGGAAATTATCTGAATTCTGTAGTGTTTTTATTTCCTTTTTGAAGTGTCAAAGACTTCTTTGTAAAGGTCTTCTACTTCCTTGGTTATGTTTATTCCCAGATATTTTTTGAAGCTGCTGTGAATTGGATATTTTCCCAACATTTTTCTCAGTAAATGTGTTGTTGCACATAAGCATTGATTTGAGAGAAAAGACATGAAATTTGTCTTTTTGGATCTAAATAATCCAACTGATAAATTTTAAAAAATGAGTATGCTAAAAATCCTCAACTGTGTTGTAAAATGTGGATCATTCAAAAATTATTTCTACTATTTAAATATAATTTGAAAAAAATGTAATTAGAGGTCACCAGGTGTCACAGATTTACTGTTTATTCCTTCATTATAATTTATTCCTGCACATTATTCATTTGTTCATATACCATCTTGATATTCATCTTAACTAGAAATATTTATGCCTAAAACATCCATCTTCAAATCTTACATGAAGAGCCGTTGTCAAGCTTTAATATTGAAAACAATACTTTTGATAAAATAACAGTGTCTTCTGCATTCAAAAAAGGGAGAAATCGTATTTGAAGGTTTTTATTAAATAAAATACAAGGATAAAAATGATACTCATCATTCACAGTCGCTATCATACAGTAGGTATAAAATAAATACTCAAATGGGAGTCTTCCATTATTATGTTGAAGATTATGTACAATATCAGGCTCTCTTTACTGCCTATTTATTTTTGTGTTTATAAATAGTTCATCAAAATACATTATCAGGATCTTTTCTTCAAATTTAAAAACCATATCATTTCATCTTATCTAGAATTAATGCAATTATATCAAATTTCTTATTTATATACCAAATAGCATATTGTAATTACTATACTTTCTGTGTATTTGAATCATTGAATTATTCATGATTTCCAGAGAACTGCAGGGAGACCGTATTGGAAATCATAGTTCTTCTTGAATCATAATTCATCCCTTACCTTGACTTCTTTCAGTGATCTGTCTATGAGCCTCCAACACTAAATTAAATATGGCAAACTCAAATTCTTAAAGGAAATATGAGCATAATGTTTATAATAAACACATAGGAGAAATGTCTCAAAAATTGGAATGTTTGCTTGTTGTAAACAAGGTACCTGATTCTCATGTAAAGTTCATTGTCAGTCATCAATATGCAGCTGTTTGTCCATGCCCAGGATCTACAGGCCCTCAAGGTGATTGGCCAAGAAAGCTTCATCCAGATTTAATTTTGTTGGTCATTGTTTTCTGAAAGTATGAAATCAATATTCTTAGGTCTTTCAAGTTTTTCAGATAATCTAGAAATCCCAATAATGAGAGCACTGTCATGATTCTAAAACATTAAAATTAAATTTAAACAATTATCATAAACAGATAGAAATTATTATTTGCCAGATAATTACTACAGTTGCTAATGGATAAAGCAATATGTGTGTATTAGCCCTTCTTTCTCCTATTCACTAGTCTGGTTTGTTTTCTTCATAATTTGAGTATAAAAGCAGGCTACTATTTCATTACTTTAATAAGTTCTATTTACAAAACTTTAATATTACTTGCTCTCTTCTTCTGTAACAAGAAACTCTAAGTAGAACATGTGATTTATTGAAAGTGATTACATTGAAGTAGACAGCTTCAATTCTTTGAAGTACTGTTTTAGATTATGTGTGGACACCTGGAAGAAACATAGAAGAGAATTTATTTTTCTGAATATTTTATATTTCTGTTACTTGGAAACATCAGCATAAATTGATGTTCAATTTTAATCTGTTGTTCAGTACTATGTAGCTGTAAATACAATTTGATATTTATTGCCATTTATTGTTGTGACTTCTAAGTGTTTTCTTCTTTCAGAATTCAAAATCTCTTGAGCATCAAAGAGAATTATCATTTATGACTTAGATATTTTACTGTTTTATTTTTCATTTATTTTCCATGAAGAGTGCTATCTCAATTTTATTCCGAATTTGCGATAAAAGCTCACACTTCCCTTCAGAAATGAGTTTGCCATTGTCATTTATATTAGACTGTGATTATATTATACTGAAATTCATAGTAACTATTTTGTAACTCAAATTGTTCACAATAGCAATTTGTGTGGTGTATCATAAATACTAAAATAATTTGGGGCTAGATTGATGCTAAATTAAACTGAATTTAAACTAAACTATTATAATAGAAAATACTGCCATATTAACCTTCAACAAAATATCATCCTCCATTTTCTTTGTAAAGGAAAGAGAAAATGGAAATAAAAGCCATTAATTTTATTTCCTCTTTAATAAATAGCCTATATGTCTCAATTTTTTGTTTTCTATTATATCTTATTTTGAATGGTCTCAAGTTGCCTTAGCTTAAAATCCTAGTTGGAGTTTGATTTGTCACTTTGGTATAATGATAACCAAATGCTTACAACACAACTGTGTATGTGACTTGTTTCTGCAAAAGAGATACAATAAAATTTGTTAAATCATGAGTTATACCATATGAAATCTTATATATAAATTATATTTTTGAAAAGATGTACATATTCTTATTTCACAATTATTCACATTATGAAACTGTAAATGTACTCACAAGTATTTCTTTGTATGAGAGAGAAAGGATTGAATCTAGTTTTTATTCTAAAAATTATCTGTGCACTTTGCTACATTCATTTGAAATGAATGTTCATGTGAATGCTGTACAACAAATATCTTTCCAACAAGAAGGATTGGGAACAAAAGGATTAGAGGTAATAGTTGCTTCAATATACATTTTCATAGCACTCTAACTATTTTTGTAACAATATCCTTGCATCAAACTTCTACTGCACAAGTTAACTTGGGCAATTGTCTTTGATAGAATCTGTATTATGCATTCTTATACCTACTCCAGGTATGGAAAATGATTTTTATCAGAAGTTTAAACCCTTATTACTTGGTAGTAATTGCCTTAAACACTATTAGAGAGAGAGAAAGATTGTCATAAGAAACTTCTTACCTCGAAATCCCAATTTAAATTCTTTTACTAATTCATTCCCTATCTGAAAACAACATTACTTTGACTCTACATATTATTCAAGGCCAGATTAAATCTTCATATCTTCATTTTCAGTAAATTCATGTGTTGCACAAAGTTCCTTTTCATTAGCACAGGCAGTTCTTATCTGAAAATGATATTTGTAAATAGTATTTTGGTCTTTACTTTTAAATATGGGATGTTTTTCACTTCTCTGAACTTCAATTTTCTGCAACAGAGGAAAGACAAACTTTTTAAGCAAATATATGTAACTGATCATAAACTCCAAATAGCTCAGTGATGACATTAGACCAATTTACTATGTATAATTTAACTTTCCATAAATGAATGTACGAGCAAAGTCCAAGTTTAGATTTTCAGGTTTGTACCAAATATATGCTCCCTAATATTTTCTGTCAAGGCAGAAAAGGTCAGGTTTTTAAGTAAAACATTATCTACATGTAACTAATTTCAAAAGAGTGTTCCTAATGAAAACCCTTTCAAGTACCTGATTGATAGTTGTTTCTATTTCCATTAAAAGCTGTTCACTCTATTCACTGGACAAATGCAAAAAAAATACCTTTTACAGTTATCCATTTTTATAGAGATTTTTGTATTGCCAAAATAATGTGTGTTGATACTAGCAAATGCTGGACAGTTTTTTTACACTGGAAAGTTTAATGAAGAATGCCCATTATTTTTGTGTACAAAGTCAATTCTCCAGTCCCCACTAACTTTGCAGGCAAAGACGAGATTTCCATTCTTCCCTTAGCTCTTATTATGTTGGTGGGTGAAGCTTTCCTAGTGAAGAATGTAATCAGAGATAGTTTATATAAATAAACTTTAGTCATAATATTGGGACATGAACAATAGAGAACTTCAATGGTTTCTTTAAATAGAAGATTTACTATTTCATTTATGTTTGACTATGTTTCTTTGGGAAGGAATGATAGAGTGGCAAACTTTTCAAAGAAGGAAATAATGACTTGGAATATTGCCTCAATAGAGAAAGAATTTTCTAATTGTATTCACCGATACCTTTCTCTCCAGGAGAAACTTGAAAAATATGTTATAAAACCAAAGTGCTGTTATTTAGAAATAACTTCTCAAACAGGATGGTTTGAGTGACCAAGACTCTTATGTTATTAAATTCAGCTGGAATTGTTCTATTTTAAATAATATTACCTTTAACTAATTTTCTTTTTTTTTTTTTTTTTTCTTTTTTTTTTTTTTTGGTTTTTCGAAACAGGGTTTCTCTGTGTAGCTTTGCGCCTTTCCTGGAGCTCACTTGGTAGCCCAGGCTGGCCTCGAACTCACAGAGATCCGCCTGCCTCTGCCTCCCGAGTGCTGGGATTAAAGGCGTGCGCCACCAACGCCCGGCCCAACTAATTTTCTTGTAAGGGCATTTTCTTTTGCCTTTTTCTGTGCAATAAGATTTCTATAAATATGTAAACTGAATCCCTCATTTTTTTCCCTTTTAGACATTGTCTTCTGTATCATCTCTGCTGTAAGTTACAAATATATGTTTATTACATAATAATAAAGGATATTTAAAATGTCTTCATTTATAGTATTCTACTTTATTTTTCATACATTATTTTCTCATAATCAAATTATTTTATTACTTTCTATATGAATAGATGATATCTGATATGTGATCATAAATATTAATTAGAGAATTCCAGCTTAAAATATTTCAGACCTTAGGTATCATTTATATTATTGAGATTTTTGTATATATTGCATTACTTGTAAAGACTAAACATTATTTATATCCATCAGAATATTTCAAAATATTTTTTAATAATCATATAATAAATTTGATCATATTTACCACCAGAACCCTTTCCGGGTCTACCTTGACTTCTCTATAATTCATACTTTGTATCCTTTTATTTTAAACATAATGAATTAAATTTGTGCTGCAAATATAATCGTCCATGTGGAGCTACCCACTGTACCTACAAATGGCCACACCCTTAAATAAAATTAAGTCTTCCTCTCCCACCAACTATCAAATGTCATTCATTGTCTATTCAGTTATAGGTGAGTTGTCATGCTTACATCCCTTCTCCATGCTGGAATTTTGTCTGGCTTGGACTTGTACAGGTCTTGTGCATCCTTGTTCACTTGCTATGAAATCATATGTGTACCTGCCCTGCTAGTCCTGAAATCATTATTTCCATGTAGTCATCTACCACCTCTGGGTGTTACAATGCTTCCACCCTTTCATCTACAATGATTCCAAAGTGTTGGGAAGTGAAGTGTGATATAGATTTCTGTTTAGGACTGAGCATTCCGCAGTCACTTATTTTCTGCATCTCCAGTGGTAACCAACATCTACTGTAAAGAAAAGCCTCTCTGATGAGGGTTGAGAAATACTTGAGTCTGTAAGTATAGTGATTAACCATTAGAGTCAGTTTAACACTATTGTATGCTTGGGAAAATATTGGTAAGTTCTTGGCCTTGCTACTGATAAGCTTCAATCTTGTGGAGAGGGTGTTAAATCAAATAAGAAAGTAAATGTTCACTCTTATAACATTCTCACCACTATAGTTCTACTATAATGGAATCTACCAAGGACAGACACTATTTTATCTCAAGGGGTTCAGAACTGGGTGAGCATGACGATAATTTTTGCCCTTTCAGCAGTTTAAATAACATCTTTGACTATTAGCTAGTAGAGATGAAACTTCCAGGTGTGTACAATGTTTATTTTTCCATGTTCTATGATTCAAATATGTGGTATATTGAGAAATAAGGTCTTATCATCAAGATCTGGAGTATAACAAATGAAGAAATATACTATGACTTAGTGATATAGTAATTACTATAAAAATGTGTTTTTTAAACAATGTATAGAAGACAAACCTCAAATAAGATAATTACTAGTATAGTCATTCTATTTTTCTTTTTTGGAAAGGTCTTTAAAAGTCATAGAAAGAAGTTAGTGTTAGGAAATTCATTGTCATGACAGTCTTAAACAGTAATTTATACCAGAGCTGCCATTAAATTTCAGCATTCAAAGAAATTAATTTTTGTGTCAACCAATTACAAATTTAGTAACTCTGACTTAGTCACAGATTGCAGATATATAGTTAAATGATTTAGTGAAATAAGCACATCTTCATTTTTTCCAGGCTATTACCATTGACTCTTAGAAGCCTCCAAAGGACTAGCCAAGAACCTAAGGCTTTTCAACAAGGCTCTGGGAAAGCAGAAAATAGAAATTTGTTGTAAAGTATTTTATATTCAATACTTATTTTAAATGATAAACATTAAATAAATATATAACAGACTAATTATATTTTAGTTTTGATTGCATAGATTTGTAACCCCCTTTAAATCACTGATATTTTAAAGCTGGGTGGTGGTGGCACATGCCTTTAATCCAAGCACTCAGGAGGCAAAGCCAGGAGGATCTCTGTGAGTTCGAGGCCGGCCGGCCTACAGAGTGAAAGGCACTAAAACTACCTGGAGAAACCCTGTCTCGAAAAACCAAAAAAAAAATCACTGATATTTTTTATATCAAATTTTAATTACATTAGTCTCTGAGATGTTGAGTAGTATCAATTTGGATAGTTGGGATAGCTGAGAATAACTAATAACTAAATAAATAATAACTAATAACTAAAGTCCAGTGAGTAATGTTAAAAAGTATGCTTGTAGGACAGCCTAGTCTACACAGTGAGTTCCAGGATAGCCAGAAGCTGTTACACAAGGAAGCCCCGTCTTGAAAAAATTTTAAAAATATATGTTTCTGTAGAAACTAAAGACCACAATTGTACCACATGTGATAATAACAAAAGAATCCGTAAAAGTAATTGAAAAGTCATAGGAAAGAATCAGAAGGAAAATTAATCCTGGAAATTAAGAATAATACATTTTGAATCTGGTAAAAAGTGCATAAAAGTCTCAAATGTGTATATAAGTAATCATGTTTTAATGTTGGCAAGTGCCCAAGGCAACAAACATAAACAAGACTATTTATTTTGCATTATAGTTCAGAGAGTTTCAGTTACCAGTTGATTTCCCTCACTGCATTATGGCAGCAGTACATGGGAGAACAAATGGGTTCTCTGAATGGCTAAGAGACAAGAAAACACAGAAAATGTTTCTACTACCATATTCTTTTCAAGAGCACCTATCTAATGAATGACTTCCCAATAGAACTTAGTTCTTGGAGTCATATCTAATAAGTGTTGGAGCACAATAGGCCCCACTTATTTTTAACCATGTTATTTTTATTAAAATATAATTACATACTGCCCCATCTCCTTCCTCCAACCTCTCATATCAGATTCCAGACCCTGCAACTCCCTCTCAAGTTTGCAGCCTGTTTTTACTTAATTATTATTAATACATACATATAAGTATATAAATAAATATATAAATGCAACCATGCAACCTGCTGAATCCATCCATTGTATATATGTTTCTAAAGTTGACCTCCTGGTATTGGATAACCAATTAAGGGGCTCATACCTGGGAAAGATGTATAAGATATCTAGCTATGCATAGGTTGAGTGAGCTAGCAAGCAGAATTACTTCATAGTTCCTGCCTCTAGGTTTTGGTATCAAGTTTTTTCTGGAACATCTATGGATCATGGATTATGATTTCAAAATATAAGGAAAAAACTTTTCTCTCCATGTTACTTTTCAACATAAAGAAATTTAAACAGATGGTTTGATGTTATCATAGTTATATTTTTAGTTGTAGAGGATATTCCATGTTTGTTCCAGGCTTTCTTTTGGGCCACCAATCAGCTTCCAAATCATGACACAGAGACACAACATCTGTTAGCAATGGTCAGCCTTATCTTAAGCTTGTCAATTGCTAGCTCTTATAACTTATTTCAAGCTCTTTCTCTTCATCTACATTTGGGGGTGCTTTTTAATTGTTCTTTCTCTATGTCCTATTTCCCCACTGTCTCCATGGTTGGCTGGTGACTGCCTGGCATCTGGCTTCATGCATAACCCTCTTTTTCTTCCTCATTTTGTCTTCCTTCTTCTCCCTGTAGATTCTTCCTCCTATTTATTCTGTCTTCGTGCCAGCCCTCCCTATCCCACAGCTGCCTAGTAAATGGTCCTTTAGCTTTATATTAGATCAGTCTGGTGCCTTAAGCAGGCAAGGTAAAACAGCAACACATCTTTAGATAATTAAACAAATGCAGCACAAACAAATGTAAAACATCTTTACATCATTAACAAAGGCAGCAGGAACAATTGTTACACACCTTCACATAGTTAAAGTATTTTCCACAGCATAAACAAATGTAACACATCTTTGCCTAGTTACATTAATAGTCCACAACACATGCTATTTTGTTTGTTTTGTTTTCATACATAAATAATGTATTTACATAATTTCACGCAAATTTTTCCATCTTCTATTGTGTTCATAACCAATTTTCTATCTTATTTTTACACACACACACATACACACAGAGTAAATTCATTATTGTAATATTGTTCTTATATATCTACAATTATGATTGACCTTTTGGGATTAGGTAATCTATCAGGGACTTATTTCTGGAGAAAACTGAACTGACTACCTATCCTTATATGCACAGATAAGTAAAGATTTTCTCCAAATCAAGGAAGATTTTTTTTTTCAGCAGAAACCCACAGCTGGTCAAAACTCAATTAACAACAAACTATGTGGTACTCAGCCCCAATTGCCACTTCTACAACACAACCCCTACATTTAATGCTCGGGGAATATTGCAGAAGGGAGGGGAGGAAGGATTGTAAAAGACAGAACACCAAGATGTCTGCATCAAGATTGTGTCTTCTACATTGCTCAAGAATTTTCATCCATGCTCTCTTATTAATATACTTGCCTAAAGAAGACTTGTAAAATGGCAACAGGAACCAACATAATGATTTAGTTGAAGGAAATCTCACAATGCTTCACCTCTAAATAGAGAGCCATAGGCAATTGATGGAGGCAAAGAAAAGGAAAATCCATGTTCGTTTATTGTAGTGCTTGTAGTAACTTACTTTCCCACCAGGTCCTATGTGTGGCAGCATATAACTAAAGGGTTTCATATTGTATGAATTGAAACAGTCACAAAAAGATAAATATAGCCTACTGTCACTTAAATTGTAAAACTAAAAATGATTTCATAGAAAAAATGATACAAGCCCCTATCCTTAACCCAGAAGCAATCGCCTGTTGACAATTGCTCATAAAGGAAAAATTCATTTTCTCCAGTGGAGTCTCACTGGTTATACAAGTCACACTTAAGGGCAGGCTCCATGCCCAGAAGTCTATAGCCAACAAAAAATAAAGGCAATGGTATTTTTAGAGGGTTTTTGTTTTCTTTTGTTTTTGTCTCATTATGCTTTGGGCATTTTCTTTTTACTTACAGGTTTTTGTTTATATATTTTGGAATTCATGTTTTTATGGTATTTATGTGTTTGTGAGTATGTGTGTCCCTGGGTCTATAAATGATTCTTGTGTTTTTTTCTTCTCCTTTTGTTTGCTTTGTTTGTTTATTGCTATTTATTTGTCCTATTCTGGTTTATTTCTTTTTTAAAAAAAATTAGTTGCCTTTTAGTTTTCCAATGAGAGAGGGAAAAAAGGTAGGACATTTGGGTGGGTAAGGAGGTGAGAAGGATCAGGAGGAGTCAGAGGAAGGAAGCTGTGATCAGAAAATACTGTGTGAAAAAGTTTATATTCGAGTGACCACCGGAGACATAAGCCCACCCTGCACTGATTGGGAACAGATAAGGCCCCATTTCTGGACTAGAGGCACTTTCTGCGTCCACGCCCCCAGGCAGTGCAGCCCCAGAGATGCCCTTCCACACAAGAGTGGATAAAGAAAATGTGGTACATTTACACAATGAAGTATTATGCAGCAGTACAAAACAAGGCCATCATGAAATTTGTAGGCAAATGGATAGAACTAGAAAAAAATCATCCTGAGTGAGGTAACTCAGACCCAGAAAGACAAACATGGTATATACTCACTCATAAGTCAATGTTAGAAGCAAAGCAAAGGATAACCAGGCTACAATCCATAACCCAGAGAAGCTAAGTAAAGAGGAGGACACTAAGAGGGACACACATGGATCACCCAAGGAAGGGCAAAGAGTTAAGATCTCCTAGGCAAACTAAGAGGGAGAGAAGAGAGGGGAGGGGATGGGAGGGAAAGGGTGGTGGGAACATGGCGGGGAGACCAAGAGAAGCAATGAAAGAGATCTTGATAAAGTGTACCTACCATTAAGGGGATGGGTAAAAATATGCAGCTAGGGAAAACACCACGAACTCACAAGATTGTCCCAGCTAAGACTCATACCAATGGTAGAGAGGATTCTAACATTATCCTTCCCCTGCACTCCGATTTGTGTCTACCCTAATTGTCATCATAGAACCTACATCCAGTGGCTGACAGAAGCAGATGCAGAGACCCACAGCTAAGCACTTGGCTAAGATCCTGGAGTTCAGTTGAAGAGAAGGAGGAAGGGTTATAAGAACAAGAGAGGTCAGAATCATCATGGGAATATCCACAGAAATAGCTGACCCAAGCTAATGGGAGCTCATGGACTCTGGACTGACAGCTGGGGAGCTTGCATGGGACCAAACTAGACCCTCTGAATGGGGGTGAAAGTTCTGAGGCTTGATGTGTTTGTGGGTCCCCTGGCAATGGACCAGGACTTACCCTGGGTACACAAACTGGCTTTTTAGACCGCATTCCCTATGGAATGTCTTACTCAACCTCGATGCAGGAAGGAGGGGCTAGGTCTGGCCTCAACATGGTATAACAGCCTGTGTTGACTACCCAAAGGAGGCCTTACTCTCTATGAGGAGGGGATGGGTGTTTGATGAGAATGGGTGGGGGAAGTAGAAGAAGAGGAGGGAGGGGGAACAGGGGTTGGTATGTAAAAGGAAAGATAATCTTTTTTAATAAAAATTTATATATATATATGTATATGTATATATATATATAAGTTTATATTCAATAAAAATGTGAAGAAATAAATGAAAAAAAGGTCAGTTTACTTACATTGGCTCATTTCTGTAACCATATGAAATTTAGGAATAGTTCTATTTGTGTAAAGGTTGTCAGTTTGGTAGAAATTACATTACATGTAAATTTAGTCAAATTGGAAAGGAAATTAATTTTTAATACAATCATGACCTGAGTTTCTATTTTTTTGTGTTAACATTTTATTGATAGGTTTTGGGGTGATGTATTTCAATTTCATGTTTTTCAATTTAGCTATAGGTTTTTTTTTCTGAAACTTTGCTATGTAAAAAAAAAATGGTCTAAATCTCCAGTTTCAAGTCTCCAATTTCAAATCTCCATATGAATATTACCATTATTTTATATACGTAAAATGTCAAGGAATTTTATAAGATTTGTAACAAATATAAAAACATCTTTGGTACTGTAGATTTTTTTTTTACTGTTTACAATTTTTCAAACCTGGTAAACATATGCTATGCTTCCATGTATTAGTTTTATACTTTTGTCATTTTCCATAATTGTCATTTTTTACATCCCTTACCTCCTTTAATAAACTTCTTCCTGTTTTAGTTTTCTTAATGTTATTGTCATTGAGATTACTCACAAATATTTTTAGGTAGTCTATTTTCAATATCCCATTTTTGAGTAATGAATTTCTACTTTCCAAATTTATCTTATATATGTATAAGTTTATACCATCTCCACACAATATTATTTATTTTCTTTATATCTATTTCATTTACCTTTGAACCCACTTTGCTCTGGATGTTGCTTCCTGTACTATGTAGAAGTTGGATGTGGCAACCCAACAGGAGGAAGAGTCCCAAGAGCAGGCACAAGAATCAGAGACCTACACATTCTCACACTCAAGATTTCCATAAAAATATAAAGCTAAAAGCTATAATATATAGGCAGAAGATCTGGTTCAGGCATAGAAGCTTGCTGCTTCAGTCTCTGGGAGATCAAGTGTGCCTTGTTTAGTTAATTCAGAGGTCCTTGTTCTCCTGGTGTCCCTTGTCCCCTCTGGCTCTTATATTCTTTTAGCATCTTCTTCCATGAAATGTTCCCTGATCTCTGAGAGGAGGGACTTGATAGAGACTTCCAATTTAGACTCTCTCCACATGTCTGGCTGTAGGTCTCTGTGATTGTTCCTATCTGCTGTAGGAGAAAGGAAGCTTCTATGATGATGACTGAAGAAGGCACTAATGTGTGAGTATAGCAGAATAACAATTGTAGTAATTTTATTAATATTTTTAAAAATAATTTAAATTAGACCAGTAGTGCTTGGTTTTACACTAGGTCTCTGGGCTATCTAGTCTCTGGTTCTTGGTTACCCTAGCAGTGTCGGGTATGAGATTCATTTTATGGAATGGTCCTTAAGTCAAATGAGACATTGGTTGGCTACTCCCACAAGTTCTGTGCCACCACCACTCTAGCACATTTTTTTGAAAGCAGGATAGCTTGTAGGTCAAAGCTTTTACAACTAGGTTGATATTTTTATATTTCTTTTGGTAGCCTGCAAATACCTTCCTGCACCAAAGACACTAGACTATAGGAGTGAAGGCTCCGTGTAGGCACCAGCTCAACTTCTCCATGCTCAGTGAATTGTGTAGGTGTTATTCTTGGCAATGGGACCAAACTGTCAGTTTGCAGAGAGCAACTGTTGTAGTAGTAACAGCTTGCTTGGTTTGTTTGGGGGTTTCCACGAGGCCCACTTGCCAACAATTCAATTGAATGAAACCCAGTCCCACTATTAGAAGGTTTGTTTGGTAACAAGAGATGGCCAGTTGAGACTCTGATTCCCTCAATGTTAGGAGACATCTTTAGGATCACCTTCATATATTTTAGAAAACTTCTGCTGAACTAGGTTTCTATATCATCCCTCAAATTCCCCTCAATTCCAGTTGTCTCTCCCTGTATTCTCTTCCTCCACCTTATATCTCCCCACACTCCCTACCTGACCTTCCAGCTCCCATCACCATCATCTCCCAGTCTTCCTATAAAATGTAATCTATCTCTTCCTCCCATTATCCAAGTGTCCCCCACCTTGACCATTCCTCTATACTTACCCTGTCATGGTCTACAGAATGTTTCTTGGTTATCATTTACTTAATAGCTAATATCCAATTTATTGGATACATACCATATTTCTCTTTCTACATCTGGGTTACCTTGCTCAGGATGATTTTTTTTTTATTTCCATCCATTTGCCTCCGAATTACATGATGTCACTTTTTAACAGCTGAATAATACTCCATTGTATAAATGTACCATATTTTCTTTATCTATTCTGTTGAGGGACATTTAGGTTCTTTTCAGTTTCTGGCTATTATGAATAGAGCAGCAGTGAACATGACTGAGCAAGTGTTCTTGTGGTAGAATGGAACATCCTTTAGGTATATGCCTACAAATGGTTTAGTTTGATCTTAAGGTAGATAGAATCAAAACTTTCTGAGAAAATATCATATTGATTTCCATAGTGGTTGTATAAGATTGTGCTCCCACCAGCAATAGAGGACTGTTTCCCTTGCTTGAAATCTTCATCATTATCTGTCACTTGATTTATTGATATTAGCCATTATGACATTTATAAAATGGAATCTCAAGATAGTTCTAATTAGCATTTCCCTGATGGCTACAGATGTTGAACATTTCTTTAAGTTTTTATTAGCTCTTTGAGATTCCTCTATTGCTAATTCTCTGATTAGATCTGTATCCCATTATTAATTGGATTATTGTTTTTTTTGATATCTAGTTTCATGAGTTATTTACTTTGGATACTAGTCCTCAGTGAGATGTGGACTTGGTAAAAAAATTTTCTCACATTCTGTAGGCTGCCACTTGATCTAACTGACAGTGTCCTTTGCCTTTCAGAAGCTTTTAAGTTTCATGAAGTTCCATTTATTGATTGTTGATCTTAGTGCCTGTACAAACAGTGTTCTTTTCACAAAGTTTTGCCCTGTGCCAATGCATTCAAACCTATCCCCTACATTCTTTTCTTTCAGGTTCGGGGTTGAGGTTTATGTTGTGGTTTTTGCTCCAACTGGATTTGTGTTTTGTGTAGGATGATAAATGTGGATATATTTGCATTCTTCTACATGCAACCATTCAGTTTGATTAACACCATTTGTTGAAGATGATGTCTTTTTTCCCAGTGTGCGTTTTTGTCTTCTTTATGAAATATCAGGTGTCCATTCCATATATATGTGGGGATTTGTCAGGGTTTTTGGCTCCATTTCATTAACCAACGTGTCTATTTTTATGCCAATACCATGCAGTTTTTATTACTATAGCTCTGTAGTATAACTTGAAATTAGGGATAGTGAGACACCCATCCATTCTTTTATTGTTCAGCATTGTTTAGCTATCCTGGATATTCTATTTTTCCCTATGGGGTTAATAATTGTCTTTTAAAGGTCTGTGAATCAATTGATCCACCATATAAACAAACTGAAAAAAAAGAAAACAACACATGATCATCTTATTAGATGCAGAAAAGGCCTTTGACAAAATCCAACACCCCTTCATGATGAAAGTCCTGGAGAGATTATGGATAGAATAGGCATACATAAACACATAAAGGCAGTATACAGTAAGCCCTTACCCAACACCAATGTAAATGGAGAGAAACTCAAAGCAATTCCACTAAAATCAGGAACAAGACAAGGTTGTCCACTCTCTCTATACTGAGTCAATGTAGTACTTGAAGTCTTAGCAAGGCCAATAAAGCAACTGAAGATCAAAGGGATACAAACTGGAAAAGAAAAAGTGGAAGTATTTTTATTTGCAGACAATGTGATAGTATACATAACTGACCTTGAAAATCCCACTAGGAAACTCTCATAGCTCATAAGCACCTTCAGCAAAGTGGCTAAATACAAAGTTAATTCACAAAAATCAGGAGCCCTCCTATATGTAAACAACAAACAGCCTGGGAAAGAAATGAGAGAAAAAATACCTTTTTTAATAGCTTCAAACAATTAAAAAATACCTTTGGGTAACTCTAATCCAACTAGTGAAAGACTTGCCTGCTAAAAATTTTCAGAGTTTGAAGACAGAAACTGAAGAAGATATTAGAAGATGGAAAGAACTCCCATGCATGGATCAGAAGGATTAACATAATAAAAATGTCCATCATAACAAAAGCAATCTACAAATTCAATGCAGTCCCCATCAGCCTACATGTTTATAGAGCCGAGGACCACCAGCCTAGGGAGAGCTCCACCAGCAATGGGCTGAACCTTCCTCCATCATTCACTAAAAGAAAATGCTTTACAGGCCTGCCTACAGCCTGATCTTGTTGAGACGATTTCTTAATTGAGATTATCTCCTCTCAGAAGACTCTAGCTTGTGTCAAGTTGAAATAATACTATCCAGTACAGATGGTATCAGAAATACATTTTCTTTTTTATTTCTGATTATGCAAGAAATGATTCCAGATTTTTCATGTTTGTGATTTGTGATAACTGTGTACTTTCATTTTTGTGAAAGACTTTAAGCATTGATATGATTATATTACTATCATGTTACATTCTTTAGCACATTATTTTATATGTTGAAATATTTTTTACAATGGACTTTTATCCTTTGTATGTGCCACTCACTCACAGCCTTAGGTAGTTAATACATTCTTATTTTTCTAAATATGTTATTTTATAGAGCATTTTTCCATTCAAAGTACTTTATTTGGCAAGTTATATTTATCACTAAGTACATAAAACACTTAATGTGTATTGATAGCCTTAATTGTGATTGCTTTTAAAGCTGGAGGCTACTTATTGTACCAAAGCATTTTTTTTGAAAATGTAACATTAATAAAAGTTGCCTTAATTAAATTATAGATAGTTGTTAGGAGTCATCTTGTATAGTATATAGGGAAGGAAAACTAAAATTTCCAAATGAAATACTCATTGTAAAGTTAATATGTGAATATATGTATATATGTAAATACTTTTATATAATCACATGATTTAAATCTTTACCACTTATTCTGTATTTACTTCAAAATTATAAGCTTTTATTCTTTAAAATTGGCTGAGTATGGTCTACTTTTATCTAAAGTTAAATAAGCATATGGAAAATTGAAGAACCAAGTTTGGATTATAAAACTGTTCACAAATGTTAGGTTATATATTGTTTTCCCTGTTGCCATTTCATAGTCTAGTTGTTAAAATGGCCTCTTAATTTCATCCATCATCATTTAAAAGGAAGATTCAAGTTGTCTGATGTTGAATTCTAATTATTGATTATATTGAATGTTTGGTATTTAATAATGGCAATTAACATCTCTCTCATACTCCCATTCATCTAAATAATAGAAAGACCAATCTCACAAAAAATAGTAGCTGGTTATACATGTCATTTTTCTTATCGTTGTTTAGATATAATACTTGAATTAATTGTTTTATAAATAGTGGAAACAGACTTAGTATAATTAAGTTCCAAGTTGACAATTCTACAACAAATATTTGGGGACACTGGCATCTAAAAAAAGTCACAATCATAATTACTATAATAACTCTACCAATATCTCAAAAATAAATTCTTTGATTTTTGTGTCCTCTTTTAACTCTTAAAAATATTTGAGGCCTTCAATATTTACTACAAATTATGTTAAATATGTAATTCCTTTCTGATGTATTTTCTATTATCTCAAATAGCACATTTCTCAATTAATTTGATTTGCCATATATAAATATTCAAATATCAAAAAGAAATTTGTGTTACTTATGATTTTATGTTTATTAGAAATGGAAAATATTGTGGTAATGCACACACACACACACACACACACACACACACACGGTACATACTAGATAAATTAGCCTAAATGTTGTTATCAAGTGTAATTGTAAAATTATTTATTTCCTTGATGGGTTGTACAATGTTTTGATGATATTCACCAATCTCCCCTAATTCTCCCCAGGACCAACTCCCCTGCCCTACTTGGAACATTCTTATCAGATTTTTGATTTTTTGTTTCCTGACATTTTCCCTCCAAACACCCACCAAGCAACTTAAATATGAAAATGGAAGGGTAATTTAATATAGTCCAAATATCCTGCATAGGCTATTGTCTAAATGTGTTCCGTTATTGTTTCATTATTATTATTTGGAGAATTTCTCCCTATACATGGAAAAGTTGGAAGAGAGCTATGGGGTATCTTGAAGGTCCAGATGTAGGTGTTAAAGTGTACTGTAAACAAAGTGTCTCATTTAATTGTGGGTTTATAATTCAATTGTATAATCAATGTATAATATAATTCAATTTTATAGTCAGTCAGAAGCTTTTAGAAGATGGCCACAAGAAGCTGCTAGAAAAGTGTATATCTAAACCCCTTATATCACTGGTTCTCAACTTTCCTAATGTTGTGACCCTTTAATACAGTTCCTTATGTTGTAAGGACCCCCAAGCATAAAATCATTTTCATTGTTACTTCATAACTGTAAATTTGCTATTATGAATCACACTATAAATACCTGATATGCAACCCACAAATGGGTCATGACTCACAGGTTGAGTGTGGCTATGTATTCAACTTCCCACCTTCAGGCTCCAGTTTGGGTTTTGTGCTTCAGTAATCTCTGACCATGACCCTTTCCTGCTTCCCCACAACCCAAGTGATTGAATTGCCAGTCTCCATGTTTTTATGCTACCTTAGGAATGTTGTATGATAAGGTCCCTCATCAATGGCAGGAAACTGGCACTTGATTGTTTATTGAGTTTTCAGCCCCTCCTTCTCCCTAAAAATTATCTTTCAAACAATCTGTGCTTTGCTGTTGTTGTTTAGTATGACTGAGGTTCACCAGGATCATCTGTGTGACCACAGTTTTGGAATAGTTCTTTGAAACCTTGTGGGCATCTCATTGGTACGTAACTGCAAATAATGGCTGACCCTTCCTTGGAATACAGGAGCTAATGCTTCAGTAGAAGTGAACCAATCCTATCACCTCCTCCAGAATCCATGATGGAATGTCAAATCTGCTTGTTTGTTTGTTTGTTTGTTTGCTTTCTCATTCTTCTGCATATGCTGCTCCAATTTTTTCAGGATAACATGATTTATAACACATGTTTTCTATCTTGAGTATACAATTTTTCTCTCTTTTTAAAGAGTACAATTAACTTTTATCATTCATTTTTATCTATTTGAATTTCATAGGCATTCATTTAGTTTTCTGTTATTCTAATTCTGTGTTAATGAAGTTCTTGTTGCTATGTTTTTCATGGTTACCAAATTACAACCTATTTTGTGACTCTTCTTTTTTAAATTCTCATATTCTAGTTGTAGTTAAGTAGGCAAACTCATGTTGTTCAACACTGAGGATGCTTCTTTTTCTCTCAGTGCTTCATTTCCAGTTCTACTGCTGCATGTTCAAAAGTATTCTTTGTTGCTCCAGTGTCTCAACCACTATTGAAAACTCCAGGAAATATTTTATACTCCATACAGTTTTTATTTTTAAATGTTCTACTTGGTTATTCTTATCATGAATTGTTTTCTTCTCATTAATTTTGTTTTTGTTCAAGTAAATACTTTATCATAGTCATTATATTTGCATGTCTATGTTAATGATTTTTGTTTTCCAATTGCAGTATCTGTGAATTTCTGGGTCTACTTCTATTTATTCAGATTTCTCCTCCTTTAAGATCTCATTTGTCTTTTTCATATCTGATATTTATTTCATGTATGATACACATTTCGACCTTATAATTGTGATTAAGGATCTTTTGTGTTTACTTAATGAGTGTTCAAATTTGTTTTAACAAGTAATTATTTAGAAATAAGTTAGACATTTGTTTCAATATTATCATTATTATTTACTAGTTAGCATACAAAATAATTCACTCCATCATGACATTTTAAATGTCAGTAGAAGGTTTTCTATGGAGGATTTATTGTACTTAATGACATAGAGTTCATTTACTCCTCAAACTAATATATAATCTCTTTTGGATTTTGACAGAATGTTTTGTACATTCACTTAAAATTTTAGTATTGTGAATTACTTCTGAATTGGGGAATTATTAGTCTTGCTTTTTCCAGCCTATTGTCATTTCTCAAAATATATATGTACAAATTAATCTTAGGTCTAATATTGGAAGGTGACTCAATCCAAGTTTGTGGTGTGTTTTCTTTTTGCAGTTACCTTGTATATGAAATACATTTTCCTTAATGACTTAATGACCTTAGCCTCTCTAAACCCTGTAAGTCTCTTAACACTGTTTGAGGCCTTGGTGATCTACTTCCATTTTAACATTATTTCAGTTAACTTAAGACTGGAAGACAAAATAGCCATGATTATCATTGTTAAGTTTTCTCTTTGATCAAGTACAATCTGAGGTGTTTCTTTTCAACTCTTTATGTGGTGTGTTTCAATCCTCTAGTTAATCAGAATGCATTAATTAAACACACCATTTTATAATTTAGTTTAGAATAAGAGGAGAAAATAAAAAAATCACATGTATTGTCCATTCCCACTTTGCTTATAATAAATTGATTCCTAGAATTATTCGCTTGATGAAATTCCTGAGTAAGAATGTCAGGATTACAGGATGAAAATTAGTTATTTGACTAATTTGAATATCTTCTGAGGGAATTAAAACTTATCACATCATCTCTTTGATACTTCTCAAATATTAAACACTGTTTTACTTTTCTTAATATACCAATATACAATTTCCAAGCAGCATGAATTTCTTTATTATGTTGCCAAGCTAAAATTAAATAGGAATTTTAACCTGCTTGTTAGGTTATGTAGTTTAAGTGTGTTCTTTTCAGTTGTAAACGAGTCAGTTATGCACTCATTCATTCAATAAATTGTTTTGAACATGCAGTGTTGATAAATTGCTATGTACTTATAGAAAAAAGAAAGATTTTTGCAATAATCTATTCATTAGTCTTAAATTTCCTGTGGATCCCTTCACTGTTTCTTGTATCCTAAACCAAAAGACACCAAAAAGTAATTGACCCTATATTATCTCTTTATCTCCCCAAATAAATATTTAACTGTCAATAACTGGGGATCATCAAATATCAAATATATTTGGCGGTCTATCAAGAAAGAAATTTCAATTTAGTGTTTTTTTCCTATATTTCTTTGACTTCACTATAAAACCTCCTTTGAAGAATTAGCTATAATTTTTTAATGATTTGTATTGACAAAATTATTTTTGAGATTTCTTTGAGTGAGCATTTTAATTAAATGCCAAAATCCACTAAAATATTTTTGATCATATTGAATATATTCATTATGATACAGTCTGCAGATTTTTTTCAAGATTTTCACAAAGATTTGTTTGTATATACTGTTTATAAACTTTTTTAGTTCCTTTTCCCAAATCTAAGTTTCTAAATTATTTTTGTTAGCTATTTGTAGGTCACAGAATCTGTAGCTGGGTAGATGGTTACCATTCTCTGGTAGTGTGTAGAGTACCATGCAATATCATGGAATCTATTCAGTAGATGTGAAGCCTCTAGTTACATATGAGTTCAATTTCTCTATGTCCAATGAATATGAAAGTATTGTCTTCAACAATGGGACATTACCAAACTATTTTGATTTATTCTGTTTCAGTCAAATTTTATTTATCCAATATATTTTAATAATGTTCTTTCTCTTCCTCTAACTCCTCAGATCCTCTCCAAATCTCCACAGACTCAATTTTTTGAGATATCTCTCTTTATTCCCATCTCTCACTCTCTCCCTCCTTTCTTCCCTCCCCATCTCCCTATCTCACCTACCTCTCCAGTCCCTCTCTCAAAACCCCCAAAACAAAACAGACAAAAAAGCCAAGAACTGAAAATCAAAACAGAGTAACAAACAATAAGAGAAAAAAATCAAATAAAATTCAAACAAAAGGTGCACAAAATATCTGGAGCTCATTTTGTAATAATCAACTAATCCTGAGCATTGCACATGCCCTAAAATGTGATTGGTATACCTGGTATCACTTAATTGGAAGCAAAAAAAAAAAAAAACCAACTGATTTCTCAGCAGTTATTAATTGCAAATAGCTACTTGCTTAGTTATGGATAGTATTTTTGTGTTCTCTTCCATGCTGGTACCTTTCCTACTTTGAACTTGTGCAGGTTTTGTGTGTGCTGTGACAGTTATTATAATTTCAAATGTGTAACTTCCAGACTTAGCCTGGAAAATGCTTCTCTCTTGGAGTCATACACCTGTCTTGTTACAATCTTTCTATCTCTTCTTCCAGGTAGATTCTGAACCTTGATCGGAGGGATTTGAGAAAGATATCTCATGTAGGGTGAATGCTCCACACTTTCTCACTCTCAGCACATTTTCCAAGGGCTGGTCTCTAACAGTTAATGACAATTTGAAACATATTTTTTTCTTTTATAATTACTGTAATTCCCTTTAATGAGTTATTTTCCATTTTTTTATTAAGAGATTTTTCTATTTATTTTACATACCAACCACAGATTCCCCTGTCCTTCCTCCTTCTATTCCCCAATCCTCCTCCCCAACCCTCCCCCATCCCCACTTCCTCCAAGGGAAGGTCTCCCAAGGGGAGTCAGCAGAGCCTGGTACACTCAACTGACAGAGGTCCAAGCCCCTCCTCCCTGCATCAAGGCTGCACAAATTGTCCCACCATAGGCACTAGGCTCCCCAAACCTGGCTCATGCACTAGGTGTGGGTCCCAGTCCCACTGCCTGGGGGCCCCTTAAACAGTTCAAGCTAAACAACTGTCTTGCTTATCCAGTGGGCCTAGCCCAGTAACATGGGGGCTCCTCAGCTATTGGTCCAAAGTTCATGTGTCTCCACTAGTTTGGCTAGTTATCTCTGTGCGTTTTCCAATCATGGTCTCAATATCTCTTGCTCATAGAATCCTTCCTCTCTCTCATCAATTGGACTCCTGGAGCTCTTCCTGGGACCCGGCCATGGATCTCTGCATCTGCATCCATTAGTCACTGGACGAGGGTTCTATGATGACATTTAGGGTATTCAGCCATCTGATCACCAGAGTGGGTCAGCTCAGGCACCCTCTCGACCATTGCCAGTAGTCTATGGTAGAGTCATCTTTGTGGATTCCTAGGAACCCCCCTAGCACTCTGCTTCTCCCTACCCCCGTGGTGCCTTCATTTATCATGACATCTCTTCCATTTTTCTCCCACTTTGTTCCCATTTCAGCTCAAACCTCCAGCTCCCCTAGGTTCTCATTACCCCATCACTTGCTCTCCATTACCCCCCTCACCCCCAGTTTGCTCATGTAGATCTCATCCATGGGCGATCCTTGCATCTTTCCTAGGGTCCTCCTTACTAGCTAGCTTACCTGGAGCTGTGGTTTGCAGTCTGGTTATCCTTTGCTTTACATCTAGTATCCACTTATGAGTGAGTACATATCATGTTTGTCCTTCTAAGTCTGGGTTACCTCACTCAGGATGATATTTTCTAGTTCCATCCATTTGCCTGCAAACCTCATGCTATCATTGTTTTTCTCTGCTGAGTAGTACTCCATTATGTATATGTTCCACATTTTGTTTATCCATTCTTCAGGTGAGGGGCATCTAGGTTGTTTCCAGGTTCTGACTATTACAAATAATGCTGCTATGAACATAGCTGAGCATGTGCCCTTGTGGTATTATTGAGCATTCCTTGGGTATATGCCCAAGAGTCTTGAGGAACATTGATTCTCAATTTTCTGAGAAACTGCCATTCTGATTTCCAAAGTGGCTGTAGAAGTTTGTGCTCCTACTAACAGTGTAGGAGTGTTTCCCTTGCTCCACATCCTCTCCAAGATAAGCTGTCTTCAATGTTTTTGATCTTAGCCATTCTGACAGATTTAAGATCTTATCTCAGAGTTGTTTTGATTTTCATTTGCCTGGTGACTAAGGATATTGAGCAATTCCTTAAATGTCTTTTGGCCATTTGAGATTCTTCTGTTGAGAATTCTCTGTTAAGCTCTGTAGCCCATTCTTACATTTGATTGTTAGGTATTTTGATGTCTAGTTTTTTGAGTTATTTATATATTTTGGAAATCAGTCCTCTGTCAGATGAGGAGTTGGTGAAGATCTTTTCTCATTCTGTAGGCTGTCTTTTTGTATCCTTTGCTCTACAAAAGCGTCTCAGTTACAAGAGGTCTAATTTATTAATTGTTACTCTCAGTGTGTTTGCTACCGGTGTTATATTTAGGAAGTGGTCACCAGTGTCAATGTACTCAAGACTGCTTTCTGCTTTCTCTTCTATCAGGTTCAGAGGAACTGTTCTTATGTTGAGGTCTTTGATCCACTTGGACTTAAGTTTTGTGCACAGTGACAGATATGGATCTATTTACAATATTCTACATGTTGACGTCCAGTTATGCCAGCACCATTTGTTGAAGATGCTTTCTTTTATCCATTGTACAGTTTTGGTATCTTTGTCAAAAATTATGTGTTCATATTGTGCAGATTATTTTCTGGGTCTTCAATTCGATTCTATTGGACCATATGTCAGTTTTTATGCCAGTACCAAGCTGTTTTTATTACTGTAGCTCTATAGTAGAGCTTGAAGTCAGGAATTGTAATGCCTCCAGAGGTTGCTTCATTGTACAGGATTCTTATGGCTATCTTGGGTTTTTGTTTTTCCATATGAAGTTGAGTATTGTTATTTCCAGGTCTGTGAAGAACTGTGTTAGAATTTTGATGGGGATTGCATTGAATCTGTAGATGGCTTTTGGTAAGATCGTCATTTTTACTATGTTAATCTTACCTATCCATGTGCATTGGAGATCTTTCCATTTTCTGATATCTTCTTCAATTTTTTTCTTCAGAGAATTAAAGTTCTTGACATACAGGTACTTCACTTGCCTAATTGAAGTTACCCCAAGTTATTCCAATACTTTTCAAATTGTTCCACACAATAGAAACAGAAGGAACATTACCAAACTCCTTTCACGAGGCTACAGTTACTCTGATTCCCAAGCCAAACAAAGATGCAAAAAAGAAAGAGAATTACAGCCCAATCTCCCTCATGAACATTGATGCAAAAAATACTCAATAAAATATTGGCAAACAGAATCTAGGAACACATCAAAAAAATTATCCACCATGATCAAGTAAGCTTTATCCCAGAGATGCAAGGGTGGTTCAACATACGAAAGTCTGTCAATGTAATACACCATATAAACAGATGCGGAAAAGGCCTCTGACAAAATCCAACACCCCTTTTTGATAAAGGTCTTGGAAAGATCAGGAATACAGAGAACGTATCTAAACATGATAAAAGCAATTTACAGCAAGCCAACAGCCAACATCAAAGTAAATGGAGAGAAACTGAAAGTAATTCCTATTAAATGAGGAACAAGACAAGGCTGTCCACTTTCCCCATATTAATTCAATATAGTACTTGAAGTTCTAGCTAGAGCAATAAGACATCAAAAGGAGATCAAGGGGATACAAATTGAAAAGGAAGAAGTCAAACTTTCACTATTGCAGATGATATGATAGTATACATAAGTGACCCAAGAATTTGACCAAGGAATTCCTATAGCTGATAAACACCTTCAGTAATGTGGCAGGATACAAGATTAACTCAAAAAAATCAGTAGCCCTCCTATATATAAATGAAAAATAGGCTGAGAAAGAAATAAGAGAACCATCACCCTTTATAATAGCCACAAATAATATTTTCCACTTATTACAATTTGCTACTGATAGTGACTTTCTAGTTGAGAAATCAAGTAACCAGAGTATACATTAAGGAAAAGTCATTATGCTTCTGATAAGAAAAAAAAAATGAAAATATTTATTCCCCACAACCTGACCTCTGTTTCTAGGATTCTATATAGCTTGTTCAGGGTTGAAGTTTTATTTTAATTTTCCTTGAACACTTACAGGATATAATATGATATATTTAAATTTTATTAAAATAAAACAAAATCTGGTACTATAAAAGTGTTCATTTTAAGAAAATTAAATTGTGAAAACTTATAGTTAAACTCTGGGGGAGGGAAAATAAGTGTAATGATAATTTGTTCCCATCAGAATATAGAATTATCCTTCAAGGTTGAGTGAATATAATTGGCCCACATATAACTCTCTTGACAAATAGTGCCTTCAGGCAGTGTGGCTGTAATAATTGTTCAATTACATACTTTTAGCTTTCAAATGACCAAAGCCATTATTATGCATCACATTAATAGATATACAGACATATTTTAAGCACATGGATTAAATGCTTTCTTTTTCCTTTGGAGGATGAGTTTAGCTTTGAAATTAAGCTGTATTATAATTATGAGTAATTTTTAGTAATTGTAATTTAATTCCTTCTAATCTAATAATGATGATTACTCTCTAATCAAATGATTTTACCAAATGCAATCTCAGTCATACAATCAAACTACAAGAGTGTTTCTTGCTGAGTATAATAAAATCAGTAAAATATATTTATTTTGTTTTAAAGTAACAGATGAGTATTTTAATGATAAACATCTAGTATAGGAAATGTAGTCATATCTAGGTAACTTCAAACATTTAAAATTCTTGAATAATGATATTTTTGTAATCTCCATTTTCCTCCAATGTGATTATTATGAAAATTATATTCATATTTCTCTCATTGTTTTTAATGGAGAACTTGTTACATTGATTGTAATTTTCTTGGGTTATTAATTTTCCGTTTATGTAGAATACACAAGATATATACGTGTTATTTATTATGTATTCACTAGTGATATGAAGGTAATTGATCTATGTTTTTTTATTTCTGAGTATATCTTTGAAGCATAATATTATATCATTTTCATAATGAATGGCTTCATTCTCTTTCCTATGTTTGATATATTCTAAATTGTTATTAATGGAAATAAAAACATAAGCTCAAACATGAAGCATCACAGTGTATAACACACTGAAAATACTGAGTCACACATGAGATAAAACTGCTTAGAACTTTGGAAGTTAACAAAAATACAGTGTTTTAAAGATAGAAAAATGGCTTTGTATCAAAAAATTCCAAGCTATTTTGACCAAGTGGTTTTTTTTTTTTTAATTTTATTTTCTTGACAATGTGAAATATTACTGTTATCTGGAAAATTCTGCTAAAATAACTCTTTTGTCTCCCTTAAAGGGATCTCAGTTGGAGTGTGTGTGTATGTATGTGTGTGTGTGTATGTGTGTGTGTGTGTGTGTGTGTGTGTGTGTGTGTTTGTGTGTGTGTGAAGGATGCATTATCAACGTTTTATTTAATTTTGCAAATATCACCACATTTTCCACTTAACAATGGATTCAGTTACGTTTCATGTTGAAGAGTGCCTTGTTCATTGCCCAGGTATTACCACATATATTTAGAAACAATTTTATATATAATGTATCATTTACAATACTTTTAGTTTTTATTCCTTTTAAAGCTGTGTGAAAAGAAGCAACAATCTTTTTCATTTTTCCTTTAGCAATCTTTTAAAATTTCATTTAACCTTCTTTTAGATTTAAGGATGCCGAGGGCCGTGGAGTATACAGCAGGTGACCACTTGTGTGGCAAAGCTATGGGGTCACTGGCTGTGGAAACTGGTTGTTTTCTGTCTGCAACTTTCCCATGTGCCACCATTACATCTTCCTGTAAGAACAGATGTGTGGTGCTTTGCACAGCTCTTTGGTAGTGTGTTTTACACCTCTGGGCACATATTTAGCTTTAAATTTCTGTTTAAGCTGGGTAATTCTATTGAACAGAAATATTACCAGAATATTCTACTTTACTGACACAGGAAAGTAACAGTAATTCTCAGTTTCAAAGACCTTAGCACTAGTCCAAACAGGCTAAGCTGCCTCTATAGAGTATAAACAAAGACTAATTCCCAGGTGTTGTCTATTGCTAAATCAAGGCCAGGCTGTTTACATCAAGATACAGTCCTCGCAGTAGCTTCTTTTCTGCAAATACACTGACTGTTAAGGTTCAGCCAGTTGTTTACTGTCTGGAACCCCTCACCAACTTAGAGCTATGTGCATGGGTCAATGTGACATGACTAGCCTAAGATAAACCACCTGTCCTACCTTGTATTTTGAGAATAGGTAGTGCCCTGAAAATGTAACTTATAATTGTCCAAAGTTTAGCCGTGGAGCAGCAGCAGCAGCAGTGTGGAGAGAGACGGCTGTGTAGAACTACGTGAGAGCTGTTGTAGAATGTGAGTGAAGTGTGTGTGTGTGTGTGTGTGTGTGTGTGTGTGTGTGTGTGTGTGTGTGTGTGTGTGTTGAGTGAGAGCTGAAAAAGAGGAAGCATGAGAGAAGTGTGAGGGAATGAGTGGATGAAAGAGTGAGTGAACAATGTATAAGTATGAAGGAGAGAGCTATGTGAAAGAGCTGCTGCTATGTAGAGGAGCTATGCATAGGAACTATGTAAAGAGCTGTGTAGGGAGAGATGTATGTAAATGAGGTGTTTAGCTGTGGCTGTGTGGAGATTTTTAATTGTGCGAGGGCAAGGAAGATGAAGCTGTATAGAAAAGATATGTAGAAGAGAAATGTATGTAAAAGGTATATGTAGTCATGTGAAAACAGATCTAACTGTATAGAGATGTATGGCCATATGTATGTAAAGAAAGATAAGTAGCTGTATCCAGTAGTGTGGAGATATGTAGCTGTGTGGAGAGAGAAAGAGTCAGAGACCATTTTTGAGATGAAATAAAAGGGAAAGTTATCATCAGAAAGCATGTGTGTTTCCTTACTTCACCAGTCATAGATAGATGCAGACTTATTCCTAATTACCCCCAGATAAAAAGCTTTCCTATCCCTTGCTACTCTGAGGTGTTTCTTGTATTTCCCTGAGTGGTCTCTAATGGTCCAAGATATAAGGAGAGTACATTAATAATTTCTTTGGAATGAGTTGTGATAGGTGAATTCAGATACTGAATATATCAAGGTTGGGAATTTAGCCCAGTAGTAGAGTCCTTAACTATCAAGTGCCAACCTACATAATGCCATGGGTAGGTAAGGTGCTCACGAAATATTGACAAATGATGAGAATTGGGGAAAGGGAGTCAGTTTTCTTTTTGGATGAGGTGCCTGAGAGGTCTTACATCCAATAATTTATAGATAACGGTGGTGATATATTGTGACCCTAGACCCATGTATATTCTAAAAGCAAACTATGCAAACTTAGTGGAATGAGCAAAACAAAATTAACGATCGAAATTGGGAGAAAAAAGTGGTACAAAGGGTAGAGGAGGTATTGGAGGGGAGAAAATGGAGAGAAAGTGATGAAAATGTATTTTACTGATATATGAAATCTTCAAAAATCAAACGACACTTTAATTCATTAATAATGATAATATTTTCCAAACAGTTATCAATGAGAATAATGAGAAGGTAATAAGATTAAAGTACATCATATATATATGAAAATTTTGAAAGAATAAATGTATACTTTCCAATTATCTATTGCTTGCTTTGTAAATTACCTTTCAACATTTTTATATTTATATCTAGTGTTGCATTCAATTATAAGTGTAGGATATACACGTGTGTATTAGTGCACGTGAGTGTGTGTGTGTGTGTGTGTGTGTGTGTGTGTGTGTGTGTGTGTATCAGGCTCAAACGTTTTCCCCTTAAAATACTACCCTAGAATAAGCAGAATATGCAGTTAGAGCCAGTAATTAATGTTAAAAAGGTAATATAATTTGGCTTTCATCCATTCTTTCAGGTATGCTTATAATAAGAAATTTGAAGACAAAAATGAGACATAGGAATATGTAAGCACAGAAGATCTCTCTCTCTCTCTCTCTCTCTCTCTCTCTCTCTCTCTCTCTCTCTCTCTCTCAGTTTTTTTTGAGACAGTGTTTCTCTGATGTTTTGGTGCCTGTCTTGGATCTCGCTCTGTAGACCAGACTGGCCTCATACTCACAGAGATCCACCTGGCTCTGCCTCCGGAGTGCTGGGATTAAAGGCATGCACCACCACCTCCCAGCTCAGAAGAAATCTCTTATGCCTTGCAAAAAATAGAATCATCCAAAAGAATGGAGAATAATTCATCTCAGAAGGAATCCATGTCAATCTCTGGATCTTGGATGTCTAACTTCAGAACTGCAAGCAAATTTATTTTTGTTGATTTAAGCCTCCTAGTACTTTATCCTATTTTGTGGAAACCTAAATCTATATACATATGCATATTTACATAATAGAAAAGAGAAATATTAAAAGTTCTATATACAGTGTATATATAAAAATATATATTATTTCAATTATGAAAAATTAGTAAACAATAGCAAAAAATAATAAAATGCATCTAAATTATTACTAGTGGAAGTATATAAAAGACTATAACATATAAATACAATTAAATACTACTAATGTTTCAATATTATAAAGATGAATAAAATAACTATATACTAATGAACATGAAAAATAATATATTAATTGAAAAAATAAGTTACAGAAAAATGAAGTTTCATGTCATTAATGTATTTTAAGACATACAACTTAAAGTGTAGCAGTATATAATATTGACATATAATATGTATTAATATAAAATATTTATAATAATGCTATCTTTTGATGAGTTTAGAAGGAAAATTTACATGAAGAAAATATAAAAGTTTTAAATAAGGATACATGTTAAATATGCCGACTATAAGAAAAGTAATAATTATTTTCATCTATGTATAAGTTACTTATTCTTATGATGAGATATCAAGATTGTTTCATTTTTAACTTAGTTTTATGAAACATTTTGTGAATGTACTGAAAAGAAAATATATTAGATAAATAAGTGCATTATGTAATTTTAGAAATATTATAGCTTTCCACACTGAACACAATTTAAGCTGTCCCTGGATACATTTACTCTAAGAGTTGAAATTTCAATTTCTGTGTTCCTATGTTATGGGTGCTATGCTTTTAAAATGTAATTGGCATTACTTGTGTGGCACTACTTATAACAAATTTTCTAGGACATTTTTATGGGCTATTTTTGTCATTTCTGGAGAATATGCAGTTAATTTCACTAATTTGTATTCTGTCCTAGTTGTTCTCTGAGATAAAGACAAGCCCTTCTGAGGTGCAGAGACATGTGGGAAATGTTGAGTAAAAGGATTAGTCCTATTGGGAATTTCTCAGCAAGTAAGCATAGAACTTCTAAATTTCTCATGAATTAGACTCATGCATACAATGCAATAAGCTTTTCTTGAAGTTTAAAACTAGAGTGGTTCTTCTTTACAATGCAAGATTTGCAATATACCTCACAGAAAGCTGGTACTGTAGTAATATCCAACCTTTAGAAAATCAATAGTCATTTCTAGTCCATCCAGACCTTCCAAATTTTGCATTTTTGACATTTCTTTGCAAAATTATCTCCTAGCGTCTCTGTAGTAATGCACATTGATTGCAATATACTTGATCAGAGACAAAGCAATAAACTGCAGGCCCTGGTGCTGCTAAAGTCAGCAAATAAGCCAGTTATGGTTTCATTTTCTATTTTTGCTTTTTAGGCCTTTTTATCAGTTTTATAACAGTGAACTTTTGTGCTTTTGTCACACCAGGCTTTGCTAAACCATCTAAGCTAACTTCATTATCTCAAATGTTAATAATTGCATTTCAATAATGGCTTTCATTAAAGTGCCTCCAGGAGCTTATCACACATCAATTAAGGTACAGCACGCCCCTGTGCAGCAGGTCAGGATTATTATATCCTTTGAGACACAATGAGGTTACTGACTGAAGGTCATGGAGCAAATTAACTATCAAGTAAGTAGTAAAGAATCCCAGTTCCAACTGAACTCTTATTATCTCTTAGTTTAAATTTTGGGTTTCTCAATCTTATCTGTATTTCAATTAGTCTTTAATTATAAATGAAAAATAAATTTGAAACTCAAATAATATAAATCTAAAATATAGATCTTTATATAGTCTAACCAATTGTGATCTACATAGATTGATTAGTTAATGTCAAAATTTTTGCGTGTTGCCAGGGTTTTTTATTCTGTGCATATGAAAGTGCTTGCAGGATATTTGGATTTGAAGCATTAATACTGACAATTATCCTTAAGTACAATTTTCTCATAAATCCTCTAAGTAAGATTGCACTTATATGTGGGTTAATTTCTTCCCTCCACTCACTTTTTACTTCTAGATGTCAAGTAACTAATCAGGATAACACACCCTGAATAGCTAATCACTGTCATACTGTGGCAGGAGCTAAAATAAGTAGTTGATAAAGAAATAATTGCTTCTTGATGGAACAGTAAGTGCTAGGGAAAGTATGTCCCTTTGATGGGCACTTTATTATAGAGCACTATAACATTTTCTCTGGAGAGAAAGTTGTTCAAAAGCCACTGAAAAAGTGAAATTAATTGATGAAAATTTGTAAACACACTCATGTACTCGGACTGAGAGCTTGTTAGTCTGGAAAGATGAAAGTGGAGGGAAATTTGATAAAATCTTACAATACTAAGGATAACTTGTCAAAGTTTTCAGTGTCTTCATATAAAATTATATACTACTTTGAATCCAAAACATGCACATTAGAATCATTGGATATATTCATTTGAACAAGAGGATGAAGTGATGTGTAAATCATATGGTAAAGGTAAGGTAAAATTTATATATATATATATGAAATGCAACCATGTGGTAAAACTTACTGCTCACTTTGAACATATAGTAGATGGGGTATTTATTAAATTTATTCCTTAAAACTAAATATTGGGTATTCTATGTATCTAAAATTATTAGTAAAGCACAGTATATAATTGATTTGAATTAGTGACTATGTTAAACCAATGAAGCACCATTTCCTTGACAGCAATGAAAACCTGTTTTGCCACACAAATCATCAACTTCTCCAGCACAGTTATGTTCTAGTGAAGATGTTTATATTGAGTTTTTGAACATAAAAATTATGCTAGTGATTACACAGCTCTTATAGAATTGCAATGTATTCTATTTAAATCTATACTTAATTAATTTAAAAGAGCCTTAGGAATTTTTATTCCTCTTCCTGGGGTTTACTTGTACTGCTAACATTTTTGCATATCATAAATTTATACACATTCTTTAAAATCATTCAACAGAGAAAGTAAAAAATTAGCATAGACATTTAAAGGATCAGAAAATATAATGTGTGCAATAGATGTACATCTTTATTAGTATGGGCATATTAAATGTACACTGGTGAAATTATTTGTCTTCTGTAGGTCAGTTTTACAATTGAAAATGGCCTTAGCCCTCAATATATAAACTGAATTTGGAAGAACCTGGATATTCCTGGCAGGAGTATATGGAGGATGTGAAAAGTTCAGAATTTTGTACAATTCTAACTTAATATCTTGCATGTAAACAATTATAGACCAGTTTCAAAATGATTGATATGTAGGAATAACTAGTAAATGCATACTTTCTTTATTACATTTGAAAAGTTATGATTCATCTCTAGTTCAACAGTAAATATGAAGAAACTGGGAAGGTCAGGCCACTAGGGCCCAGCAGGAGCATTCAGGCCAGGATTTCTAAAACTTGTGCCAATGCAAGTAATTGACCAGTGGAGGATATCGGAACCAAAACTGGGCAGAGGTGCACAGGCAAAGGATTTCAAACTTACTGGCAGAAGACTCAGGTGTCAGGGAAGGTGGGGAGGGGCCCAGTCCTGTCGAGTCACACAATAGGCATAGAAAGCAGCAGAAGAGAGGATTAGACCAAAACCAGCTTGGCTCAGTTGGGGGAATCAGGCTTAAGAGTCATATTAGAAGATGGCAGAGGAGAGAAACAAGCAGGAGTCTGCTGACCCTTAGTTAGAGCAGAGAGGAACCAGACTGTCAAGGAAGACTAGAGACAGAACATCACCCACCACTCAATGCCAGTTCCACAGAATAACACAGCTTCTAAAAAGTCATGCACCTCATTCATTACTAAATGCTGTGCACACCTCCATGGAAAGAAGAAAGAATATTTGGGAAAAAATAAAAGGAAAACTCCAACAAAGTATTCTAGATGATCAAGTTCCAGTGCAGAAAAAAAGGTAACATAAAAACACTACAATGTGTACCTCCAAAAATTAATTGCAGTGAGAGCCAAATAAATAAAAACAGGTAAATGAAATTAGAAATCAACCCAAATGTGAAATAAATTTCAATAAATACATAGAATTGTAGAAGAAAACATAAACAGAAGTAATGCAAAATATGAAAATCTCAGTTATCCAAATAAAAAACACCTTGTAAAACCTCACCAACAGAGTATTTCATGTGGAAAACAGATTTCAGGCTAGAAGATAAAGTAGAGAAATTGGATCATTCAGTAAAGGCCAATGAGATGTATAAAATATTTATAAAAAGAACATGGGACAACTGTGGAGCACCATGAAAAGATGTTCTGTGGGTTCTTCACAAGCATTTTTTTTTTTTGGTGCAGGTACCATGCTGCATTTAATATGTTTTTCTGTAGTATAATTAAAAATCAAGTAGTTTAATACCTGCCACGGTGATTTTTTTTCAAGATTGGTCTGGATAATTTTTTTTTTGGTTTTGGTATCACCATATTTTCCCAGTCTCCCTCCTCCTCCTAGTTGAAACTTCATGTCTCAAATATTGCCCTCTGTATTTTCATTTTAGCTATAATTTGCTATCTTCTCTCATTTTACTATATACTCTCCTTATATACTAAGAACATTGATTTTATAAATCAAAAGTCACATAATAGTGATAATATATATATAATTGCATTTCTAATTCAGAATATAGGAAGTTGTATCTTAGTCTTTAATTCCCTATATAATATTACACAAACTGTCTGCTAGCACTATTGCCTGCCTTATGATTCTCTCTCTCTCTCTCTCTCTCTCTCTCTCTCTCTCTCTCTCTCTCTCTCTCTCTCTGTGTGTGTGTGTGTGTGTGTGTGTGTGTGTGTGTGTGTGTGTGTGTTGTAAGCCTTGTTGTGCATATAGAAGTCAGAAAACACCTTGCAAGAGTCAGTTTTCTTCCTTCCATTATGGGAGTCATTAGAGTCAAACTCAGATCATGATGCTTGAAGGTAGGCAGTTTTACCTGCTTCCTTAGCACTCAGACTTTGATAAAGTCTTTCGGCCCCTTGCATTCATTTTTTGTCTTCTTTACTATGATTTCATCTATTAATTTCTTCAAGTCTTCTGTGTTCTCTTTCCTTACTGCCTGTAAAGTTTGATGTTTCATAATTCAAATCTCTGCTCAGACATTACATCTCTAGAAATATTTGAAATGTCTATCAAAATAATACCTTTAATCAAGCTATTTCTTTGACATTTTCTTGTTGTTTTATGTTGTTCATGTCACCTAAGAATACTATTTCTTTTTTGATTCTCATCACAAAAATTAAGCTCTGTGAGAGTCAGAATATTCTCTCTAGTAGTTGTAGAATCAATGCCCAGATCAATATGGAGCATATGACAGGTCATCAAGAAATATGTAATAAATGCATATGACTAAATTGGTTGGTATTTAATCTTTTAATACTTACACAAAAAGTAATTGAATGAAAATTGAAAAATAAAGAAATATTTATGCCTCTTTACTTGTCTTGTTTTTTTCTCACACTTTACTAGTTTTTTTTCTTTATCTAAGGTTTATTATAAAACTTCCTTAAGGTAGTAAATGTACTTTTTTCATTATTGTTATTTATTACTAAAGTAAACATTTAACCCTTCCATGAATGTTGAAAAAAACTGAATATTATGTAGTAGCTCAGGATATGAACATGGTCTCTTTGATAACGTCTATGTCATCCAATTTGATATTTGTTCTCATTGCATTACTTACCCCAAAGAGGAAAAAAAGAGAAAATACTTTCTTCTCCATAGTTTCAGTTGGCTTATTAACTTGAAGAAGCCAATCTACATGGCTATATTTACTAAATTAAATAATATGTGAATAGTTTAAAAGTCAACATTATTTCTAAGCAATTCTTATTTATTTTGCTAGTCATCTATGACTAAAAACTGTATCATAAAAGACTGTAGGACATTTCCTCACCTCAATATATTTGTATTAATGCTTTCATGACATCTATATGAGAAATAATAGAATGACAGTCACTTAATGTAAATATTTTTTTTTTTTTGGTTTTTCGAGACAGGGTTTCTCTGTGTAGCTTTGCGCCTTTCCTGGGACTCACTTGGTAGCCCAGGCTGGCCTCGAACTCACAGAGATCCGCCTGCCTCTGCCTCCCAAGTGCTGGGATTAAAGGCGTGCGCCACCACCGCCCGGCTAATGTAAATATTTTTAATGATCAAATATAAATCAACTTTTTGAAATATGTCCTCTCCTAAAATCACTAAGTCAATGCTTGGAATTCATCACTAAGCAGTTGACTCATCTTCTTTTGACCCAGTTTAATTTTCATTGATTCTTAAATTCCACAACTGAGATTCAGAGAATTTGATTTTCCTTAATGATTTTTTTTAGGTTTATGGCTGCTCATGTGCTGTACATTGTACCTCCAGTAAAATTATGCTATTGAAAAGGTCATTTGAAATCTTCCATCACCTACTTTTTAACATGAATCTCTTTTGTATCCTCCTGAATGAGCTTTCCCTTTGCTTTTAAATACCAAACAGTGTCTTTTGAGAGAGTAAGTACTCTTTAACTGGCAACCATTTTAACTTATTTATTAAATATTTCCAACTACTGTTTCTGCATCTATAAACCCTGCTTTCCAAAATATGTTTCATAATTCAGCAGTTATATAGCTCCTACAGTAGTGACAGGACACCTAGTTTTTCTTCTCTGGTGGTTTCTAACAAACCTATGATAAGTTTTTTCATAACACAGCAAAAGAGAAGGCCATTACCTATAAATAATGGCATCTATTTAAATGTATCAAACTAATTATATTCCAGTTCAAATATTCTAATATGTACATGATATACATTAATATCAAAATGGTGAAGCATGAGTAAAAAGAAAATTGTGCGTTTTCTGTAAAACTCTAGGTTTTCAGTATTAAATTAACTTGTGTTAATATCTCAGTTCATTCTTAGGATTATAGAAAAATAATCAAACATCCTCAATTTTATGTCTGGAGAAATCTTTATTTTGAACCTTCAGACTTATTATTTTGACTCATATTTATTCCCATATAGACTTTTCTATATGCATATCAAAAACATTAAATCCACAGGGATGAGACTTTAGGTAAAAGAATATAAATATTACATTAATTTTCAAAATTAGAAGGAAATTATAAATTATTTTAATTACAGATTCCCACTAGGAAAATGAACCAGATATAAGTATTGAGGAAGGTAGTGGTCATTTACCAAAATTATCTGCAAGCCCAACTGATAGTTTAAATTCTCCCTGAATTACATACATATAAACATGCATGGTTTTCTGGATTCATCTGAGCCACTAATGTAAAGTCAAGTAGAAATGAACAACATAAAAATACCAATCACCACATAAAGATATTGATAGAGTAATAAATGTCTTTACACAAAAAAAATTCTGGTCTGCTTAGACTCAAAGCACAATTTTATAAGACTTTCATAGAAGAACCACAACCATTCTTCTTAAATTATTCAAAAAAAGAGGCAGATTGAGCACATCTAAGCCTCTTCTATGATTTCATTTACTCTAATACCAAAATGAAATTAAGACATTACAAAAAATATAGATCAATTTCCTGATGATTCATATGCAAAAGTATTCCTTGAAATACTTGCAAACTGAATATAGAAATTTATCAAAAAATCAAGCTGCTTTTAACCCTGAAATATAGGAATATTTCAACACACTTAAGTCAATAGATTTAATAAATATGAATATATTTATGGACTTAAACATAAAAATCACGTGATCATCTCCAAAAGAAACAAAATACTTTTGACAATATCCAAAATGTTTTCATGATAAAAGTACAAGAGAAAATAAGATTGGAGGTAGTATATGTCAACATAAGAAAGGCTATATATGTTGAACTCATAATCGTAACACCCTAAATAGAGGAAACCTTGAAGCAATCTCATTAAAATCATGAATGACACAGGGCTATGCACTAACCCTTCTTCTTTTCAATATAATGATTGAAGCCCTAGTTAGAGTATCAAGAAAAGAGAAAAAAAATTAAGGGGATACAATTAGAAAAAAAGTCAAATTCCAGTAATTTGTAGATAATACATTGGAGATCCAAAACTTCCATTAGGTAACTTCTAGAAATAATCAACACTTTAAGTAAAATGGCAGGATACAAAGAAACTTCTTGAAGTTTGTAACATAGGTAGGGAGAGAGAAAGGGGGGGGGATTGCTAAGAAGGAGATCATGGAAATCTTTCCATTTACAGCAGCCTCAAAATAAGTCTAGGAAGACCTTATCAAGGAAGTAAAAATATCTCCATAATGAAAATTTCAAAATATTGATGGAAGAAAATAGAAGATAAAAATACCTCATTGCTCAGAAGTTGATAAACTTAATATTATGAAAATGACTATCTTACCCAAAGCAATTTACAGATACAATGCAATTACAATAAAAATTCCCACGGGATTATTCACATAAATATAAAAATGTAAAATTTGTATGAAACACAAAAGACTTCAGATGGCAATCCTGGGGGGGGGGGATTCTGTATGAGTTACCCTCCCAAGCTATGCTGTGTTTCTAACTATCTCTCTCCTCTATATTTCTATGTACTTATTTCTCACTTCTCCCTCCTTAAGAGCACTCTTGGGAAAAAAGAGGGAGCTGGTCTCCCTCATATAATAAAGATAGTTTTAATCAAAAATTTCTAAGACTAAGGCTAATGACAGCTTTGGAGGCTTTTGGAAAGATAGCTGAGAGTTCTACATCTGAGTAGGCAGGCAGCAGGAAGAGACAGAGACAGTTGGCATGGCTTGAGCATTTGAAACCTCAAAGCCCACCCTCAGGGACACACTTCCTCCAACAAGGCCACACTTATGCCAACAAGGCCACAACTACTCTAACAAGACCTATGTTACATCTGTAGCATTCAAATGTATGAGACTATATAGACTAATCTTATCTTTCTAATAAAAGATTTCACATAAGCAAAAATGATCTTAAAAGACAGACATGAAAACTATATGCAAATGAATTACACAGCCTAGAAGAAATTGAAAGCATTTTAGAGGCATGCAAAACACTAAAACTAGATCATGAGAAATATAAAATCTTAATAAAGCAATTACAAATAGACTGAAACAGTAATCATAATTACATCAACAAATAAAAACAGGTTAAATACCTTCACTGGTGAGTTTAAAGAATAAAATATTAATGTATCTGCATTTTCAATATACCATTATCATACACGTTAGGTGTAATAATTTGTTACAGCTACAGAAAAAGTCAGTGTATTTTGTTATCAGTGAATTGTTTATATTTTTGCTATTATGTAGAATCAAAACTTTTCTAACTAGAAATGAATATAATTTTGCATACTTTCACTCATGTATTTACATGAACTATTTTTGCATACCATTATAAATTGTACACTCATGATTTTAATTCTGTTATATGAATGACACTTATACTCTTTTCTAACCTAACATTACATATTTGATTTTACATATTTTATACTATAGAAATTACTAGTCTTTCAGCCTTTTCAGCAGACTATAGGATTCTTTATTACATAAATTTTCCCTATCTTGCTCACAATTGTAAATTCATTGCATAACACAATATCATAAATATCAAGGAAATTGAAGAAGTGTTATTTGCGAAATGAATCCATTTAACAATATATAATACTTTCTTTATAGTGAGAAATCCCAAGTATATGCTCAAAAAAACATTCAAAATTGTATTATAGCCTGGGAGAACCAGGCTTTAGGCTGCCCAGAGCTCAAAAGTAATCCACAGCATTGGCATAGTTGACACTTTAAAAAAAAAATATTTTATTTTATTTTACAATACCATTCAGTTCTAAATATCAGACACGGATTCCCTTGTTTTTGCCCCTCCCGCTCCCCTCCCCTTAACCCAACCCATCCCCCATTCCCACCTCCTCCAGGGCAAAGCCTCCCCTGAGGACTGAGATTAACCTGGTAGACTCAGTCCAGGCAGGTCCAGTCCCCTCCTCCCAGGCCGAGCCAAGCGACCCTGCATAAGCCCCAGGTTTCAAACAGCCAACTCATGCAACGAGCCCAGGACCCAGTGCCTGGATGCCTCCCAAACAGATCAAGCCAATCAACTGTTTCACCCATTCAGAGGGCCTGATCCAGTTGGGGGCCCCTCAGCCATTGGTTCATAGTTCATGTGTTTCCATTCGTTTGGCTAATTGTCCCTGTGCTTTATCCAACCTTGGTTTCAACAATTCTCGCTCATATAAACCCTCGTCTTTCTCACTAATTGGACTCCCAGAGCTCCACCCAGGGCTTAGCTGTGGATCTTTGCATCCAGTTCCCTCAGTCATTGGATGGGGTTTCTAGCACGACACTTAGGGTGTTTGGCCATCCCATCACCAGAGTAGGTCAGTTCAGGCTATCTCTCGACCATTGCCAGTAGTCTACTGTAGGGGTATCTTTGTGGATTTCTGTGGGCCTCTCTAGCACTTTGCTTTTTCCTCTTATCATGTGGTCTTCATTTACCATGGTCTCCTATTCCTAGTTAACACTTTTTACTGTGGGATGTTCTGTATGCTGTGAATATGTTGCTCTGATTGGTTGATAAATTAAACACTGATTGGCCAGTAGCCAGGGAGGAAGTATAGGCAGAATAAGCAAATAAGGAGAATTTTGGGAAGACTGAGTCAGGAGACACTGCCAGCCACCACCATAAGAAGCAAGATGTAAAGATACTGGTAAGCCACAAACCATGTGGCAACGTATAGATTTATAGAAAGTGGTTAATTTAAGATGTAAGTTCTAGCTAGCAAAAAGCCTGAGCCAATAGGCCATATAGTTTTAATTAATATAAGCCCGTGTATGTTTATTTGGGTCCAAGCAGCTGTGGGACTGGCAGTTGAGAGAGACTTGTCCTCACTGCGGGCCAGGTGGGACACAAAAAATCTCCATCTACAACTTTTCTAACTGAGTCATTAGGAAAAAGACACTCACACACTCTCTTGATGGTTCCCTTCCTTATTCTCTTCTCATGTTTTTCTCTCTTGCTCTCTCTCTCTCTCTCTACCACTTATATAACCCAACAAAATCTTCTTGCATGCAATATAGGAGTCATAAAATAGTTACATTCCATTTATCAAGTGAATGATTACAAGTAAAAGCATATTTATAATCTCCCTAACACAACTGAAAATAGAGTCTTCCTGGTAAGTCACCTGCAATATAGCGAAGCAGCTTGTCACAGAATAATAGGTCATGAGCAAGAAAAGAGCACATTTTTACAACCAACCCTCTTGTTGACAGGCGGCAAAGAAAGAATCAATTACTTTATCTATCTTAAGAGGTAATATTATAAGGCATTTTAAAGGAATCTTAAACTGCTGAAGAGACCAAGAACATGAGAAAATTTGAGTGTGTTAGCCACTACAACCATTTGTCCTGCATTCTCCCAAGGAGGGGGAAAAGCAATTTAAATTAACTCAGGACTATGTAAACATTTTGAACTAACACCCTGTAATCAGAAGTCATAAATTTTAGATTTGATTCAAACCTCAAAGCTGCCCTGAGATTGCTGAGTCTCAGGGCATAGAGATACCTAAAATGTCATAAATCTTCTAGGGCAGGCCTAGGTCTACATTCTTGAGATACCATCAATCAATTAGTATCAGCTCCAGTCAGCACTCCCAAGATGCTATGGCACTATGATGCTTTACATCTCAAAATATACTTTCTGCCCTGTGTGTAACTTGTACTATCAAAAGAAGCCTGTACCACAATTTTTTTGATGTATACTTTCTTTTTATTATTTAATATTTTTATTTCATAATTAACAATTTCACATATCAGCCACAGATTCCCCCATCCTCCTTCCTCCCACCCCCCATTTCTTCATAGACCTGGAAATAACAATACTCAATTTCATATGGAAAAAAAACAAAATTTTATACATAGAAATCGGTTAGTCAGGTGAACTTTGAATCTTCAGGGTGCATACCCATCTTAGCAAAGTGAGGTCAAGAATGGGTCCAAGGAATGAGCCATCCATCAGCTAGCAATAATTGGACTGTTTTGTATTTATGATCCTAGCTTAATGAATCAGACTGCTCAGATATGTGTAACTATAGATTGTTTTTCTGATGTTGCTTATCTTAAAAAACATTAGCAAGGCTTCTGGTCTAATCTAAAATTATTTTGAAGCTTTGTTTCAGCTAATGTTACACACTGAAACCTGTGACTGCATTTCCTAGAGTAAAGAGTATTAGAACCAGGCAGGCTGTTGGAAATTCAATTGTTTTTCTAAATCATCAACCTGAGCTGTGATTTAAAGCCGCTCCTTGGTGGAACTTATAGGCCATGACTGTTTAGTATTTCCTTGTATTCATTTTTATTCATCAAAACTCTGTATAAGCTAAATTTATTATATCAACTAGACAGCTTAAGGAGCAATCATCTTCTTGACAATCCACAAATAAAAATGCCCAGTAGATTGGGATGTATTCATAAGATAAACACAATACATTATAGGCAGTGGCATCTTACCACATCCACTCACATCAAGCTAGATACCAGGGAAAGACTGTAGCAACAACATGTAAAGCACAGCAGAAGTAAAAGACATTCTGGGGTCTGTAATCTTGTAGCCTTGCTTAAATGAGATTGACCCATTACAAAGTTTCCTCCTGGTTGGCTGATACCTTGAACTTCAATTGCTACCTGCTGTTCCTCTGACATGGCCATTAGCAAAATTGTTAGATATTAAGTGATTATTTTCAAAATACCAAAATAGTAAGCTGTATCACAATAAAGTAACTTTTTCTGAATGAACAAAATGTTTATTGATTTCTAGTAGCATGTATGTTACTGATTATTGTGATACTTCTTTCAATCAGTTAGCAACAATGAAATAGCTACTGCATTTAAATTTGTAAATGATTCTTGAAACAGCTCAGAATCTTATAAATTATCACCAAATATAGTCAATGGAATTGTTTATTAAATGGATGAGATTTGAGAATAGAAATCATGAATAGAGAACAGAAATTATGAATAGTACCACAAAAGCTTGTTAATGCAATGAAAATACAAACAAAACTGTAAGCAATGGGCTCTGACTGTGTATAAGTTACCAGAAAAGTGACATGGAATTAAATGGGGAACACTGATTATGTGGACAGTCTCCTGTGTTTGTTTAGTTGACTGTAAATCTATGTAAGACAGAAAAAATAGATTATTAAAATGCTAACAGTGAATAACTAGAAATATTTGTGGAGTATTATTAAATTCTTTATCAAATGACCATGAAAAAATTTTCACTTATACATTAATTTACATTTGCATTATGAACTACTTCCAGCTTTTCAAAATAAGAATATTGTCTTCATAAATGAATAACCTGGGGACTATATTTAAAGGAGAAAAAGATTTTTTTGTTATTCTAAGATACACATACATGAAATGGATGCGTAAATAATGAATGAGTCTATTAAAAATTAAAATCAGTATACATTGGTCATTTTCACTAAATGCTTTTTGCATGAACTTTCTGTTTTTAACAATTACTGTTTTACATTCTGTTTGCAATCTAACATAAGAAAAAGAATATGATGACATCTGTTCTTTCAAGTGTGATGACTCAAAATCATATGAATTCAAGTGTATTCATATACAATCCATATGTACCAATAACCTTATACATAATTTGTTGAATTCATAAGGTACATGAAAAAAAGATTCTGTATATTGAAATATTTACCAGAATATTTCCCAGAACAAGTGTCATCAGTAAAGTCAGTTAAGAATTTTCTGTTATAATTAATCATAAAAACTTCATTTTTATTATTTATGTCACCATCTAACCTTTGGCCTTGATGCAACATTATATCAAGTTTACTATTCAGGTGACTTAAAGTTTTTAATATATTTGTTTCATAAATAAAACATACATAATTTTACCAAGCAATGGTGTTCAATAATTGAAAATATTTTATAAGCACAAAGTATAGTAGCATATATTTCTATTTAATATTTCAATTTTATTTCTTCTGTTCTTGCAATGCATCTAAAATATGTTGGAGACAATAACAGAATGATCATATCAACATTTGTTGCAAATGAATAATAAATTCTCCAACTTATATTTCATAGAACCCTGAAGAGGCAACATGTTTTTAATACATAAAATAGTTATGCAAAAATATTTGCCTTTTGTAAATGTATATGTAAAAATGTTTGACCTTATTTTGCTTTTATGTAGCATGTTTATCATGTTTAACAGAGTGTCTTTCAAAGCTTGTCAAATATTAAATGGCTTCCTATTAATATGAATTTGTGTGGAATAACAATTACCACAAGAGTCTAAGGAAATCATTTTAAAGGTAATATCTGGAAGGTAGGGATATCTTGGAGGAGTTTCGGGATAGGAAATAATATGATCAAAGTATATTGTATAAAAAGTTAAAACAAGGGCTGGAGAGATGGCTCAGAGGTTAAGAGTACCGGACTGCTCTTCCAGAGGTCCTGAGTTCAATTCCCAGCACCCACGTGGTGGCTAACAACCATCCATCCGTAATGAGATCTGGCGCCCTCTTCTGTATACATAATAAATAAATAAATCTTAAAAAAAAAAGTTAAAACAAATAAAAAAAATCTTATTGCTTACTTGAGGTGCCAAAAGCAAAATTTAAAGGAAAATAGCTACAAAAATTATCAAATCTTCCTAATAATATGAACTATCAAATATATTTTCAAATGTTAATGAGGTTTTAAAAAATAAAATATAATAAAATAAAACAAAAATCATCACATCAAATTTGGACAAGGTAAGCCAATTGAAAGAAAGGAGCCCAAGATAAGGAACAAGAATCAGAGACCTACTCAAGCACTCCAGAGTTCCATAAAAATACTAAATTGAAAGCTGTAATATGTACAGGGAGAACCTGTTACAGACCTCTTCAGGCCTGGGCCATGCTGCTTCAGTCTCTATGAGTTACTATGGGCTTTGCTCAGTTGATTTGGAGGGATATATTCTGGTGTCTTCTGTACTGTGGAAGTCCACAAAGATTTCAACTTCTGGTTTGACTCAAAGCCAGAGAGTCGGAATTTATGTTGCTCTCCAAGGCTGCATAATAGGGTGCAAAGGTATGGTTACCAGGTGTCTTATACTTCAAGGCCTAATCACAAGATGTTTTGCAATGGGCCGTCATTACCAGGTGTTTTAAAGGGTCTACACTTGGTTGTACATTGTGCCTTGATTTTGAAAGGGGGAGGTCTTTTCCCTCTCCCCTTGCTGGTGTATAAAAAGCTCATTAGAAATAAATGAGGCTGCTGGGTATTGACCCAGGGCCATCCCGAAGCTATCCTCTGTTTCTTTTTTTTTTTCATCTATATTTTTATCTACCATTTCTCATGTCCTCATTTCCCTCTTCAAGGGCCCCCTTTGATAGGTCGGACCTGAACCTCAACACTAAATCCTAACACTGCCCCCTCTGGTTCTTACACCTTTCTGCATCGTTTTCCATGGTGGGGTTCCCTGAGCTCTGAAGAGAGGGTGAGTGGAAAGATTTAATGGAGAAATCCCATTTAGATCTGTATGTTCCTAGTGCTCTCTCTCTCTCTCTTTCTCTCTCTCTCCATAAATTCTGGCTATAGGTCTCTATTTTTTTCTTTTCTGCTGTAGCAGGAGGCTTCTCTGATGATGGTTGAGCAAGGCACTAATCAATAAATATAGCAGAATATTATTAGGAATCATTTTATTGATAATATTTTAAGATTAGTAGTATTTGCTTTTACCCTGGTTTCTGGGATATCTAATCTCTGGTTCATGGTCACCCAAACAGGATTAGAAATTAGTTCAATCTCACAGAATGAACCTTAAGTCAAATCAGAGGTTGGTTGATTATTCCCACAAGCTTTTTTGCCACCATTACCCTAGCATATTTTGCAAGTAAGATCAAAGGTTTTGTGACCAGGTTGGTGTTTACCTTTATTTTATTTTATTTTATTTTATTTTATTTTATTTTATTTTATTTTATTTTAGTAGTCTGTAGAGTGTATCCCTAAACCAAAGACATTAGACCACAAGGATGAAGGTTCTATGTAGGCACCAGCTAGACTTCCCCATATTCATTGGGTTGTGTGCGTGTTGTCTTCAGCAATGTTGCCCTGCTGTCAATTTAGGGAGAGCAACCTATTGTCTTATGAATAGCCTCGATTATTTGGGTATTTCTATATGACACTTTTGGCTAATGACTTAATTGAATGTAAGCCAATCCCGGTACTAGAAGCTTTAATAGCAAGAGGTGGCCCAGTTGAGACTTCTTCTCCCCTATTATTAGAAGATTTCATTAGAATCACCTTCATATATTGTAGGATGTTACCACTATGTTGGGTTTCCATATCATCCATCAAATGCTAAAGACTGGAATAGCTAGGTTTTGAGGCAGATTGATTCTCAACTTTCTAATGACCTGCCACAGGATTTCCATAGGGACTGTCCAAGTTTTCACTCCCAGCAACAATTGATGAGTGTTCCCCTTACTCCACATGATGCCAGCATGAGATGCCACTTGTGTTATTGATCTAATGCATACTGATAGGTGTGAGATGGAATTACAAAGTAGTTTTGATTTACATTTCCTGAAGGCTAATGCTGTTGAACATTTCCTTCAGTGTTTCTCAGTCATTTGAGCTTCCTCTATAAAGAATTCTGTTTAGATCTGCACCCCATTTTTAATTCAATTATTTGGGATTTTGATATATCATTTCTTATATTCTTTATATATTTTGGATATTAGCCCTCTATCATATGTGAAGTTGATAAAAATATTTCCTTATTCTGTAGCCTGCTGCTTTGTCCAAATGATGGTGTCCTTTGCATTACAGAAGCTTATCAGTTTCATGAGGTCCCATTTATTAATTGTCAATCTTATTGCCTATCCTAATGGTGTTCTGTTCAGAAAGTCTTTACTTGTGCCAATGAATTCAAGGCTACTCCCCGACTTCCTCTTCTATCAGCTTCAGTGTATCTAATTTAATGTTGAGATCTCTGATTCACCTGGAGTTGAGTTTTGTGCAGGGTAATAAGTATGGAGCTATTTCCATTCTTTTACATGCAGATATCCAGTTTGACCAACATCATTCCTTGAAGATGCTGTTTTTTTCCATTGTGTATTTCTGGCTTCTTTATCAAAAATCAGATGTCCATAAGTATGTGACTTATATCTGCATCTTAAATTTTATTCCATTTATCAACATGTCTTTTTTTGCCAATACCCATTAAAAGTGAAATACATATAATAAGGTATATCAATTTTCTCATAGATGTGATGAGCATGTATCTGCTTTTGTTTATCAATGTTATAATTAAATCAACAATTTCATATATTCTAGGAGCCATCATATTCAACAAACATTAATAACCAATAATGATTTTATATCATTGATAAGAATTTTGTTCAAATAAAATAATTAGTAATCATTGTATTGTGTTAATGTTATATTAATATTCAGGCAAATCTATATAGACAAAACAATTAAATAAAATAAAAGCATATTAAGCTATGTTTTTCTGCCAGGCAGTGGTGGCGCATGCCCTTAATCCCAGCACTCAGGAGGCAGAGCCAGGCAGATCTCTGTGAGTTTGAAACCAGCCTGGTCTAAGGAGTGAGATCCAGGACAGGCACAAAATCTACACAGAGAAACTCTGTTTCAAAAAACTTAAAAAAATATGTTTTTTTTATGTTTTCTTATGTTTTTTATGTTTTCTTATGACTATTTTTTTTCTTATGACTATTTTGTTGGAATGATAAAATAAGTCTTGACATAAATATAACCTAAGAATCAAAGGTTATATCACAAATATATCATCAATTAAGTAACTCAGACAATTTACATGAAAAAACAATGAACATATTTTTTTATCCTGTCAAACTTTCTCATAATATAAACTAAACATTGACTACAGGAAATTCTTCAATGATTTTCTAGCAAAATCTTCTCTGCATATTTGTAAAAAGAATTGCCCATGTATGTTAAAGAATTGAAACAATAATTTGAATTGTTTTTGTTTCCAACAGAATAACAGTAATTCAAACTCTGATGAATGGAATATAACTTACATGTTTTAAAAACATGAAGAAATATTCATGTAACATATCATTTATAGTTTAACAATTTTAAGGAAATAATTTTCAAGTGGTATTTAGTATTTTCACAGTGTTGTACAACCATTATCACCCTCTAAATCTAGATTATTTTAATTAATCCTCATGCACCCCCAAATCCCATGAAATATTCATTCTTCTTCATACATCTCAGAAACCTGATGATTATTAATCTGCTTTCAGTAACAATGAATTTGACTATAAGATGTTTAATATATTGGAATCATATTATGTATACCATTTTACTTATTTTTTTATCTTAATGCAAAGATTAGAATATTATCCAGACTTATAGATATGCCACAATTCCTTTTGTCATTCATCATTTGTGGATAGTTGACTTATTTCCACCTTTGAACCATATTATAGTCTGAAGTCATATGCTTGTTTTATTTGTAGTGTATATTTATAATTCTCAGATACTTTTTAATTTTTTTAAGATTTATGTTTCAAAAAACACAAGTGTTTCATCTCAGACATAGATGAAGTCATCAGAGCTGGTTCCTTTTGAGGGCTCTGAAGAAGAATCTGTTATGTATCTGCACCTTAATATTCTGTTTCTTAATAGTACTCCTTGTTAGTCTTTCTCTTGTAAAGCACTGATATCTCTCATTATTTTTCCATGTTCATTCTGTATAAAAAATGCCTCTAAATATAAGTCATAAAATATTAAACTCTTTGAAGAGTTTATAATTAATAAGGTCATATTCAAAAATTCCATTGTTTAGAACTTCCATATACGTATATACATATATGTATCTGGAATAGGAACTGCTGATTCATGTGGTTATTTGTTTTTAGCCTTTTGAGGACTCACCTATAATATATGAAGTTTTCACTTTCTTTACATCTTTGTCACCACATGCTATTTGCTTTTGTTATTTATGAGTACTTTTATTGGTCACTTTAAAAAATGCCACACACAGAGGAAATCCATATACTCATAAAAACATCAGATTTCATGTATATCACAAATAATGAAAAAAGAGGAGCAATTATAAATGCTACCTAATTTCCACATTAATATATTTAGATTTTTGTAAGTTAGTGTGTAGAAAATTAGCACTGAATTTATTTCTTTAGACAACAACATATTGCACTGATTAGAAATAATTATAGGTAATCCATTGTTGCTTTAATCTCAATTCTCCTTTGAACAAAAAGAAAATTTTAGAATAGTCAGTTTTCAGTGTCAACATACATTATTAGTATGGATCTTTCTTTTAGTATAGATTCCCAGCTATTTTTAAAGAAAGGTAATTTGAAATCTATTTTCATCTTTGGATGTCTTTTAAACTCTACTACCTGACCATTCTGTAACATTATGTAAATTTTATAAAAATAACAAATTAAAGTACTTTCTACCTCAGTCCTTTCTGTGTATGAATTGTGGGTATGAGGATCAATGGGCAATCTGTTCTTTAACATAAATATTGTTACTCTAATGGTGAAATATATTTTTGGCATGGGGAACTTGATTTATTGGAAACTATTTCATGATTCTCAATAGTATACTATATTTTATGACTAATTTTACATTCAAGAAAAACACAGACACTATTTCTAAATATGCGAAGCAAAATTTACTTTGAAAATATAGTAACATAAAGAGAGTATCATTGGGAAATTGAGATGTTTATCATAATAAATTTATTTTCAATTGTTCCATTGAAACTTGTGAAGGCAATGCTTTTTCTTTATGTTGTACAAGTAGTGTTTTCTATCATCAATCAGATTGCAAATGAATAAAAAGAAATGAACACAGTTCCTTGAACTCAGGGAACATAGAAGGATGAACTTCATGATTGAGTTTCTTTAGCATAATCTGATTTTCACAGTCATAAAATATCTTGAAAAATGCAAAACAGAATTTTAGAACATACTAAAATTATTTTATATTGTTGAAAAAATATTAAAAATATATGAATTAGAAAGTTATGCTTAGTTGTTTTGTTAAGCTGAATGATTTCACTGGGCAAATAAATTATTGAGAAAAATTAAGTAAATTACATGATGCACTGAAGATGTCTAAATCATTTAAATTCTGAAAAGAAATCTTCCTGAAGTATTCAAACTGTTGAATTCCTTCCAAATGCAAATTTTAATAATAGTACATTCTGTTCAAAAGACAAAACTTTTTGTTAAAGTGTACATGTAGCATTGCAGAAAATATATTTGGTTAATTAATACCAACTTTCAAATTTCCAATTTCAAATGTCTTAAGGAAACTCTCTAATGTACAAGTTTAAAAATTCTGATTTCAAGATCAGAATCAAGTTCTATAGCACTTTTTATCCATTTTGTTTATTTTTAAAATATATTTCTTACATTCTTAGTAAGTGATATGTGTGTGTGTACATGCGTGCATGCTTACATGTAAACATGCATAGATATGTACCACTTATTGGTGCACCATGGTGTAGTTTTTGAGGTCAGAGGAAATTTCTGGGAGTCATTTCTCTCTATCATTTTGGTCACAGGGATCAAACTGGTAGCCAGAACTTGTTTTTACCTGCTGAGTCATCTCACCAGCCTACCTTTTCGTTATCATTACTTCAATATGGAACTCATTCTGTATTTTTTAATTTTCAGCTTCTTGAACTGAAACTTAATTCACTTTTTTCCCGTTAAAAGTCTATTTGAATAAAAGCCATTGAAATTACAAATTTTGAGAGTTAGAAATGGAGTAGATCCAGATGGGATAGGAGGTGGAGAGGTACTAGGAAGAGTAAAAGGAGGGAAAGCTATAATTGGGGTGTAGGGCATAATGTAAGAGGTTTTTCTTAATAAAGGAGGGGAAACATTGTTTATAGAGTAATAAAAATATCAAGATACTTGTAGATGTTACAGTCTTATTAAATAAAAAAACACAGAGCCAAATGCAGAGTTAAAAGCCCAAGAGGTCAGAGCAGTAGCTAAGAGCTGAGACTTAAAACCACGTTCTTACACTTTGCTGCTGCTGCCTTCCTTCCCCTCAGAAAGAGACCTACTTCCTGTGTATTGTCTTTTTATTGCCTTTCTGTTCTGCCTTCTCATTGGTTGTAAACCCAACCACATGACCTTCTTGTCAATGCCTGTCTATACAGACCTCCAGGTCTTCTATGGTTGGTATTGAGACTAAAGGCGTGTGTCTCCATGCTGGTGGTGTCCTTGAACACACAGAGATCTGCCTGCCATGTGATTGGGATTAAGGGCATGTGCTACCACTGCTATGGCTTGCTATTAGCTCTGACCCCCAGGCACTTTTATTTATTAACATACAAACAAAATCACATTTCAGCACAAATAAAATGTCACCATAGATATTTGGTCCAGTCCATACCTTACTCTTAGAAATGTAAGGATAATGCTGAATATTGGTTGCTTTAAATTGCAAAATACTTTATATCTCTTACATTTTTAGTAACTGTATTTATTCATAAAAGGAAGATTCATAAAATATTGTTTTTCATAGTTTAATATATTAAAATAACATATTTTAAAAGGGAAAATATTATTATAATAAAGTTATCTCTATAAACCATTTTCAAAAAAAGAAATTATCAATTTTGACACTATTTTTTTCCTAATCAAATTTCCATGTCCTCTTTTCTTTCAAGTTTATCAATTGTCCTGCACATAGTATGATTTCCACCTTCAATTTATAGAAAAACAATATCCCAGTATATATGCACATCATTTTTTCTTTCCCTATTCACCTATCTGTGAGTGGTTGTTAGCCTGTATTCATCCTGGTCTTTGTGAATAATATAACAACACATCCACTAAATGGAATCTTTAACATACTATTTTTCCTTCCTTGTATCAATTTCCAAAAGTGAAATTACTAGATCAAATGATAGTTCATAATTATTTCACTCAATTTAATATATTCTAAATTTATTTATGTCATTACAAATGCAATAAATCTCTCTCAACCACCGAGTAATATTTGCTCACCTATACATACCACAGGTATTTTTTTAATATTTGTCTACATCTTGACATATATGATTTACTAAATCATGGAGATTGTACATGATTCTCTATTGAACATATAAGTTCTGTTATATCTGATTTTTTTAGTTTATTTACATTTTATACCTGGAAAAGAGACTACTTGATCACATAGTAGTTGTGTTTTTAATTATTAAGCTGCCTTTCTGCAGTTTTCAATAACAGTTGTAATACAAACTTACAAACCTAATCCAAGAAAACATCAGAAGAGTATCCAACATGGTCATATCAGTCTCATCCTGTAGATGCAGAGATTATTTCATATATGTAAAGCAATAATCCACTGGCATAAATAGGCTAAATTACAGAAACCACATCATCTTATTAGGTGCAGGAAAGGCATTTGACAACATCCAACATCCATTATAAGGAGTCTTACTCTGTCCTGCCTGACAGCTCTCAGATAACTGCATGGAGACTTTTTATTAATTATGAATGTTTGGCCTTAACTTAGGCTTGTTGTTAACTAGTTCTTATAACTTAATTTAACCCATGTCTTTTAATGTACATTTTTTATGTGGCTTGGTTAACTATATTCTGTACTGTCCATCCTGCTTCCTCTGCACCTGGCTGATGACTTCTTTCTTCTTCACTGAAACCTCTCTGTCCCCAGAAGTCCAACTCAACCTCTTCCTGCCTATCTATTGGCCATTCTGCTCTTTACTAAACCAATACAGTGACACATTTTCACACAGTGTAAGGAAATATTTCACAAAAATCCATTCATGTTAAAAAAATGCTAGAGAAACTGTTGTTACAGAGACATGCATCATTATAATAGATGTAATACATGAGAATTAGACAGAGAACATCATCCTGAACAGAGAAAAACTCAAAGAAGTTCCACTAAATTTAGGAACAAGGCAAGGATGTCCACTTTCCACACTTTTTTCAATATAGTAATTAGAGTCTTAGAGCAATAAGCCAAATGGAGATACATGATATGAAAATACTTAAGGACAAAGGGAAAATATCTTTATTTGCAGACAATATGATTTTATGCATAAGAGACCCTGAAGTCTCCACAAGAAAATGTCTATACCTGATATATATAATCAGTAAAGTAGAAGGACACCACACACACACACACACACACACGCACCAGTATCCAAGAAAGAATTCAAAAAAATAATACCATTCACAATGGCCTCAAAAAGATACAAAATAAATCATCTTAGAATAAGTCAACTAAGTGTAAAACATGTACGTTGAACCCTTACCACAATGAAGAAAAACTGATGAAGATACCACAAGGTAGAAAGAATTCCCATTCTTATCCACTGGTAGGATTAAAGTTGAGAAAAAGGCCATCGTACCAAAACAAATAAAATGATTAAATGCAATCTCCACCAAAATTCCAAAGCCTTTTTCACAGGAATAGAAAAATAATCTTAAGTGGCCATACTGTATATAGAAGTTAAGTGTCTTTCAATTGAGTAACTGAAAATAAAATTGTAATTTGAACATACAATTTTATTCAACCTATTTCAAGAAGGAAACCAAATGCTATATGGTAGGATAGTTTCTACACTTAACAACAATAGGATATGTGTGGTTTGTGTGTGTGGTGTGTGTGTGTATGTGTGTGTGTGTGTGTGTGTGTGTGTGTGTGTGTGTGTGTGCTATGTGGGTAGAGATCATATCAATTATTTAACCACAATCAACAAAAATTAACAAAAAGAATTGAAGTTACAATCACAAATATTTTGCAAGGTTTATTATTTTCTTAAAATCCAAATTTAATGTTTATAAGTCTAGTAATTAAAAATTAAAAAAATAAGTGTTCTTTGATAACTCAGAGGAAGTAGATATTTAGGGAATGATGTGGTGATATTGGCAAGTTTAAAAATACTTATCCATTGTATAATATGTTAATGGACTATTAGATTTATGTTCTCAAAATGTAGAATGGTATCTGTTGTTTGCTTTTATAATTAATTATATACTCTGAGTATGCTTATGGAGGCATAAATTGTTTATCCAAAAATAACTTTTAAGTGCATGCTTAAATACTACATTGACTCTATCAGTTGACTTCTAAAGGTAAAGCTTCATTTCAAAACTTTGTTTGCATTTTCACATAGCATTTCATCCAGAATTGTGTTAACTTTGATATAATATAAATAATATACCGAGAAGTTCTAAGTAAACATGGATTATAACAAAAATAGCTACTGTATTTTAGGTTTTTACCATTTTCAACTTATCTAATTCAGTATGTTATCTTACTGAATCCTCACAATAACACTAGAATGTAGTGGTGTTATTATCCTTATTTTTCATGGGTAAGCCCAAGTTCACAGAGAATAAACAGCTGCCTATTTTGAAAGTGGCAGTTAATATTCAAAACTGATTTTCCTGGTTCCAGATCTATAGCACTTAAGAAATATTTTATGCATACAAATCTCATCTCAATATAGAATTGTCGGGTAATGAATGAAAGGGAGGTTGTGATCCCTCTTATTTGAGATGTTATAGCTGAGGATTGTTGAGCACTTGACAGAGATATAATGGATATTACAGTGTTTTACAACAGGTAATCTTTCCAAACTGTGGGATTCACTTAATCTCTATATGAAATGAGATGCCTGAAGTAAAGACAGAAAAAGTTGATGAGACTTGATGTTTTTCTTATGTGAGATTTATTTTAGATTTTTTTTGACAATTCCATGAATCCATATGTAAATGAAAGAACAGAAGCATCTTCTAGGTTCAAGTACAATGTGGTTTTATCTAAACAATTGTTATATATTGTTATTGATGACAATAAAATGTAAATAAATAAACTGTGTTACAAAGAGTTCAACAGCAATGATACAGATTTCCAGGACCTATTGTAATTATTACTGCACACATACAGAAGACTCCATATCTTTAAATAAAATTGAAAATTACTATTTTGTTTAAAACAGGAAAAAGTAATGTTTATCAAAGGAAAAGATTATATCAAGTGGTTATTTCAATTCCAATATTCATCTTTGTGTATATTACTGTTTTATTTAGTTTTTACTTTGTTAATAACATTAATAGGCCATAATGAACCAGCAAACAAGCACCTAATTGCATATAATGATTGGTTTCTTTGTGATAATAGGCTAAATGTATTTTACAAGTTGTATGCTATAATAAACCCTGAATATACATAAAACATTCAGGAAAATTAACATTGGTTCCTATTCCTTGGTGTGTAAAGACAAAATATAAGGACGAAACTTTTACCTCATGATCCCCTCATGAAATACACAGAAAACACTATTTTCAACTTGTTAAATGTACTGTATGGATTACACTTTAGTAGATATGCTTTTAAATCTTTCTATGTTGACTAATATTTGAACTTATGTAAGACATTGATGACTATATTTCTATTCATGAATTCAGAAAGTGGTGAGTTTTTGTTCAATTTGAACACAAATTAACATAAACTAGTCACTTATTACAAGAGATAGAACAAAAACTTAGAATATTATTTTTTGTGTATCAAAATATTAGAGCTTTGTGTTCTATAGCTTTGCCAAAGTTTACTGTAAAGCAAATTTCATCTTGGTGACATATTTTTGTAAACAAGGTCAAAAATACACATTTAGTTAAGATTAGTTCACAACGATGTTATAAGTAACAAAGGAACACACATGTATTCATTCAAAAGCCACAGTATAACTCTAGCCATGAGGTGAGGAACTTAATATTTTCAATATTATTTTCTGAAGAAATTGTATTTAATTAATTTTTTTTAAAGTTTTTTTTTCATTTTACATATCAATCTCAGTTGTCCCTCCTCCTCTTCTCCCACTCCCTATCTCTCCCAATCCATCTCCCATCCACTCCTCAGAGACGGTAAGCCCTCCTTTGGAGAGTCAAGCAAGTCTGGTATACTAAGTTGAGGCAGGACAAAGGCCCTCCCTCCTGTATCAAGGCTGAGCAAGGTATTCCACCCTAGGGAATTTATTCCAAAAAGCCATTTCATGCACCCAGGCTAAGTCCTGGTCCCACTGCCAGAGGTTCCCCAAACAGATATAGTCACATAACTGTCACTCATATTCAGAGGGCCTAGTTTGGTCCCATGCATGTTCCCCAGCTGACAGACCAGAGTCCATGAGCTCCCACCAGCTTGGGTCAGCTGTCTCTGTGTTTTTTCCCACCATGATCTTGACCTCACTTGCTCCTGTGAACCCTCCTTCCTCTCTTCGACTCTAGTCTAGGAGCTCAGCCCCGTGCTTGGTTGTGGATCTCTGCATCTGCTTCCATCAGTTACTAGATGTACGTTCTTTGATTTCAATTTGGGTAGTCACTAATCTAATTATAGGGGAAGGTAAGTTCAGACACCCTCTCCATTATTGCTAGGAGTCTTAACTGGGGTCATCCTTGTGGATTCCTGGAGATTTCCCTAGCACCAGGTTTCTCCCTAACCCCCTCATGGTTCCCTCCACCAAGATATCTCTGTCATTGCTTTCCCTTTCTGTCCTTCTCTCGACTTGACCATCTCAGTCCCTCTTGTTCCCATGCCCCACCCCTTCCCTTCTACCCCCTCCCAGTTTACCCAGGAGATCTTAACTATTTTCTCTTACTGGGGCCCCACTTTTGTGTCCCTCTTAGGGTCATTCTTTTTACCTAGCTTCTCTGGAGCTGTGGACTGTAGTCTGATTATCCTTTGCTTTACATTCTAGTATCTGCTTATGAGTGAGTACATATCATGTTTGTCTTTCTGAGTTTAGGTTACCTCACTCAGGGTAATATTTTCTAGTTCCATCCATTTGCCTGCATATTTCATGATACCATGTTTTTACCACTGAGTAATACTCCTTCATTATGTAAGTGTGCCACATTTTCCTTTTCCGTTCTTCAGTTGAGGGGATTCTAGGTTGTTTCCAGGTTCTGGATATTACAAATAATGCTTCCATGAACATGGTTGAGCATGTGACCTTCTGGTATGATTTGTCATCTTTTGGGTATATGCCCAATAGTGGTATAGCTGGGCCTTTCCATTTTATTTGGTGTTGGCTATAGGCTTGCTGTAAATTGCCTTTATTATGTTTAGGTATATTCCTTGTATCCCTGATCTCTCCAAGACTTTTGTCATGAGGGATGTTAGATGGTGTCAAGGGCTTTTTCAGCATCTAATGAGATGATCATGTTTTTTTTTTCTTTCATTTTGTTTATATGGTGGATTACATTGACAGATTTTTGTATGTCAGATAATCCCTGCATCTCTGGGATGAAGCCTACTTGATCATGGAGGATGATCTTATTAATGTGTTCTTGGATTTGGTTTGCATATTTTATTGAGTATTTTTTTTCATCAATGTTCATGAGGGAAATTGGTCTGTAATTCACTTTCTTTGTTGTGTCTTTGCGTGGTTTGGGGTATTACAGTAACTGTGGCCTCATAAAACAAAATTGGTGATGTTCCTTGTTTTTCTATTTTGTGGAACAATTTGAGGATTATTGGTATTAACTCCTCTTTGAAAGTCTGGTAGAATTCTGCACTAAAATCATCTGTCCTGGAGGTATTTTTGAGGTGTGGGACTTTTAATGACTGCTTTTATTTCCTTAGGAGTTATTGGTCTACTTAATTTGTTTATCTGATCGTGACTTAACTTTAGTAACTGATATCTATCCAGAAAATTGTTCATTTTTTATAATTTCCAATTTTGTGGAGTACAGATTTTTGAATTCTGACCTAAATAGTACTTTGGATTTTCATAGTGTCTGTAACATGAATCTTAAAAGTTCTTATAATAATAAAAAAAACCCTAGAGCCAGATAATGGGGTGAAAGCTAAAAAGTCAGAGAAACAGAACAGCCAGCCACTAGTTCTCACCTCTACAAAATCCTCAGCCTAAAGAGAGCAAGTTCTTGTTTCCTCGCACTTTATATACCTTTCTGTGTCCAGCCATCACTTCCTGAGATTGTGTGTGTGCTTCCCAATACTGGGATTAAAGGTGTGTGCCACCACTGCCTGGCTCTGTTCCCAGTGTGGCCTTGAACCCACAGAGATCCAGATGGATCTCTGCCTCCTGAGTGATAGGATTAAGGGTGTGTGCCACCACTATCTGGCTTCTATGTCTAACCTAGTGGCTGGCTCTGTCCTCCAATCCCCAGACAAGTTTATTAGTCAATATATCACTATAGTGTCTGTTATTTTGTTCCTGTTTTTGTTTCTAATTTTCTTAATTTGGATATTTTCTATTTTTTTTAGTTAATTTTAATAAGGCTTTGTCTCTCTTGTTGATTTTCTCAAAGAACCATTTCTTCGTTTCATTAATTAATTATTTGTATTGTTCTCTTTGTTTCTATTTTATTGATTTCAGCCCTCAGTTTGATTATTTCCTGCCATCTACTCCTCTTGGGTATGTTTGCTTCTTTTTTTTTCTAGAGCTTTCAAGTATTCTGTTATGTTACTAGTATGGAATCTCTGCAATTACTTTATGAAGACACTTACTGCTATGAAATTTCCACTTAGTACCACTTTCATTATGTTCAATAAGTTTGGGTATGCTGGGCATTCATTTTCATTGAATTCTGGGAAGTCTTTAATTTCTTTATTTCTGCCTTGACCAAGTTGTTCATTAAGGAGTTCTTCAGTTTCCATGAATTTGTAGACTTTCTGTTGTTTCTTTGGGAGCTCATTTTTCCTTTGCTGAGTATAAAATGTTCTTCTCCATATCTTTTGATTAATTTTGGTATGAAGTCCATTTTGTAGGTATTAGAATAGCTACACCAGCTTGTTTCTTACATCCATTTGCTTGGAAAATCTTTTTTCTAATCCTTTATTCTGAGGTAATAGCTGTCTTTGATTTTGAGGTGTATTTATTGTATGCAGCCAAAGGATGGGACGTGTTTGCATTCTGTTAACCTGCGTCTATTTATTGGGGAAGTGAGTCCATTGATATTGAAAGTTATTATGACCAATGATTGTAGTTGATATATTGTGCACCCCAATAAACTTATCCAGGGGTCAGAGAACAGAACAGCCACTATATTAAACATAGAGTTTAGGCAGTGGTAGCACACGCCTTAAATCCTAGCATTCCAGAGTCAGAGATCCATCCATCTCAAGGCCACACTGGAAACAGCCAGGCATGGTGACACACACCTTTAATCCCAGCACTTGAGATTGCATGTTTTGCCTGGAAAAGACACACATCTTTAATTCCAGGAAGTTATGGTAGGAAGCAGAAAAGTATATAAGGCATAAGGACCAGGAACTAGAGGCTTTTAAGCTCATAGGCTTTTAGCAGCAGTTCAGCTGAGATCCATTCAGAGGAGGACTCAGAGGCTTCCAATTTGAGGAGACAGGATCAGCTGAAAAGTTAACGAGGCGAGGTTAACTGTGGCTTGTTCTGTTTGTCTGATCTTTCAGAATTTACCCCAATATCTGCCTATGGGTTTGTTTTTATTATTAAGACTTTTTAATATTCATACTACAATTGATTGTTAGTTCCTGTAATTTTTGTTGTTGTTGTTGATAGTGGTGGTGGTGGTTTTATAGATATGTGTGTGTGTGTGTGTGTGTGTGTGTGTGTGTGTGTGTGTGTGTGTGTGTGTGTGTGTTTCCCTTCTTTGGGTTTTGCTGGTGTGAGATTATTTATTGCCTGTGTATTCAAGGGTGCAGTTAACTTACTCGAGTTTGAATTTTCCTTCTAATACCTTCTGTAGGGCTGCCTTGGGATATTCACGACTTGCTGTAGTAGGATCGCTGAGCTCTGGTGGTGACATATTGCCCTGGCTGGTTTTGATTGTGTTCTTACACTGGTATTTAGGCATCTGGGTTTGGGAGGATTGTAGGCCTAGGTGCTGATTTCTGAACTTGTCCTTGTTGGGTGGTGGCTTTGTTCCTTGGTTTCTGTTTCCTCTTTGGTCTTCTGGTGTGTGGCTTAGATTTCTAGTAGCTAGCCTGACCTCTGATCTAGTAAGGAATCTCTGTCCAAGTTCAGGCCTGGCCTTCAGCTACCTGCTAGCTTGGCCTTTGGGGAAGCAGGGTATTGATGTTCTTCTGACTGGTATGGCCTGCACCTCTTCTGACTGGTTTGGCTTGTTCTTCTGTCTGGTGTGGCATGTACCTAAGCAGCAGAAGTTCATTGGAGTTGGGGTCAGGAGAAAAAGCAAGGGGAAGGTGGTGAGATGGGAGGGGCAGGAGGTGGAATAGGTCCCTGTGAACCAAATCCAGGGAGCATTTTTTTTTTTATTTAATAGTAGATCTGCCTAAGTTTACTCACTAATAATCACACAACAAAGGCAGTACTAGGTTGTCTTCAAATCTCCTCTGCGAATATTATTCCAAAATGGTCAATTAGCCTCATGAAGATTCTTAGGGCAATGGCAAAAAGTATCCACATTTTTTTGTAAAAAATGTCACAATAATGGTATCTAGCCCAACCACTATTATTGTTGTCTGAAATCACATTTCTCCAACAGGCAACATGCTCAGGCATGTCACAGCAATATGACACTCTTTAGTAAAAACTACTGTTGTACTTACTACTGCTGTGAAGAGACACCATGACCAATGCAACTTATACAAGGAAGCATTTGATTGATAGATTGGCTAAAGTTTCAGAGGGTGAGTCCATGACAGTCATGGTGGGGATCAAAGGTTGTGTGAGACAGGTAGGCTTGGTGCTGGAGCAGTAGGCTGAAAGCTTACAGTTGATCCATAAGCACATAGCAGAGAGAAAGTAGGATTTATGCCTGATATGGGCTTTCAAAACCTCAAAGCTCACTCCCTGAGACACACCTTCTACAACAAGGCCACACCTCTTAATCCTTCCTAAATAGCCCACCAACTGGGATGCAAACATTCAAATACATGAGCCTATGGAAGGCATTCTCATTCAAGTGACCACACATGATAAAAGTACATTATTTGAACTTATAAGATTTCAACACTGAAAATACTTCCTTTTTGAAATGAATGTGCAGTAAGGAAGTACATAAATAAAAAAGATAAAATAAGGATTTATATATATTACCTTCCATATGCTCCATGAAATTTGCATTAAATTATTCAAATATAATTTCTATTAGAGTTATAGTACCTTTTGCTTTTCAAGTTCATATTTGTAAAATTAAATGACTGATCAATGTGTATAAATTTTCAATGATATAAAATGAATGTGACATAGCTGAAATAAAATACACTGGTTAAAAATTCTATGTGAAATGCCTAACATAATCAATGATCTGCATCTGTATAGGTTTTTAGATATGCAAGTCTATAGTGATTATATATTTTATAAAATTATAAATTATAAAATTTTAAATAATAACAAATGTAATGGGTTTCATTATGAAATTTTTACATATACACATCATTATTGGACTTGGTTCACCTCTATTTTTACATATCTTACACTCAACTCACTGGTTCTTATCCTTCTGCCAAATCAGCTCTCTTTTGTTTTCATGTGCTACACACGTATAATCTGCACATGGGAAGAAAAAGTAGACATGCAGTATGTATCTTTTTTCCCTTAATTACCCTCTTTTTGTTCCTCATTTTTTAAGAAGTCACCATACACCCCATATCCCCCTTTCTAACTTTAAATCATATAACCAGATGATAGATAAATGATAGATAGATAGATAGATAGATAGATAGATAGATAGATAGATAGATGATAGAAAGATAGATGATAGAATATTAATAGATAGATTGATATGATATGAGGGAAAGGTAGCAATAGTTAGCCATACTTAATTTGCTTAGCATAGTCTCTGTGTGCATCCACTTTCATTTATATGAAGTAAATCCATCCTCCTTTATGGTTAATAAAACTCCATTTTCTTCATGTTTTTAAATTATATTAATTTGTCTCTGTATGTGTTGTGGTGTGTGTGTGTGTGTGTGTGTGTGTGTGTGTGTGTGTGTGTGTGTGTTGCAGGTCCTTCAGCCATTCATCTGTTGATGGACATCTCAGCTAATTGGATAACATGAATATGAATATGAAAGTAGGTCTGTGGTGTGCTGACTTAAAATTTCTTTTGGCACATACCTAGCAGTGGCATAGTTGAGTCCTAAGGAGTTTCTATTTTTAGCATTTTACATATTAGTTTCAATTACTACCTTGCATTACCAACAACATGAAAAAGTGTTTCACTTTCTCTACTTCATCTATAGAATTTTGTGTTTCTTGATGTTCACAATTATGTATTAATTTTAAATTCCATCTTTTTAATAGTTATGTTATATTTTTATTTTGCATATATACACAAAATGTTTGTCTTTTTGTGAGAGAAAGCTGTCTCTTCAGTTCACTTACTCATTTGTTTATTGGGTAATCTTGTATTTGGTGTATTTTATAGACTCTAGATGTTAATAACCAAGTCAGATATATAGATAATAAAGAGTTTCTCTCATTTTGTGGGCTACATCTTCATGATGCTTTTTTTCTCTTTCTGCACAGAAATTGTGTTTAAATGTTTTTAATGCCATTTTGAATATCTTGCTATTATTTCCTGAGTGATTTGAGTCAATGTTAGATTCTTTGACTATGCCTATTCCTTCAAGTATTCCCCCTACTTTCATGATTACATTAAGACCTTGATCCAGTTTGAATTGACCCCTTTTCCCTGTCCGATATATGACTCTGGTTTCATTCTTGTCTATGTAGAAATCCAATTTTTAGCAACATTTTTGAAGAGGTTGTCTGTGATAGTTGTTGTTATTTATCAACTTGACAAGATTTAAAATCACCTAAAAGACAAATGTCCAGGGACTGCTGTGAGGGATTATTTAGTGCCTAGTCATGTGTTTGAAGGATTATATAGTTTATGTTTGGGTCCTGAACTGTTCAAAGGGGTGAAAAAATAGCTTACCAGAAGTATCCATGCCCCTTTCCTTCCTAATCGTGGGTGTAATAGCTGTTTCAAGCTCCTGCTTGCTTGACCTCCCTGCCATGATATACTACACCCTTTAACTAAAATAAACCCCTATTTTTTTCTGGGAATTTTTATCACAGCAATGGGGAAAAAAGTAAGACACTATCATGTTTTCAATGTATGCTTATCACACCATTTAAAACTACTGAAGAATAACTTTCAATTTCTTCATTTTAAATGCTTTGTTCAATGTGTCTGTTTTTATGCAAGCACTGTATTTTTGCTACTACAACTCTGTAGTATAATGTAAGATAATGTATTATGTCTGTTGCACTACTCTTTATATTTATTAGTTTGCATATCTGGGATTCTTTTTTATGTGAATTTTAAGATGTATTTTTACTTCCCTGGGATTTTGATGGATATTCTGTTGAATCAGCAAATTTCTTTTGTTGGAAAACCTACTCTTGTGGTATTAATTTTGCCATTCCATGAACACTGGTCATCTTTCTACCCTCTAGTGTTTTCTTGGATTTATTTTTCCAGTATTTTCATTATATAGGTCTTTGTTCTCCTTGATTACGTTTGTTCCTAAGTGTTTTTTAAGCTATTGTGAATAGTATTTTTGTGTGATTTTTCTTTAATATATAAAAAATACTGATTTTTATTATAATCGTATGTACTGTTGCATTACTGACTTTATCAGATGCAAGAATACTTACATTATTACATTTTCCAAAAGAAGATCATCCTAACTTTTTTTTTTAAGACAGGGTTTCTCTGTGTAGCTTTGTGCCTGTCCTGGATGTTGCTCTATAGACCAGGCTGGCCTCGAACTCACAGAGATCCACCTGGTTCTGCCTCCCAAGTGCTGGCATTAAAGGTGTGCACCACCAGCACCCAACCTGCGCCACCACCACCCAGCTTCATTGTAACGTGACAAAAATTCAAAATATAATATTTATATATTTCAGAAAAAATTGAGAAAACCTTGGTCAAATTTCTAGTTACAAAAGAAAGCCTCTGCTTCCCTATTTTTTCTTCAGTTATATTTTATTTCTTTAGTTTTACATTATAAAATAAATAGATCTATATATATAGTATAAAATAAATAAATACTTATAAAATAAATAACAAAATACATTTATAAAACAAACATTTTAAAATATAATTATTCTTGTAATGACATTTTGCTCCTTTGCACATATTTTTTGAGCTTTAAGTTATTATTTCTGGTGCAAATGTACTGTATCAGAAATGTGGATGGAGACATATCTGTCTTTTCTCAGTGTCAGAATTTATTGAAAACAATTATTTCACAAGCTACCCCAATTTTGTTGGTTGCAATTCTCCAAGTAACTCATTGTCTCTCTTTCCCTTGATAGGTGCCTTCTGCTTATCACATATTCTTTTATTTCAGTTTTAGCTATCAGTGTTATCTCTCAGATGACATATTACACATCACATAGTAGATATATCAAAGAATGCCTACGATGAGGTAATTTTAAGAGTCCAAGGAGTTTAAGAAGACCTTACTGGAGGGAAAATACAAGAGGGAGGTACAAATGAAAAAAAAAAAGCCTATAAGGGAGTAAGACACCTATAACCCTGCTGAAGTCTGCTGGAGGCTTCCTCATAGAGACAATCCACAGGGTCAAAATTGAATTGAGCTTCAATGTCCAGTCAGTCATCTCAAGCAATTTTCAAGACCATGGAAAGTGAACTTCAAACCAGTCTCAGAAAGGATGCAAGATGGGATTGGTGGATATATGTATGTAATTTGAATAAACTGTGTCAGCACTGATGAAGCCTCTGGGATAGTTAGGAGTTCTGCAGTTGTTAGCTCCTTGGCACATACACTGAGTGGTTAATGGCAGGTTACTAAATCCATCACCCGTTTTTCTTGATGTGATTTTAGTGTTTGGATGTGATCTTATGAGCCCAGTTCATACTGATAAATAGATATGTATATCCTTCTTACTTTTAATGATAAGTTTTATATCAATATTTAACTCCAGTGGTATTTATTATGCACAATAAGTTACAAAGTCATTCTGCCTCTACATATGTACTTTAAATGGAGTCAAATTCTACTTGTAAGATACAGGATCAGGTCAAAGAAAAGCCTGGTATATAACTGTTTTCCACAATAGGGAATAGCTGAGAGCAGGCTTTAGTTTAATCTCAATGCTTGATGTTCATCAAACTGCACATAATTGATGTATACAGTTTTGTGGATTTGGACACATTCTAACCATCACAATACAGTTAATTAAACACATATCACCTCTAATTATTTTCTTGTATCCTTTCTACTTATTTACATTTCTGTGCTAATAATACCATGAGGTTTGCCCTACTAGTAAAATGTAATATCAAGTATCAATTGCTAATTATAGGCACTATAGTTTACAAATCAACAGAAGAATGGGTAATGCAAATGTAGAATTTAACCAATTGAATATTGTTCAGTTATTAAGAAGAATGTAATTATAAAATTTCAAGGTAAATGGATAAAACTGTAAAAATTAATAAGGAGTTAACCCATCACAGAAAAAATAAAAAACAAACCTTGTGGTCCGTTTCTTTCTTCCTTTCATTCCTTCTTTTTAAGATACTCACATACCTCATATTGGCTTCAACCTTGTTCTATTAGACAAAAATGAGCATCAGTTACTGATCCTCTGCCCTCCATCTCCCAAGTGCTGTTTTGACAGCTGTGTGCCACCATGAATAGGTCCTTTTATTTCACTGTTTTTATAGTAGGCATCCGTGTGTGTGTGTGTGTGTGTGTGTGTGTATGTGTGTGTGTGTGTGTGTTATGTATGTGTGCAGGTGAGCTCACATGTGTGTGCTCATGTGGAGGCCAGAAATTGTTATCAGGTGTTTTTATCTATCTCTGTAACCAACATACTTTGGGATTTTTTTTACATGATGCTTGAAACCAAATTCAGGTATGCTTGTACAAGTAAGTCATCTACTAAGTAATCTTCCCAACTCCTCATTGTGGTTTTTATTTGCATGTTCTTGGTGTTGATATTACATCTCTCTTCATGTATCTACTTAGCTACAATTTTAGTATAGTTCATACTAAAATCTCAGTGGCACACAAAAATCGATACAATATTAAAGTTTACATGGACCAACAAAGACTGTAAATAGTCAAATCAGTTTTGAACAAAAATAATCATAATGATGGTATCATAACATTACATGTATTACATCCCTTCAAGTACAAAAGAAAATATAACAGTAATATAAAAATAAAATAGAAACCAAAGAGTAAATAGGCTTTCACTCATAAATGCTCAACTGATCTACCACCAGGAACCCAAAAATACAATTGAAAAAGACATTAGCTGATGATAGGAAAACTGGATATACAAACTTCTAAAAATGTGGGCACTAGTAACTGAACTGAACCTGGGTCTTCTAGAAGAGCAGCAAGTGTTCTAAACTAGTGAGTCATCTCTCCAGATCCAGATGGAATTATTTTAAACACTATATTTCTGCAAAGACTTTCTATTTCCTAATCCCAGACAGAGAAATCATAATTTTTAGACTGTGTTTGGATCATTCAAATATTTACATATAAACCTCATAATATGCTCATGAAAGCAAAAACCTAACATGGACAACAAAAAAAAATAAGAATGCCTACAATGTATAAATTTTGTCACCAAAAATTTGACTGAAGAATTTCCATTTACAAATGCAATTAGAAGTTTCATTTTGTTATGTGGAATATAAAATGAAATACAAATTTCAAATGCAGTTAAGGTCATAAATTGAGTTAAATATGATAATTAGAAAGGGGAGCACTAATAAAATAAAATCAAGTCAAGAAATTTGTAATAGATTGTTAGAATAGTGAGAGTAGAAAGGGTAGAAATGGGAGGGATTTAGGGGTAAATATTGCCGGATGTAGTTTATGAAATCCTCAAAGAGCTAATAAAGTTTTATTTAAGACAAATACTTTCAATTTTTACAAAATGAAAGTAAAAAATAAGAAGTAACTGTGGCAAATTGAAAAAGTTCAGCATTACCTACCTATCTAATCCCAATATGTAAAGCAATGAAAAGGTATTGATTTATCAAAATAGAATGTGCTGAATATCTATATTCTCTAACAGAAACAAGTGTTACTAAAGAAACAAAATATAGAGAAAAAAATTAATGTAACATGTATATACAGTGTCCAGTAACTAAATTTTTCTATAAAAATGTGGAGTGTCTTTGAGCACTCTTAGCCACATTCATCTATCTTACAGAATCAAGCACATAGTGATACAAACTAAAAGCTATTGCAGTAGTCCTAAATAAGCAGAGCATCTGTTCTTTATAATTGCAAAATGGCTAATCTTTACTAATTTGGGACATGAGTTCATAGATAAGTAACAGCTGCAGTTTTGCCAGCTGCATCCTAATGCCTCTCACGCACCTCTGAGCAAGAAGACATGTGTACAGACAGCCTCATTTTATTACACTCAGTTTCCTCTCCTTTCAAAGAAATACTCTGGGGACCATTAACTGTGATGCTTCTGCAAGGAAATTTTATTCAGGGAAAAGTAGATAAGATACCAAAGCTCTAGAAGTCAGTATTTGAATTTAACAAACAAATTTGTGAACAAGAAGAATTAAAGAGGACACAAGAAGTAATCCCTACTTTGTAGATGTAACCGTCTTATAAAATAAGAAACACAGAACCAATGCAAAGATGAAAGCCCAAGAGGTCAGAGCGATAGCTAGGAGCTAAAAACCTTACCGTTCACTGCTGCTGCTATCTTCCTCAGCAAGAGATCTACTTTCTGTCTGTTTGTCTTTTTTATAGACTTTCTATTCTGCCTTCTCATTGGTTGTAAACCCAACCACATGACCTCCTCTTCACTGCCTATCTGTACAGACCTCCAGGTCTTCTATGGTTGGTATTGAGATTAAAGGCATGTGTCTCCATGTTGGCTGTATCCTTGAACACACAGAGATCTGCCTAGATCTGCCTCCCAAGAGCTAGGATTAAAGGCGTGCACCACCACTGCCCAGTTTCTGCTATGGCTTGCTATTAGCTCTGACCCCCATGCAACTTTATTAACATACAAATAAAATCACATTTCAGTACAATTAAAATATCACCATACTACTTAATACATTTAGATTTCCCATCAATGTCCAGCACAGCCCTTCACACTTCTGGTTACATTTCTGGGACTTTTTTTTTTGGTCAGAAAATGTGTGGAAAAAGAAGAAAATGTTTCTATTGGTCATTGCCTTCTTAGAACAAGGTAACTTCTCTTCCTCTATTCATTCTTTTTTCTTTTCACTATATATTGTCTCTCCCTCCCAGAAAAGTAGTTTAGGAAAACAGCAGAGTGTTTATCCTGATTCCAAGGATGCACTTTGCTGAAATAACTGCATGTTCCTTCCAATATAGCTGGTGTGATGTAATATGAATGCTAAAGCATGATGCATTAGGCAAATTCTAGCTGAGCCTGTTACTCAATATCCAACTTTTCTGTCACAAAATTCTGTATTATCTGTAACATATTCAACAGCTGATCAACAGTTCTTGATCTAAACTTAATTATACAGCTCCATTTCATGAAATTGAATTGTTTATCTTTGTTCATCATCCCTCCAATAAATACTTGTATGGCATCTACATAATGATACTTGGAATTCTGCCTTTTAAAATACTAAAATATGTATATATTATAACTAAATGTATAAATACAACCTGCTTCATCTGTATAGTGTTACTTATATGCACACTTTTCAGGCCTGAGCACTTGCTATTGTATAACCAATTGGAGTGCTCTTTCCTGGGGAACAACAGTTAAAGTCAATTTAAAGGAGAGTAAGGGGAAAAGGTTTTGGACAGAGGAAAGGGAAGAATGGAATGATGCAATTATATCAAAATCTCACAATGGAGAAAAATATTAAAAATTAAAACTCTGATGTAATTTTAAAGTTTTCTATTTGATATTTAGATTCTGGACTTTGAAATGTTAACATAATTTTATTGTTTCCTTACTTTTATGATGGGCTCACTTCTCAATTTTAACACTCCTTCATCACACAAAAAGTAACAGAGCATGATACCAATTTACATGATCAACATATAATATGATTAATATTTAGTTTATCATATAATACTAAACTTTAATTTGTGGAGCCTTAGAGCAGTGAATGGTTTAGAAAATTAAATCTAAAATTAACCTAAAATAAAAATTGCACTCCATAAAGTAAAATCCATTGCATTAATATGAAAAAACTATTTAGATGTTGGAATGATGATATCCTAGTAGAAAGTTACAAATGTGAATTTTATATCAGTATAATCTAAAATTACACATCTCTCTACACTGTTAGCATAAAAAGCAGTAGCAACTAGTTGATTTACATATCCAACTATTTTTTAAAAGGCCTTTAATCTGCATCAATCATCCCCTGATAAAATTAATGATCAGCTCATGATGTCTCTAGGCATCACACAATGATTTATTTTATTTTATTTTATTTTATTTTATTATTTTATTTTGAGAGAGTCTCACTTTGTATCTCTAGCAGGACTGAAATTCAATATATACATTAGGCTGACTTCAAGCTCACCGGGATCCACATACCTCTGCCTCCAAAATGCTGATATTAAAGGCATGTGCATCCAAACTTTTCTTATTTTGTGTTTAATATTAGAAATGTTCAAATACATTCTACAATACAGATCCAGAAGATAATACAAATGGCTCTTGAGTTTTACTTGCTGGTTACATTTAGAATCACATATGAGACTGAATCTTAGAAAATGGCTACAAATGAATTTCAAATTTCTCTTGATGATAATTATATAAGATGCCTACCTAGGTCAGTGGATCAATATTTTTACAAGATGATTTGTGAGACAGTAAAAAGGCCTTTGTAGTGATTCTATGAAAAATACTTGTAGACATCACTCCTTTTGGAATTTCCAAGAGAGAAACAAATTTCAATGGAGTTAATTTGGGGAGCTTTTAAAAAGCACTTAATATGGAGGGAAGCAACAGTTTAATTAAAAGATATTTAAATTTTTTATTTCATGCCAAAATCACTCATTATTTAGTAAAAAGGCTAGCAATATAAAAAGAAACTTTTTAGCAGATAGTCATATTACTCTTAGTTTTCCAAATCTATAACAGACATACATTTTGAGTAAAACAAATCACCTTTGACAGCCAAAAAATGTTACAGGCAAATTCTGCCAAAATATATTACATATTAACATTGAATATATCTGTCATTCACTGTGAAGACATTCTTACTGAGCTTTAGCCCAAAGCCTTGATTGATTTTGACTCTTTTATATTTGAGAAGTATCAGCAGAATTATATGTTTATAGGCCCACTAATACAAATCTTGGAACTCCCACAACAGATCTGCATATAGTATCTAGCAGTATCATCAAATATATAACCTTAAAAAATAGAACTGGCCACTTTCATTTTTATAGCAAACATTCTAATTCAATTTAAGAAAAAGTGTAAAATTGTCTAGTATAGCAAAAAAAGATAACATAAATTTTACAAACACTTGTTTTATAAACTTACTGGGTCACATTACTATTATGCTTTCATAAGGATATTATGGAAATGAATTTAAGGTTTGAACTACTTAATTGGGATTTATTACCAAATAATTTCCCCAAAGATGTGACGATGCTCTATAATGATCCACTCCTGAGTCAGCAATAAGAAAGAATAATTAGAACCCTATAAAACAGCATATCTAAGAAAATAAGTGTGTAGGATTACTTTTTCTGACAAAAAAAATAAAAATTAATATAGAAACAATTGGTTCATACAAGTAAACTCAAGTAGAATTTATTATGTGGATGACTATTCCTTACAGCTCTGAATGGTATGTATTCCAAAGTAAAATTTTATTGAAAAACAAAAGTGTAAAATGTGAAAGTATTCACTATCCTAATTAAAATATTGGAAAACATTTTTTAATCAAAGTGTTTGGGGATATTGGTCTACTGTTAGCATCATTCAGCAGTTTGGTTTCTGGGCAGGTGTTTTCATTTTGTCACTGTAGATAGTTCTGATATTTGGGGCCAGATAATTTATGGGGGAACTTTCTTTTGCATTATAATGTGTTTAGCTGCATCCCTAGGGTGGCTACCCTATAAATTCCAGGAAAAATATTTCCAAATGTTACAGTCCAGATATCTCCAGAAATATTATCCTAAACTGAAAACTGGTGGTATATGGACAGTATGTGTGTGTGTGTGTGTGTGTGTGTGTGTATACATAAACATATACATATACATCCATAAATACGCACACATATATGGCCTTAAACAAAGTGAGTGGTGAAATGGCTGAGTGTATAAAGGCACTTGCCACCAAGTCTGATGATATGAGTTCAGTCCCCTGAACCCATGTGGTAGAAGGCTCTGCTCTGACATCAACAAGCACATCCCTACAGTTATACAAGAGAATGTGTGATCCCCACACACACATTGATTAAATAAAACAATCTTATAATTTAAAAAGAAACAAATAAAAATAAGTGTCAAACATTTTTTCTGTGTATCTCTAATATCTGACACATTCCACAAAATATTTCTCAAACCAAAAATATTGACTAATTTTAATATGAATAAAACACAATAGATCTATAATTTCTTAAGGTATCATTTTCTTTCCTAGTTTATGGACTTATTAACCCATATGAGTGCAAATGTAATATACTTAATATTTTTATTTTTATTCACTACATATATACATATAAAATTATTATAACAGAATTGCATATTTAAGTAAATTCAAATGTAATGTTTTTTATATTAATTTAGTAAAGTATTTTGAAATTAAAATGAGCAAACTTGTATAAAGTTAGGAATTGCTAGTTCACTATTAACTGAAAAGAAATTACTCTAATTGACCTGATAGTAGAAAATTGTATGCTCAGGATCAAAATACTAGGGATGATGAAAAGGAAAGAAAGATACTAGCTGTATGATAGCAAAGAAAATATTAAATATTAAAATATTAAATTGAACTCGAGTTGGAAGAGGCGAGTCTGGTCTCAAAATAGAGGTAAAACCGCTGCCTGGTCACCCCCAGCCTGACTCCGGCCATCTTAGCTGCTGCTGCGGGGAGGAGGGCCATGATCCAAAGAACCAGAACGGTTGAGGAAGCTGTTTATTGGCGGTCTGAGCTTTGAAACCATAGATGATAGCTTAAGAGAACATTTTGTGAAATAGAGCACACTTACAGACTGTGTGGTAATGAGAGATTCCCCAAACAAAATGTTCCAGGGGCTTTGGTTTTGTGACCTACTCTTGTGTTGAAGAGCAATGTGTGCTCGGCCACACAAGGTTGATGGGCGTGTGGTGGAACCAAAGAGAGCTATTTCTAGAGAGGATTCTGTAAAGCCTGGTGCCCATTTAACCGTGAAGAAAATTTTTGCTGGTGGTATTAAAGAAGGCACAGAAGAACATAATCTGAGAGACTACTTTGAAAAGTATGGCAAGATTGAAACCATAGAAGTTATGGAAGACAGGCAGAGTGGAAAAAAAAAAGGATTTGCTTTTGTAACTTTTGATGATCATGACACAGTTGATAAAATTGTTGTTCAGAAATACCACACTATTAATGGGCATAATTGTGAAGTGAAAAGGCCCTTTCTAAATAAGATATGCAGTCTGATGGATCACAGAGAGATCGTGGAGGTGGATCTGGCAACTTTATGGGTCGTGGAGGAAACTTTGGTAGAAGAGGAGTCTATGGTGGTGGAGGTGGTGGCAGCAGAGGTAGCTATGGAGGTGGTGATGGTGGATATAATTGATTTGGAGGTGATGGTGGCAGCTATGGTGGTGGCCCTGGTTACAGTAGTAGAGGAGGGTATGGTGGTGGTGGACCAGGATATGGAAACCAAGGTGGTGGATATGGTGGTGGTGGAGGAGGATATGATGTTTACAATGAAGGAGGAAATTTTGGTGGAGGTAACTATGGTGGTGGTGGAAACTATAATGACTTTGGAAATTATGGTGGACAACAGCAATCAAATTATGGGCCCATGAAAGGGCGTAGTTTTGGTGGAAGAAGCTCAGGCAGTCCCCATGGTGGTGGCTATGGATCTGGTGGTGGAAGTGGTGGATATGGTAGCAGAAGGTTTAAAAAAAGCAGAAAAGGGCTCTAGTTCTTAGCAGGAGAGAGAGCGAGGAGTTGTCAGGAAAGCTGCAGGTTACTTTGAGACAATCATCGTAAATTCATTAGAGGAACTGTAAAAATCTGCCACAGAAGAAGCGATGATCCATAGTCAGGAAAGTTACTGTAGCTTAAACAGGAAACCCTTCTTGTTCAGGACTGTCATAGCCAGAGTTTGCAAAAAAGTGCAGCTACCGATTCATGCAATGTAGTGTCAAATAGATGTACACTCCTGAGGTCTTTTATCTGTTGTAGCTTTTCTTTTTCTTTTCATTACATCAGGTATATTGCCCTGTAAATTGTGGTAGTGGTACCAGGAATAAAAAAATAAGGAATTTTTAACTTTTCAATTTGTATAGTTCAGTTTTTCTACATTTTAGTACAGAAACTTTAACAAAAATGCAGTTTTGAAGGTGTTTCCTTGTGAGTTAACAAGTAAAGAAGATCATTGTTAATTACTATTTTGTATGAATTTTGCTAACGTTAACTGTAAAGAAACACCTGCTTACTTGCAATTCAAGGGGAATCTATTCTCCCCATTTCCAAAACCATGATGAATGGGTGCTGATATGTGGAGAGAATAGATATCTGTATGTTTGCAATGTGTGTTTTAGATTATTAGGATTGGGAAATAAAAATTAGCATATTTGTGAATTTAATAGCATTAAGATTACTTTCAAATGAAAAAGATCTCAAAAGTTCCTATTTGTTTTTTTTTTTTTGCATTTTCTTTCAAAATGTAATCATGATTTTAGTATGTTTGATTTATTGAGTCCTAGCCGTGTTAAGAACATCTCCATTCCACATTTACCTTGATCACATTGAAACTGCTGCCAATAGCTTGGGGTATAAAATATTTATACTGCCCTCTACTAAATGGTGGTGGATGTATTTCATCTCCCAGTTTAACAGTCTTTTTAATACAGGATCACTAAGTCTGCTGTGTCTGAGCAAACTGGTGGATACCTGGTCTGTTCTGCTTTTAAAATTTCAAGTCCCAAGCACATTGATCTAGTCACTTCCTTGGTTTAGTCTCTCCCTCCACACAGCTTTTCAGGGCACAGGAATAAAAGTCACTCATTTGAACACCCCCCCAAAAAAGAAAATATTAAATCAATATTACTTCCATCAAACTTACCAAATTATCTAAGAAAAAGTCTTATTATGATTTATATGGGTTTTCTTTCATCCTTTCAAAATATTAATCACAGGCAGTAGTTTTTCATGTTTAAATTTATTACAGATGTGTAATTAACCAAAATGACATAACTGCAGATTCTGCAGCTACTAAATGGAGTTCACAACTGGATAGATATATTGAGGCTTACTTTTCTTACCTTGTATTATAAACAGGACCTTTCTGCTCTTTAAACACTAGCCAGTAAGGACAAAACTTATAGGTGAGTACCTGCTTGATGACTCCATGTTCCATGGTTCAAGTATGTGGAATCCTCAATAAGGTTTTACTGTCGATTTCTAGAGATAGTAATCAAGAGCAACATTAATAGCCTAAAATTGTTATGGAGTCTATGGGGCTCCATTAGCAAAAAACTAAAAAGCGATACCTCATTCCTGGTAAAGGGCTTTTTATTTAGTAGCATGTTCCCCATTATAGAGCAACCCCATTCAAACTCATTTTATATATGGATACGTATATATTTTTGGTTTTTTTTTTTGGTTTTTTCGAGACAGGGTTTCTCTGTGTAGCTTTGCGCCTTTCCTGGAGCTCACTTGGTAGCCCAGGCTGGCCTCGAACTCACAAAGATCCGCCTGCCTCTGCCTCCCGAGTGCTGGGATTAAAGGCGTGCGCCACCACGCCCGGCTGCGTATATATTTTAATTTACCTTCTACTGTAGTAGGTTTCCATATGGGTTTTTGTAAAATGCTTTTACTCTTAGTATCCATTCCCGTAGTCCCTTCTATAACATCTACCACCCCCTTTAAACATTGTTGAATCATTTATTCCCTTCATAACTTATTCTATCTCCACTTGCTCAAAAGAGCTCCTGCTCCCTCATGGCCCCTTATTAGTTTCTTAATTTGTGTTGATATTCCAAATGAGACAAACTGTATGTAAAGCTTAAAAACTAAATTCTACATGTTAGAGAAAACAGTGATATTTATTTATCTTTCTGGGTCTGGATTAGCTAACTCAAGATGACTGTTTCTAGTTCCATCCATTCACAGGCAAACAGAATCATTTCCAAAAACATCACCTGATATATAAAGTCATATAATTATTCTCTTTCTAAAAACTTGGTTCTTTGACAATTTCATGCTTATCGCCAGTGCATTTTGATGACTTCCCTCCCATTGTCATTTGTCTCCTACTCACTTTTGTCCCTCACTACAAGTCCCTTTCTAACATTCATGGCATTTTGTTTTGTTTTAGGACTTCCCAGGTTTAACAAGGACCCTCTCTGTGACAATGCATTTGGAATTAGTCCATAGTAATGGGATTGCCAGTGGCCACACAACTGAAGATATTGCATAGAAAGTCTAATTTCCATGGAAGAAGTTCTAAGACAGGATGAGCTCTCTTGTTAAGAAAAAAGAGGAGATCTGCAAACTCCTAAGCACAGTTCCGGAGCCATGGCCTATGAACTCCTCAACCATCTTTATTTGTAAGCCAGGTAAGTTGCTTCCATTTCCCCGCATCACCACTCCCCATCTTTAACTATCTCCATACCCACATTCCTAGTTCCAGACCTGTAGCCTATGATCATGCCTGGTTCTCCAGTGCATTTGCCAGCTAAGTTCTTTTTCCATTCCCCTGCCTTTCCCCCTACACACCACCATCTGCAAACCCAGGAGCCTAGTTCTGGACCTACAATCCCTAATTGTTGCCTAGCTATGTTTGCTGAGTAGGTAACTTCTTCCCCATCCCTTAAATTCTCTCCCCACCTTTATCTGCAACCCCACATCCCTAGCTCCAGCCTCAGCCAGGAACCTTCTTTTATTTATGGGACACTTTTGCCTGTTAAACTCTTTCTTCCCTTTCCCATCTTCTGTCCTTCCCCCATCCTCCAACCTCCCACCTGTGGCTATCTCCACACCACAGACCTAGGTCCAGATCAACGTACCTTTGAATGGTGGGCTATTTCTTCCATGTCACATTCATCGATCCACTGTCAGCTCCAAACTTGTGGATTAGGAGACATTTTTGCCTGGTCCGGTTAAACAACTCATCTACTAGGTTTACCTGGCCTAGCTAAAGCCATGCAGCTCCTGTACTGGTACAATCTAAGGAAAGGCAGATTATCACATCAGACACAATACCATAGGAACAAGTCTACATGCATAAATCAAATGTCAAAAACAAAAAATTAATGGCCAAGACAGCATGTCTTCCATCAAGGCCCCTAGCCTGTAGAAGTAGTGTCTAAGAAGAACTATCCAGATAACCACCTAGAGATAAAGTTTAAAAGAATAAAAAAGTATTCACAAATTCAGGGAATTTAAAGAAAGCCCCAAAAGGATAAAAATAAATTCTTGAGTGATGTCTAACAAAATAAAAATACACAGCTGAAAGAAATGAGGAAGATAATGCAGGATTTGAGAAGCAAAATCAATAAACAAATAGAAACATTGAAAGAAAACACAAGCTGAAATGAAGATGAAATTGAAAATTCAGCATCATAATTACATAACTCAACAGGAAGCCTTACAAGAACAATGAATCAAGAGAAGATAGATAAATTAGAAGAAATAGATTAAATAAGAAAAAAATATGAAAACTTAAAGTATAGGAAAGGAACATGTAGAAATGGAGAACACCTTCAAAAGACCAAAGATGCCGGGGCGGTGGTGGCACACGCCTTTAATCCCAGCACTCGGGAGGCAGAGGCAGGCGGATCTCTGTGATTTCGAGGCCAGCCTGGGCTACCAAGTGAGTTCCAGGAAAGGCACAAAGCTACACAGAGAAATGCTGTCTTGAAACCCCCCCCCAAAAAAAAGACCAAAGAAACAAATATGGTATGTATTTACTTAGAAGTAGTCATTAGCTGTCATGTCCTTCATAAACAGACTATAATCTGTATAAACACAGAGATTAGTTAGAGTGTAGGGAACTGGGGAGTGGGTAATCTCACAATGAAAGGAAATTAGAGTAAAGAGTTAAGGAGTTATGGATGGATGGGGGAACTGAAATTTATGGGAGCTCACAAAGGTTTCCTAGTGAGATCTGAGCTTGCTTTACACAGCAAGGGTGCATTAGGGGATTCCTGGACCAGGAGCACGGTCACCAGGCACCAGGTGTTTAGGATGGTTTATAGTTGGTTGGGCTGGGGGGAGGTCTTTTGCTCCACCCCTTGGCATTCCTTTAAAAGCCCTTTAGTAGAGACAAAGGGGGCTGCTGGGTTTGAACCCAGGCCCCCTGAGGCTATCCTGTGCTTTCTACCTCTCTCTCTTTCTCTCTCTCTCTCTCTCTCTCTCTCTCTCTCTCTCTCTCTCTCTCTCTCTCTCTCTCTCTCTCTCTCTCTCTACTTCCGTCTAGAAATTCCTCATTTTTCCCAGCTCAAGAGTACTTTGGGGGAAATGGCCTCCCTCAGGAATTGGAGGATCAAATGGGGAAGGAGAGAGAACAACTAGTTAAGGGAGGAAATGAAATGGGAGCAACTAAAATTAAGGAACATTTGAGGGCTCATATGGAAACCTAATAGAGTAGAAGTTTCTGAAAATATGCACATATATGAAAGAAATCTAAATGGAATCACCAAACAATGGGGAGACAAAGCCCAACTAGACATCTTGCAGCACCAAATGAAATGTCCAGTGCCAGAAATGGGTTACATCTAATTGATTTTTTAGCCAAAGAGATCCTGTAGAAATCCAAAAAACCCAGGCTATTATCAATGATATTGGGAGCTCTCCACAAACTAATGTAGTGCCCTATTGCTGATGACAATGCCTATATAACAGTTGAACAAGAGGAAGTCATGCTGATACTTACCTAGAGCCTTCACCCTTGGTTCATGGTGCTAGAATATACTCTGCATGTTACAAGAGGAGAAAGATAAACACCAAGCTGGCTACAAATCTTTCATCTAAAATGGTGACTTACATGTAACATATACTGGTGCAATCACGAAACAAAATTGTACCATTAACTGATTGGATTTAAGGTTCATTCTGTGAGAGGGAAACCCATATCTGACACTGTTTAGCAAACAAGAATGTGAGATTAGCTAGGCCATGACCCTAGGGTAAAACCAAATACAGTAGTTCTGCTCAAATAAACATAACAATAAAATGATTCCTTAAAAACATTATGTTATGCTCATAGGTCAGTATTGCTTAGCCATCATCAGATAATTGTGTGTGTGTGTGTGTGTGTGTACAATAGATGGGAACAAATATACAGACCAATAAATAGACTATATGCAGATATTGAAAAATCTGGAAACAGTGAATTCTAAATGGATGTTTAAAGCAAATCTCTCAGGCTTCAAGGAACTTTGATGAAAAGGAAGCAGAACAATTGTAAGCTCCAGGGGGGATGGATAACATCAAGGAAACAAAGTCTTCTAAACTCAGCAGGACTCACATACAAACTCAGAGACTATAGCAGTATGCACAGGGCCTACATGGGGTCCAAGCACTGAGATATGAAGTGGATATAAGGACCCATCCCTAACCCAGAAGCTATCTCCAATAAATAACTGTGCACCAAGGAAAAATTAGTGTTCTCCAATAATGTCTCTCTGGATGTACAAATCATACTTAAGGAAAGGCTCCCTGCCCAGAAATAAATGTCCAACACAAAACAAACTTAATGGTATCTTTGGAGGGTTTTTTTTTTTGTCTATTAATACTTAGTCTGATCAATTTTTTTTAATTTACTGATGTTTAGCTTATATGCTATGGTTTCTGGTTGTGTGTTTTTACAGGATTTTTGTGTTTAAAAGTATATGTGACTCTACAATCTACATAAATTTTTGTGCTTATTTGGCACTCTTTTTTCTGTTTCTTTTGTCCTTTATTATTTGTTTGCTTTTATTTTATTTTACCTTAATGTATTTTTATTATTAAAATTTAATATTATTATTGTTATATATCTGCTTATTTTCTAATAAGAGAAAGAAAAGGTGTGGATGTGAGTGGATGGGGAGGTAGAAAATATCTGGAAGGAGATGGAGGAGGGAAAATGGTAATCAAGATATATTTTATGAAAATATTTATTTTCATTCAAATATAAATAACACATACATAAATTAGATACATAAATAAATTATAAGCATAGAAAATTGAGTATAAATCCAGATCAAAGTCTAGACCATGTATTTTATAAGATCATAGAAAAAAACTTCCTAAACTACAAAAGACATATACATAAAGATTCAAGAAGAACACAGAACACCAACCTTATAAGACCAGAACAGAAATTCCCCAAGATATATTATAGTTAAAACTTTAAACATACAGAAACAAAGAAAATTATTGAAAGTTGTAAGAAAAAAACCACAGAATAATAAAAAACATAACAAAGAAGCAAGTTTCAAATAAAGGAAAACCAATAAGAGTAACATCAGATTTCTTAGTTGAAACTCTAAAACTCAGAAGATCCTGGAACAAAGCACTCTAACTTCTAAAAGACCACAATTGCCCATCTAGGCTATTGTAGCCAACAACACTATGTGCCATAAATGAAAGAGAAAAAAAGACTTTCAGTGTGAAAAACAGCCAAAAAGACAATCATATCCAACAATAAAATACTGAAATAAAGCATATTGTCAAGGACTACTGTGATCCAGTCCCTTGATAGCTCTCTCCCAGGATTTGTGGGAGATTCTATCAACCAGCTGAGAAGTCTAATCTTAAGGATTGCAAATAAATCTATGTACATGAAACTCTTTAGTTCATTCACTTTATTTTTCTGAGTCAATTCTGTCTCTACATTGCTTCTATTCTATTCTCTTACTTAGCTCCTGTCCCTCTATGTGCTATCTAAATACTTTTTTCTTTATTTTCTTTAAATATTTTTATTTTATAATTAACTTAATTTCACATATCAGCCACAAATTCCCCTGTCCTCCCTCCTCCCAACCCCCAGCCCTCCCCCTCCAAGGCAAGGTCTCCCCTGGGGAGTCAGTCCAGCCTGGTAGACTCAGCTGAGGCAGGTCCAGTCCCCTCCTCCCTACACCAAGGCTGAGCAAAGCGTCCCAGCATAGCCCCAGGCTCCAAAAAGCCAGCCCATGCACCAAGGACAGGTCATGACTCCACTGCCTGGGGGCCTTCCAAACAGTTCAAACTAATCAACTGTCTCACTTATTGAGAGGGCTTGGTCCGGTTCCATGGGGGTTCCTCCGTCATTGGTTCACAGTTCATGTACTTCCACTAGTTTGGCTATTTGTTCTTGTGCTTCCTCCAACCATGGTCTCAACATCTCTCACTCATACAATCCCTCCTCTCTCTTGCCGATTGGTCTCCTGGAGCTCCACCTGGGGCTCAGCAGTGGATCTCTGCATGAGAGTTCTATCATGACAGCCAGGATGTTCGGCCATCCGATCACCAGAACAGGTCAGCTCAGGCACTCTCTCAACCTATACAATGGAAAAAAGAAAGCATCTTCAACAAATGGTGCTGGCATAACTAGATATCAACATGTAGAAGACTGTAAATAGATCCATATCTGTTACCGTGCACAAAACTTAAGTCCAAGTGGATCAAAGACCTCAATATAAATCCAGTTACTCTGAACCTGATAGAAGAGAAAGTAGGAAGTAGTTAGTCTTGAATGCATTGGCAGCGGAGATCACTTTCTAAATATAATACCAGTAGCACAGACACTGAGAGAAATAATTAGTAAATGAGACCTCTTGAAACTGAGAAGCTTTTGTAGGGCAAAGAACACGGTCAACAAGACAAAATGACTGCCTACATAATGGGAAAAGATCTTCACCAACCTCACATCTGACAGAGGACTGATATCCAGAACATATAAAGAACTCAATAAATTAGACATCAAAATACACAACAGTCTGATTAAAAAATGGGCTATAAAGCTAAACAGAGAATTCTTAACAGAAGAAGCTCAAATGGCTGAAAGACATTTAAGGAATTGCTCAACATCCTTAGTCATCAGGGAAATGCAAATCAAAATGTCTCTGAAATACCAACTTACACCCGTCAGAATGGCTAAGATCAAAAACACTGAAGATAGCATCTTCCTATGAGTGAGTACATACCATATGCTACTCACATCACCAGTGAGGCTACCTGGAAAACGGGACCCCAAAAAAAGACACGGAGAAATGGACAAGATCTACATGAATAGCCTGGTCATGAGTGGGAACAATGAAGGGCGACAGTCGAGGGAAAGAGTGGGAGATCCTAGCTGGATCAAGAAAAGAGAGGGAGAACAAGGAATAGGAGACCATGGTAAATGAAGACCACATGAGAAGGTGAGAAGGGGAGGAAGCAGAGAGCTAGGGAGGCCCACGAAGATCCACAAAGATACCCCCTCAAAAGACTGCTGGCAATGGTCGCGAGACGGCAGGAACTGACCTACTCTGGTGATGGGATGGCCAGACACCCAAATAGTGGTGCCATAAACCCCATCCAAGGACTGAGGAATCTGAAGGCAGACATCCACGGCTGGTCCCCTGGTGGAGCACTGGGAGTCTAATTAGTGAGTAAGAAGAGGATTTATATGAGCGAGAATTGTTGAAGCCAAGGTTGGATAAAGCACCGGGACAAATAACCAAATGAATGGAAGCACAGGATCTATGAACCAAAGGCTGAGGGGCCCCCAACTGGATCAGGCCACCTGAACGGGTGAGACAGTCATTTGGCTTGATCTGTTTGGGAGGCAGCTGTGCATTGGTGCCAGGTCCTGGGCTCGTTGCATGAGTTGGCTGTTTGAATCCTGGGACTTATGCAGGGACACTTGGCTCGGTCTGGGAGGGGGGAATGGACCTGCCTGGACTGAGTCTACCAGGTCAACCCCGGTCCTCGGGGGAGACCTTGATCTGGAGGAGGTGGGAATGGGGGGTGGGCTGGGGGGAGGGGTGGGCGAGAGGGGGAGAACAGGGGATTCTGTGGCTATTATGTTGAACTGAATGGTGTTATAAAATAATAATAATAATAATAATAAAAAAACCAAAAAAAAAAAACACTGAAGATAACTTATGTTGGAGAGAATGTGGAGCAAAGGGAACATTCCTTCACTGTTGGAGGGAATGCAAACTTGTACAGCCACTTTGGAAAGCTATTTTAATTCTTTCATGTTAGTCTGCTCTATCTTGATCTTTCTCATCTTATTCTTACCCACCCAGTTCTTACCCATCTGGCTCTTCCTCATCTTCCATTTTGTCCTTCTAGTTCTTGTCCTCTAATCTACTTCTCCTCCAATCTAGTTCTCCTCTGTCCCTTCTCCTCCTGTCCTCTCATAACTCTAAGTTCTTTTCCATTTTCATCTTCATTCTTCATCTTTGTTCTTCTCCATCCTTGTTCCTTCCTGTTCCTCTTCCTGTGACCTGGTCTCAATAGCCCTACAATCTGCGAACTCTGCCCTGCTGCCTTCTGGTCCTGCTGGGCAAATCTGTTTGGTGCTAGGCAAACTGCCTCATGGCTGCACTGCACCTGGTATGCAAAAAAAAAATTTTATTCTGAGTCACTTGCTCTAGAATTCCACTTTGGCTGTGAGAGAAGGAAGGTCTGAGCTTCATTTGCACAGGAAACAAAGCTATGCACCTAGGAGATAGTTACTTGCCCTAGGAGACAGGGTGTGTTTCAGTAAGGGTGTTTACCTTAATTCAGGGGTCTTAGGTACCTAGCAGGTGGTCTGTCCAGCTATTCTACCTGTCACTTGTCCTTGGATGCTTGCTAAAGGGGATATTTGCCAAAGGCAGATATCCAATTCAAATGCTAAAAGGGGAGCAAGAAACCTGGAGGTAGAAGACCATGTTGTCATGACCTTATCCAAGTACTTTAAATGTCTATACCCAAGAAATGATCCAATTGTGAGAGCACACATGAAGTTCATAGCAGGAAACGGCTAATGTATTAAAAGCCAAATAATACCAAATCCTCCTTGAGATTTGATTTTCCTCCAGAAAAATTCCTTGATTCTCCAGGTATAGTTTTACTATATTCAGCTGGATTCTCACTATATTCCTGTAGCTTGTAGAAAGATATCTGAAGCAAAGTTGAAATTGAGGTGAGGAATAAGCACAGCCAAGGGGTTCTAAACAGAAACAAAGAAAAATTATAATTTAATGAAATACAAATCACAAGTAAGAATGCAAACCTACAAAAATGCAAACAAAAACCTTAGGACAGCTAAAGTAATCCCAAATAATAAAAGTAGTGCTGGAAGAATCATCATCCCTATTCTCAAAATTTCTGACTTCTTTATAAAAAATCATGTGTCCATATATGTATGGACTTATATCTAGAGCTTCAATTCTGTTAACTGATCAACGTGTTTGTTTTTATGCTAATACTATGCTGTTTTTATTACTATAGTTCTGTATGGATCAAGAAACTCAACATAAGGCTAGGTACAATGATTCAGATAGAAGAGAAAGTAGACAATAGTTTTGAACTCACTGACACAGGAAAAGACATTCTATACAGAACATCAGTAGTACTATAGCTAAGGACAATGATTATTACGTGGGAACTTATGAAATTTAGAAGCCTCTGCATGGCAAATAATACCATCATTTAGATCTCAGTCCTTGGGGGAGGATTTGTTCTGGAGGAGGTGGGAATGGGGGATGGTCTGGGGGAAGGGGAGGGGGGCAGGAGGGGGGAGAACAAGGGAATCTGTGGGTGATATGTAGAACTGAATGGTACTGTAAAATAAAATAAAAGGAAAATAATAAGCAAACAAAAATAAATAAGTAAAAGATACAGTTCCTTCCTGGCTTTTCTCCCATCCCTCTTTTCATTTCCTTCCTAGCTCTCATGAAGCATGCTGACTTTTGCACTTTACTGTTTTGTTATGATGCCTCTAGCCTGCTACAGACCTAAAGCCTACAGAAGAGAACATAGACTACAGCCTCTAAAATCACTAGTCAAAGCAAGTCTTTCCTACATTTAAATTGATGTAGTCAAAAAACATACATACATACTTTTACAAACTCATGTTTGTTATTATCTAATAAGCATTTTTCAATATTCATGTCCAGTAATAAAATAGTAGCATGAGCTCTAAATACCAATTTTCAAAAATACACATTAAAAACATCTCTGAAATATTAGCCAACAGTAATTACTTCATTGGAATTTAGGGAAATAATCACAGTTTCAAAAGTTTAATGATTCTAAGGAAATGATACTTTAAAAAGAAATTATGACATTTTACAGGAATGACTGATTTAAAATAATCTTAAAATATAATAAATAAATTTTGTCATACACTCTCAATTCCAGGAACAAACAAATAATGTAACTTTCTGCTATTGTCTTTTTAAAAGCCTTTTCCAATAATGTCGAGAATTAACAGTAAATATCTTTCAGATTGCCTCTCTTGATTCTGTTTGTTTCTTTTGGGGGCAGCAGTGAGGCTGATGAAGGTTTAGAAACAGTATTAATTACCACAGGATAGCCAAAACCTCACTATATAGCTAAGGGTGTCCTTGAGCTCTTTATCATCTTTCCTATACCTCCATATTTCTGTGATAGTATGTTTGTACCATGATACCAAGTTAATTTCTTTAGTTTTAGATGTAGAATTTTCAGCATTAATCAGGAAAATAATCCTGAAAGTTGAAATTCAATCTTTATAAGTTAGGAGATCAGATAATACTAGCTAGCCACCAAAATTCAATTTTTCAACTAAAATTTATTTTTCTTAAGTGTCTAATGATATTGTCCCTATTGTACTTGAAGATTAAAATTTCCTCCAAAAGTCATCCACCTATAATGGAGAAGACTATAATTTTCACTGGCAAAACTCTTCAGACCTATAAATAAAAAGAGTACACCGTACACTCAAGTGTGTGTTACATGCTCTAATATAAATATAATTTTATTGAATGTGTCAGGTAATACCTGTAGTTGCACTTATAAGTGCATACTATGCCAGGAGGATAAAATTTACAAATAAAATGAGCTGAGGTAGTTGTACTGTACTTAGGAGAAGGTTTCTGTGCAATCTGTCAGCCAAACAGCTAGGGATACTACTTGTTGAATGTTCAAGTCTTTATCTAAACAGGATTTAAAAGTAATCCTCATTAACTGAATAACTCTAAGATATTATGATGAATTTAGGTAATACAAAAAATTAAATACAGTAAAGTTACAATATCAGAACTTTAGGTGGGCTTTTATTATTATCCTTTTGTTTCCATTATAATGTAATTATATCATTTTCCTTCCTTTTCCTCCATATTTCCTCCATCATTCAAGGCTCCCATTGAATCTTCTAGAATCATAAAAGCTAGTACTCAGAGTGAAAGCATTCAGGTCAGTTCCAGCTCAGGAACTTCTGGGTCCTTTGTCTTTAGCAGTAGATCTGTTGGGGACAACAAAGGACAATAGCAATAGGGCATACAGTTTTGAGAGTCTCTTGGACATCCCTAACAAAAATTCAGCGCGTTTCTCATTCCATGTGTTGGGATTGTTTTAAATAGATCTTTGGCTTGTGGAGGAAGCATTATAATACCAGGTGATAAATTTCATTTAAATATATATATATATATATATATATATATATATATATATATATATATATAAACTTACTTGTACTATGGGTATTTATTTTTAAATCTATAGTTAATAGTACAATTCCTTTAGACTTGTTCAAACATCCTGTTATTTTACCCTTCTAAGTGATTTTCTTGTATTTACCTCCCTCTCCCTCCACCCTCATTTTTTTTCCATTTTGTCTGTGAAATCATTTGCACCTTGCTATTCCTCTTTCTATTTTCCCTAACCCCTCCCTTTGCCAGCATGGTTCCATATTAATTCCCTTGTCTTTACAGTTACTTTAGGAATTGTGATCACATCTGAAGATTTGAGACTAGGAGCCTCAAGTGAGAGAGTACATGTGATGTTTGTCTTTCAGGCTCTGAGTCATTTCTCTCAATATTATCCTTTCTAGTTACTTTGATTTACCTTCACATTTCATAATTTCATGTTTCTTTAACAACTGAATAGAATTCTATAGGGTATTATACGACATTTCATTATCCATTTGTCAATTGAAGGATGGATACATTGTTTCTATTTCCTAGCCAATGTGAATACAGCAGCAATGACCATGGATGAGCAAATATTTGTGGAGTAGGTGCTTGAGTCAAGCAGAGTCACATAGCAGATGCATTTCTCATTTTTTAGAATTTCCCACACTGATTTCTAGAGTGACTGTATCACTTTGCAGTCCCACCAATAGTGTGCAAGTGTTCTCTTTTCCCCCACATCCCTCCCAGCATTTGTTAGGTGTTTTGTTGATCTTTGCCAGCCATTTTGACTGGGGTAAGATAAAATCTCAAAGTTGTTTTTATGTACATTTTGCTAACTTCTGGAGATAATGAACATTTTTTTTTTGATTTTTTTATTATTATTATTATTATTATTTTACAACACCATTCAGTTCAACATAATAGCCACAGAATCCCCTGTTCTCCCCCTCTCGCCCACCCCTCCCCCCAGCCCACCCCCCATTCCCACCTCCTCCAGATCAAGGTCTCCCCCGAGGACCGGGGTTGACCTGGTAGACTCAGTCCAGGCAGGTCCATTCCCCCCTCCCAGACCGAGCCAAGTGTCCCTGCATAAGTCCCAGGATTCAAATAGCCAACTCATGCAACGAGCCCAGGACCTGGCACCAATGCACAGCTGCCTCCCAAACAGATCAAGCCAACTGACTGTCTCACCCGTTCAGGTGGCCTGATCCAGTTGGGGGCCCCTCAGCCTTTTGAGATATTTCTTAACCATTTTCTTTCTTCTTTTGAGAACTCTCTGCTCAGGTTCCAGTACCATTTTTTAAATGGGTAGTTTGTTCATTGACTCTTTTTATATTCTTATAAGTTCTGAATATTTATCTTATATGAGATGTTTAGATGACAAAGATTCTCCTCGTTCTATTGGGTTTCTCTCCATGCAATTAAATGCTTCTTTAGCTCTTTATTTGTATGAGGTCCTACTTTTCAATTGTGGTCTTAATTCTTAGGCAAATGGAATCCTATTCAGAAAATCTTTTCCTACACCTACATCATGTAGGATACTGTCTACGTTTTTTTTTTTTTCTTCCAGAAGTTTCAGTATTTGAGCTTTCACATTTAGGTGTTTGATGCATGTTCAGGGAGATACTTAGGGTCTACTTTTATTCTTCCCCATATGGCCACCCAGTTTTCCCAATGCCATTTGATGAAGATACTTTCTTTTCTACAGTGTATGTTTCTGACATCTTTTCAAATACTAAATAGCTAAAGTGGCATACTTGCATTTTTCTAAGTTTGATTTTATTCCATTAGTATACATGTCTATTTTTGCACCAGTACTATATTGTTTTTATTACTATGGCTCTGTATTATATCCAGAGATATATTGCATTGTTCTTTTTGCTCAGGATTGTTTTGGCAATATGCAGTTTTTTTGTGGATTCATGGAAATTTTAAGATAGTATTTTTTCCTATTTATATGAAGAATGAGATGTTTATTTTGATTGGAATTTTATCAAATCAGTAACTGGCTTTTGGTAAAATGTTATTTTAACAATATTAATTCTACCAAATCCATTACCATGGGATTTCATTCCATTTTCTTCTGTCTTTCTCTCTTTGTTGACAGGTTAAAGTTCTTGTTGTAGAGATTCTTAATTTCCTTGGTTAAATTTAAGCCTAGATATTTAACTTCCTTTGAGGTTATTATGAACAGGAGTACATCCATGATCTCCTCCCTGATTATTTATTGTTGGTGAATAGAAAAGCTATTGATTGAAGCAAGGTGATTCTATATAGAGCCACAACACTAAAATTGCTTATTGTTTATAAGTTTTGTGATAGAATTTTTGATTATGTTGGGTTTTATACGATTTATTCACATACCTATTATGCCATCCTCAAGAATAAAGAATAGTCTCCCTTTGACAAACCTTTGAGAAATACATTGATGAAAGTAATTCTAGAATCTACTAGGAGTGTTTTTATTATGTAGTTATTAATAATCATGATAAACATAATTTGGAGAACTTAATATGTTTGGTCTTTACAAATGTCATCTCATTTAGCACTTAATGTCCTATGTTTTAGATGAAATTATTTCCGTATTTCACAGATTCAGAAAGTTGTGCAAATAAATTAGTTTTCCCAAAATGCTATGCAAAACACAGGAAATGAATTATAGATGTCACAGCTTTATTGACTAAGAACTATTTTGATAGAAGTGATAAATAGTAGCTCCTGGAACATATATTCTCTTGAAAAGTAGCAAATCAAAATAATGAGTTTGATTCACCACTGAGAAATTTCAAGTATTTTAAGAGGGCTTTACATCATGTTTTCATTTAGTTTGTAAGTATAGCTGTGTCTTAAGTTGGATAATACACCTGCTCAAAATAAACTGTATTATTTGAAACTACAATAACAAAAAAAGAAACACAAAAAATATAGATGTGTAACTTTGATTGAGGCATATACAGATTAAATATTATAAAATAAGAAAAAATAATAAAATCATTTGACCTTAAATATATAAATTTTGAAAGACACAATATTTTTTTTTTTTTTTTGGTTTTTCGAGACAGGGTTTCTCTGTGTAGCTTTGTGCCTTTCCTGGAACTCACTTGGTAGCCCAGGCTGGCCTCGAACTCACAGAGATCCGCCTGGCTCTGCCTCCCGAGTGCTGGGATTAAAGGCGTGCGCCACCACCGCCCGGCAAGACACAATATTTTTAAAACAAAACAATAAACTTTTGATGGAGAAGACTTATTTTCTCTGTATTTGATGAAAACTATTCAGGGATATTTAAAATATTGCAGCAAATTAGAAAGCTAGACTAACAAAATGTTAACAAAACACACAAAAGAACTCAGAATTTAATACTCAACATCATATACACATGGTCCTAACATCTACCAGTATTACTGAGATTCATATACAATATAATTGATGTATTGCTTTTACACATGCAGTGATTTTAAAATATGAACTAGACTTATTTTATTTTAATTAAAACAGGGGGCATGGAATATTAGAGGCTTATTTTAATAGCAAAAAGGGCATTTGCAATAAATGCTTTAGATCAGTTCATAATGGTATTACTATTTTAGAACAGTCAATTTCATTAAGATAAATAGGTATTACAATATATATATATATATATATATATATTAAATAGCATATATACACTTAAAGAGTTAAGTCATCATAGATCAATATCATTCATGATGATAGATTAAAAACAATATGGAATACCACTTTTAAATACAAAATTTAAAATATTGCCACAGGAAGATATCAAATGGGCACTTAATAATTTTTTATATACTTTATTCAATTTGTGAGTCTAGTAATTGCAACTGCTTTAAATGGTAAAAGGTAATCCTCCCACAGTCTTTTGTACCACATGGTATTGCATTAGAATGGATATTAGTAGTTCTATTTCTTTTTATTGCTAATCCAATCCATTCTTTCCTTCTTAGCTTAATCACTTCCAAACATCGTATAGTCTATATGTCATACCCTAATGAGCTCCCATTATTCTTCTCTGTTCTTGTCAATAATGTCAGATTGTATCTGATTTTCTTTTTAACTTTAATTTTTTTGACTTCTGGATATATATATATATATATATTCTTAGTGAAATTACATATTTTCAATTTGTACTTTTCCTATCTACTTAACATTAAATTATAAAGCAATAGTTCTCAAGCTCAAGCTGGGGGTTGCAAACCCTTTTGTATTCTGCCTATTGAACATTTACATATAACTCATAACAGCAGTGAAATTAAAATTTTGGTAGTAAAGAAAATAATTGTATGGTTGGGGGGGTTACCACAACATGAGGAATGATAATAAAAGGTTGCAGCATTAGGAAGGATAAGGGACACTGGTGTACAGGGTATCATCACACCCTTTCTAGAATCAAGAATAACTGCAATATCTTCATAAATTCAAATATAAAATTCACTTATAGCACTACCATTGACTAGTTTTTTAGTTGAGTTACAATACCAGATATCTCAGAATAAAGTTTGATCCAATAAGAATATCTAACTCAAAAATATTATCAGTTTTCAGTACTTACCATCCACTGAAAGTTCAATTTCCAATGCCAAATTATTTTAATAACTTCTTTTTTTTAATCTTAGCTTTTTCACCCATCTCTGAATTTGCTCAATCACTCTGTAAAATTACAACTCAAAATAATAGAATATTCAGTTTACATGCAGCTAAATATAGATAAAGAAAATCACAAAATTATGCTTCAATTGCATATTTAGTGTAAGTGATTACATTTTATTGTACTATTTCATTCACATTCATAACCTCTTAAATGACTATATTTTTTCTCACTTCTGACTATCCCAAATGTCTCTAATCCCATTTTCACTATCAACAGAAATTCTTTCTATCTACTGAATTGTGGAAATTGATGCATTTAAAAGAGTATTTCCAAAGTCTTTCACTGCTACATCACTTTATCTGCCTATTGCTTTGCTTTTCTGACTTTTTTGTGGAGGTCTACAGAGGTTTCCTAGTGAGATCTGAGCTTGCTTTAGCCAGCAGGACTACATTAGAGGATGGCTTGACCACATGCATAGTTACCAGGTGATTGGAAGGGTCCATGCTTGGCTGTGCTTGGGGGAGGTCTTTTGCTCTGCCCCTTGGCATTCCTATAAAAAGCCCTTTAGAAGAGAAAAAAGGGGCTGATGGATATTGATCCAGGCCCTCCCGAAGTTATCCTCTGTTTCTCTTCCCACTATATTTCTATCTAACGTTTCTCATTCCTCTCTCCTCAAGAGTACCCTGAAGAAAAAGTGGGAGCGGGCCTCCCACACTTTTTGCCTCATAAAAACAAAGAATTCATTATTTATCTCCCATAGTGGTGGGCAGAATAATGCATCCCTCAAAGAGGTTTGCATTTTAATCTCTAGAATCTTGTAATATGTTATCTCATATGAAAAACTGCTAATAGAGATGTCCTTGAGAATTTGATAAAATAACAGATTTTTTTCTTTAATCTGAGTGGACACAATGTAATCATTTTAGTCCTTAGAAGACAAAGAAGAAAAAGAGTCATAAAGAAAGATGTGATGATTGCAAAATAGCAGGAGAGAAGCAGTTACTGGTGCTAAGGAGTCAAGGGATGCAGGTAGACTACAGAAGTTATGAAAAGCATGCAAATTTTCTACTTCAAACCTCCAGAAAGCATATGGTTCTGTAAGCACCTTAATTCTAAGAGCTTTTTAAATAATTTCCAGACTAGTAACAATATTTTTTACTGTTCCAAGTAACTAATTTTATAATTGTGTTTTAAAAATAGAAAACAATTGTTCTTAAAATAGCATTATATTTTTCTTAAAAACATCATTTAAAAATATATTCCCCTGTAATTATCCAATAATAAAAATAATCTGTCACTCTATTCTTTTCCAATCTTGAACTCACTTTTATCATATACTTAATATTAAACTCTTCAAAAAGATAATTCAGCTCCAATTCATTTCTTTTCCTTCTTACAATCATTGTAATCAAAATTATAATAAGATTCTCAGAATTATTAGATGGCTAAATTAATAGTTTATCTTCAGTGATATCCTTATTGAGTTGTCACTAGTATTTAAATTTGTTTAACATAGTAACTTTATGGATAGATTTTTGTCTCTGGCTTTTAGGACAGCACATTATTTTTGTTCTAATTATTCAGATATATCTTTTTTTTCTCATTTGGTGAACGTAAATATTCTCACAAAATTTATTACAAGATTCACAGTCCTCTTCATGGTGTTTCTTCATGTTTTTCAACTTACTTTAATTGAAATATCTTCAAGGTTTATACATTAATATATCATTATAAGGTAACAACTCCTAAATATATGTCTCTACTTATGAACCATAGCTATATAGTATATCCATCTGACAATTGATCACTTTTATTTTAGTAACATTGGATATCTCTAGAAAAAATCATTCTGCATGTGGTAATCCACACACCAAAACACAAATCTTGCATTTTCTCTCATATAAAGATATTAGCTCTTAAGCTTTCAATGCATGTGCTTCAATCAGAATAACTATAGAGATTATGAAGCTACTTAGGGACTAGTGTGGAGGAAAAGGCATGGATATTCCAAGGAAGCAGAAATAAAGTACAGTATTATGAAGAGAAAAAGGTAAAACTAGAATAGGAAGATAAAATTGGAGGGAAATGGAAAAGGCACTGACTATGGAGAAGGACAATTAACAGTAAAAACAATTGAAATGTAATATTGAAATCAGCTACTGTGTAGCAGGCTTTCTTGGGTCACCAACCCCAAATCATGACATGGAGACTTATTATTAGTTATGAATGGTTAGCCTTAGATTAGGCTTATTCAACTCACACTTATAACTTATTTTAACCTGTTTCTCTTCATCTGCATTTTACGTTAGGGCTTCTTGCCTTTCTTTCATTCTGTATGTCCTACATTCCTGCTTCCTCTGTGTCTGGCTGGCTGGTGGTTGCTTAGCTGGCTGGGCCCTGACATCTCCCACTCTTTTTCCCTAGTCTCTCCTAATCCTAGATTACTCAATTACTCCTCCTACTTATTTTCCCTGCCTATCAGCCCTGCTTATCCCTCTACTGCCCAGCTATTGGCGAGTCAGATTTTTATTAGACCAATCAGATGCCTTAGGCAGGCAAGGTAAGACAAATTCAACCCTTCATTACATAATTAAACAAATATTCAGTAAGCAAATGTAACAAATCTTTATATAGCTAAACAAATGGAGCACAAACAAATGAAACACGTTTTTTCATAGTTAAGTAATTATTCTACAACATAAATGAAACACAATTTTACTTTGTTGTTGAATATTAGTTTAAGATGTGTTACATTTGTTTGTGCTGTGGAATACCTGTTTAATGATACACACATAGGTTGCATTCTTTTATATTGCATTTGTTTAACTCTGTAAAGCTGTGTTACTTTGTCTGCCTAAAACACCTGATTTGTCTAGTAAAGAGCTAAACAGTCAATAGCTAGGCCACAGAGAGAAATAGGTGGGGCTGGTAGGTAAATAGAATGAGTAGAAAGAGAAATCTAGGGAAGAGTAGAGGAGAGAGAAAAGGAGAAAAAGAGGAGAATGCCTGTGGTCAGCCACACAGTCCCACAGTCAGCCACAAAGAAGGAAACAAAGATATATAGAATAAAGAGAGGTACAAAGGACAGAGACAAAATGTAGTTAAAGATAATTGGGATAATTTAAGTTAGAAAAGCTGGCTAGAAACAAGCCAAGCTAAGGCTAGGCATTCATAAGTAAGAATAAGTCTCCCTGTATTTATTTGGGTAGTCACCCAAAGAGAAAAAAAAAACAAAAACAAAAACAAAATAAAACAAAATCTCTACATTACTTAGCTAAAGAAATATTCTGCAACATAAACAAATGCAACATATAACATACAAAATGAATTAAAAGGATTCACCACATAATAGGAAAAGATACTGCCACAACTGGACATTACATGGTACCAAATAAAACCTACAGTGATAAGAATGAGTTACATATAGTTGAAGGGGCCACTTGAAAACTACCAAAGATCACAAAATATTGCCAAGGCTATTGGTTACCCTCTGCAACCTGGCATTAAGACATTATTGCTGAAGATATTGTTCACTTAGGTCAACTAAAACCATGGAGAATTTGAGTTGGTGCCTATCTAGATGCTCCACGTTTACTGACTAAAATTCATGGGAATAGAAGGCACTTTACATACTACTAGGGGAGAAAAGTAAACATAAGTACCACACAGCTACAAACTAAGTTACCTACAAAAGAAACCTGCCTGAAAGATATATTGATACAATAGTGGCAAAAATGTTAAAGGAACAAATCATTTTTAAAATTAGGTTTTACATTTTTTATATTACACTTATTGTATCCTCCCTTTCCTTTCCTAACTCCATGTTCCCATGTGCAAGAGGAAGTTCCTCTTATGATGGCCAAAGAAGGTACTTACCTATGAGTGTAGCACAATGTCATTACGATTCATTTTATTGTTTTACTTGAGTTTTTGTTGTTTGTTTTTAAGAACAGTATTTGGTTTTATCCTATGCCTCTGCACTATTTACTCTCACGTTCTTGGCCACCTAAGCAGTGCTGGGTATGAGTTACAACTCTTGGAATTGGCCTTAAGTCATATCAGATATTGGTTTATTACACCCAGAAGATTTGTGCTACCATTGCACTAGCATATCTTGCAGGCTGAACACTGTTATTGATCCATGGGTCTGTGGTTGGGTTGGTATTTATGTTTCTATTTTGGTAGCTTGCACAGTAGTACATTTCTATACCAAAGGCACAAGAACATAGGGGTGAAGGTTCTATGTAGGCAGCATCTAGACCTCTCCATGTTCAAAGAGTTAGGTAGATATTGTCTTCAGCAATGAGGCCTTGCCCTCAGTTTGTAGAGAACAACCTATAGTCTTAGCAACAGCCTGGTGCTATGGATGTCTGTATGCCGTGAATGCATTGCTCTGATTGGTTAATAAATAAAGTGCTGATTGGCCAGTAGCTAGGCAGGAAGTATAGGTAGGACAAAGAAAGAGGAGAATTCTGGGAATAGGAGGGCTGAGTCAGGAGATGCTGCCAGCTGCCACCATGAGAAGCAAGATGTACAGATACCGGTAAGCCACAAGCCATGTGGCAAGGTATACATTTATAGAAATGGGTTAATTTAAGATATAAGAACTAGATAGAAAGAAACCTGAGACATTAGGACAAAGAGTTTAAATAAGATAAACATCTGTGTGTTTATTCGGGTCTGAGTGGCTGTGGGCCCGGGGAAGGGGGGGGGGGGCTATTGATAACTCCAGCTACAAATGGTGCCAAAACATGGAGCAAGAATTTCCACCTAAAACCTGAGAAATAAGATTATAAAACAGAGCTGAAAACAGTTTCCTAGTTGTCTCTATCAAGTTAGTGGCAGCCTGTGGGCTTGAGCTACTCTATGGTGGGTTCATATTGTGTAGGCTTGATCTATGGCACATTACACAGAGGTGTCTCCAAGCTGCACACTATGCTGCATGGTGGATATAGTTATTGCTAGTTTTAAAAACTAAAGAATAAAGAAAAAAGGTTTTGGGGCTACATGCTGCTTTGATAGAGGCATAGACCTACTGTCTCCCAGAGTCCAGCAGTGAGCATAGTTCCTCCAAAGCTGGCGGTAGGTGTATCATCACCATGTAGGAAAGCTGAGGTGGGCAGAGTCATTCAGTACTAACCACTGCAGTTTAAAGCAATAGATTCACAATAAGACAGATTCAGATGGAACAAAGCTTTAAATCATTTACAATGTGTATAAAAATGTACATAGGCTTGGAAGAGAGAAAAAAGTAATATATGCAGTAATATAAAAAATAGATAGTTTTAAAAAATAAAGTCTTTAAACAAAAAATAAAAGTAATATAAAAAATAAACCATGTAAAGATGGATATCACAGAGAAACTCTGGATTGTGTTGTCTTTGGGATTTTTAACTGCACAAAGATATTCAATTATAAAGACTGCTCAATTAAAACAATATGTATAATTTAAAGGTACCTTGACTTCAAAATTTGGATCCAAGGATATGTTGTTTTAGAAAGGAGACTCTGCTTTTGTTTCCACAGAAAGCGAGAGGCTATGGATTTGTTCCAGATTAAGATACATCAGGTTTGACCAGCCAATACCCCCTGAGAGGTCTTCAATGACACCATGGCCCAGATGATCCAACATCCAAGATGGTTTCAAGGAAATTGTTTCCGACAATACAGCCTCACGGACTCCTCCATAATCCTAAAATTTCCTTTGTGTTCCCATAAGAATATAGTGCCCTCATCCAGCAGGAAGTAGTCTGAGAAACTATGCCCACATTCCCCCAAAAATATATTATGGATGTTTGTCTTTGTTTAGGTTGTTGGTTACAAATTGTTATTGGTCATAGTCAATATCTTTCTAAAAAAAGAAAGAGAGATATGATATAGATATATAGGATATAGATATGATAGGATAAAAGGGTAGATTGTTGAACCTACTTTTAAAGAACAACAATTTGTTTGAAATGTTTTACATTGCTATGGATTTTAGTTTATTGATACAAATTTAAAGTTAATTTTGTTATACTGTGTATATATTTCTACTCTTGTTTAAGGTATTATGTTTGTGCAGCTCATTTGAAATTGTAATGGATAACTAAAAATAGATTAATAATTAGTCTTCTATGATATTCAAACTTACAGTAATGTTATCTAGGTATACATAGATATAATTAAATTAGGTAGCTAATCTTCAAACACTTCAAAGTCCTACAGAATATGGCATTTAAATATTTTAAAAAATTTAGACTTTCTGGACAGTGAGGCATGTCTGCTCCTGGCAGCAGTAATTTACTTCAGAGAGGAGGATGGGCACTGACGACACTCCATATGGAGTTTATATTCTTCTTTGCAAAAATAGCCATTTGGGCAAGAAACTGTTCTTGCCTGGACTACTTCATCGACTGGACATGCAGGACCCATAAGAAGGTGATCAACTTTGCTTGGCAAAATGGTCCTTCAGGTTCCTGTTTCACAGAGGAAACTGCCAGACATTCTATAGGACACAGAGAAAAATGACTGAGAGACTCTAGGACTGTGGGCTGAAAAAAGATGCCCCAACTTTACAGAGGAACTTTGGATGACTGTCCAGACTGCCAGCTCTCTATCTCCACTCTTGAAGGACTTCCAAAAGTTGCTTGTTTCCTTCTCCCATTTCTCAGGTAATATTATATCCTTCTGAGGTCTTTGATGTAGTTGAAGACTAGATAGTTATAATTTTCCTTAGTTATGATAAAAGATAAGTTAGATATAAAACCTTAGACTCACAAATATAGGGTTATCTTCTTTAATTTTACCAAATACAAATAGACTACATATTATAACTATAAATCTTGCTTGATAATTGTTTTCTTTTTCTTTTTTTTTTTTTTTTTTTTTTTGGTTTTGCGAGACAGGGTTTCTCTGTGTAGCTTTGCGCCTTTCCTGGAACTCACTTGGTAGCCCAGGCTGGCCTCGAACTCACAGAGATCTGCCTGTGCTGAATCTCCCGAGTGCTGGGATTAAAGGCGTGTGCCACCACCGCCCGGCTTTTTTTTTTTTTTGATAATTGTTTTCTTATATGTAACTTTACTATATTAAAGTTAAAACCTTCCTTTTTGAAAAAAAAAGAAAAGAAAAGAGGAAGTGCTGTAGATATCCATATGTTGTGAATGTGTTGCTCTGATTGGTTAATAAATAAAGTGCTGCTTGGCCAGTAGCCAGGCAGGAAGTTTAGTTTGGACAAAGAAGAGGAGAATTCTGGGAACAGGAGGGCTGAGTCCAAAGACTCTGCCATCCACTGCCATGAGAAGCAAGTTCTGAAAGGCAGAACTTGGAAGAAGTACCAAGCCATGTAGCTAAACATAAATAAGAACTATGGGTTAATTTAAATGTAAGAGCTAGTCAGTAATAAGCTTGAGCAAATGGCCATACAGTTCATGAATGATATAAGCCTCTGTGTGTTTACTTGGGCCCAAGTGGCTGTGGGACTGGCAGGTGAGAGAGAATTGTCCTGACCACCAGCAGGCTGGAACACAGGAAAACTCTAGCTACAGCCTGGATCATTTGGGGTTCCCATAGAACCCCTTTAGCCAACAACTAAATTAGATGTAATCCAATCCTGGGGCTTGAAACTTCATTTGGTAACAAGATGGTCAGTTGAGGCTCTGTCTCCCTCATTATATGAAAATTTCAGTTAGATGTCCATCATATATGTATATATTTTAGGAAACTCATACTGTATTGGGGTACCAAAGTATCCCTCATATGTCCCTCAATTTTAGCTGTCTCTCACTATATTCCCACCCTCATCTCCTACTTGCTTCCTTCTCCCAACTTGATCCTTCCTTTCCAGATCCCTCATTCATAACTGTGTAGTCTATTTTCATTGCCTAATAGTATCTGTCCCCATGGATAATTTTTTTGTTGTTTGTTTGTTTTTTTTTTTTGAGACAGGGTTTCTCCATGTAGTTTTGGTGCCTGTCCTGGGTCTTGCTCTGTAGACCAGGCTGGCCTCGAACTCACAGAGATCTGCCTGGCTCAGCCTCCCATATGCTGAGGTTAAAGGCATGTCCCACCACTGCCCAGCCATAAATATTTTCTTACATATGTAAGTATAACTTGCTCAGTCACCATAATATTACTTAATTTATGTTTTCAGGGTTGGCTATTTGGTATTTAGTGTAACATGAAATCTAAAAGGTCTTTTAATAAAAACCCAGAGCCTCATATTGGGGTGAAAGTTGAAAGGTCAAAGAAGCAGAGAAAGCCACAGCCACCACTTCTTACCTCACCAACTCCTTAGCCTGAAAAACTCCAGGCGAAAGGGCTTCAGTCAAAAAAGGCCTCTAGCTGAAAGGGATGATTCTGTCAAAAAACCTTTAGCTCCTATTTCCACATGACTTATATACCTTTCTCAGCCAAACCATCACTTCCTGGGATTAAAGGCATGTGTGTTTCCCAAACAAAGGCATGAGATCTCAAGTGCTGGGAATGAAGGTGTGTGCTACCTTTGTCTGGCTCTGTTTCTCTCCTAGACTGAGTCAATCTCATGTAGTCCAGGGTTGCTTTAAACCCTCAGGGATCCCGATGGATCTCTGACTCATGAGTGCTAGGATTAAAGGTGTGTGTCACCACTGCCTGACTCTTGTGTTTAATCTAGTGGCTTGTTCTGTACTTTGATCTTCAGGCAAATTTTAATCAGGTATGCAATACATCACCACATTTCCTCTTTATTTGTCTAAAATAATAAAAGAAGGTTATAAATAATGTAAGAAGAACTATATACAATAAGTAAAATAAGTATATATAATGAATAAAGTCAAGAATTACATTAACAATGTCTAGTCCATTTACATTTGACAGATTCAGTGAAAATGCTCCATTATTTATCCTGTTTTGGTGAGTCCAAAAAGTGTTGTACCTAATTTACTTTCTATTCTAACTTTTATTACCAACCCAAAACTATCTTTGGATGTCTTTCAAATGTATACACTTTACACCTCTTTAGTGAATTTCTTTTCTGAATTTGTTAATGAAAAAAACTATAACTGTAATCTCTAATCTTCAACTCCCTCAGAGACCCAAGAAGGAAATAATTTTACCTAAGTAAACAGGAAGTACAAAAAAGTGACTTCCAATAAAATATGAGAAATGATAGAAACAGCTGGCTGCCTGCACAGCCACCCAAGATTCCTCTGCATCATTTTGGCATCCATCTTTGGCCTACAGGCTTATCATAACTGAACAGACTCATCTATGAAGCAGGATTTTCTAAAGGGCCTACCTACCTTGTCTTGACAAGGTTCAGCAATCCTTTCTATGTGTCCTGCTTGTCAAGTTGGACAGCAGACAGTCAGCAGTAGAGGCAAGGGTAATTTCTTGCCCACTGGCTAACTTTTGCCACAATGAAAGTAAACTCCATATGGAGTGTGGCCCAGATTTAAAATAGGTCTCCTGACCTCAAAGGATCTGTAATTAGGGTTAGTCTTCCTAATCAAAGATAATCCCTTAAATGCACATCCAAATGCTTGGGTTTTAGTTGATTCCAGATGTAGTCAAGTTGACAACTAAGATTAGCCATCACAGTCTATAAACAAATTTAAATTTCCATTTCAATAAAACAACTTATAAACAGATCCATGCATTGTTTTTTACTTTAGTTTTATGTTATCAGTACATTTCAATGAAGAAAATGATGGCATTGTCAGTGAATGATGAGAGACCTTGGTCAACTGGATATCATGAGGTAGGAAAGAAAAAGCCAGTGTTCTTCCTGTTCTGTAGCCAACTACTTCTTGAAATAGAAATAGCCCAAACTGCAGGGAGAAGGGACTCTCAGATGGTTCAGAAACTTTACAAAACATTTAGGTGTATGAAGCTCAGATATGTCCAAGATTCACACGGGTCCTTTTGAAAAGGATAAAAACAATAAAGCATTCCTGGGGGAAGTAATGATCTCCCTGATCAAGCTGCCTAAAAGTTAGGTAGCTCCAGGGATGCAGAGCTCATGCTTGAATTGCTTTTTAGTGATGTGGTAGTTGCTTTGGACTCACCCTGGTAAGTATCCCCTCTTATGCTCCTGTAAATGACCACAGGAAAGTATTGATTTATCAAGCTGTACTTGGGTGGAATTTATTCTTTGGTTTGGAATTGGTGCTTTTCCTAGGATAAATAGACATTTGTGCATGTCTATGACAAAAAAAATCATGCAATGTCTGTCATCACAAAAAATCAGAAATATATGAATTATAAGTCTGAATGTGAATGTTAAAGACATAAATAATTAATACAAAACCACAAACTATCTCCATAACATTAAAATAGGAAAATTAATTGGAAATTTCATAAAATCCCACAAAATATATGAGTAAATTAGATAACAATAAAATTAATATATAAACATTTTTATTAAGAATTTTTGGGAAGAGAGGGAGCTCTGTGGTTTGCATGTGAAATGAATAAAAAAAATCCTTTAATTTAAAAAATAGAGAGAAAAGAAAAATTTTATTCATTTTACATACCAACCACAGATCCCTCTCTCATCCCTTCTCCCACTCTCCCTCAACCTTCCCTCCAGCTGACCCCTATTCTTTCCTTCAAAAGGTAAGGTCTCCGATGTGGAGTCAGCAAAGCCTGGTACATTCAGTTGAGGCAGGTCCAAGGCCTTCCTTTTGTATCAAGGCTGTGGAAGGTGTCCCACCATAGGCAATGGACTCCTAAAAGCCAGCTCATGTACCAGGGAGAGATCCTACTCCCACTGCCAGGGGGCCCTTAAACAGAACAAGCTACACAACTGTCGTTTTTATGTAGAGGGCCTAGTCCAGTCCAGTGGAGACTCTATAGCTCTTGGTCTAAATTTTGTGTGTTCCTACTAGCTGGATTCAGTTGTTTCTGTCGATTTCCCCATCATGATCTTGATGCCCCTTGTTTATACAATCCCTCTTCTCTCTCTTGGAGTGGACTCCTGGAGCTTGGCCTGGTGATTGGTTGTGGATCTCGGCATCTGCTTTCATCAGTTACTGGAGAAAGGCTCTATGATGACAGTTAGGGTAGTCACTGATTTGATTACCAGGGTAGGCCAGTTCAGACACCCTCTCCACTATTGCAAGGAGTCTAAGCTGGGGTCATCCTTGTGGATTCCTGAGAACCTCCCCAGCACCTGGCCTCTCCCCATGCCCATGATGTCTCCCTCCACCATAGTATCTCCCTCACTGCTCCCCCACTCAGTCCCTGCTCCAGCTTGACCATCCTGTTCCCTCCTGTCCCCATCCCCCATCCCTCCTTTTTTTTTTTTTTTTGTTTTTTTGAGAGAGGGTTTCACTGTGTAGCTTTGCACCTTTCCTGGATCTCACTCTGTAGACCAGGCTGGCCTCGAACTCACAGAGATCCACCTTCCTCTACCTCCCAAGTGCTGGGATTAAAGGCGTGCGCCGCCACTACCGCCCGGCCCATCCCTCCCTTTCTACCCAAATCCCAGTTTACCCAGGAGATCTTTACTATTTTCTCTTCCTAGGGCCCTACTTATATGTTCCTCTTAGGATCAACCATTTTACCTAATTTCTCTTGTGTTGTGGATTGTAGCCTAGTTATCCTTTGCTTTGAATCTAATATCCATTTAAGAGTGAGTACATACTGTCTTTGTCTTTCTGAGTCTGGGTTACCTTATTCAGGATGATATTTTCTAGTTCCATCCATTTGCCTGCAAATTTCATTATATGATTGTTTTTTTACAGCTGAACAATACTCCATTGTGTATATCTACCACATTTTCTTTATCCATTCTTCAGTTGAGGGGCATCTAGGTTGTTTCCAGGTTCTGACTGTTATGAATAATGCTGCTATGAACATAGTTGAGCAAATGTCCTTGTGGTATGACTGAACATTCATTGGGTATATGCACAAGAGATCATTGGGTCTTAAGGTAGATTGATTCCCAATTTTCTGAAAAGACACCATACTGATTTCCAAAATGGCTTTACAAGTTTGTATTCCCTCCAACAGTGGAGGAGTGTTTCCCTTGCTCCACATCCTCACCAACGTAAGCTGTAATCAGTGTTTTTTATATTAGCCATTCTGACAGGTCTAAGATGGTATCACAGAGTCATTTTGATTTGCATTTCTCTGGTGACTAAGGTTGTTGAGCAATTCCTTAAATGCCTTTCAGCCATCTGAGTTTTTTTTTTTTCTGTTGAGAATTCTCTCTTTAGCTGTGTAGCCCATTTTTTAATTGGATTATTTGGTATTTTGATGTATAGTTACTTGAGCTCTTTATATATTTTGGAGATCAGCTCTCTGTCAGATGTGGCATTGGTAAAGATCTTTTCCCATTCTGTAGGCTGTTGTTTTGTCTTATTTACCATATCCTTTGCCTTATAGAAGCTGAAACTGGATATTAATATGAATGTTGTATAAAATTCTCTGCTAGTATAATATATACAACTGTAGATAAGCATAATCTTTTCCATAAAATATTTTATTGAACTATATACCCAGGAGAACTAAGTGTTCATATACACTGCCAAAATTTACATTTTTGTGGTAGTTTTATTCATTTTAACAACAATCAGAATCAAATTAACACAAAGCAACAATTCTGAGAAAATCTTTTAAAAGAATAACTTGATTTTCAGATATTGAAAAACAAATAAGCAAAGATGTAGCATCTCAAAACAATCAATGTGTTTGCTTGCAGTTCTGGAATACAGAAACCTAACAATGACATGGCTGCCTATCTTTATAGGCATAACAAAAGCCAGAACTGAGTGTTCTGGCCAAACTATATAACTGCCTGGGGAGTCTGAGGAAAACTCACTTTCACTTATACTGATTGTTTGCAGACTTCAAATCCTAGTTATGGACCACTCTTAGTGCCTAGGTGTTGTCCACATTCCTTGTCTCAAGGTTGTGTTTGTTTTCCAACTAGCAAAAGTGACCTAGTAACTATGTCTGACATTACACCTAATGATGAGAAATTAAGCCTTTAATTTCTTTAATATGGTGGAAATGACTTTCAAGTTCAGTTACAAAAGGTTACCTGAAGAAATTAGAGTGCCCCTTCTGAGGTATCTCTGTTAAACAGTGTAGATTCTCATCAGCACACATCTAAATGTGCCTCTGCTTCTAAATGTATAAATATACTTACGTTTCAGTAGATTTCCAAAAGAAATATGTAAAATGTAATACACAAGGTGCCTGTTCAAATTTCAAGAGATTTTATTTAGATACTTTTATTTATATACTCAGAAATATAAGGAATGGCTGAGAATAGGTATTAAGGATTCAGGATGATTATTTATTAAAGGAACACAAAACTAGATATGGCAAAATTTAAAGGCCAAATAAACAAAGGTTCTATAATATGTTGTAGTACAGTATTATGGAAATTTCTAAAATATTGTTTTATTATGTGACTAAAATATGGAACATGAGTTGCACAATATTGGAACAGTTTGATCTAACATGTTTGGCTCCATTTGTTGTATAGAAAAGGATTAAAATGTTTAAAGATATTTGAATGTTCAAGTGGTATCTTAATTTTCTTCCCAGTACTGTGATAAAATATTCTGAGAAATCAACTTAAAGAGAAAATGGTTATTCAGCTCCCAAGCTTAGAGGGCATCATTGCAGAGATGTCACAGTAGCAGGAGCATGAAACAACTAGTCACATCCACAGTCAAGAGTAGAAAGGCAATGAATACATCCATTCTCAGAAAGCAACTCAGTCCTTTTTCCCATCCTAGTGCTAAGCTCATGAAATGGTTCTTCAACCCACCTCATTCAATCCAATTAATAAAATCCCTCATGGGCAGTTCCTCTTGTGCATTATATAGCACTGCTTCTTATCTGAGCCCTAAAGCATTACTATCATCCATTGGCCACTAGAGACTTATGGAAATAAGGCAATCAATGTAGTCTTATCCCAATGAGTGCAGTGAGTCCCGTATACATCCTGTGCTATTCCCCCATTTCTAGAATACATAACAAGATTACTCAAACTCCTAAGTTGGTAAAATACTGACACTTGTTCCTGGAACTATATAAGTGTAAGCCCTCGTGTTAGAAAAAAAGCAAGTAAAGAGCAATAAAACTGTTTCTTTCCAGAAAAACAAGGTCACAATTCCTCTGGCTCTTAAAATATTTGTATCCCTTCTTCTACAATGATTCCTGAGTCTCAGGTTCAGGGGCATGTTATAGATGTATCAGTTGGAACTGGGCCTCACAGTTTTGTGCTTTGATTGGACAGAGTTTTCCTCTTACTTCTGTAAATCTAACTATTATTCTGTAGCTTGCTGTGTAGCTTGGTGGTTGCCCCCTGGAGTCTTCTCCTTTTCTGGTTCCTAGCTCTCCTTTCACACCTCCATCTCTTTCTATATATATATTCTCTTGTCTGCCAGCCCTACCTTGCTATTGGTCAGTTCTTCATTAGACCATTAAATGTTTTACACAGGCACAATAACACAACTTCACAGAGTTAAACAAATGCAACATAAACAAAAGTAACACACCTTAAAATAATATTCTACTACAAACATGAGCTGAACAGATACAACACCAATAGATATGCTATTGTGGACATTTCCCTGATGACTAAGGATGTTGAACATTGGTTTAAATGATCCTCAGACATTTGAATTTTCTATTTTGAGAATTTTCTGTATATATCCATACTGATTTTTAATTGTGTTATTTGTTTTCTTAATGTACAACTTTTAAAGGCTTTTTATATATTTTCTATATTAGCCCTATATCAGATGTGTAGTTGGTAAATAATATTTTTGCATTCTGTAGCTGCCACTTTGTCTTGATGGTGCCTTTGTCATGCATAAACTTTTAGGATTCATGAGGTCCCATTTATTAATTATTGATCCTAGTGTCTGTGTTAATGGTGTTCTGTTCAGAAAGTCTTTTCCTGTGCTAACATGTCCATTTGCCAGTTTCTCTTCTTTTAGGTTCTTATGTTGAGGTCTTTGATCCATTTGGAGTTGACTTTTGTGCATGATGATAAGTATGAATCAATAGGAATTCTTATACAAGCAGCTATTCAGTTTGACCAGCACCATTTGTTGTTGTTTTTCCAGTATGTATTTTTTGGCTTCTTTATCAAAAATCAGATGTTTATAGATAGATTTATATCTGAGTCTTCAATTCTACTCCAGTGATCATCATGTCTGGTTTTGACCTTCTACCATGTTGATTCTATTATCATTTTTCTGTAGTACAACTTGAAATTGGGGATAGTAATACATCCCACAGTGGCTATATTATTCAGGATTGCTTTGGCTATCCTGCATTTTTGTATTTCCATGTAAGGCTGAAAATTACCCTTTCAAGATCTGTAAAGAATTGTGTTGGAGTTTTGGTGGGGATTGCAATTAAAGTGTAGATTGCTTTTATATATTTTGGATATTAGCCCTCTATTGTATGTGTGGTTGGAAAAACATTTTCCCATTTTGTAGCTGACACTTTGTCTACATGATAATGTCCTTTGTCATACATAACCTCTTAAGGTTCATGAGGTGCTATTTATTGTTGATATTAGTGCCTGTGCTAACATTGTTCTATTCAGAAAATCATTTGAATAGGCATTTTTACTATATTAATCCTACCAATCCATGAGCATATCTGGTCATTCCATCTGATGACTTCTTCAAATTCTTTCCTCATTGCCTTAATTTTTTTCATACAAGTCTTTCACTTTCTTGGTTAAAACTACACCATAATATTTTATACTATTTGAGACTATAGTGAAAGGTGTTGTGTCCAAGTTTTTTTTTTTTTCATTTTGCTTATCATTTGTATGTATGGGGGCTCTGATTTTTATGAATTAATGTTGTATCCATCTATTTTGCTGAAAGTGACTATCACCTGTTTGTGTTTCCCTATGGAATTTTAGGGTCACTTATTATACTATCAAATGATCTGCGAATAAATATACTTTGACTTCTTCCTTTCCAAACTGTATCCCCTTGATCTCCCTCAGTTGTCTTAGTGCTGTAGCTAAGACTTCAAGTACTGTATTGAATAGGTATTGAGTACATGTACAATATTCTCTTGTTCTTGATTTTAATGGAATTGCTTTGAGTTTCCCTCCATTTAAATTTATATTGGCGATGGACTTGCTCTAAACTGCCTTTATTATGTTTTGGTATTTACCTTGTATCCCTAGTTTCTCCTGGACTTTTTTCATGAAGGAGTGTTGGATTTTTTTCAAAGACCTTTTTTTTGTGTCTAATGAGATGACCATGGGGGTTTGTCTTTCAGTTTATTTATATGGTGGATTATATTTATTGCTTTTCATCTATTGAACCATCCCTACATTTCTGGAATGATGCTTACTTGAACATGGTAATCGATCTTTTTGATGTGTTCTTGGATTTGGTGTCAAGTATTTTATTGAGAATCATTGCATCTATGTTCATAAGAGGAACTTGTTTGTAATTCTCTTTCTTTGTAGAATCTACATATGGTTTAAGCACCATGGTAAATGAGGCCTCATAAAAATAATTGGGTAATGTTCCTTCTGTTTCTAGTTTGTGGAATAATTTGAGGAGTATTTGCACTGTCTTTTCGTTGAAAGTCTTATAGAATTCTATGGTAAAGCTATCTCAGCCTGTGCTTGGTTTTTGGTGGGGAGACCTAATTACTTCTATTTCACTATGAGTTACAGATCTGCTTAAATTGCTGTCCTGATTTAACTTTTGTAAATGGTATGTATCAAGAAAATTATTCCTTTCTTTTAGATTTTTCAATTTGGTGGAGTACAGCTTTATAAATTATGTCCTTGTGATACTTTGGATTTCCTCAGTGTCTGTTACTATCTTCTTTTCATTTCTAATTTGGTTAATTTGGATCTTCTCTCTGCCTTGTAGTGAATTCAAATAAGGATTTGTCTATCTTACTGATTTTCTCAAGTATTTGTTTTATTCTTTGTATTTTTGGTTTGTTTCTTCTCTATTATTGATTTCAGCCCTGAGTTTGATTACTTGCTGTCTACTCCTTTTGTGTGTGCCTGCTTCTTTTTGTTCTAGAACTTTCAGGTGCGTTGTTAAATTACTAGCAGGAAATCGCTTCAATATTTTAATGTATGGACTCAGTACTGTGAACTTGCTTCTTACAATTGCCTTCATTCTGTCATATAAGTTTGGGTATGTTTTAATTATAATTCAATTCTAAACTCTTTTTAATTTCTTTCTTAATTTCAGTCATGTCCCAATTATCATTAAGTAGTGAGTAATTGAGTTTGCATGGGTTTGTAATCTTTCTTTCATTTTTTTGTTTGTTTTTTTTAATACATATACCCAGATTTAATCTGTGATGGTCAAATAGGACAAAGGGTTTTAGTTTAATTTTCTTGTATCTCTTGAGAATTGATTTCTATCCAAGTGTGTGATCAGTTTTGAAGAAAGTACCATGAGCTGCTGAGAAAAAAAGTTATATACTTTCTATATTTTCTTTTATATTTAGTTAAAATTCTCTGTAATATGTTAAGTCATTCTGGTTTATGAAATCATTTATGATAAGCATTTCTCTGTGAAATTTGTCTGGATGACCTGACCTGTCTGTTGGGGAGAATGGGCTATTGAAGTCATCAACTATGACTGTGTGAGGGTCAATATGTAATTTAAGCTGTAGTAGTGTTACTTTTATGAGCCTAGTTGCCCTTGTGTTTGATACATAGATATTAAGAATTGCAATATCTTTTCAGTGGATCTTACTTCAATAAATGTGCAGTGTCCTTCCCTGTCCCTTTTGATCACTTTTGGTTTGAAGTCTATTTTGACTACACCAACTTGCTTCTTGGGTCCATTTTCATGGAGTAATTTTTTTCATCCTTTTACCCTGAGGTGATATCTTGATGTTTGGGTGTGTTTCTTGGGTGTTGCAGAAGGATGAATCTTGTGTTTGAATCAATTCTATTAATATCTTTTTAATTGGGGAATGAAGACCACTGATGTTGAGAGCTATCAATGAACAATATTTGTTGATTCTTATTATTTTATTGTCATATTGTGGGTTTTTCCCCACTCCTTTTATATTTTCTGATCTGAGATTATTTATTCCTTCTGTTTTCTTGGGTGTGGTTTACCTGTTCTCCTCAAAGTTTTTCTTCCAGTACCTTCCATAGGCCTGGATTTATAGATAGATACTGCTAAAACTTGGTTTTATCATTAAATGCCTGTTTTTATCCATCTATTGTGAGTGAGAGTTTGGTTGGATACAGTAATCTGGTTTGGTATCTGTGGTCTCTTGAAATTTGTATAACATCTGTCCAGACTCTTCTGGTTTTTAGCATCTCTATTCAAAACTCAGGTGTTATTCTAATAGGTCTGCCTGTACATTTTACTTGCTCTTTTTCCCTTGAAACTTTTTATATTCTTTCTTTGTTTTGTACATTTAATTTGGGTTATTTTGTTCCAGGGGACTTTCTTCTTTGCTCCAGTCTATTTGCTGTTATGTATGCTTCTTGTACCTTAATAGGCATCTCTTTCTTTAAGTTAAGGAGATTTTCTTATATGATTTTTATTGAAAATTTTCTGTGTCTTTGACCTGGGTTTCTTCTACTTCCACTATTCCTATTATTCATAGATTTTGATTTTTTCATAATGTCCCATACTTCCTGGATGTTTTGCGCCTTGTTTTTGTTTTGTTTGTTTGTTTAACATTTTCTTCCACTGGTGTATCCATTTCTTCTCTCTTTTATTCATGCCTAAAATTCTCTCTTATACCACCTGTATTCTGTTGCTGCAGTTTGCCTCTGAGGTTCCTGTATGAATTCCTAAATTTTTTATTTCCCTATTTTCCTCAGTTTGGGTTTTCTTTTGACTCTATTTCCTTTCACATCCTGAACTGTTTCCCTTAATTCATACCACTGTTTGCATTTTCACAGATTTCATTAATGGATTCATTCATATTCTCTTAAAAGACTTCTAACATATTTGTAACAGCTATTTTGTAGTCTTTGTCTTATGCTTCATATGTATTTCATTTCTCAGTGTCTACTCTAGTAGGCTTTCTATGCTTGAGTGGAGACGTAATTGTCCTAGCTGTTATTGATTTGTTTTTATGCTGACCTCTAAGCAACTGGCTTCAGGCTGACTGTAATTCTACGTAATGATACCTGGTCTTGTCTTTGTTGGTTCAGTGTTCTTTTCTTTGGTTCTCAGAAGAGTGTAGTGATTGTGGGTGGTCTGTTAGTGAATTCTTCTGAGATCCTGCCAGCTGTGGCCATTAAGATTCCTGGGTTTAATGTGCTTCTGGTTTCTGGATGGCTTCCAAGCTAAACTTTAAAGCTCATTTTTATCCTTGCATAAAAGCAAAGTCTGTGTAATTACAAAAGAGAGTACGGAATAAAATAATAAGGTAAAAAGTAAAGAAAATTAAAGAAATATATTTTACAAATATATATGACTATCTTAGCATTCTTGACTGTTTATAAACTTTGCATTTCAATTTGATATGCTCTGCTTATCATACAATAACTAATTACTTTCACTCTTTCCTTCTATAATTGCTATTTTGTTCAATTAATTTGTATGCTTATACTTGCACTGGTTTATCACATAATTTTATTACAGCTTTATGTCAATTGATTTTACATTGTTAAGCAATTGCTATAATTGTTGATGCATATATTGCAGCAGAAAAAACATGATAGACATTTCATACATGTCATATGTGAGAGTCAAAATTAAAATATCTTGACAGAAACACTGGTGGTCTATAAATCCATTTACTTTTAATTCATTTTTGATATGATGTTTTTACTGATGGTCTTTATACTGATGTGTGACTTAAGCTCTCACTCTCAATTAAATATGACAGGCAAGAAGAGTCTGACCAGAAGCAGAAATAGAATTATCTGAAAATAACTGGGATACGTAAAAACCATTGAACATGAACATGATTTTCCATCCCATAGTAAAGCCAAGCATTATTTGAGAAACTGGGGTGTGAGCATTTTCCCTGTTCGTGGAGTGCATTACCATTTTCATTTTCAAAAGTTCAAAAGGATACCCCAAAAGATATTTATTATTTAACAAAAGATATTATTTTCACCTTGCTACTCTATTGTTGCTAAGAAAATATAAGAAAATCGGTAATAAAGCTGGTAAGTAATAGGATGATTTCATTATTCCTATCATTAAGAAGATATTGAATTCTTTTTGTTTCCTGACTATGACAAAAGTTCAGAAAAAGTAATAAGATGTGATCTTAACAGATTTATCCATAAAGACAAATCCAAGTGGTATTATGTGCTAAATTAATTTTCATTAAAACTTCAGGTCCTGTACACAATTTTGTACATAAGTTTAATTTTAAAATTCATTTTATCAGGGCTAGAGAGATGACCCAGTGATTATGAGAACTTAAGACCTAATTTCAGTTCCCCAAACCCATGTTTGGCTGCTGAAAACAGCCTCTCATCCCATTTAGAGTAGATCAAAAGCCTTCCTCATGCACTGTACTTATGTCCTCATACCCACAAGCAGACATACACAAGCACACATCAATGAAGACAAAAATAAGATTTTTTTTTGAACTTCAGTTTCACCCCCCAGGTTTTAGCAAAAATGTATATGATGACCAAAGAGAGACTGTAAAATATAATAGGAAAGTAAAATGTCAAAGAAAGGAATATTTGACTTATAACAAGCATTTAGTATAGGTAATATATTATCTATTCTTCCTGGACTGGGTAACAATAGGCCATATACTTTTTACATTGATTTTATAGTTGTGCCATAAACCCCATCCAAGGACTGAGGAATCTGGATGCAGACATCCACGGCTGGGCCCCTGGTGGAGCACTGGGAGTCTAATTAGTGAGAAAGAAGAGGGTTTATATGAGCGAGAATTGTTGAAGCCAAGGTTGATAAAGCACAGGGACAAATAACCAAATGAATGGAAGCACAGGATCTATGAACCAAAGGCTGAGGGGCCCCCAACTGGATCAGGCCCCCTGAATGGGTGATAGAGTCATTTGGCTTGATCTGTTTGGGAGGCAGCTGTGCGTTGGTGCCGGGTCCTGGGCTCGTTGCATGAGTTGGCTGTTTGAATCCTGGGACTTATGCAGGGACACTTGGCTCGGTCTGGGAGGGGGGAAAATGAATTTTTTAAAAGACTGACTTATTACACTGGTGCAAGGAAACCCAATATCTCAGTGGATCTCTTTTTGTTATAAATTAGCCATTCCAATGATAATGTATAACCTTAAAACCACAAACATTAATTACAAAGCAAATAAGGGTAGTTCTATTTACATCACCCCCATCATGCTAATCTCCACTCCATAAATCTCACTGCTCATGTAGCTTTCTCTAAACCAGTGTATTAGTTAGGGTCCTCAAGAGAAATAGAACTTATAGAATGAATGTATACACACATACATATATATATATATATGATTATGAGAATGGCTTATTCATTAGACAAACTGTGGTCCAACTAGTCCAACAATGGCTGCCTATGACTAGGAAGTCCAGGAATCCAGTAGTTAGTTGTTCAGCCCATGAAGATGGATTTCTCAGGTTTTCTTCAGTGTATGCCAGAATCTTGAAGATGTAAGCTCTAATGCAAGTGACAGAATGGACTTGACAACCAGAGTGAGGGTAACCAGTAAAAGAGCCAAGAGCTTCCTTCTTCAGTGTCCTTTATATAGGCTACTACCAGATGGTGTGGCACAGACTAAAGGTATATCTTCCCACCAGAAAAGATCTAGATTAAAAGTGAAACTTCCTATTTAAATAATTAAAAAAAAACTCCTTCACAGATGAACCCTGCAGCTTGGTTTTCAGTTAGTTCCAGATTTAGTCATGCTGAAGACCAAGAATAATTATAATTACCAGCTTTGACCAATCATTAAATTAACATTCTTTGCTTTGTTTTGATTTTGGTACTAATTGTAAACAAAATAAAGTTCAGACTTATTGTATTAATGTTAAATTTATGTTCCAATATTATTTATGTTCAATTGCCTTATATACTATTTTCTGTATGCGTTTATGTCCTTTCCATACTGTTTCCTTCATTATAGATATCCTTTTTCTTCTATACTTCTGTTAAAATTTAAGTTAGTTGATCAAATAAAGTTATATTCTACCTGTCTACTTTGCAAAATATGAACACAGGCATTGACTACTAAAGACTACATGTAATATTTTTTGCATGATCAAATGGAAAAATGTATCATAACCATACAATTTAATATAGTGTTGAAGACATACTTGATAAACAATGAATATCACCTTATCGAAGAGTAATATACTATAATTTGATTCAATGATTCATATTCTCCATTAGATTTGAGGAAGGTGAATTTCAAAAAGCAATAAGATAAATTTTTTGCTAAGCAAAATTTCACTCAAATAATTAAGATTCGTCAAAGTAGTAGTCATCTAAAACATAATGATGAGACTATGGTAATTTGTTATATACAGCATAAAGATTATTCTACATATTTCTAGGAAAATAAGATTTACTATAGAAACTCAGGTGTTTAAAGTATTTACACCTTCATTCCGCAAATATTAAATACAAAACAAAATAAGGATAGCTATATTTATTTCATACCCATCATGATCCTCTCCAATTCATGCAAGTTTTGAAAGTCATTGTATTAATATTTTTAAAGACATGGATATCAGTTGGATGGCATGAGTAGGTCACAGATTCACTGTTGCTACAATAGTAGAGAAACTATATCTACATCTTTATCTATATTCATGTATATGTAAAAACAAATAAAAAGAGGCCATGGAATTGTGAATAAGGGGGCAGGATTTATATAGAAGACATTAGAGGAAGTAAATGGAAGGAAGGAAATAATGTTACTATATTATAATCTTAAAAGATGAAAAAAATAAAAAAATGAAATTGGAAATTGAAGAATTTTTTTTTCTCTCTAGTCTTGGTGAATGTGAAATATAAGGGTAAATGAAATCTGAATGGTATATAATTAGTGATTTCCAGCAAATCACTACCAATAATAGTTCTATTTTATGATTGATTAAATTGCCTAAACTACCTCTTCTGTTTTTTGTAATCTATTTCAGTGGATTACACAAGCAGAATATAAGTTGTATCTATAACCTTAATGGCTAAATATTGTCTCAGGAATATGGGAAAATTGTATCTCAGGGTGATCTCAAACATATGACACTATAGAGGGTTTCCCAATTTTCATCCCTGATAGAAACAACTTCCTGAAATTACCAGTGTGCAAGCATCATTAAAAAGAGATAACAAATCAAGGAGAAAAGCAAGGACACTTGAACAAATTACAGAAAAAAAGACAATAAATAATGGTCAGTAAGGTAGTCTCACCTTACTCAGATCACTTCTCTCTTAAGCACAGACAACATGGAAACACTTTGTCTGAAGGCAACAGAGTGAAATAAGCAATCAATAATATCATTAAACATACAACCAAGAATGCCTTACTAAACCCTAACACTAGGACTCTATCAGCCCCAACTCCAGGACAGCCATACTACCTACAGCCTTAAGTTGTAAGCATGCACCAGTGCCCTAACTATTGTGATCCCTTACTTCATGCTACACTCCATGGTCAGTCTAGCCCTGTGGCCTCATGTTCTATGTTGTCCCTTGTAATTCTGGTTCTTATACTTATCACAGTGTCATCCCAGCATTCATAGTTGAGGTTCAAGGTTAATCCATACAGACCCCACATCTAGTCTTATCCCATTACCTGGATGGATTCTAGTATCCTTGATTCTAGACCAGCATCTAAATAACAAGCTCTATGCAGTCTCCATTGCCAATTATTTTTATCTTTTATCCGGCACAAGGATAGAAACCCTTGTATTCTCAAACCTCAAAGTAGTTGTCCTAGATTCAAGCTCCAGAGCAGAACTCCTGGTATTAGAAGCCAGCTGCTCCCAAAACTAGGCAGCCTTTTGCAGTAATCTTATTGTATCTGCCATCCCTATGATACTGTGTTGCTGTACCATGCAACTGGATTTTTTTTTTTTGCTGTGTTTCACCCAGTCCTGTAGCCACCCAGACCCAAATAAACACACAGAGGCTTACATTATTTTTCAAACTATATGGCCTACTGGCTCAGGTTTCTTGCTAGCTAGCTCTTACATATTAAATTAACCCAATTTCTATAAATCTATACTTTGCCATGTGGCTTGTGGGTTACTGGTACTTTACATCTTGCTTCTTCTGGTGGTGACGAGCAGTATCTCTCTGCTCTGCCTTCCTCTTCCCATAATTTTTCTCATCTGCTTGTCCTATACTTCTTGCTTGGCTACTGGCCAATTGGCATTTTATTTATCAACCAATCAGAGCTACATATGTGCACAGCAAATAGAATGACATTCTACAGCAAGACCACTTGATAAATAAACAGGTGCTAGTGTCTCTTTTGTGAATTCAAACTCAAGATTGATGCTCACATACTCTTGTTTCAAGAAATCTCCTATGTACCCAAATGAGTGACACACACTGCTCCCAGATCATATCCATAGGTACAAACTACAGGCCATCCATAGAATCTGAGACTTCATTTACAAATGAAAATTATTGATCAACATAATGCATTATGTTCCAACTAACCCAATGACAAGGCCTACTCCTTATGTACAAAGTATTAAATTTGTCCTTGTAGATTCAGTTATCAGACAAAACTCACTAATTTTAGGACAATGTCTTTCTACAGAGACCACAGGACCCCTGCCTATTGTCAGGTACCCCATTGCCAAGCCTACCACACTTGACAAAAGTGTCCTGATAGTCTTCTTGGACCCAGGCTTAAGGTTCAAATTAATGAGACATACTCAAAGACCATTCTATTGAGCCTAAGACATAGACATGCCTGCCCTCACAGCCTGAGATACCAGTATGATTCCTATAAATTTGAATGTCATATCATCCTGCTTGATAACACAGACCTCATGAATCAGTCCTACAAAAATTCTGTCAGATAGTTTGCCCCAAATCTCTGGGCAGGCTGGATGATGAAGGACTTTCTCTGTGGAAAACAGTCTATTAGAGATGGAAAGATATATTTATTTTGCTAATTCTCAAGCTTATATAATCACAGAAACATGATATCACCAACCAAACAAATAAAGCCAATAATGGACCAGAAGTAATGGATCTTGGCAAGTAGTTTGAAAAACAACTAAAACAATTCTCTCCCCAATTTGTAAGCTATAAATTGACAGATAAGATAGCAGAGAGCAAGTACAGTTATGTGTTGCTTAAGACTGAAGACATGGTTTCAGAAATGCATCATTAGACACTGTTATTGTTAGGAAAATATCGTAGAACACATTTACACAAACCTAGGTGGTATAAATCAACCACTAAGTATAGCTTCTTGAGGCAATCAAGAAACATGGTAGACAACAGAAGTGTGAGACTATTGCTATCAGAGCTTGGCAAATTGTTTTGCAGTAAATGCTTTTAAAGAAGAAAAACACACTCAATTTTTTTTAAATGTAGTAAACATGTAAAACAGTAACCTCATAATTTATTAACTTTTGACTATTTAATTTTATGCTTTACATAATTAATTTTATGTGCTACAAAATTTGTACAACAATTTATATATATATTATAATTGACAAAAAAAGTCATTCTGTGGTACATAAGAGTAAATGAATTAAGGAACCTGAACAAAATTCAACAAGGATATAGAGCATAAAAAACAGAGGTCTTAAGAGATGGCTCAAACTTCAGAGGACTTATGATCTTACAGAAGACTGGAGTCCTAGCACCTATGTTAGGCGGTACACAAGCACCTGTAACTTGAGTTAAAGAAGATCCAATGCCCTCATCTGTCCTCTCAAGACACATATAGCATACACATATATACATACACAGTTAAAAATTGAAAAATAGTTATTTAAAGAAAATATGAAAACAGTTGGGAACTGAAAACCACAATAAATAAAATATAAAATTCAACAGACAATAAATTCCAAAATGTAGAGGATAGTCATCTGAAATTATCTAGTCACAACAACAAAAACGAACTCCAAATTAATGAACAGTGCAGAAAGCTAGTGGAGATGATGCTATATTACCAACTAAAAGAATACATTCATTTTTGGAAATTTTGGGAGGAGTAGCAACAAAATAGTACAGTAAGCTTATATATATATCGTGAAACTCAATGAGTTCAAGTAGATTGTACCAATCTCATCTATGTATCATCTGTAATGTTCTTCCCAGAGAAATCAATTTGTTAGATGAGTATGTGTGAATCATTGTTACTAATTTTCTCAAAACACTAGTGACTATATATGATATTTCTGGAAGAAAAAATAACAAGTTTTTTTTTTTATGAACAGATGTATTTTTTTTTCAATTCCAGCCATGAGTATTTATGACTGGCAGTGTCTCAATAAATTCTATTTGTATTCTATGTCTTCATTACTCTACCATAAATTGGGTATTTGAGTGGCACAGGTATACAATGATAAAGCTGCCATTGTAGTTTTATCAAATGCACAGAAAAGGAATTCATCATTTTTATATTATTTGAATGATTGTCCACCTGTGCTTTCAAATAAGTCCTTTACAGATTTTACAGTGATGTTATGAAAAATACAGCATTTCCTTCTTTTTTTTGTCATATGGTGGTTGGGTTACAAAAACAACAAAATTTGACTTTTGGGCTTGATGGTAGTTGAACATGCCTTTAATCCCAGCAGAGGTAGGCTGATCTACAGACAGGACAGCCACAGCTAATACACAGAAAAACCCTGTTTTGGAAAAAAAAAAATGGATGTTTGGTTTAAACAGTTTAGAAAGGGTTATGGACATCCTTTGTGAAATATTTTGACTTATTTGTTTTTCTCCTATCCATATGCATCTTTATGTAGCTTCCAAAGTTATTCTGTGTGTTGAGTGACTGAAAAGAAGGCTGTTATAGGTAAATATTTAAGATCTTCCAGATCTTTAGTCAAATGAACAGAGTTGTTTCTTCATCTCTCACTGTACTATAGAACATAGATGTTGCCGTGTTTTTATAAATAAAAATTGATTTTTATTTGATTATTTAATATGTTGATAAAAAGCTGCAAGTATGTGTTTGCTTTATGAATATTTTTGTATTATATAGCTTTATATCTTCAGTGAATTCTTTTCCTTGAAAACAAGATTCATTAAGTATTAGACACAAACTTACGGATTGCTTTCACCTTGGGCAGTATTGTCCACTGGTTTTTACACTGACATGCTGTGGATATCACTCTATATAAATAAAACACTGATGGCCAGTGACCAGGCAGGAAGTATAGGTGGGACAAAGAGAGAGGAGAATTGGGGAAACAGGAAGAAGGAGGGAGAGACACTGCAGCCACCACCAGGACAAGCAGCATGTAAAGACACCAGTAAGCCACCAGCCACGTGGCAAGGTATAGATTTATAAAAATGGATTAATTTAAGATAAAAGAACAGTTAGCAAGAAGCCTGCCACGGCCATACAGTTTGTAAGCGATATAAGTCTCTGTGTTTACGTGGTTTGTCCTGACTGTGGGCAAGGCAGGAAAACTCTATGCTACATGTTGCAGACAGACCAAACTTTCATTTACTTTAATCACATATTACTTTCCAAAAGGACACAGAATGCATATCACTAACATTAGATTAAATATAGACACTTCAGATGAGAGAAATAAAAAACAGTTACAACTTTAAGCTATGCCTTTCATAGGACAAGCTTAGGTAATGGCATTGGATAGTGTATATGCTAGAAAAATTCACAAATATCTATTGATTATGAAATAATATTATGGATTTTATAAGAATGAGATGATGTGTATACTTCCATCAGCATGTCATCATCCTTGGAACTCCTGTTACCTGCATAAACTCCTATTTATACTGATAGCATCAAGCAGGAACAGGCAAGATGTTACCAGACCTTCTGTTAACCCTGAATACTTCCTCATTTATCATGATCTGGCTTGGACAGAGAAGAGATCCACAGACCTCTGCCCTCCTGGGCACACTTTTTCCAATAAGCATGCTAACGCGGGCCAGGCAATATGAACTTATAGGGTAAAGCTAAAGAAACAAACTTCTTCCCCTGCCTCCATCTCACATCTTTATTAGTGTTCACAATCTTTTGCTACAGAAGAAAAGACTGTAAGCCACCCATCCCTGGAACACACACTTGACACCTTATGTGTTTTCCAGTTTCTAAAGCTAAAGCTGGTGGGATCCCCAGCTCCATGAACATTATCCAAGTACAACCCACCACCCTACCTCCACACTGCAATAATTCTTGTTTATGTTATGAAATGCTGCATCTTTGCAATAGTGGCAAGATCACTTTCAGCTATCTCATCCACAAGTCAATACCATGAGAGTCTCTCCAGAACTGAATCTTTTTTTTTTTTTTTTTTTTTGGTTTTTTCGAGACAGGGTTTCTCTGTGTAGCTTTGCGCCTTTCCTGGAACTCACTTGGTAGCCCAGGCTGGCCTCGAACTCACAGAGATCCGCCTGGCTCTGCCTCCCGAGTGCTGGGATTAAAGGCGTGCGCCACCACCGCCCGGCCAGAACTGAATCTTAAACACCAGTGAACTAGGCAAAAATCCATGAAGCAGGGAAAATAACAAATATCAAAACAAATGCCTACTTAAGTATGCCAGAAAATCTTAAATAACTCAGTCTACATGAGCAAATCCAAACATTAAAAAATGGAGTATTATTAATCTTAGGAGCTTGTTTATTTTAGAGTAAGATAGAGGGGAAAAGGGTATTGTCTTGGGTGGGTGGAAACATGGGGAGGATCTGAGAGATACTGGGGAAGGAGAAACTATAATCAGAATATATTGCATGAAACAATCTATTTTGTATTAAATAAATAAATAAATAATCTAGTAAGATGCCAAGACAGAATGTTTGCTTACAAAAAGTATTTTCAATCTCATATTAAAAGCTCCTAGTGACAATGAGATTACAGACATGGAATTCAGAAGAATGATTATAAAAATATTCAGAGATCAAAAGTAAATATATGAATAAATTCATAGATAATAGGAATGAATGAAAGAAGAAAACATAAACACCTGAATGAAACAAGGAAGTCTATTAAAGATGTGAAAATAGAGTTAGGAAAGAGGGACTTGGAGCCCTCATCCCTAGATGCAGAGTAATGAAAGGTGATTGCTTCTGTGGGGGAGTATGTTTCTTTAAAGGTGTTCCTCCTAGTAGTTTAACCTCACTACAGTGGATGCCTCCCTCTGACATGAATAAATTTTCAGCATAAATTGGACTTGGTGAGTTATTTTTGTAGAAAAGAGAATGGAGCTGGGAGGATTAGGTCTACTGTGCTTCTCAAGTGAGGTACAGGGCCTGGTCTGCTGAGTGTTGCAGCTGGTCATGAGCAGAGCCAGTTCTTCCTAGTATTGCAGCCAGTGAGGGGCCAGGCCAACTCTGTGCAGTCCTATCCTCTTGGCTTTCCATAGTAACAGGAACCATGGACATCAACAAAGACCACAACTGCAGCAAGGCCAAGCATCACCATGGCCCAGGGTGATAAGCCACCCACCACAGCCAGCTCCTCAAACCTTCACCTCTTCAGATCTTCAGATCTGCTTCTCTCCATAGGTCATGAACAATTCTCTCTCTCTCTCTCTCTCTCTCTCTCTCTATATATATATATATATATATATATATATATATATATCAAGGAGAAAGTTGTGGTGAACGGTTATATATATATGTGTGTGTGTGTGTGTGTGTGTGTGTATATATATATATATATATAAAACTGGTCACCACAATTTTCTCCTTGCTCCCTGGGGCAGGCCATTTGGGGCAGGCATGTGGGTCTCCTTCTCCCACTCAGCTGTAATCCATATTAAGTTTTTATTAAAAGCATGTATTTTATTGATTTTAGGCTAAATATGGAGTTTATTGAAATGTTAATTTCTACTATTTATTTTGTTTTGCTTCAGTATTTCTATCTCATTGTTGAATTTTATTTTCCTTTGGTAATTTCACATATGTCAACCCCCCAGTTTTCTTTTCTCTTCAATTTTACTTTATTTTATTTTGGTGGGGGGGAGTTGCAAAGGCAGAGGGATAGGGAGATGAATGGGATCAAAATGCATGATGTGAAAGCCACAAAGAATAAATAAAAAGTTAAAAATAAAATAATAATAATTTAATATGAATGGACTCAATTCCCCACTCAAAAGACTCAAGCTAATGAATTGAATCAAAAAACAAGATCCCTCTTTTTTCTGCTTCTAAGTAACACAGCTCACCATCAAAGACATATACAGTTGTGGTGATATTTTATTTGTGCTCTAATAAATAAAGCTTGCATGGAGATCAGAGGGAAAAGCCAGCTACTATATTAAATATAGTGGCCAGGTAGTAGTAGCACACACCTTTAATCCTAGCATTCAGGAGACAGAGATTCATCTGGATCTCTGTGAGTTTAAGGCCACACTGGAAACAGAGCCAGGTGTAGTGGCACACACCTTTAATCCCAGCACTAGTTAACCATAGAAGTCTGGAGGTCTGTACAGATAGACAGGAAGTGATAGAACTTGGCAGAAAGAGGAAGTGATGTAGCTGGGTGGAGAGAGGAAGTAAGATGGCAGAGCACAGAAAGCTATATAGGCATGAGTATACAGAAAGTAGCTCTCTCGGGCTGAGGATTTCCTAATGGTAAGAACTTGTGTTTGCCTTGTTTTACCCCTCTGATCTTTCAGTTTTCACCCCAATGTCTGGCTCTGGATTTTTTATTAATAAGACCATTTAGCAATTCGTGTTACACAGCCTCAGCCCCCGCTCTGTAGCAGGTCAGCAAATATGGCCTCTCCTTCCTCTTTACCCTATTCCCGTGGGTCTATACAGATTCTGGTGGCACACCTTGCTTTCCTCCCTCCAGTGGATTTGCTCAGTTTGTCTCTCCCTTCTAACCCATCTCAATAAACAAGTGTTTGCTCCCAATACCTAATAACATTTATACCTGGGACCCCTGTTACCACACCTGGCAGTATCTCAGAAGCATTCCTTACCAGGCAACTCACAGCCACCACACTTAACTAAGTACTGGGGAGGGCCACAGAAACCAGGCAATGGAACATGTACCACACAAAGATAAGAATAGCTATATCAGTACCTATAATTACAATCAGCTCAAAGTCTAAAATACATACAAATATAAAGGCAATCCAATGAGTAAACATAATCTTATCAATAAAAACCAGGAATCAGATATCAGGGTAATAACCTGAAAGATTAGAGTAGCAGAGGAGCAGCCACCAGTGACTTCTTACCTCTCCATATCATCTGACCAAAAAAGGGAAGAGATCCTGTCTCTACCCCACCTTAACACTTCCTGTCTATACCTCCAGAGTGCTGGAATTAAAGGAGTGAGCCACCACCACCCAGTTTCTATGGTTAACTAGTGGCTAGCTCTACCCTCTGATCTCCACGCAAACTTTATTTGTCAGAAGATAAAGTATCATACAACAGCAATCTAAATGAAATTTCCTAATCACAGGAGAAACAGAACCCCTACTGGACATCTAGAATCACCAAATGAAGCTTCCAGTGCTAGTAACAGGTTACATGTAATTTAATTGTTGATCAAAAGGGGTCCCATGGAAACTCCCAAAAACCCAGGCTATGGCCAAAGCTATTAGTTGTTTCCCACAAATGTACAGTAAATCTCTATTGCTGAAGACAAGACCTACACAAATTGACCATGGAGCTGAGCTTGTGCCTACCTAGAGCCTTCACCCCTAAGGACTAATATTCATGGTACTACATGGTACTTTGCTAGCTCCAAAAATATAAAGGTGAACACCAACCCAGCCTCTAATTCTTCCATCTACAATAGTGACCTGTGGTGATATATTGTGTTCCCCAATATATTGTGCACCCCAGTAAACTTATCTGGTGTCAGAGAACAGAACAGCCACTATATTAAACATAGAGGTTAGGCAGTATTAGCACATGCCTTTAATCCTAGCAATCCAGAGGCAGAGATCCATGTGGATCTCTGTGATTTCAAAGCCACACTGGAAACAGCCAGGCATGATAACTCATACCTTTAATCTCAGGAAGTGATGGCAGAAAGCAGAAAGATATATAAGGCATGAGGACCAGGAACTTAGAGCTGGTTAAGCTTTTAGGCTTTTGAGCAACAGTTCAGCTGAGACCCATTCCAGATGAGGACACAGAGGCTTCCAGTCTGAGGAAACAAGATCAGCTGAGGAGTTGGCAAGGTGAGGTAGCTGTGGCCTGTTCTGTCTCTCTGATCTTGCAGCATTCACCCCAATACCCGAGTCCAGGTTTATTCTTATTAATAAGACCATTTAAGATTCATGCTACAGTGACCTGCAAGATACAGTGGTGTAACAGTGGCACAAAGCTTTTGGGAATAATCAACCAATATCTGATTAGATTTTTTGTCTACTCTATGAGATGAAATACACACCTGACACTGCTCAGGTGGCCAAGAACCTGAGAATAGATAGGCCATGGACTTAGGGGAAAACCAAATACTACCATTTTTGGTACAGGAATGTAGCAATACAATGACTCCTACTTATATTCTGCTTTACCCATAGATCAGTCATCATCAGAGAATCTTCCTCCTGCAGTAGAAGGGAAAAATACAAACTCTCATATCCAGACAATTGTATAAAGTATGAGAGACCTTCAAATGTTCAGTCCTAAATGGTGTGTCTCCACCAAATGCCTTCCTTCAGGGATCAAGGAATTTTGAAGAAAAGAAAGCAGAAAGAAAGTAAGATCCTTCTAAACACAGTAGGACAGATGCACAAATGAACTCACAGAGTCTCTGATGTCATATACAGGGCCTGTGTGAGTCTATAGCAGATGGGGTGCCAGTACTGAGAGAAGTCAATACAAGTCCCCATCCCTAACACAGAAGCTATCTCCTATCAAGTACCACTTGAGAAAAATGGAGATGTTAGTACAGGAGGTTTATTTATTTATTTATTTATTTATTTATTTATTTATTTATTCATTTCTTCTTTGTTCCATTCATCATTTAGTAATGAATTGTTTAATCTTCAATAGCTTGTATATTCAGTAGAGATTTGTTTGGTGTTGATTTTAAATTTTACTTCATTGTGATCAGATAGAATAGAAGTGGTTATTTCAAGCTTTTTCAATTTGTAAAGATTTATTTGCTGTCCCATGTGTGGTTGAGTATATTATGCATTCTTTGGTACTTGGATGGTATATTCTCTAGATAGCTTTTAAGTTCACTTGATGTGTTAAATCAATTAAATCTGATGTAATATCTTCCAAACCAGAAAAATTAAACCAAGATGAAGTCAACAAACTAAAGTGACCATAACAAATCAGGAGATTGAAAGAGTACTTAAAAGCCTCTCAGCTAAAAAAGAAATTCCAGAGCCAGATGGATTGACAGTAGAATGCTACAAGACATTTAGAGATCTATAGTCCATCATTCTTTAAGTATTCAAAAAGACAGAAACATACAGAATCCTACAAAATTCCTTATATGAAGCCAGTATCACAATAATAGCATAAAATAATACAGATACAACAACTATGCTAAAGTATAAGCCAATAATCCTGATTAATAGACTGAAAATTACCCAATAAAATACTTACTAACAGAATATAGACATATAACAAAAAGGTTATCCACCATGGCCAAGTAGGCTTTCTTCATGAAATACAGGGATGATTGAACATATGTGCATCAAAATTATAATTAGCTACATAAGTGTACTTAAGACAAAAATCACATGATCATTTCAAAATCTAGCCTACCTTAGCAATAAAAGGCCCAGAGAGAACATAAATAGCTATATAAATAAATAGCTATGTATGAAAAACCACACCCAACAGCATCTTAAATAGAGAATAGCTTAGCACAATCCCACTAAAGTTAGGAAAGAAACAGGCATGTACATTATCCCCATGAATTTTCCATGTTGTATTTACTAGCAAGTAAAGAAAATTAAAGAGATACAAGCTTGGAAAGAATAAATAAAACCATCCCCATTTGCAGATAACATGGTTGTGGTGGTATTCTAATTGTACTGAAATGTGATTTTGATTGTATGTTAATAAATAAAGTTGCCCGGGGGTCAGAGCTATTAGAGCCATAGCAAGAGTGTGGTGGTAGTGGCACACGCCTTTAATCCCATAGATCTCTGTGTGTTCAGGGATACAGCCAGCATTGGAGACATATGCCTTTAAGACCTGGGGGGCTGTACATACAGACAGTGATGAGGCAGTCACGTGTTTGGGTTTACAACCAATGAGAAGGCAGAATGACTGGAAAATCGACTTACACACAGGAAATAGCTCTCTTTCGGGAAGCTGGGACAGCAGGAGGAAGGGTGAGATTTTAGCTCTGAGCTCTGAGCTCTCGGCTTTCTCTTTTACATTGTTTCTGTGTTTCTTATTTAATAAGATGGTTGGTTACATCTACACATGATAGCATACGTTAAAGAACCCCAAAATCATACAAGAAAACTTCTAGAAATCATAAAAAATTTCAGCAATGTGGTACGATATGTAATCAATTTAGACATCAGTAATTTTCTACACACACACACACACACACACACACACACACAAATTTCTACAGAGAAGGGGATCATGGCTATACTCCCATTCACAATAGCCTCAACAAACAAAATATCTAGAAATAAACTGAATCAAGTATGTGAAGAACTTACACCTTACATAATGTGAACTTCAAACCCTTTGCAGGAAAAGATAAAGGCACTAGAAAATGGAAAGATATACTATGATCATGGATTGTATAATTATTTTTGTGAATACAACTATTTTATCAATAGCTATTTATGGATTCAATGCAATCCCAATCAAATTTCCCCCTTCATTCTTCACATTATATATAATTCCCATGGAATCACAAAATGTTTCTAGATAGCCAAAGCAGTCCTGAACAAAAGGCTCATGCTGTAAGACACAATAATATGAAGTAGGATTTCAGTGGATTATGACAAGCTAATACCTGGAAGAAGCCAAGGGCCTTCCAGGGGTCAAGTTGAGGCTCAAGGAGTCTTGGTGATATTGGGTTTTGATTGCCCAGCCACCAAGTGCACTTTCCTGCCCTGCCAGAAAACCACAGTAGCCAAGATAGCTTGGACAGAAAAGGGGTCAAGGGAAAATAAGGCAGTTTTATTTTCACTCATCACTGATAGATTCCAAACACTTTAACTAGTCCTTTCTAAGAATATAGTTGAGCTCAGATCTTAACCAAAATTAGCCCTCAGTTAATTCTATTTCCCATTAGCCACTTCCCTTTTGGATTACAGATGACGACTGGCAATTATTGTTCTTTGTGTGGATCTTATTGCTTCTCCTTTTGACCCTGAAGGAAGTCAAGCCTGGTGACTTTGTCATAGCCAGAGCATTGCTAATGCATGGGTATATAGCTGTAAACCTCAGATACTTTAGGGAGGAGATGGAGAAGGAAAAAGAGAATGGAAGAACCAGATGGGTAAGAACTGGAGGAGAATGAATTGAGACGGAAAAGAACTAGATTAGAGGAAAACTAGATTGGAAGACTAGAAGAGAGAACTAGAAGGATGAGATGGAATATGAGGAAGAGCCTGATGGGAAAGAACTAGGTGGGTAAGAACGTGATGAGAAAGACCAAGATGGGGCAGAACTAAGACAGAGGAATTAAGAGAGCGCTTAGAGGGAACAGCAGAAAGATGTAGAAAGAATCAAGAAAGGGGCAATTTATGAGAGCAGGAAAGAACGTGTGTAGAGAAAGAACTGACTCAGAAGAATAAAGTGTATAGACTAAAGAATTTCGTGTATATAGATTTATTAGAGAATCCCTCAGATTAATCTGCCACCGGTAACTTATCTTCTGGAAATCTGGGTGAAGGCAACTGAGGGACTGGACCTCAATAGCTTTCATTAGGCACAATGCTGTAGGGATTACTATTCTATATTTGATGATATATTACAGAGTCATAGTAATAAAAAAATGTATGGTACTGACACAAAAGCCGATATATAGACCAATAAAACAAAATTGAAAATCCAAACATAAGCATGAATAACTTCATTCATTTAATATTTGACAAAGATGTTGAAATATGAGCTTAATAAAAAGCATCTTCAACTGATGTTGTTGGGAAAACTGCATACCTACATGCAGAAAAATGTAATTAGACTCATATCTATCACTTTGCACAAAATGTAACTCCAAAAGGTTCAAAGACTTAAACATTAATTATAAAACAATGAAACTGCTAGAATAAAACATAGGCAGTATCCTACATTATATATATATATATATATATATATATATATATATATATATATATATGTGTGTGTGTGTGTGTGTGTGTGTGTGTGTGTGTGTGTGTGTGTGTGTGTGTGTGTGACAGGACTTCATCAATAGGAATCCATTTGCCAAAGAATTATGACCAACAACTATCGAGTTGGACTTAATGAAGTTAAAATGCTTCTGTACAGCTTAAAAATAAACAACCAGGTGAAGAGGAGGTCCATGGAATGGCAGAGAATCTTTAAACCTGTACATCTGACAGAGGATGAAGATACAGAATGTATAAAAAACAACAAAGAGAATGAAAGAATGACCTATTCTGGGCCTGAAACCAGAACAGAGAGTTCTAAAAAGAAAAAAAAAAAATGAATAAGAAATATGTTTAAAATATTCGCTGCTCCTAGTGATTAGGAAATGCAAATCAAAACAACTGTGAGGTTTCATCTTATACCTTTCACAATGGCAAAGATAAACAAAACAAGCAAAATTAAATGTTGGAAGGTCTGTGTGGGAAAAGGAACCATCATTCACTGTTAGTGGTACTGCAAACTGGTGCAGCCACTATGGAAATTAGTGCGAACTATTCTCAAAAAGGTAAAAATAAATCTATTATCCACCTTGTCTTTGTCATATGCCTAAAGAGCTGAAGACACTTGCTCAGCCATGTTCCTTGCTCACAATAGCTAGGAATTGAAAATAACCTAAATATCCTTCAATCAGCAAAGAGATAATATAAATTTGGTAAATATACACTACTCATAAATGGATGGAACTAGAAAATACATTGATTCAGGTGAGCAGGACTCAGAAAGACAAATGTTACATCATCTCTCTCATTGGAGACTCCTAGCTACAAGTCTTCAGATGTGAGTACATATCCTGCAGTAACATCAGAAACCAATAAACTAAAAAGAGACTGTCTCTGGGGTAGGTGGATAGGGGAACAGAGAGGGCAATAGCAGGGCATAAGTGATCAGATTATGGAAATTGGAAAAAGGAAGTGCTCTGATTAGGGCCCGAGGAGATAGATAAGTAATGGAAGAACAAGGGAAGAGGATAAAAGTAACAGTAACGATGTTTGGGGAAAGTCCTGAGGAATCATCCCAGTCATATTTACATAAAATAACCTAAAAAACATGTAAGTCTGTGTATAAATGTACATACATAGTTTAAATCAAATTTTCTCATTTGGGCTGATGATGCTTCTTCCATGATCCAAAGAACACCAAACAAAATCCCAACAACAAGAATAAGACCCTCTCTTTCAAGTTGTTGGCAAAGGTATCCAAGAGACCCTCAAAACATACAGGCTATTGCTATTGTTGTTGATTGCCCATAGAGCTGGAAGTTAAGTCCCTACTGTTGAAGATACCATATGCTTCAGACACAGGGCTCAGAGGCCCCTGATTTGGAACTGACCTGAATCCCTGCTCCCTAAGGACTAGCTTTCATGGTACTGGAGGGCACCATTCATGATGCTGAAGGAGGGAGATGATCAACAGTCCTATTCAGCAATGAGGCCTAAGATCCACAACAATCACCAGCAGGGAACAGTAACCCTAAGGGTGAAATAGTGGTACATTTACTTTGTTGGAGAATAATACCTCTCTAACTGGACTTGAGATCCACTCAACAAGAGTGAAATCATGCTCTGTACTGTAAACCTAACCAACTGCCCAGTGCTATTTAACTCACGGATATTGGAGGAGAACCTACAACCACCATTTTATGAAACATAACATAATATGTAACTACACTCAAAGTATTTGTCATTATACCCACAGATAAGTATAGTCCTCAACCATCATCAAAGAAAGTTCTCTGTAGCTAGAGTTTTCTCCAGTGCTGGCTGGCCCACAGTCAGGACAAATCTCTCTTACCCACCAGTCCTGCAGTTGCTCAGACCCAACCAAGTAAACACACAGAGACTTATATTACTTATAAACTGTATGGTCATGACAGGCTTCATGCTAACTGTTCTTATATCTTAAATCAACCCATTTCTATTAATCTATAAATTGCCATGTAGCTCGTGGCTTACCGGTATCTTAACATGTTGCTTCTCATCATGGCGGCTGGCAGTGTCTCTCTGCCTCAGTCTTCCACTTCCCAGAATTCCCCTCTCTCCTTGTCCCACCTATACTTCCTGCCTGGCCACTGACCAATCAGTGTTTTATTTATTCATTAGAGCAACACATTGAACATACAGAACATCCCACAGCAGTTCTCTTTGAAACACAGTGGAAGACCATTATAGAATAATCTCAACCAATCAAAATGCACATTTTTAGAGCACAGTTACAATGGATACATTTATAAAACAACTCCTGCAGCTAATGCTCTGGGAACATTGCAGCAAAGAGGACATAAGATAGTACTAACCACAGGATTGCAGAATTTGCTGTGAGGCAGTATCTCCTAGTAATGCCAGAAGCTACACTCATAAAGCCTTGTGAGCATGACTGCTTATAAAATGAACTGTACAAGGATAATACCAATGAGCATGCCAAAGTAGACTGTATTAAAGCAAGCCATGAAAACTCAAGGCTACACAAAGAACTACAGGGAACTAAGGAGTACTGAGAAGTAGAGAAACAGTCTTCCCAGGAAAAGCATACCAATTGGTTACCTGTAGCTGAATCTTAAAGGGCCTTATTAATGAAAACAAACCTGGGCCCAGGTATTGAGATGAATGCTGGAAGATCAGAGAAGCAGAACAAACCACAGTCACCTCACCTTTCCAATTCTTCAGCTGATCCTGTTTCCTCAGACTGGAAGCCTCTCAGTCCTTATCCAGAATGAATCTCAGCTGAACTGCTTCTTGAAAGCCTGAAAGCTTAACCAGGTCTAGTTTCTGGTCCCCATGCCTTAAATATCTTTCTGCTTCCTGCTATCACTTCCTGGGATTAAAGGCTCATGCTACCATGCCTGGCTGTTTCCAGTGTGGCCTTGAACTCACAAAGATCTAGGTGGATCTCTGCCTCTGCAATGCTAGGATTAAAGGTGTGTGTGCCACCATATTCTGGTCTCTATATCTAGTGGCTGTTCTGTTCTCTCACCCAGATAAGTTTATTAGGGTGCACAATGTTTTGGGGAACACAATATCACCACAGTTACCCAATACCAAATACTTAGCCCTGAAATCATACATGCAAGAACTAGATTATAAAGACTGAGCAGGTTATATTTAGAATATATAACCTGAATATCATGGTTACATATTATTATGAAAACAATATACCAGTCATGTGTTCACACATTTCCGATTAAAGTAAAACTAAAATAAAAGTTATCATAAATTTCTTACCCTCAAGCCTGGGAATCCTAGACTCCAACTCAAGCATGTACCATGCCTTGATAATATTCTGAAGTACTTCAAACTTAGTTGTATTCCTGTATGGGTAATGAAATCATGTTATAGCACTTTTTGATGAATATCACTCACAGCAAAGAGAATAATCTAAAATAGAAAAAAGTATAATTCACTCTTTTACAAAAATGTATTAAAACCAATTTTTTCATCTATGTTTAATTTATTCTGAAGAAATCCCTGACAATATCACCAGGTGTAGATTAATTGTTAATTTATCAGAAAGAAAAAATAACTGATTAGAACCATTTGCTGAGACAAATGTGTTACAGGAAAATGAAAAGTAGGGAAAGTCTTGAAGATAATCATCTAGATAATTTCTTTTGAGACTTTTAGTAGTGAGAAGAAAAAAATGATCTGAAACAAAAGCTGCTTGAAACATTAAAAACAATGATGGACATAAATGATATATTTGTCTTTTCTCTACTGCATTCTATTCTGGTACCTCTCATGTGGTCTTGGAATTTGAGGCAAAATTTTGGATGAATAGTAGAGGAAAAAGGCAAAACTAGTAGAGTCTGAGTATTTGCACACATTTGTGTGCCTAAATGAGCACATGGAGATTAAATGATCAAAATATATGTCCTTTCTATCACTGCATTCTTCTTCTTCTTCTTTTTTTTTTTTTTTGATTCAAGGTCTGTCCTTGAGCTTGAGGGTTTGATTATCTCAGCTGTGGAACAACTCAGAAAACCTGAATTTTCCTTCTGCCACTGAACCCTCAAAACTGGAGCTAAAGACCCACAGGAATGCCCAGGCTGATATATGAGGACTTGGATCTGAACTTTTGACCTCATGATTGAGCAGCAAGTGCTCTTAACCCCTTAGCTATCTCTTCAATTCCAGATTTACTCTAACTTAACATTACAGTATGTCTCAGAATAATGAGCTGTAAATGCATAGGTTTTAGTTCACATGGGGAAGAAGAGAACTCAATTTTCCTGAGCTGTATTTCAAATGTAATTATTTCACAGGAATATGCATGGGAAGTAAGATTAATGAGTAAGGGCTAGTTAACATTAGGATAAAATTCCAGAGAAAGTATTGCATATTTTTTTCCTGAACTAATTTTATGTCCCCTCTATAACAAACATTATTATCTTGATTTTTCTTAGTTGTAACTACTTTTATGAACTGGAAGACCGTTGATTAAATCTGTTGCTTTTCAACCTGCCACTCTCTGACATTCAGTATACACAATGAATTTCAAGGTAACCTTTAAAAAGTCCCCCAAGGGAGAAATTAAATATTGTTTCCTATCTAAATCGAGAATGCAGTCATTGGTGTACGTACCCTCAAAGAAAGCTTTGGAAATATAATAATGGATATCAACTAGAATGCATGTTTTAATTTCATAAAATTAATAAGATCCTGGAGTTCTAAAATATGATACAAAAATAATCAGTAATAAAGTCTTTCATCATACACTCAAGGTATCACCAATTGCCTTAGTATTTTCACAACAATTTTTAGTTTTATTTCTAAAAGTTATACATCATAGAGAACTAGCAAATTTTTGCCAATCCAAGATAATTGGTCATATTATAGTCAAAATGGAAAAATGTAGGCCAAATGACAGTGTGGATTCATGAAATCATAATTGATGATCAATATAAGCAATTGCTATTGATGTAGAATAATTTATATATATATATATATTTTATTTTGATTGATGTGTATGTGCCAGTTTTGGCTATCTTTGGATGCCAAGCAAATGCTAATGCCTAGTCCCAGAACTTTTGAAACTTCCAAACTGTGATAAATAAATCTTTACTCTTTTTAATTTATGTAGCCTGAAATATTCTGTTAGTGCAACATAAAAAGTTGTGGTGATATATTGTGTACCGTAATAAAATTTGCTTGAAGATCAGAGAACAGAACAAGTCACTAGATTAAATATAGGGGCCAGTCAGTGGTGGCATACACCTTTAATCTTAGCACTCGTGAGGATGGATCTCTGTGAGTTCAAAGCCACTCTGGACTACATGACATTGACTCAGTCTAGGAGAGAAACAGAGTCAGGCAGTGGTGGAACACACCTTTAATCCCAGCACTTGAGATCTCATGCCTTTGCTTGGGAAGCACACATGCCTTTACGCCCAGCACTAGTGAGATTGACAAAGGAAATGATATAGTGGACAGAGAAAGGTATACAAGGTATGAAGAGACAGGAACTAAAGCCTTTTTGGGTGAGGAAGTTCATTCAGCTAGAGTTCAATTGGCTGAAGCTCTTGTTCAGGCTGAGGAGTTGATAAGGTAAGAGGTGGTGGCTGTGGCTTGCTCTGCTTCTTTGATTTTTCTGCTTTCACCCCAATATCTGGTTCTGGGTTTCTTATTATAAGACCATTTTAGCAATTCAAGTTACAAAAAGCATTAAGATAGCATGTTCCATTAGAGTGCACTTTACCAAATTCCTTAAATGCAAATGTTGTGTGCATCCTAATCAGAAGTACATGCAGCATGTATGTTAGTAAGAGGACAAGGTAAAACTAAAACATCAGGAAGAAAGTTACATCAATATGGACTGCCATAATTTGGAATAAAATTTCAAGATAAAATTTGAAAATAGAAAAATTATGCATTTATATTTGAAAGTCATAATAACTTTGTCAAATTTTAAGGGTGGGCTGTTTGAATACCTACAATTAGAAATGCTCTGGTGTGTCTAGTGGATCAATACAGGATCTAGAAGCAAATTTTTATGAGCCATCAGCAGATCTGGGAACCTTTATAAAGAAAGTGAAGGAATCGATCTTAAGCAAAATCACAACTTTGTCATGGTAAAAAAAAAAAAAAAAAAAAAAAAAAACCTATGTTTCTGTGAAAAAGACAGTGCATTTAGCAATTTAGTCTGTTACCCTACCTAGTATTATAATAGCCTAAATTATTGGGAAAGGAGATATTGAGAAATAAGATTGTCAATAAAATCTGAAAACAATATGTCACTAAATAAAATGTATAATAAAATAGAAATTGTAAACTGGTAACTTTCAAGGCAAACATGGACAACATATATACCTAGTTTGGTCTACACCTGATTTTAGAAAATGATTAGATATACCAAGGGGAGGATCATGGTTGGTTGTAGAAAACTTTTCTACCTTGACAAAGGTGGTAGTTTTAGTACTCTATATATGTGACAAAACTACATCAAATTAAATAGAAATACACAAGAAGTGAATGGATGCTTTCAAAGTTTGTATTTTATAAATAAACTTGTAAATTTAACCAGTAGCAACAATCTAACTTTAAAATTTATATTATGATTATGCAAATGTTAACATTCTAGGATTCTTTCATGCCCCTTCATAACGTTCCATATAATTATATGTATTTTAAGAAATATAAAGTTAAATATCATGCTTTAGGGAAAAAAGTAATTGAAATAGAATTCATTATCTCAAGGCTTGTTATATGGGCATCCAAGATCCCACCAAAGCTGTCCAATGAGAATTAAACAATCCATTGTTTCTCAGTGTATTTGAAACACTTTTCATTTTGCTGTAGCAGAATAACTGATATAAATAGTTAGGGGGTATTTATTTTGATTCACAGATTAATGAGGTAACAGAAGCACAAAGCAGTTGGCACATTGGTTCTGTAATAATGAAGAAGAGAGAAATGAGTGTTGGTATGTCTTTCCTTCTCTTTATTTGTCACAGGATTCCAGCCCATGGAATATTACCCCTATATTTGTAATGGATCTTCTCTCCTCAATTAACCTACTAGAGACATATCCACAGATATGACCATAGTTTTATATACATGGTGACTTGAAATCCTATCAAACTGACAATTAATTTTAATCTTCACAAGGCGGGGGACATTTTTGCTACTATTGGATGCCTGGGGGTTGAATAAATCATCAGAAAAACAAAAGAAATATAAAAAAATCAACTTTTAAATTCAAATTTCACTAGGCTGTGAGAAGGTTGGTCATAAATTTATTTATCTAATCTATTCCCCTCCTAATGACTGGATAATAGCCATCCCAAACTTGTAACAAAGATTCAAGTACCATAGAGAGAAGCAAATATGAAACAAAAATAATAAACTTCAAACAGCCCACTGATTATTATTGGCCTCTCCAGGATTATACAAAGAAAGTTCATCAGTGGTCTGCTATTTTTTGTTATTGTCTCATTAAGAACATGTACCAATGAAGTCTAAATACGGATTATGTTCCTCTTTTTATTTAATAAATTTTAATCCCCTGCCTTTTAAATAAATAACATGGTATTATGAATTGTACTTTCAGCCAGGCAGTTGTGGTGCACATCTTTAAATACCAGCACTCAGGAGACAGAAGTGGGTGGATATCCATGAGTTCCAGGCCAGCCTGGTCTACAAAGAGAGCTCCAGGACAAGACAGCCAGGGCTATACAGAGGAACCCTGTCTCAAAAATTAAAAAAAAAAAAGAATAGTTCCTTGTTCTTTGTATTTTTAAGTAATGAATTGAATCTTTTTATCTTTTTATATTATATTATGTGTTTGTGTGTATGGGTATATTAGTGTGTCACAGACTGCATGTGCAGGTAAGACTACACACTATGGGAGTTTGTTCTCTTCTTCCACCATCTAAGTTCCAGGGACGGAACTCAATCTTGGGAGCAGCCACCATTACCCAGGGTGCCCCTTTGTTGCCTGAAAGAAAAAGTCTTCATATAACTTGGAAAACCACAAATCATCTACACTGGAAGTGTTCTTCATCAAAGGATGTTTTTAATGTAAAGACAAAGGAAGATTTTCAGATCTCAAAAAATCCTTATTCATCAATGAGATAAAGAAAAAAACCCACCCGATAGTTTCCAAGTCCATTTACCAGGAAGAAGAAAATCTTACATATTACAGAGAAGATTTAAAAGTAAATGAATGTGTTCAAAATATTTATTTATGAACTGTGAATAGCAGGCCCTATTCTAGAGCACTGTCAAAATCTCAGATAACAAAACAGACAATAATCCTTCCTCATCTTTTTCTTACAATTTGATGTGTATGTGCCTAAAAGGAAGATGGACAATTAATAAAAAAAATATGTAAGGTGCAGAGCACATTAAATCATGATAAAGGTTTCTAAGTCTTTTTTTTTAATTCTGAAGGAGATAGGATATATTTAGAAAAATGAAAAAGATGAAAGCAGATTTACATTAAATGTAAGCTGCCTCAGTATTTCAAACAGGATAGGCATTTCATGTTAAAGCAATATTTGTGTAAAAAAGATGATAAAAGAGTGAGACAGGGTCCGTTCATGGGGAAATAACATTTCTGATGGTCTTGATTTTCCAAATTGTTTTCCATTTCTTCATCTTTTGCCTTCTAAAGTGAACTTTATTATCAGCATGACAATTTCTAAGTTTACCAAGTTTGGAATTTTGAGATGGGTTGAATCTATAGATCAATTTGGCAATAGTTACAATTTTGAACCTACAAAATCCTCCTACAAGAAAAAACTAGCTAAGTAAAACTCATGTTTCCTTGTACTTTTTAGAAAATTAAACCATATTTTTGTGTGTAGAATTTTGTATTTTTCCTGAATCTCTCAACAACATTGTTATTTATGTAAATATAAATACTTTAGTTGATCCTCTCTTATGAGTTCGAAAGAAAAGTAATTTACCCATTTCTTAACATTTTTCTAGTAAAAGTTTATTTTTATTATGAATTTTTTACAGTTATTTGACATTTTCATGCATGCATAAAAATACATTCAGTTTATTGCAACTCTCTGCCCTCTGTAATCTCCCATTATTCTTAACATCTTCTCTTTCTACAAATACTGTTCCCTTCCATGACTTGTTCAAAAACCAGAGTTTAGACATATCAAATGTAAGAATAAATAATTTGAGGTTTTATCTTCTAATTTCTGCAGTTTTAATTTAGTATCAATGCCAAATTTCCCTGATTAAAAACTAACTACAGCAAAGAATTGAAGTGAAGAGAGCAAATAACCTCATTTTAGGGGGAAAGTTTTCAGTGTTCCTTATGAAACAATCTGATATATGTATGTCATAGCTCATCACTATCAACTTACAGAATTTTCCTGTGATTCCTAGTGTGTATTTATCACTGGGCAATTCAGAATTATATCACATGCTTTTTTTAAATGTGGTTTGAAATAATTATGTTTTAATTCTGAGTGTATTATTTTTAATTAGCAACTAATCAGTGGGTTTTCAATAGCCCTTTTTTATTATACATCCTTAGTTTGGTAAAGATTCCCCATCTCCATCAACCCCTTTGGCTATCTCTGCTTAATCCTTTAGTCTTCACTTCATCCCTTCTGTCTTTTCAAACTAATTTTTAACTGTTGTGACATAGAAAACTTCATATGCCCTTCCTCTTGTTAGTCCCCCCACATAATCACCTCACTTCCACTCATACCCTTCCTGTTTACGCCATTCTATCCCAGTATTCTACCTACCTACTTTAGTTTATTTATAATCTACTAAGTCTCTTCCTCACACACATAAATAAATGTTTCTACTTTTCTGGCTTCTCTGAACTCTCATTTATTTAGAACATTGTTTTTCCTTCTTCTTACAAGGGCTTTTATTATAATTTATGTGTTGCTATATTGCAATATCATTCCATGATATTAGAAAATATGTTTCTCTTATTCAAAATATTTTTTATTCATTTTAGCCTTGGTGTTATATGCCTACCATAGAGGAAGTTGCATTGAACCATGAGAATGTGTATTCCAATTTAGTGGGGAAACCATCTTATAAAAACTCTAACAAATCAAATTATTTTGTAGTAATACATGCAGCTGTGTGTATTATTTTCTGCTTCCAGGCTAGTAAGATGGGATAGCAGGTAAAGACACTTGCCACCAAACCTGAAAACCTGAGCTTCATTTGTGGAACCTGATAGAAGAGAGACCGACTCCAAAGAGCCATCCTTTGTCTTCCACATATAGAAAATGGCACATGTGTATAGCTATAAGTTTTCTAATCCCACCCAGATCACAGCTGATCAGACCCAAATAAACACACAGAGGTTTATATTAATTAAAACTGCTTGGTTATTAGCTCAGGCCTACCACTGACTACCTCTTACCTTTAAACTAACCCATAATTCTTATTTATGTGGCTGGGTACCTTTCCCAAGTTCTGCCTTCACATCTTGATTCCTCTGGTCTGGCTGGTAACTCCTGACTCAGGCTTCCTGTTCCCAGCATTCTCCTTTCTCTTTATCCCACCTATACTATACTTCCTGCCTGGCTACTGGCCAATCAGCATTTTAATTATCAACCAAATCAGAGCCACACATTCACAACATATGGAGCAATATCCATAGCACCTCCCCTTTTCTTCTTTAGAAAGAGATCACATTTATAGTCAACCTGTTTAAAATAAAATAAACATTCATAAACTATATTTTGGGTATTTGGGTGTAGCTTCTCATATTACTTCCTGCTGGATGAGGGCACTGGCAATCTAATGGGGATCATGAGAAAATTAAGAATTATGGTCAAGTCCTGACTGTAATAGTCTGTGAGCCTGCATTGTCTGAGCCAGTTGCCTTGAAACCTTTCTGGATGTTGGATGATCTAGGCTATGGGGTCATTGGAGACCTTTCAGGGGGTTTTGGCTGGTCAAACCTGATGTATTTTAACTTGGAAGACATCCATAGCCTCTTGTGGTGATATTTTATTTGTACTGAAATGTTATTTTAATTTTATGTTAATAAATAAAGTTGCCCTGGGGTCAGAGCTATTAGAGCCATAGTAAGAGCGTGGTGGTTAGAAGAGCTAGGTAGATTTCTGTGTGTTCAGGGATACAGCCAGTATTGGAGACATACGCCTTTAAGACCTGGAGGGCGGTACTTACAGGCAGTGATGAGGCAGTCATGTGGTTGGGTTTACAACCAATGAGAAGGCAGAACAGAAAGATTATTTAAACAGGGACACAGGAAATACCTCCCTCTCTCGGGGAAGCTAGGAGCACTGCAGGAGGTAAGATTTTATCTCTGAGCTCTGACCTCTCGGCTTTTCTCTTTTACCTTGGCTCTGTGTTTCTTATTTTAATAATACGATTGGTTACATCTACATCTACATCTGGCGCCCAAAAAAAAAAAGAAAGAAAAGAAAAGAAAAAGACAATTACTAGTTTTAAATACTTTACAATTACTAGTTTTAAATACTTTACATTATTACCAACTATTAGGATATAAAGAAATGAAAGTTAGTAGTTAGACATTACAATAGAAATTGTAGTCATATTAGATATGTTTTAAAAATTGAGCAGATGTATTTTAGACAGGTCATCTTCAAACCCTTCAGAGATCTACAGAATATGGCATTTAAAATGTTTTAATAACTTAGAAATTTTTCTTCTTTGAGACATGTCGGCTCCTGGCAGTACCAATCTACTTCAGAGAAAATATGGGCATTGAAGAAACTACATATGGAGTTAATTTTCATTGTGGCAAAAGTTAGCCACTGGACAACAAAGTATCCTCGAATCAACAGGACAAAATGGACAAACAGAACACGAAACAAAGGACTACCAATTCCTGCCAAAACAAGTGTGGTTATGGCTTTATCAAAAGGCATCTTCTGAGGCCAGGACAATATGGCACCATCCCTGAAGTGGCCTTCACAATCTGGAAAAGGTACAGTGCCCTTTTCTTTGAAGGCAGCTGAACAGGCAGTGGGCCAATGGCTTCTGTTGTGCAATAAAACAGCAACTGAAAGCTCACGCCTCTCAATAGTAGACTGGCATTTAATAGAGGGATGTGGAGAAGGGAATGCTTAGATGAAGCCATATATACACAGCCAAGAAGAATGGACAGCTGAATTCAAAAACCATCAACAATTTCCAGAATTTAAAATCCTGAATCATGACATGACACTAGTGGAATTCAGGTGTTTCTGGTACATGGACTGCTCTCACCCAAATGGAGGTTGAACTGTTGACCTTGTGTACAACCTACTTCACAAATGAGTCTGTCAGATACCATAAGCCTATAGGCTGAAGATGATGCCCCAACACTGTGGAGAAACCTCAGGTGACTGCCCAGGCAGCTGGCTGTTTCTGTCGACTCACAAAATTTTTGGAAGTTGCTTTTGTGCACTTCCTGTTTTTATTTTTGTTAGCTAATATTATTTCCTTCTTGGGTCTCTGAGGGAGTTGAAGATTAGTTAGTTATAGTTGAAGATTAATTAGGATAGAAAGTGAATTAGATACATTTTGGACTTACTAAAATAGGATAGATAAGGGAATTATTTTCTCTGATTTGTCAAATACAAATGGACTAGACATCGTTTAGGTATTTGTTACTTGTATATATTGTATATAGTTATTGTACTTTTGTATATAGTTTTTCTTTTGTTAGTTATAACCTTTTGCCTTTTTTCTTTTTATTAAAATAGAAAAGGGGAAATGTGGTGATATTTTATTTGTACTGAAATGTTATTTTAATTTTATGTTAATAAATAAAGTTGCCCTGGGGTCAGAGCTATTAGAGCCATAGTAAGAGCGTGGTGGTTAGAAGAGCTAGGTAGATTTCTGTGTGTTCAGGGATACAGCCAGTATTGGAGACATACGCCTTTAAGACCTGGAGGGCGGTACTTACAGGCAGTGATGAGGCAGTCATGTGGTTGGGTTTACAACCAATGAGAAGGCAGAACAGAAAGATTATTTAAACAGGGACACAGGAAGTACCTCCCTCTCTTGGGGAAGCTAGGAGCACTGCAGGAGGTAAGATTTTATCTCTGAGCTCTGACCTCTCGGCTTTTCTCTTTTACCTTGGCTCTGTGTTTCTTATTTTAATAATACGATTGGTTACATCTACAGCCTCTTGTTTCCTGTAGAAACAAAAACAGAGCCTCCTTTCCAAAGCAACATATCCTTAGATCCAAATTTTGAAGTCAAGGTACCTTTAAAATATACATATTGGTTTAACTGAGCAGCCTTTACAATCAACTGTCTTTCTGCAGTTAAAAATTCCAAAGATAACACAATTCAGATTATCTGTGTAATATCCATCTTTACATGGCTTATTTTTTATATTACCTTTACTTTCTCTTTAAATACTTTATTTTTTCAAACTATTTCTTTATATAACTGAATATATTACATTTTTTCTCTTCCAAGCCTACATACATTTTATACACACTGTAAACTGTTTAGAGGTTTATCCCATCTGAGTCTGTCTTATTGTAAATCTATTGCTTCAAACTGCAGCATTTTCTGCCCACCTCATCTTCCCAACATGGCGATGGTATGTTTACCATCAGCTCTGGGTTTGGGAGCTATGTGTACCATCAACTCTCAGAAGCAGTGGATATATGCATCTATCAAGGCAGGGTGTAGCTCAGAACCCTCTTTTTTGTACTAGCAAAGACTAAATCCACCACACAGCATAATGTGTGGCTTACAGACCCTCATTCCTGCAATGCATGCGGTCAAGCCTACATACCATGAACCCACCTGTAGAGTAGCTCAAGCACGCAGGCTGTGGCTAACTTGAGAGGGACAACTAGGAAGCTGGCTTTAGCTCCACTTTAGAATCTTTTTTTTAAAGCTTTCTCAGGTTTTAGGTGGAACCTCTTGCCCCATGTTGGGCACCATTTGTAGCTGGAGTTTTCTCCAGTCCTGCTGGGGCCCACAGCTGCTCAGACCCAAATAAACACACAGAGGTTTATATTAATTAAAAGTGTATGGCCTAATGGCTCAGGCTTCTTGCTAGCTAGATCTTACATCTTAAATTAACCCATAATTTTTATTTATGTTTAGCCATGTGGCTTCGTACCTTTTCCCAGTTCTGCCTTCACATCTTGCTTCCTCTATGTCTGGCTGGCAATTCCTGACTCAACCTTCCACCTCCCAGAATTGTTCTCTCTCTTTATCCCACCTATACTATACTTCCTGCCTGGCTACTGGGCAATCAGCATTTTATTTATCAACCAAATCAGAGCAATACATTCACAGTATACAAAGCAATATCCATAGCACATGTGCACCCCCCAACACAATGATGTTTTATTTTTCCCTGATATTTATTTTACACAATTTTAATGTTTGACAATATCTATTATTACTGAGGTATATTTTCCTTTTAATTCTGTCAGCATAAGCTTCATGTATATCTTCAATCTTGCTAGCAAGTGTGTATATGTCTATTATTATATTTTTTTCAAATATAAACATTGATTTGGTCAATATATTAGGGGTATTTTGTATGACATTTACTCAAGTATTTCAAATTTTTATGATTAATTCTTACATAGTATTTATCACTAAAATGAAATTATTGACAAATTTATTTCTTTCAATGTAAAAGAATTTTCCAACTGTATTATTTGACTGAAATTAATTTGTTTCTATCAATATCTACATTTTGGAACAAATGTTATATTTAGTGTAATTATAAATAAAGTAAGGGTGTAACATATTTTCTTTTCTCATTCCTGTATTAATTGTAGTTTGCATTTACCTTTTAATTACTTTGTTTTTCTCTAATATGTGCATGTTAAGTTTTATTCCAAATATTTTTTCCAAGGAGTAGCAATTTTCACCTTCACTTATGAAAATATTATTTGGAATAATGCTACTATAATGTTCCTAGTGTTGATATGTGTGTGTGTGTGTGTGTGTGTGTGTGTGTACCCACTGTTATTTTCATCATTTCTACAATTTTTTCATAGCAGCTTACATCTTTACACATTATAAAGTCATTAAATCTACAATGTTTATTTTGTTGAATTGTTTTTTCGAAGCATGTAAATGTTACAAATGAAACACATTTATACTACTTCATATTAATCTATATAACCTCACTTTCTTGTGTCTTCACTTTTGGTTGAAGAACTTCATTTAATGTGTCTTATAAAGTATCTCAGTTATTGACAAACATAACATTTGTTATTTGTAACTATCTTAATTTTGTATAAAAAGAAAGTTTATATGAATGCAAAATATTAATTTCTTCAGTAGTTTGCATATATCATGCCATTGCTTTAGTTTCCATGATTTCTGATTAGAAAAACCTGCTAATATATTGAGGAACCACTTCATGAAATAGTTTTTAACTCTCTTATTTCAAGGTTTTGTTTTGGTCTATGACTTTTATTAACTTGCTTATGGTGTGTGGAATTTGAATTTTGAGTACTTGGACATCCTTAACATTGAGTGAGTAACTGAAATGTCTCATAAAATTTATGTTTTAAAAGTCATCCATTAATTTTCTGTCATTTTCAATTTTATCTTTCTGTTGGTTTTTTATCTGCAGTACAGAGCCTACACATGATCCTACTGCTGCCTTAGCTGCTGAATGGGCCTCCCAGAGCTGTAGCTGCCTTGCTGCTGAGGCTGTGGACTGAGGGAGAATTCCGGGCTCACTGCTGCCACCTCAGCCGCCGCCTTCACTAGGGAGGCAAATACTGTTTTAACTAAATCTGTATCTTTTTATTTTACCAGTAACGACTTGGGAGCCAGATGCTGGGATGAGAATTTGCTAGCTCAGAGAGGCAGAGAAAGCATCTGGCTGACCTTCCTCCTCTGTCATCTCAGAAAGTGAGTTTTCCTATCCCATCTGAAACAAAAACTCCAACCAGATGTCCCTCCCTTCTTCTTCCTGAGCCACTTTCTCTCCAACCTCCCAACTGCCTCATACTCTCTATGGTTATTTCCAGTCAACTGGTTGCTGACTTCACCTCTTCACCTATGGTTGATTTTATTTAAATAGAGCAATCTGAGTGGTCACAGTGTGATCAAATGTCATGCAACGATTTTCCTTTATAAAAATTTTATTTCAGGACATTAACTTGAGATTCAACTCATTTGTCTTTTATTTTTTTTAATTTTCACTTTGCTTCTTAGATTGCATGATGTCAATTAAGGTTCATGTTTGTAGATTCTCCCTCATTTATTATTTTCCTTGAAGTCCACCTACTGAATTTACTTCAACCTCAGAATTTCTGTATGATTCTTTCATTTATAGTGTATAAATCTTTATTGGTATTCTATTTTGTAACACTTTGTTCTTATAATAACCTCAAATTCTTAAGTCTTGTGTTATCGTTGTTCTTTGAAGTTGTTTTTAATATCCTGTACAAATTTTCAGCTCATTCAAAAATCTTGGGATGCTAAGATACTTTATTGTGTTCAATGGCTCTTCACATTTTGTTTGAAATTGGACATTTTAGATACCATATTGTAATATATCTATTATCAGATTATTCCAACCCCAAATAACTTGTTATTAGTGGTTAAATATTATTGTTGTAATAATATTTGTTGGGGGCTTATTTGATTAATCTCCACGTATTAATTATGTATTCTTGCAAATGTTTAGCCACTGTGTGCTCTGGTAGTATTTTTAAGTTCTTAGTTTATTGGGTAATGTGCTTCTACATGTTATAATATTTATTGGTCTGCCACTGATTTTCTTCAATAACTTCTTATATCCTATACCTTTCCCCCAGTGATATATATGTACAAAAGTGCAATTTCAAACATGAGATACTTGGACAAAGAGCCTTAGATTTCCTTTGTTCTTTCACTGGATTTTATTGTCATCTAGGGTGACTAACCAGGACTTTCTATTTCTGCATCCTCTTTAGGTAAGTATATGGCCTTCTATAGCAGTGAATCCTGGCTGTAATACATCATAGCTTTATAAAACTCTGTATTATCATTCAGTTTTCCAATATACTCTTAAATGTCAGACCAGCCTCTTATCGCTTTCATTTTAAACTACGGTACTTAAGTTTGCTATTGTTTAAGTAACTGTGTTAATCATGATTGTAACTGAATTTGAAAAACAGTGATTTTCCAAGAACTTGCAAGTTTTAGTAAATTAATAAGTGCCCTCTATGGATGATGCTTTTAATAGAGGTACAAAATTAGCCAGGTCTCTCCACTGTCATTAATTTTGCCAGATATTGTCTATGGTATCATTAAGCATAGTGTGAGAAGGGGGTCACAAATAAAACTGTCAACAATGCTACTGTCTCAAATGGCATTTGTTTCTCTTATATACATTATTTTCAATTTGATTGATTGTTTTTGTTTACTTACTAGACTTGTGAGCTTTTAAAATTTATTTTATACGATTTTCATTATTTTGCAAAGAATAAAGAATGCCAAAATCCTTTCTCTCTCTTAGAAGTTTATTCCTAAAGGAATTTTTTAATTGAGCAAATTATTTAAGGACCATTTTTCAGTTCTGAGATATTACATTTTTGGCATAAAATATTATATGGAATATCTTTATCTGTAAAAATATATTTCATATATCCATAAGACTTGTTATTTACATTAATATGGCTAAAATTATAAATAGTTTGATTTTTGTTGAATAATTGAGTCAAACATGATAGAAGTCAAATTTTATGAATTAGAAGTACTATTAACATAAGTCAGACCTGATTTCCACTTCCATGTTATTTCAGACTATTGAGAGAACAATCAGCTTACAATTCAATTTAATTAGATTTTTAGTTTCCCTATGTATATACAGATTTGAGCCCTGAGACATTGAAGAAACAAACTAGTGATTCCACATGAAGCTAGATATTGAATCATAAGAAGAACTTTTTGAGCATCTTTAAATTAAAAAAATATATATATATATATATATATATATATATATATACATGATGGACTTCCAAAGACCACAGAAGGCCATAGCCAATTAAATGTCCTCACTTACAAAATGTCCTTTACTTCTACATATAGTATAGAGAGTTCATATTGATTTGTGGTTAAGGTAATTATACGAGATTTATCTAGTTACAACCAGCAGAGAAAACTAAAAGGAAAGAAAATAGCAAAGTTACACTTTTGTTTCAACATTAACCATTTGTGAAATAGTTAATTTTAAATATGACACCATAGTTTTTTATTTCATTCAATGTTATATGTAGCAAATCAGTAATGAGCCCTAGCATAGACCAATTACATATGCTACAACTTATATTTTTCTGATCTCAATTCTCAGAAGGATATGTATGTAAATATAGATACAGAGAAGATATCAGTTAATTCATAGCTTTGTAAGGTCACAAATACAATGAGGCTTCTGACTTAGCTGAGTGGAATCCTTAAAACATGAGTGAATCAAATAAAATCAGAATCCAGTATTATCAACATCACTATAAGAACATATGTACAGACAGTCATATGAATATTGAACAGATACAGGACAGAAATTATATTTGGGGGTTGCTGGAGTAGATGACAATATTGTCTAAATAGGACTAAATACTTTAAACATGCTGATAATTAGCTTTCCCCTAAACCATTTTAAACAACATATATTCTGTTGAGAGAATTTTGATGGCTAATGAACATTTTGTTGGAAAAGTAGTGTGCATCTGTGCATGTATTATTGAGTATGTATAATGGTCCTCATAATATGGTGACTTTAGTCCAGTCAGCTAGTAATCCACTCAGGAGTTTATGTGATCTCCTCCACTGAACTATATCACCTACTTTAGAGCTTGACCAGTAACTCACCTGCTTTCATAAGAGACAGTGAATTTGCACAATTTCCTCAGTATTGCATTTCTTTAGAATTCTTGTTAGGTCAATATTATAATTTTTCTATGCATCCTGTAAAGTAAAGATATCAAAAAATGGAAAAACAAAGAACTCTCATTTCTTATTCCATTCAAGAAATTAAAATTTATTTTTTCTTCTTTTAACCATTTATATTATTTTAATATTTATTTGTACTTGTTTATTCAAACTATTTTATCTTTTGAGTCCATATATTTCATGACTATGCCCAAAAGAAAATTATTACTATACTAACTATACTAAACCATTGTTGTGATAGTTAAGAAAATAAGCAAATGATTTTCCCTTGATAAACCAGTAGTTTATATCTATGGATGATATTTGTATATGCTATGTAAACTAAAGCATCCAAAGGAATTTAGAAATACCAACAGAGTCCACCAATAATTACTATAAAATTGATGATTGAAGATGATTGATTCAGAGGTACAACAAAAGTATTAAGGTGATATGAGAGTAAAACTCAGTAATATAATTTCCATTGGACTCAAAAATGTATAATCTTGGCTATTAATTATTTAGAAAATATTTACTCAACTCTCATTTTATTTCTATGCACAATGCAAAGTTGTACCCTGTCCTCATAAAGCCTAGCTTCTTCAATGTAGTGTACAGTCCTCATAAAGCCCAGTTTCTTCAATGTATTGTACAGTATAGTGACTATAGATAATGACAGATTATGGAATGGTTCAACAACCTGGGAAAAAGTATATTTAATGTTCTTACCATAAATTTTGATAAGTATTTAAAAAGGGGTGGCATATGTGTGTTTATAAAATCATTTGTAGATCATTGCATGTTGTCTTGACATATCACATTTTAACTCATAAACACATACATATCTTATGTGATAGTCTCAAATTATTAAAATTCAGCTTCTAACTACACTTGAAGCAATCAGAGTATCTCACATGTGCTTTGTCAGAGGTGAGAGACAGTCTTGAAAACACAATGAATAGATTTGACTGCAAATGTCCCTGAAAATTAGTTAGATGGCATTGATCATTCGAAAATGATTTTAAAAGCAGTTGAACAAACTTTCCTGAAATTCCATACTGATGATCCCTGAAAAAATCCATCCAACTGTGTTCTTGAAATTCCAAGATATAGTTGTGCAACTTTTAATCAGATTCTTGACATTCTGAGACACTAAAAAATAAATCTAGGTACACATCCACTGCTCCTTGGACCCAAGAAGAATGGATGCAGATCAAAAAACCTGTCTCAAGACTTTACTAGAAAATGAATTATGCAATACTTAGAAATTGTCATGTATTCTTCTACACCCATGAAATGGATCTGGCCCCTACGTGACATTCAAAGAGGAAGACACCCAGTCATGTCAGTAACCATGTGGTATCGTATCTTCTTTGCCTTATTTAGCATAGACATTTCCACATACTTCATGGATAATTACAGACATCTTTAACCTATACCTTGGCTCATATTGCTCAAAACCACATGGAAAACTACATTATCTATTGTTAATTGAGATAACTCTTGCATAGAATGAGAAGTATTTCATGTTTTCACTTAGTTTTGGAATATCACAGATGTATAGAAGTAAACAATGTTTATCAAAGTATGAGCAGGGTGTGACAGTGATGCAGAGTGCATAATTAATCTGTATAGGGGACAATTAGGAGGAATAATTTTGAATACATTATACCAGTGTTGAACAACTGTTTTTGGTCTTCTGTGAAAAAGAGACGAGGTAGAAGATAGGGAAAGAAGTGTTGTGAAAGAAGTAATTGGAAATTTAATTTGACTGCAACAAATTAAATGTAGGGTCAAATAAAATAACATGAGGCTAGATCTTTAAAGAATTATTTGATTGAATTTGAGATTCAATTTATAATAATTTATTATTAAATATGGAATTGAATTTGAAAGAATTAAGAGATTTATGTTACTGCTAAAAATTGCAGGAAGCAAATTATTTTGATTTTATCAATTATAAAATGATATAAACATTTCATATAAATCTCATCAAATTTTTAGAAAACATCAAGCTGACATATTTACTGAGTCAACTTTATATTCAATATTCATCATGGCACTATTTAACAGAGAAGATGAATCAATATAATTCCTCCTAGATTATTTTCATATATGAAACTACCATTTAACTCACCTTGGTAAATTTATTCTCCTCAACATCTCCTGCTGTCATTCCATATTGTTCTGATACAGAAGCCATCTGAAATTTATTCAAGCTCTGCCTCTGCAAGCTGGGAAACTTACATAAATGTACAAAGTTCCCCATCCTGTTCAGGGCTCTAACATATATAAAATGACACTAACACTATTTAATCACTATACTTGCCTTTCTTGGATTCTGAGTTACTATTCCAGAATGGATTTTCACATTAGCGCCTTTTACCATTACCAATGTATAGATGTTTTCACGACCTCAATCATGCTCTGACACTCTGTTCTGAGCCATTAAGGAATTTTGCCCCACTTTATCCATAGCTAATGCTACTTTACTCGTGTTCTGGTGGAAGCTTGACCTCAGGCCCTGGCACCCTGGCTTCCATATATCCAAAGAGTCTGGAATATTCTAGTAGAAGCCCCACCTCTCTGTTCAGACCCTGCCCTTCAGAAAGTCCTGCCAAACACAGTTCATCCCCAAGAGATGCTCAAGACCACTCCCACAGGGTATTTAAACTGCATCCCAAAAAAAATAGACATACTTTCTTTTGGACACCAGAGCTACCTATTCTGTTTTAATGTCTCACTCGGGTCCTAGAGTTCCTTCACCAATTTCTGTCATGGGGAGGACAGACAGGATCACTTCCTTCCCAATTAAGACCCTGACACTTCCCTGCATTCTTGCAGAAAAATTTTTCTCACACTCTTTTCTGGTCATACCTGCTTGCCCTGCACCTCTGCTTGGTGTGATATTCTCAACCGCTTTGGGGTCATACTCACCTTGGCTGCCACACCCAATCCTGAGTCCCACTTTCTTCACAGCCTCCTGTAGCAAGTAGGCTATCCAAGCTTCCCTTTCATTGGCCCAGGAACCTCACTCCAAGCAACATACCATCTCAGCCTCCTGTACCATGCCCACTCACTGATCTCAGCACTCTTTGTACTAGAAGTCAAAAGAACACAACCTAAAGCACCCAATAAGAGGTTCCCAACTTCCCCTGTTGAGGCCTGCCTATATGGTCCAGGAAATCTCTTGTACTGGGAGCCCAACTGACAGTGCCTTCTGTATCATCTAGGTGTCTCCAGATTCCTGTATGTAGGAACAGAAACCTCAATGCAGACAAACAAGCCACAGCGGAAGAACACATGGCCTTCTGAACAACACAGGGGACTCTGGATTTAATTCTCTAGGCTCATCTACACTGCCAAGGAATTTTCTGTACCTACCCACAAAGGAAACCAACCTCTCAACCCCTTTAAGATTTACTCTTCTTCTAAACATTGTAAACACCTTCACTGACATAATAAAGGGAATATTAATGAAAAGAATGAAGAAAGAAAGGAAGAAGGAAAGAATCAACCTGAAAACTAAACTACATGTACAAATCCCATCCCAGAAATAAAAAACAAAAAGAAAAACCAAGACAACTTGTCACATAACAAAATTACTAATCCCATAACAAAGGCCCCTAAAGAAAACTGCTTGAAAGAATTTCCAGATGAAGAATTTTTAAAAATTGATTGTAACTATGTTCAGACAACTCAAATAAGATATTAATATACTCCAGGAGAACACAAAGCTGAATGAAATAAAGAAGCCAATAAAGGATAGGAAAACAGAACTCAATAAAGAGTTAGAAATACTTAAGAAAAAAAAGAAGTGAAGTGATACTGGAAATAAAAACCCAATACGGTAAATAAAAACTCAAGTGGAAAGTCTCACAATAAGCCAGATCATATAGAAAAGAATGTCAAGGATGGAAGACAGGGTAGAAGAATTGAATTACTTGGTAAAAGACAATCATCAATTTAAAATATGAACAGAATATGTAATAAATATAGGATACAGTGAAAAGATATAACTTTAATAGGATAGAAATAGAAGAAAAAGAATATCACAGTGGAAAAAAAAGAAACTATTTTCAGTTAAATATAAACGCAAGTTTCACAAACCTATAGGAAGCAATACCCTTTCAGGTATAGGAACCCTACAGAAAAACAACACTAGAAAAGCTTGCCATGACAAATTATAATTAAAATTTAAAAAGAATAATAAATACAAGACACTGAATTTTTCAAGGAAAATATCACAATGCATTGATAAAGTAGGCCAATCAGAATAACAACTGATTATTCAACAGATTTATTAAAGCCAGAAGTCTGGAACAATATATTCCAAGTACTGAAATATCAAAACTGTTAATGCAAAGTATTATACCCAGAAAAGCTATGTACCAAAAAAAGAAGAAGAAACAACATGTTGCCATGATACAAACATATTAAAGAAATTTATGAACAATAAAAGTCATACAGAGACTATTGGAAGAATATTTCAGTGTAAAGAGAATGATGGATAGATAAAAGTAATAGGGACTAAATAATGATATAACAGTTAATCAAAATATGTCTAAAAACACAATAAAATCTATAAAATGACATGAATGCTATCTTTCAATAATAATTCATTAAACTAATAGTCTCAGTTACAACATAAAAAGACACAGACTAGCAGGTTGAAATAGGATATAGAATTCATCCATTGTCCATTTCCATAAAAAACACCACAACATCAACAATGTATGCCACCTTAGGGTAAGAGGCTGGCAAAACAAACAAACAAAAATCCAAGAAAATTGAACTAAGAAACAAGTAGACATGGCTGTTGTAGAATATTATTTCAAGTTGTGTTACTTTTGCATATGTTGCACTTGTTTAACTCCATGAAGCTGTGTTACTGTGCCTATGTAAAACACATGATGGTCTAATAAAGAACTGACCAAAACCAAGACATGAGAAAGGATCAGCAGAGCTGGCAGGCAGAGATAATATATAGAAGGAGAAATTTAGGATGAGAGGGAAGAAAAGAGATGAGGAGTGAAGAGAGCTAGAAGTCAGAGAAGGAGGAGGACTCCAGGGGCCATCTACCCAGTTACACAGCAAGCCACAGAGTAAGAATAAGATTTACAGAAGTAAGAAAATGGGAAAAGCCCAGAGGCAAAAGGTAGATGAAATATTTTAAGTTAAAGAAAGCTGGCAAGAAAGAAGCCAAGCTAAAGCTGGGAATTCATAATTAAGAATAATCATTCATGTGTGATTTATTTGAAAGCTGAGTAGCAGCCCCCACACCCAAAAAAAGACAAAAACAACCAACAACACATAGCTATTCTAATAGCTGAAAAATATAAGGCATGAAAATCGGGAACTAGGCTAGTTAAGGTTTTAGGCTTTCAACAGACAGTTCAGCTGAGAGCAATTCAGATGGGGACACAGAGCTTTCCAATCTGAGGAAACAGGATCAGCTGAGGAATTGGCAAGGTGAAATAGCTGTGGCTTGTTCTACTTCTCTGATCTTCCAGCTTTAACCCAATACCTGGCTTCAGGTTTGATTTTATTAATAAGACCTTTTAAGATTCATGCTACAAAAATAGTCTTCAAACAAAAACTAATCAGAATAGATAAAGAAGATGACTTCATATTCATCAAAGGAAAAACATCACGGCAATACTATAATTCTAAATATATATGCCCCAAACACAGCATACTCAATTCATAAAATAAACACTATTATATCTAAAACCATGTATTAATCCCAACACAGTAAAAATGGGTGAATCTAATAACTCACTATCACCAACAGTAAGACCATGAAGAAAAAAAATTAAACAGAAAAAACACTGTGGGCAAATTGACAAATAGAATTTCATGAAACTAAAAAGCTTCTATACAATAAATGGCATAATCATTCAAGTTAAAAGACAGTCTACAGAAATGGAAAATAAAAACATTTACTAGCTGTATATCTCACTTAAGTTTGGTGTCTAGAATATACAAAAACAACTTTAAAAACTAAACACTAAAAACAAACAACCCAAATAAAAATGGGGAATGGAGCTGAACAGGAAGCTCTCAAAAGAATAATTACAAGTGGCTAATAAACACCTTTAAAAAGTGTTTATCCTTCTTTTCTACCAGGGAAATGCAGATTAAAATTGAATAATATTAAAAAGTGGTACATGTACCTAATGGAATATTACTCATCTCTAAAGGAAGATGAAACTATGAAATTTGCAGGTAAATACATGAAACTGGAAAATATATATTGAGTGACATTATCCAGGCCCCAAAAGAAAAATGACACATGCTGCCTCTCATATGAAAATCTTACCTTTAAATATTTTGTGTGTTTAATGTAGAGTATTTGTTAGAGAAAAGTGATGTAGGGTGGCCTGTATGTCAAATTACTCTGACTGGTCAGTATATAAAACACTGATTGGCCAGTGGCTAGGCAGGAAGTATAGGCGGGACTAACAGAGAGGAGAAAAGAAAGAACAGGAAGGCAGAGGGAGATACTGCCATCTGCCGCCATGACAAGCAGCATGTGAAGACGCTGGTAAGCCACAAACCACGTGGCAAGGTATAGATTTATAAAAATGGATTAATTTAAGCTATAAGAACAGTTAGCAAGAAGCCTGCCATGGCCATACAGTTTGTAAGCAATATAAATCTCTGTGTTTACTTGGTTGGGTCTGAGCGGCTGTGGGACTGACGGGTGACAAAGATTTGTCCTGACTGTGGGCAAGGCAGGAAAACTCCAGCTACAATTAGGACACTGGAAATGGGACATTGGGAGACTAGAAAAAGTAGAACATAAGTGAAATGAAAGCAGAAAGGAGGAATCATATTAGAAGAGTTTAAACAGGTAGCAGATTAATAGGGATGTAGAAATTGAGAGGATGGGGAGAAACCAAAAGTATGCATGAAGAAGTTCCTTGGGAACTTATGAATTTCTGAGTCAAGTTCAAATACATAATAACAGGGGATAACAAAACATAGGTGATTTGAAAGTATAAAGAATCCTCCTACAAGAATCAAGGAACACCATAAAGAGGGAGTACAAAGAATGTAAGAACCAGGTGACGTAGAGTAGTGCTATGAATGCTGTACTCTGGACAAGACAAGGCTCATGAACTCAGAGCAGCTGTGGTTACCTATAGAAAACTTGTACAAAATCAATATAACTAAAAATTCCAGTATATGGGGAGAAGTCTGTAAGACTTCACCTCATGCTGAAAGGCTGTCAGAGGAATAGAAACATTTTTTTAGTAGTATGATCACTGGTAGATTTTACATGCCCAAGTGGATTAGCCCACATCCATGTGCATATGGACAGCACTGGTTGTACTTAGTGAGTTAAACAAATAAATATAAAAAGATAACATACAGTTTAGCAGGAGATATGATATAGAATCCAGGTGGTAGTTGGAGGGAAGGGGTGAGGATGAATATAATTTTTATGCATTGTATATGTGCATGAAAATTTCAAAGAATACAGAAAAATTGAAATAAAAACCAATTATTATTTTTACATAATTTTGATGACCTAGATTAAACAAATTACTACTAATAAGGCAACAAACTAAGAAAGAATTCTGAAATTTTTAAAATATGCTTAACATAGTTAATATGAAATCTTGATTAACTAACATCAATCAAAAAATCCATAAACAAAAGCCCAGAACTAATTTTTCATTGTTGAACTGTCAATTTATATTAAAAGTTAATAATAACAACACTACTCACACTCTTACAAAAAATAAATAATGAGTATATACATTCATACAAAACCTAAGAGGATAGTTATTATTACTCTAGTAACAAATCCATACAATAAACTACAAATTTTCAATAGCAAATGATGATTCAAATATACTTATTACAGGAAACAGAAGTTAATTAAAATAAACTATAGAACATGCTCAAATGAAAATTAATCTGGGATGCAAGGATGTCTCAACATACAATACCTTAATATTATGTAACGTAATAGAATAACAGATAAAAACCTATTTTCTTACTATCATTTAAATTTTTGTAGAAGCAATTGATAATATTGTCATTCTTTATCAGTAAAAAATCATTCACTGAACTAGAAATAGAGCTATTTCTAAAGACTATCAAAATACACATGAAAATTTCAAGTAATTTGATAATCAATACTACAAAAATCTGTCAATATTGCCACATATTTCCAAAACAGTAGTGGAAATTCCAATCAGACACTTAGATTAGACAGGAAATATAGGATCCAAGTTGGAAAGAAAGAAATAAAACTTTATTTCTGCATATGGAATAATTATTATGTACATACACATGTTATGACCAATAAACAAATTTTGCAAAGTCTCAAAACACAAAGACCACATAAAGTTTCAGTCACAGACCTATATTAAGACCTCCAGACACATACTTCCCTTTCTTTGCCCCTTCTGGTACACCCTCTAAGTATACCCCAGACTAGAAATACAAACCCTATGAATCTCTGCTGATCCCTCATCCCTAAGTAGGGACCCTGTACTTTTTGTCAACTACATCTACCACCACCCCTTCCCATGAACTTCATCCATTCCTGCCACATACATGTAATCTCTTCTCCAGACGGAAACACTAAAGTTTCCCTTCAAACTCCACTCATCCCTGTGATTAGAAGTCTACCACTCTCCAAGGAGACATATTAGTCCCAAACTGCTAAATCCTTCAAACATTCATGTAGTCGGAAGCTTTTAAAAATGTTTGACTACACATTGACACCTGCCTTCCAGAGGATCACATGTCCAGTGCCTGCCTTCCTACATCACTTCCAGACAACCCTCCCAGGGAAGACCCTCAGACTTATGCCACTAATCCCATCCACCCCACTTAGAGCTACCGCCAAACCCATCTTTAGGCAAGGAACTCATTCTCTTACCATAAAAATTACATCCAATCTTTACTACTCCATTTATCCCAGGTACCTAAAAATCAACCAAAATAAGGGAGGTACTCTATACTCAAACTTGCAACTCTATCCACCCTTGTCACCCACCTGAGGATCACAAGCCCAAAGCTGCCTTTTGACATCCTTTCTTACACCCACTCTTTAGGTAGGGATCCTATACTCCAACAGAACCAGTTCTGGTTCTGACTCCTGAGAGCCTCCACCAGATTGTTGAAGATTGGTTGGAAGAATATGCTAAGTTTACAGATGTTCTCCTGAGCTTATAAACTCACTTAGCTCAAGCTGAGTTGGGATATTTCTGATTGATATATGAACCTCAAGAAAAGAGAAACTAGACTTAAAGACTAAGAGATATTATGAAACACCTAACCTTGAGTGTCTAGGTTCTATTATAAATACACAAAAATGAATAACCAAAACAATAATTTTCTGCTAAAATTTATTACTTCTATAGTAATATCCTCTCAAAAAGGTGACTTATATAATGTATAAAACAATGATATCAAAATAGCAAGAAATATGATCACAGAACTTAAAGAGGCTATGAATAAATTCCAGAAAGAAGACCACAAATCACAGAGTTTGAATTAAATAAGAAAAACAATCCAATATATGAAAATAGAATTTAATAAAGAGAGAGAATCTCTGAAAAAAAAGCCAAAATTAAATAAAACTTGAATTGAAAACTTCAGGATTTCGAAGAAGAAATTTGGAAGAAAGATGCACCAGTAGATTATGTGAAGCTCAAGACAGAATATTATGTTTTGAAGACAAGATAGAAGAATTGGATCACTCAGCCAAATAAAGGGTCAAATACAAAAATAAAAAAGTAAAGGAGAGTTTGTATGAGTGAGAATTGTTGAGACCAAGATTGGAAAAAGCACAGGGACAAATAGGCAAATGAATGGAAACATATGAACTATGAACCAAAGGCTGAGGGGCCCCCAACTGGATCAGGCCCTTCGGATAAATAAGACAGCTGATTAGCTTGATCTGATTGGGAGGCATCCAGACAGTGGGACCGGGTCCTGTTTTCAGTGCATGAACTGGCAGTTTGGAACCTGGGGCCTATACAGGGACACTTGGCTCAGCCTGGGAGGAAGGGACTGGACCTGCCTGGACTAAATCTACCAGGTTGAACTCAATCCTCAGGGGAGTCTTTGCCCTGGAGGAGATGGGAATGGGGGGTGGGCTGGGGGAAAGATGGAGGTGGGGGGTAGGGGTGGGAGTGGGAAGGGGGAGAACAAGGGAATCCATGGCTGATATGTAAAATTAAATTTAATAAATAATTTTTTTTAAAAAAGTAAAATAGCTCAAGACATGTAGGAGATCTATGACAATATAAAAAGACTAAACCTGAGAGTAGTTGGGTTCTTTAGCTGTTCTTTATTTTTTGAGGGCCTGACGCCCAGCTCCCAAATGAATACATGGAGACTTATTCTTACTTATGAATGCCTAGGCTTAGTTTGGCTTGTTTCTAGCCAACTATTCTTAACATAAATTTTCCCATCTATCTTTTGCCTCTTGGCCTTTACCTTTCTCTATTCTAAATGTTTCTTTACTTCTTACTCTGTTGCTTGCTGTGTGGCTGGTCCATGGCATCTTCCTCTCCTCCTTTTCTCTCTCCTCTTGTCTCTCTTCTTCCTTTTATTCTCTCTGCCTGCCAGCCCTGCCCATTTCTTTCTCCTGCCTAGCAATTGGCTGCTCAGCTCTTTATTAGAGCAATCATATATTTTAGATTGGCAAAGTAACACAGCTTCACAGAGTTAAAAAAAATACAACATAAAAGAATGAAACACAGTTTTGTATCATTAAACAAATATTCCACAGCATAAATGAATGTAATACATCTTTAACTAACATTCCACAACACATATTAATAGTATGAATAGATGAGACTCAGGTCAAAGGCACAGAAGATATATTCAACAAAATCATAGAAGAAAAATTCTCTTATCTAAGAAAAGAGATTCTTGTAAAGGTACAAGAGACAAATAGAATGTCAAATAGACTGGCATAGAAAAATTAATTCTCCACATCATATAATAGTCCCAACAGTAAGTGTGTAGAACAAAGAAAGTAAATTGAAAGCTGCATGAGAGAAAGAGCATCTGACATACAATGGCAGTCCTGTCAGAATAACAGCCAATTTTTCAATAGAAACTATGACAGCCAGAAGGGATTGTACCTATATTCTACAGGAAAGAGCACAGATGGTGGCACAGACTAATATACATAAAAGTACTATCAGTCATAATTGAAAGATAAAGGGAAATTTTCCATGACAAAACATATACAAAGCATTTATATTCACTAAGCCAACACTACAGAGGGTTCTTTAAAAAGGAATAATTAAGTGAGAAGAAGGTGAAACATGATGAAGAAGGCACAAAGAACAATAAACAATTCCAGAATAATTAATCAAAAGAGGTCTAGTAGAATGCCACCAACATAGTAAATGACAGAAAAAAGTACTCATTATTCAGTGATATCTCTTAATATGAATGGTTTCAAATTCCCAATGGAAAAGAAAACACTGTAATAGTTTGAATGAGAAAACTCTCCTTCCCTGCCTTCAAGAAACACAACTCATAGCCAAAAATAGGTACCAACTTGTGGTAAAAGGAAAGAAAATGTAACTCAAGGAAAAATGGAACTAAGAAACACAAAGGCATACATATTTTAACATCTGAAAAATTAACTTCAAAGGTGATCAGGAATCACAAGGAGGAACACTAGATCTAAAGGAAAAATTCAATATGATAGTGCAATCCTAAACATATATGCACTGAAAACAAGAGTATTCAATTTCATAAAAGAAACACTATTAGATTTAAAATTACATATCAAATAGAACACAGTGATAGTGGATAACTTAAAGCAACCATTCTCAATGATCTTATTTGGGAAAAATATATATATAGAAAATTAGAATTAAATGACATCCTAAATGAAATTGATACAATTTGATACAACAGATATCTACAGTTCCACTCAAACACTAAAGAATACAATTTCTTTGTAGAAGTCCACAGAGATTTCTCCAAAATAGACCACATTTTAGGACAGAAGACAAATCTAAATAATGTAGGATAGTTAAAACAATATCCTGCCTTTTATCCACCAATGATTGGAAATAGATATCAGGAACAAAAGAAATGGCAGAGTGCCCACCCTCTCATAGAAACCAATCAACAGAGTACAGTGTCAAAGCTGGGCAGAGAAATGTCAAAAAGAAAAAAATAAATTACTAGAACTGAATGAAAATTAAAACAAAATACAGCAAAATTTATAAGATATGGTGAAGGCAGTCCTAAGAGGAAAGTTTATACTTGTTTGTACCTACATCAAAATGTTGAAGAATATCAAATTAATAACTTAATGATGCACCAAAAGTCCTTAGAAAATCAAGAACAATCAACAACTAGACAGAGTAGACTGAAAAAGATCATCAAAATCAGGGACGAAATTAATGAAATAGAAAAGAACAAAGACAATACAAAGAATCAATGAAACAAAGAGCTGGTTCTTTGGAAATGTTAGCAAGATTGACAAAATTCTAGGTAAATTAACTGAAAGAAAGTGGGAGAATGCAAATCAATAAAATTAGACATAAAACAGAGACATTAAAACAAATACAGGAAAAAAATCATAGAATCATGAGGACGTCATTTAAAAAATATGTTCTACCCAACTGGAAAAATTTAATAAATACTTGAATTTCTGATATATTTGACCTACAGAATTTATATCAAGATGAGGTTAAAAACTTAAAGACATTCTTACATTCAGTGATATGGAAAATTAATTAACAATCTTCCAACTGAAAAATGTCCAGGTACTGAAAATATCAGTGAATGCTTATACCAGATATTTCAACAAGAATAAATTCCAACATTTTCAAACTATTCTTCAAAAAATAGAATATGAAAAAATAAAAATGAATGTCAAATTTCCTTTCAGAAATCTAACACTATCCTGACAGTAAGACCCAACAAAAATTGAAAATTATAGACTAATATATTTAGTAAATATAAGATCAAAAATGCTCAATAAAATACTTTCTATCTGAATTCAATAACACAAGAAAAAGATATCCATAATGATCAAATTTGTTTCATCAAGAAATGCAGAGATAATTCAACATATGTAAGTCAATAAATGCAATCTATCATACGTTAATTACTTCTACATAGCTGTGACAAAATATTAAGACCCAGGAATCTTCTGAAATGGAAGCTTTTATTATGAGCCTATGGTTCCAGAAGGATAAGAGTCCATTATGGTAGGGAGATAAGGAAGCAAATAGAAAGCATGGCAGCAGAAGCAGTAATCTGAGGGCTTCTATTTAGAGAGAAAATTGGGAGTAAAGTTTGGCCTTAAAGTTTCAAAGCTCACCCACAGTGCCATGTTTCCTCCTAAAGGGCTACTTTCCCCATGCCTACCCAAAAAATGCCACCAACTGGGGACAAATATTTAAACATGAGCCTACAAAGGACATTTTCATTCAAACCAGTATATACCACATATACAGACAATAGGAAAGAAAACACATAATTATCTCATTCAATGCATAAAAAGCCCTAAAACAAAATCCAACACCCATTCATAATAAAAAGTACAGGAGAAAATAGGATACTGGGGACATGTTTCAACACATTAAAAAAACTGTTGAAAATATCATCATCCCAGATTTCAAGTTATGCTATAGAGCTAAAGAAAAAAAGGTATTGGCATAAAAAATGCAATGACCAATTAAATGGGAATGATCCACATGCACAGTCACATAATTTTTCACAAAGAAGCTAACAACAGTACACAGTTGAGAAAAGACAGTATCTTCAACAAATGGTGTTAGTCAAACTGGACAGATACATGTAGAAGAGTGAGAGGTGAGTCTTATCACTCAATCTGCACAAAGCTAAACTCCAAACAGATCAAAGACCTCCGTATAAGAGCTGATACCCTGAAAGTCAGAGTAATGACAATAGAGACTATTCATCGACACAAGAGAGGGCTTTCTGAACAGGCCCCTGATAGTGTAGGCATTAGGAAACACAATTAATAAATGTGAATTCATGAAATTAAAAAGAAACTCTGTACAGTAAAGGACACTATCACTGTGATATACATCTAACCTTCACTGTAACAATTGCAATAGTCAATTTATATAAAGAAAAATTTATTCAGATTCATAATTTTGGATGTTTTAACACGTAAATTTATAGCAAAACTGATTACCTGTGAATATGAAAATATAAAGATATAGAGGGTTCCAATTCCCTATAACTAGGCATCACATTGTCCTAAAGATCTTTCAGTGGGTATAACATCTTTTTTTTTTTCATTGCTGTGGCTAAATCTTGAAGAGGACTCACTTAAAAGCAGTGAGTATGAATTTTGGCTCACAATTTCAGAAATGTTAGTACACTGTTGGATCCGTTGTCTCTTGTAGACTCCCATGGCAGAAGGAGAGTGAGGAATTATGTTGCTCAGTTCATAATGTCAAAGAAACCATGAAAGGAGAAGCAGCAAGAAACAGGACAAATAGGAGGGCGAAAAAAGAAACAGGACAAATAATTCAAATAATTTAAGAGAACTCACCCAGAGAAACATTTCTATTTAGGAGGCCCCAACTCCTCCCAATGGTGCTGTCACATTAAAGGATTAATCCATTTATTAGGTCAGTGCTCTCAGGATATAATCATTTCCTACAAGCCTATCATCTGGTAAATAATCCTCTAATACATGAGCCTGTATGGGGTATTGTACCAGGCTTTTTCTTTTGGGCCACCAATGAGCTCCCAAATCATGACATAGAGACTTAATACTTTTGAATGCTTGGCCTAGCTTAGATATGTTTCTGGCTAGCTCTTTTAACTTAAATTAACCTGTTTCTCTGTTATCTACCTCTTGCCTCAGGGCTTGTTACCTTTTTTACATCTGTATGTATATCTTACTTTCACTGCTTGTCTATGTCTGCTGGTTGGCATCTGCTGGGCTTCTTGCCCTGGGCATGTCCCTTGTTCTCTCTTCCTCTCATTCTTCCTTTTTGAGCCTAAATTTCTTCTCCTCTTTATTCTTTCTGGCTGCTAGCCCCACCTATTCTTTCTTTGCCTAGCTATTGGACATTCAGCTCTTTATTAGACCAATCAGGTGCCGTAGGCACACAAGATGAAACAGATTCAATACATTTTTACATAATGAAATAAATGCAGCATAAACAAAAGTAACACACCTTTACACAGTTAAAGTAATATTCCACAGCATAAAGAAATGTAACACATCTTTGCCTAGTTAAAATAATATTCCACAACAGGGTATATCACTTTCAAATCATAGCACTAGGATGCACCTTTTAAAATATCCACTATTACTCAAAAAATTTCTCTCTGGGTACCAAGTCTTTACCACACAGACCTTTGAAAGATATTTAAAATATGAGTTATAGCTCACATCTGAGTTGAATTGATATACAATTTCCCAATATTATTTTTTAATAGACAGTCCTTCACCCATTGCATATTAATATGAAGGACTATTTGTGATCTTCCTGCTGTATTTCACTCAACTATATATCTAGTTCTTTGTCTGCTATATACTGTTTGAATTGTGGAAATTTTACAATTTATTTTAGCATCAGTACATACAATACCTTCAATTTTGTTTTTGGTTTTCTTTTTGCAAATGTGTTTTTCTAATAGGATTATTTTGTGACTAAGTGTGAATTATAGGATTTTTAATTTTGTAAAGAGTGTTATGAAAATTGTCAATGATTATATTGAATATGTAGAAGTCTTCGAGTAAGGTGAACAATTGGCTATATTAAAACGTTCAATTCTCATTTATAGGGTATTTATTCCTTTCATTTGGATCTTCTTTAAAGTTTTTCATCAATGTTTTATAATTCTAAGTTTATGTAGATAATGCCAGGTATAGAGTTTTAATATATTCCATTTGAATATTGAGGCATGTTCATTCTATAGACGCTTTGTTGACTACCATCCTTGTAAAAGTCTATTAAATGTCGTGAATGCTTAGTGGATAAAATATTTGCCCTACAATCATAAAAACAGGAATTAAGATCCACAGAAATCATGCAAATTCAACATGAAATAGTGTAAGTTTGTAATTCCAGTGTGACTGTGGCAATAAAAGATGCAGGACTATCCATGGAAATTTGCAGGACAGTTAGCCTGGTACACACAGTAGTGAGTAAGGTACCTTTGCTTTAACCAAAGTGGAAGACAGGGTCCGATACACATACTTACCCTCTGACCTCCACATATACACTGTGTCACACAGGCTGTCATGTGTGAAGACATACACAAACACAAACATGCACACATACACACTATATTTCATCATACAAACATACACAAATAGAAAAGGGTATTGAATGAAAAACGAAAACAAATAAAAATTCAGAAAGAGGAAAAAATAGATTTATGTGAATTGAATTATGTGAAATTATTCTTGTACAATAAATATATATAGTCATATTAATTTTTACAGTTCATTCTTTAATGTGGTATGTTGGAATTTGTTTGCTTTCTTGTCTATTTTCTGGTGAGTTTCCCTAATATTGCCTTTGGTTTGGCCAGTATTACAACAATCCAAAAGTCATTTGAAAACACAAAATAGGAAATTCAAATATTTAATCGAAGACATTGTTTAGCAAAGCCTGCTACATTTAGTTGAGGTAAGACAAAGCCCACCCCCTGCATCTAGGTTGAGCCAGGTGTCAGACCATAGGTAATGGGCTCCAGAAAGTCAGCTCATGCACCAGGGATAGATCCTGACCCCTCTGCCAGGGGCCCCTCAAACAGACCCAGCTACACAACTGTCTCCCATATGCAGAGGGTCTAGTCCGATCCCATGCAGGTTCCACTGCTGTTGGTCTAAAGTTTGTGAGTTCCTATGAGCTTGGTTTGGTTGTCTCTGTAGATTTCCCCATCATGATCTTGACTCCCCTTGCTCATATAGTCCCTCTTCCCTCTCTTCAAATGGACTCCCGGAGCTCAGGCTGGTGCTTGGTTGTGGATCTCTGCATCTGCTTCCATACATACAAGTAAAATTATACAGGTCATGGATTTGAAAAAGAGCAAGGAGATATATATGGGAGGGTTAGAGAATTGAAAGCACACTATGTCAAAATACATTATAAAACAATAAGCTCTTAGATCATTAAGTAAATGCCTTACCATAAAATATAACAAATGAAAAATAAGATTTAAAAGCCTGAGTAAATATTACCTATGTTGAAACCATAAAAAAAGAAAATTATAGCATATATAAACATGGCCTTCTTGAATCTTCACAAATATAATAATGAAATTCAATAAGGCAAAAACTATAATATTAATTCTTATTCTGTAACTGTAGCAAAGGTGAATTCTCTAACATATCAAACAGCTATTGATAAGATTGTAATGTGATTGATTTCTTGGAACTTATTGTGGAACAACTAGTAGTTTTCAAAACCATGTAAACATTTTGAAATTGGGAATGATGATGTTTGCATTTTTAACTGGATAATGATATAATTATTTAAAGACACAAGTTAAATTAAATTTTTAAGGGAAATCTTAGAAAAATACTTTCAAATACATTTTAAGCATCACATCTGAATGCTGTACTGTATTAAACCACTAAAAAAATAGCTACATAAGGCCTGAAGAAGTTCCAGCCCATCAATAATCCAAGGAGAGGGAAGGAGTTCACAATGCCTAGGCCCACACTGCAAATCTAAAGACAGTTGTTGCTTGGGAACATTGTCTTGTAACACAAATCTTAAAAGGTCTTAATAAAAACACTCAGGAGCCAGGTTTTGGGGTGAATTCCAAAAGGTCAGAGAAGCAGAACAAGCCACAGCTAACCTCACCTCACCAACTTCTCAGCCAATCCTGTTTCCTCAAACTGGAAGCCTCTGAATCCTCACCTGAATGAATCTCAGCTGAACTGCTGCTAAAAGCCTTAAAACTTAAAAGCCTCTAGTTCCTGGTCCTCACGCCTTATATACCTTTCTGCTTCCTGCCATCACTTCCTGGGATTAAAGGTGTGTGTCTTTCCCAAGCAAGACATGAGATCTCAAGTGCTGGGAATAAAGGTTTGTGAACATGCATGACCGTTTCCAGTGTGGCCTTGAACTCACAGAGATCCAGATGGATCTTTGCCTCTGGAATACTAGGAATAAAGTTGTGTGCTACCACTGCCTAAGTTCTACTTTTAATATAGTGGCTGTTCTGTTCTCTGACCCCCCCAGATAAGTTTATTGGGGTGCACAACATTGTCAACCACATTGTCTCATGAATTCCACCATTCCCTGAGGTAGTTAATGGTTGTTATGGAGGAGCGGCTTATGAGGCTTCACCCTGTCTGAGGATTTCTAGATCATTAGGGTTTCTAAGGTATGGCCCATGAGCTTCTACTCCTTTCCCCCATACTCCATAGATTGTAAGTAAATGCTTACTGAGAGAGAGACATTTCTCTCAGTGATATACCACTGGTAATTTTTCCGTAGTCCTACAAATACTCTCTCTCTCTCTCTCTCTCTCTCTCTCTCTCTCTCTCTCTCTCTCTCTCTCTCTCTCTCTCTCTCTCTCTCCAAAGGTCTCAGAGCAATCACAATGAAACTCATTGGGTCTGCAGCAACAGCAAAAACATGAAGGATAAAGAGGATATTTTGGAAAAGGAAGGAGATCTGTGAGGGCAGGAGAGAGACAAGAGAGAGGGATAGGTAATAGATATTTTCAAATGTACATTGTATATGTACATGAAAAGAGGGATAATATTGCAAATTAATAACTATAAATGCTGATAAAATTTTCCAAAGGTCATTATTTTCCATCTTGTGGGAATCTTTTGTTGAAATTATGGTCACATTAGGTATATAAAGAAATCTACTCATTGATCTGCTCTGAATTATTAGCAAAAGACATGAAAGACATTAGATAGATTCATTTTATTGCAAGTAGAATCTCAAAAGCCTTATTTTTTGAAGATAGATATGTCTATAACCTGGATCAACATTATTGAAGAACTCTGTGTCAACAAGTCTATTAATAATACCCAGGACTATGTATGAGGTGTGAAACTTTAAAGAAGTACAGTAGATGCACATGTAGTGAAAACCATATATAGAAATTACATCATAAAACATTTTCAAAAGTCAAAACATTCTGTGTAAACTGCTCAGAGACCAAAAAGTAACTCTGGGAACAATTCCAAGAATCACGGTATTTCTGCAGTTTCTTTTCTTGGCTGCTTATACCTTTGAATCTCTCTTTAGTCTCATTTCTCCAAACTTTCTAGGAGTCTTTCTGCTTCAATTCCCCTAACTTGGCTATTGTTGAACTAATATACCTACGTCTTGCTCAGCTGTAAGACAGCTGGCTGCCCCTCAGTCAGTCCACACTAATTGCTGCCATTTTTACTCTTCTGCCTCAACTGTTGTTCTGGATTCTCTTTATCATCGACACAATCCACACTACTGAACGTAAGCAAATTTAACTCTTCAAGAGGCACATTTTGAATGGTCTAATACTGCAGTACTAAAGAGGTAATATAAGTGAGTATTCCCTAGCTGACTCATGAAGTAAATCTGATCAAGCTACTTATATATTCCCCCAAAGGGATATTTGTACCAGTCACCTCTTTAGCACAGTTTATAGCAGTTAACATGAGAGGCCAAAAGGTCTAGGTGAAAATAATTTCAGAGTTATCTAGAATTCATGGAATTTGTGATAGCTGAAAGTCTGATACAACGTGTTTCAAAGAGTCTTGGCTCAGAAATCAGGTCAATCAAAAGTGATCATTATGTGGCTTTCTCAAATCATCTGTGACACTTTCAAGATGGCTGGTGCATTTACATACATATACAAATACACATTGTATCAGTGTTTGTATGGAAGAGAATTTCATTTTTCCATTATTTCAGAAATCAAATACATAGCTTTATGTATGCTGAGCACATCCTGAACTAAATATATTGACCCTGATCTCTTAATTAGAAGGTTTAACTATAATTCTTCCATTAATTATGGTTAAATACATGTTACTTTATCCTTTTATAAAAAATATGTTTAAATGTATCATTTACTATTTCTTTTTAAAACTATTTACCTTTGAATGTGGTGGAATTTTCAGATTCAGCTATTGATTATATATTTTTCTGGTAATAAGCCCTGAGTTGTCAGATTTTTAGTTTATTGCTTGATACTTGAATTTGTATATGTGTGGTATATGTATGCAGAACTTTTGGTGTTTTTTCTATTTAACTGTTACAGACAAGTGGATCTAGGACAGTACAAAAATAATCTCTCCTTTGCCATCTGTTGCAAGCACAGGCAGCTTTGGAAAATTTTGTTCCTTTCTGTGAAACTAATGTGTTTGCTTAAAAAGCCAATCATCAATTGATGAGCTATGTTATGTTCATTCTGCAAAAAATAGATTTGGGCTTTTGAAGCTATCTGTGCCCTTTAACCTTAGAGATGCTTACTGTAGCTATTTCTGACATTAGCGGCCATAAGAATGTTTTTTAATCTGCTTCTCCTGGACTTCATTTTGAACTCTCCTGCTCTAGCAGTGTTTTAGACCTTTTGTATTACATTCCCCTACATTTCTTTGTTATTTCTTAGTGAGTTTTAAGAAAAGTAGGAATTTTTCATAATATTAGCATGTTTAAATGAACATCCAATCCTGATGTGTTATCTTCTCCCAAATTCCTCGGTATTTAAGTATTTTTTTTAGAATATATTCCTCTGTATGGTACTACTCCATGTTGCCTCTCCAGGTAACCCCACTGTTGTCCCCATTTCCTTCTTCATTTCTCTGTTATCCTCCACCTACACAACTCCTATTGCCTCTACCTACTAAGTCCTGCAATTAGAGTTGTTCACTACTATGTGTAGTTTATGGGGTGCTGGGAATCAATCCCAGAACTTCATGCTAAGTAGGTACTCCACTATGGTAGTTTCAATGTAATTGGCCCCAATAATCTCATAGGGGGTGGCACTATTACAAGGTGTGGCTTTGTTGGAGGGGGTATGGCCTTGTTAGAGGAAGTGTGTCACTGTGGGGGTAGGGTATGAGATTTCTTATACTCAGAATAACACCCAATGTCAACTTCCTATTGCCTGCCAGCTATAGGGCGCTCAGCTACTCCTCCAGCACCAAGTCTGCATGCCTATCCATTATGTCCCCAACTATGATGATAATGGACTGAACCTTTGGAACTGAAAGCCAGGCCCTCAATTAAATGTTTTCCTTATAAGAGTTGTGATGGTCATGGTGTCTCTTCACAATAATAGAAACTTCACTAAGACGTTCACTAAGATTCCTCTTCAACCCTAATGAATAATTTAAGTAACTATTTGTCCATACTATAATTTCCAGTCACTAAATTTTTCTTTATAAACCTCAGCAAATTTTTTCTAGTATTCCTTAAGCACTATGTATTATTTAATGAACCCCATTCCAACCATCTTTTTTCATTTTTTTACTAGAGTTTTTTCTTAAGAAACTCCACTTCGCTGATGCTTACATATAGGCAAACACTTTTATACATAAGAAGGTAAACATAAAATAAAACTTTTTAATAGGGTACTATCTTGAGAGATTAGCTCAGCAGTTAGGAGTACTTAGTGCTTATCCAGGTTTGCTTTCTAACACCCACATCTGTGGATTACAGCTGCTATAATTTCAGTTCAAAGGACCTTATGCCCTCTTCTTGCTACCGCAGGCACCAGGCATATGCACAATGCACATACATACATGTAGACAAATACACTCATAAAAAATGAAAATAAATATGAAGAATCCTTTCTTTTGTTGTCTTAAAAACATCCATGTTAAGCATTGTTATGTTCCCTCCTGTTCTGAATAATCAAACTTGATATATAATATTTATATGTATTACATTGTCCACCAAAAAAGGTTGAAGAAAACATGGATTTTTTCAACTGATATTTTTAGAAAATTTACCTTTCATTTCTGGACAATTAAATAATATAAAAAACATTCGGAATATGAGTGCAAGGTAGTCCCCAAAGCAGTTGCAGGCCGTGGCAGGCCGTGGCCTCAACCCTCCCTTAGTCTTCCTGCCATGGAAGTCTCCAGTTTAGGTAAATAAAGGCTCGTGTGGAAAAAAAAGAACTACCAATTCCAGCATGCATTGCGGAACGAAAGGCCTTCTCCACAGCCTCTCTTGGAAACTGTAGTCTTAAGGAAAAGGAGCCTCCAGCACTGGAAGCAGGCACGATTACCACAGCAACCCAGTTAACACAGTGGAGCCCTTCTCGCGGGTACACGGGCGAGCTGCTATGCGTCGCAGCGTTCTGTTTTCATGTCTTGCTCCCAGAGATTAGACTAAAAGAAGCTGCAAGTCCCAGGAAGACTACAATTCCCATCCGGCCCCGCGACTCTCGGGTGACTCGTCCTGCAAGGCTGGCCTAGAACTCTTGGATTCCAACTATATCATCTTGCTTCAACTTGCTGAGTAACTGGGACTACAGCCCCACCCCACAGCATGGAACCACAGGTTACTCTAAATGTGACTTTTAAAAATGAAACTCAAAGCTTTCTGGTTTCGGATCCAGCAAATACAACTTGGGCTGATGTTGAAGCTATGGTAAAAGTTTCATTTGATCTGAATAATATTCAAATAAAATACCTGGATGAGGAAAATGAGGAGGTATCCATCAATAGTCAAGGAGAATATGAAGAAGCACTTAAGATGGCTATCCTTAAGCAAGGAAACCTACTACAGATGCAAGTCCATGAAGGGCACCATGTTGTAGACGAAGCATTCCCTCAAATTGTAGTAGAAAAGCAAGCGCCTGCCAGGAAAGGGAAGAAGCCGCTTGCACATTATTCTTCAGTGGTGAGAGTCTTGGGATCAGATGTGAAGACCGCAGAGGAGCCTGTGGCGCAGCCATGTCCACGTGCTCCTTGTGACACGGACCAGCCTCATGACAAGCCCCCAGACTGGTTCACAAGCTACCTGGAAACGTTCAGAGAACAAGTGGTTAAGGAAACTGTTGAGAAGCTTGAACAGAGGTTGCGGGAGAAGCTATTCCTCCAGAAGTCGGCCTCGGAAGTCTTGATGCCTGTTTCAAAGGACCAGTTCAGCTGGCATCTTGCTTGCAATCACTGCTACAGAAGGATCATAGGTGTGCTGAAGGCCAACCTGGGATCGAGGCTGGGCAGGAACCAGCTGAGGCCGGAGAGAGACTCCCTGAAGGGGAGAGCCAGCCACAGGAGCAGAGCATCAGTGACATCCTCACGACCTCACAGAGGCTGGACACAGTGCCCCTCGTCCCCGAGGTGGTAGGACTTCCACCACCACTGTCCAGGAGCTCCCCTTGCGTACAGCACGGGTCCCCAGAAGTGGATTCACCAGTTACCATCCAAGAAGTTCCTTCAGTCCCTGACCAGGTCAGAGGAGAGCCCAGAGGCTCATCAGGACTTGTCAACAGCAGACAGAAGAGCTGTGACCACTCAAGCCCATCGTTTCTGAAGATGAGACAGCAGCCTTGATGGCCCATCTCTTTGAAATGGGATTCTGTGACAGGCAGCTGAACCTAAGGCTGCTGAGAAAACACAATTACAACATCCTGCAGGTTGTGACAGAGCTCCTTCACATCAACAACAATGACTGGTACAGCCACCGCTATTGAGGACCCATCTTGTATTAAATAACTGCCTGCTGCTCAGAGATGACCTTAGTCTGTCATTGAGGTGTGGCTGCAAGCCCTTGCTTGTTTTTAATCTGATGAATCTATATCGAGTGTCACTGAATTGTCAAAACAGTACCTGTTACAGTATTTTTTGGAGCAAATCAAAGACCAGAACTTAAATTTTCATTTTAGAAATGGGATAAGTAGTAGAAAGACAGTTTTCAGCTGATCTGGACAGAGCTTTCGCTGTAGTATGTGGAAGTGTGTTACTTGGACCTCTGTAGACCGCTTTCCTTTTGCTTGTACTGAAGTTGAGTATTTTCCTTTGTTACATGTGGATGTTTTTGATGGGCTGTTAAATGTTAGTTTGGTTTTTGTTTTTTAAAGATTAACCTTGAATGTTTTCAAGAATTATTCTCCTAATCTGTAACCAACTCCAAGCTTCCTAGCTATGTGACATTAAAGGACAGCAGATCAAGAAAGTCATTTCCCTGTAAGACTTAGTTAAATAAGTAACCTTGTGCTTTCAAAAGACCCCAGTGGTGCAGTTGAGTGTTCACCTGGCAGGACGGAAGGGCATGCTAGTTAACCCACCAGCACCCATTGAGCAGTGATTGTTGAAGTTATTTTGCATAAAGTTTTATTTAAGGAAAAATCCTAGGTAGTGTGAAATATTTCACTAATCGCATGGAGAAGAGGAAAACCCACCTGTTACATAAAAGGAAAAGGTAAATATAACAGTCTTCTGTGACTGTCGGAGCAGATCTTAAGAACAGATACGTGCAAACATTCTTCTCGGTAAGGTTTGGGTACGTGTGAGGGGACAAGGAAGTGCTGGTGACTTCTGAGCCTTTGTAATCCTCTTCTGAGGTGTCCAGCCCAGAGAGGAGAACAGGAAGTACTGGATGGAGGCTAACCCACCAAAAGGTTAGTTTAACTCTAGGATAAATGAGAAGAAGCTTGCTTCCAGAATTCTAGGTCTCATTTAGTTTATCAAAGGGAGCTTTGGGTACAGGAGGTGAAAGAAAAGGTAACAAAACACTAAAGATTTTATTCATAAAAAGAGAAGGAATCTGGACCCCAGCTCAAAGGGGAAAGATAGTTAAAATAGTATTATTTAACTTAGTTGGTGTTTATAATGGCGATTTTAATTACTCATAATCTGTTTATTTACAGTCTAACTCTTGAATGCTTCTAAATAAACCACAATTCAAACTGCAAGCCAAAAAAAAAAAAAAAACATTGACCTGATTTTTTTAAGCCAAAGTCTCATAAATAATAGTAATATCAGCTTTAACAAGGCAGTCTTGACTCTATCACACATATATCCCTGAATTAGTGCCTATTTTTCTACTTTTAAAATACTTTATGGAACAATTTGAATTACCTTTAAAGGTCATCAAGTGCACTTGATTTTCCTCCGTCTAATTTCTGTTTTGAAAGATGAGCATGCAATTCTGTGAAGCTTAGGTCTTCTGTTAATTAGAAAGGTTTACATATCCCTTAATATTCTACCATTCACTCCATTGATTAGGTGCATTTCCTATTGAATGATTTTATGAATACAGACCATACAGGGAGATACCTGTTTTCCTATTGATAAGGCTTGTCATTAGATAAAAGAGTTTATAGCACACAGCTACAGATTATTTGGGTTCAAGCTATCAGGAAAAAAATGTTTTCAAAAACAAAATATATTTCAAAGTCATTAAGTTCAATTATCATGGCTTTGTTAACTTTGAGAAGCATTTCCTCTTTGCACTTAATACACCCAACACTCAATGTGAATTCTCAAAATTAAGAATTTAGTATAATGTGGACAGTGGTTTATCTAGAGCAAATAGATACTAGGACAAATCACACTGAAGTTCTCCAATGCAGTACTATATGAGACAGCAAAGAAATCAGTTGTGACTTATTGAATGTACGATTTGATGGCAGTACTTTGTAGTTTAAGATAGTAAACTTTTATGAAATATGTAGATCTCTAGATCCTTGTTGAGTAATAGAAATAGATTTAAAAATGTGCAAAAATAAAACAAAACTTAATCTAACTATATTTAAATTAACATATTATAAATTCATTAGAATTAATGCTCAATTCTGAAGTTATATTACTAAAATACATTGTATTATATAATGGAGGAAAACAAAATATTATAAAATCCTTATTCACGTTTTCACCAATTATTAATTGTGAGTATGTTTTGGGCTACTTGTTAACGTTCATGCCACAACTGAGCCAGTCATATCCTTCAAATGGAGCATTATTGTAGTACAAAGTGTTAATAATTTGCAGAAATTGAAATTTAATCATCTAGTATCTTGTATAGCACCTTACTGAACTAATTGTGAATACTAATCAAAGGGGGTTAACCTTCCAGTTGAGTACCAACTAGATTTCACCATGTTCTAGGACACAAACACATAGTATCTTACTATGATAATTGATTATTAATTTGAATATCTAAAATTAGTCTCATTTCATTAAAACAAAGGATATTGTACTCCTAGTTTTGTGTGTCAACTTGACATAAGCTACAATCATAAGAGGAAGGAGTCTCAGTTGAGGAAATGACTCCATGAGATCCACCTTTAAGGCATTTCCTCAATTGGTGATCAATGGCGGAGGGCACAGGCCATGGTGGGTTGGGCCATCCCTAGGCTGATGGTCCTGGGTTCTATAAGAAATAGGCTGAACAAGCCAGAAGAAGCAAGCCAGTAAGCAGCACCTCTCCTTGGTCTCTGCATCAGCTCCTGCTTCCAGGTTCCAGCCCTGTTTGAGTTTCTGTCCTGACTTTATTCAATGATGAACAGCAATTTACCCCCTTTCTTCCTCAATTTCCTTTTTGGTCATGGTGTTTCATGACCTAACTAAGCAATAGAAACCGTAACAAGACAGATATTGAATGAAACAAATCAATTTTATTTTAAAGCAAATGAATAAAATCTTTTCTCCTTATAAATGGATAGCTTCCATTTAAATTCATTTACAATTTAAGGTAAAACAATTGTTTATAAACTGACTTATTCCAAGGTTTTCAGTCAAAGTTGAAACAATCCTGTACTAGACTTTTATAATGCCAATAATTTACATAAGGTTAATAGCATTTTTTACTTGCAATCAAGTGTAAGACATAAACAATGTAAGAGAGAGTGGGTTTAATTTTGTTCAGTGTCAGAAGTAGTGACATACTGACATAGTCTTCTTGTTTCTGGACCTCTGGTGTGGTTAAACATCATGTGGGACATGGAGGGGTAGAGGAAAGCTGACCACTGCATGCATACAGGAAGTAAATATAGTTGAAAAGGGATTTGGGCAAGGTATATCTAACAGGACACATTGACCATTCCCTTCATCCACTAAGACGGTGACACCTCCTATTTTCCAACACCTTCAGGTAACAGCATAGAACTGTTAATTCATTAAGGAGTTAATTTATTAATTAGGCAAGATCCTTTAGATACCAATTACTTCCCAAAATACATCAGTTTGCAAGTAAACCCCCAACCTGAGTCTCCAGGGAACATGAGAAGTTTATCATATACATTTTCTCAACAGTTAAAAGTGACTCACATGATAATAGGTACCAGAAAGTATTAATTAAAGTCCCATTTACTTTAAGATACATTTATTTCACTGTTAAAAATAAGTAGTTTCCCCCTAGGGAGACAAGACTATTTTCCAAGTTCTATTTATTCCTATGTTTAACTCTGATTTGGGACTGTGTCCAAAATACAGGATTTTTAAAATTCTTGTTATGAATGTCCATTAGAGAAATTAATATTTTTTATTCACCTCCACTATGTAGATGTCATTTAATAAGTCTTCTTAAGTGCAATAACAATGCCTCACTGTATAAAGGCACTTTCTTCCAAGCTTGACTTCCTAAGTTTGATTCTTAGGCCCTAAATAGTGGAAGGAGAGAACTGACTTTCGCAAATTGTTATCTGACTGACATACATGCACAGTGGTGTGCACACACATACCAACATGCATACACACATGCAATGATATAAGAAATTAAAAAATGAGTCTAATGAAATTATGTGACTTCAAATAAATAATTTTAGACTAAGAAATTTAGCTATTTTCTTTTTAGGATTCTTATTCTACATAAATTATTTCCAAAGTAGCTGCACCAATTTGCTTTCCCACCAAGAGTAGATAAGGGTTTTCTTTCTCCACTACCTCTCCAACATTTGTTGTCAGTTTTTGTTGTTGACTGGGGTGAGATGAAATCTCAAAGTTTTTTTTTTTGTTTGCATTTTCCTAATTGCTAAGAGTGATCAACATTTTTGAGATATTTCTTGTTCATTGTTATTTCTTCTATTTTGAACTCTGTTTAGAAGCCTAGCCCATTTTTTATTTGGGCCCCTTGTTTCCTGTATTTGAGTTCTTTGGATAATGTGTGTAGGAATCCCCTGTCAGCTCTCCTATTCTATAGATTCCCTTTTCACTCAATTGTTTGTTTCCTTAGATGTACAGAAGCATTTTAGTTTTGAAACAACCCACTTTCCAATTGTTGGCCTTAATTCCTGGGCAAATGGAGTCCTATTCAGAAAGTCCTTTCCTATATCTATACCTTGTAGGGTACTGCTTGTGTTTTCTTCTAGCAGTTTCAATGTTTCAGGTTTCAAATTGAAGTCTTTGATCCACTTAGATCTAATTCTTGTATATCTATACCACAGTTCCTACCTCTATAATTCAGAGAACCTCATAGTAATGGTAGTAGAAAGAATATAAGAGCCAGAAGTCTTGAAGCTTCTGGAATCTAGAATACAGGAAGTCTCCTGTGAAACAGTCTCTCCTAGAAATGGCTGATAAACTATACTGAAACAATGGCAATATTAATGGACATGCTGATGTAGAAGGAAGAAAATTTTGGGGTTCTATACCTAGACAAAACTACTAGCAACTGATGAGTGCTGGAAGGAGAATTACCTCTTCCTTATTGGCTGCCAAATACAGAGATGTCAGTCCTGAAACCATGTGCACAAATAATAAAAATGGACTCAACCTATTGTATTTATATATTTGTGTATGCACATGAGCATACACATATACTTGCACACAACACAAACAAACACATACACATATATGAGGCTATCATCTTAGGAGTGCATGAGATGGTTTGGAGGGAAGATATCTGGGAGTGTCTTTAAATACATATTAGAAACAAGTAAAGAAAATAATCAAGCTTTGAAAAACAAATTTAATTACATAATACAAAATGTGTTTTAAATTTTTATAAAATTACATTTACATGTTTCTTTATTAAGATTACATGAGCCGGGCGTTGGTGGCACATGTCTTTAATCCCAGCACTCGGGAGGCAGAGCCAGGCGGATCTCTGTGAGTTCGAGGCCAGCCTGGGCTACCAAGTGAGCTTCAGAAAAGGTGCCGCAAAGCTACACAGAGAAACCTTGTCTCGAAAAACCAAAAAAAAAAAAAAAAAAAGACTACCTACTATTCAAATTGAAAAGACCTCACTCTGTGTCCCCATACCCAACCCCCAGGGTCACCCCTAACACTGCAACATAACACCAGCTGCAGCATCCCCTCTGCCCTGTCCATGCCTTTTGAACTCTACAAACCATCCTGCCCTGGCCTCCCTTGCCCCCTCCTTGCTGGGTCTCAGCCCCCAACTCAGGTGAACACACCTTGTTCAACCATAGGAAAGCCAGCCAGAAGACCAGGTAGGTTGCCCTTGGACTCTCTCCACCCTCTCTGTTCCTCCAGATCTAATACTCAGGGTTGTCCCTAGGTCTGAAATAGAACACTAGCTGCAGTCTCTTTTCCTCATTGTCCATGCCTCCAATGGATGTCACAGATCATCACCCTGGGCCTCTCCTTCCCCCAGCCTCCAACACCAGGAACTACATTCCATGAACACACCAGCCAAGCAGACCATAAAAACAGGCCGCACATGGCCAACATGTTCTCTGATTATCCAGAGAAGAAACAAAAAAGACAAGGAACAAAACACCTCCCCAACAAAGACAAACTGAGAAATATTGGTGAGATTATTAAGGCCACTCCATGTAGTTAAAGGGAGATTTATTTAACGGTATAACTTACAAATGAAAGGATAGGTTGGTGTCGGGTTCTGGGAAAGACACAGCGCAGTCTGGCAGTGTTCTCTAGAGAACTCTCCTCGGTCTACCTCTAGCGTCCAGGGTTCAAGCAGGAAGAGAGCATTGCACATTCTCATCTTGGGTCTTCAGGACCCTCCCTTGGCCCTGCCTTGTAGGTGTGATAGTTACCGAAGGCTCAATGGGAGTTGGAACTTCCAGACCAAAGCTGGAATAGCTACCCACTATATCTACCCCTTTTTGTCTAAATAAGAAGGTTCTAACTTAATACAAGACTATATACAAAGGAATGGTTATCAACTATTGTCCAGGAGTAATGAGGGATAATGACCTAGATAAGATGGAACTACAATCAATGCGAACAATATCAAGCAAGGAATGCATACTAAAATCCAGAGAAGTCTAGAGCATAGGTAAATGGTATGTTACAAAGATACAAAGATCATTCCAAAAGGTGTCCTATCCTAAAGAACTTGAATCTAATACTTAATATAGTGTGTGTGTATATATATATCTACACTAAGTTGTGACTATAGCTTCTAGACTTCAATCCCATCAAAGACCCGAAAAGGCATATAATGGTACCTGAGAAATGGTAGATGGATGCAAGCAACTTTCAGGAATCTTGCAAGAGTAGACCGAGACAGCTGGCAGCCTGGACAGTCACCTAATGTTTCTCAGCATTGTTGGTGCATTCAAATTGGCTACAGGCCTAGAGTATCTGACAGACCATTTTTAGAACCAGGGATTCTGAAAGACCATCTTACCCTGTCTTGGCAGAGTACAGTGGTCGCTTTCCTTCCACCCCCAACCCTATAACCATCAGCCATAACCCTGAGCAAGCAAGAAGAAAGCACATTCTCATCTCAGGTCTTCAGGGCCCTCCGTTGGCCCTGCCTTGTAAGTATGATAGTTAGCGAAGCCTCAATGGGGGTTGGAACTTCCAGAACAAACCTGGAATGGCTACCCACTACAGAGAAATCAGCACATAGACCTATAATCACCCTAAAACACAATAACAGTACGAACAATATGTCTGCATCAGAGCCCAGCTATCATACCACACAAGGTCCTGAATGTTTCAGCATAGATGAAGGAACAACCTTAAAACCAACTATATGAAGATGATAGAGCTCCTTAAAGAAGAAATGAATAAAACCCTTAAAGAAACCAAGGAAAGCTTGGCAGTGGTAACACACACCTTTAATCTCAGTACTCTGGAGGCAGGCAGATCTCTGTGAATTCAAGGCCAGCTTAGTCTACAGAGTGAGTTCCAAGACAGCCAGGGATACAAAGAGAAAGCCTGTCTCTAAAAAACAAAAAGGAAAAAAAAAGAAATTCAAGAAAACACAAACAATTGGAGGAAATGAATAAATCCATTAAGGAAAGCCAAGAATAAACAAACAGTTAAAGGAAAGAAATAAAAATGTTCAAGAAGTGAAAATGGACATAGAAGCAATAAGAAAACACAAATTGAGGGAATTTTGGAAATGGAATAATTAATAATGTGAACAGGAAAAACAGAGGCAAACTTCACCAACAGAATACAAAGGATGGAAGATAGAATATCAAGAACTGAAGGTATAATAGAAGAAATAGATATATCAGTCAAATAAAATGTTAAATCTAAAATAACCCCTGACACAAAACATCCAGGAAATCGGGGACACTATGAAAAGACCAAACCTAAGAATAATGGGAATAGAGGAAGGAGAAGAATCTCAGCTCAAAGGCCCAGGAAATATTTTCAACATAATCATAGAAGAATTTTTTCCTAACATGAAGGAGATGCATATAAATATAAATAAAGCATACAGAGCACCAAATAGGCTGGACCAGAAAATAAAGTCCCCTCGCTACAAAATAATCAAATCACTAGACATACAGAACAAACAATATTAAAAGCTGCAAAGGAACAAATAGTATTAAAAACAAAAAATAACAAAGAATATTAAAAGAAGCAATGGAAGAAGACCAAAAAGCCTTTAACATATAAAGGCAGACCTAATTGAATCAAACCTGACTTTTCAATGGATACCCTAAAACCAGAAGAGTTTAGCCAGATGTGCTGCAGACTCTAAGAGACCACAGATGCTAGTCCAGATAACTACACCCAGCAAAACTTTCCATCATCATAGATGGAGAAAATAAGATATTCCATGATAAAGTCCAATTTAAACAATATCTACAAATCCAGACATACAGAAGATATTAGGTGGAAAACTCCAACCCAAGGGGGTAACTACACCCATGAAAAAAATGTGAAGTAGCTGGGAGGCATTGGCACATGCCTATAATCCCAGCCCATGGGAGGCAGAGCCAGGCAGATCTCTGTGAATTCAAAGCCAGCCTGGTCTGCAGAGCAAGATCCAGGCACCAAAACTACATAGAGAAACCCTATCTCCAAAAACGAAAAAAGAAAAAAGAAAAAAAAAGAAAAAGAAACGATGGGAAATAAATAATCTTACATCAGAAAGACCAAAAGAAGTGAAGCACACACACACACACACACACACACACACACACACACACACACACACACACACACACCATTTCCAACAAAGTAACAGGAATTAACCATCATTGATCATTGATATGCCTCAAAATAAAAGGCCTCAATTCCTCAATAAAAAGACACAGACTAGGCCGGGCGGTGGTGGTGGTGCACACCTTTAATCCCAGCACTCGGGAGGCAGAGCCAGGCGGATCTCTGTGAGTTCGAGGCCAGCCTGGTCTATGGAGCGAGATCCAGGAAAGGTGCAAAGCTACACAGAGAAACCCTGCCTCGAAAAACCAAAAAAAAAAAAAAAAAAAGACACAGACTATCAGAATGGGTGTGAAAACAGAATCCATCCTTATGCTCCATAAAAGAAACCCATACCTCAGCATTAGGGATAGACTCATCTCAGGGTAAAGGGTTGGGAAAAGATACTCCAAGCAAATACACTTAAGAAGGAAGCTGGAACTCATTCTGTAGACCAGGCTGGCCTTAAACTCACAGAGATCCCCCTACCTCTGCTTCCTGAGTGCTTACTACCAGCTTGTACAGCCACTATCAACATGGCAGTTCCTCAGAAAATTGGGAATTGATCTACCTCACAACCCAGCTGTACCACGCTTGGGAAAGGGGACTCCATCATACCACAAAGATGTGTGCTCAACTATGCTCATTACAGTTTTATTCATAATCACCAGAAACTGGAAACAACCTAGATATCCCTTAGCTGAAGAGTGGATATAGAAAATGTAGTACATTATGAGACTGACATGCTACCTACTGTGCTAACAAGGCCAAAACACATTTAAGGAATGTCTCAACATTCTAAGTGATCAGGGAAATTCAAACGAAAGTGACTCTGAGATTCCATCTTACACCTGTCATAATGGGTAAGATCAAAAACACTTATGACAGCTTATGTTGGAGAGGATGTGGAGAAAGGGGAAAACTTCTCCACTGTTGGTGGGAGTGCATGCAAACCTGTATATCCACTTTGAAAATCAGCGTGGCAACTTCTCTGAAAATTGGGAATCAACCTCCCTCAAGACCCAGCTATACCACTCTTGGGCACATACCCAAGCATGCTCAACCATACCACAAGAACCTTTGCTCAACTATGTTCATAGCAGCAATATTCATTGTAGCCAGAACATGGAAACAACTTAGATCAACCTCAACCAAAGAATGGATGAAGAAAATGTGGTATATACACACAGTGAAGTAGTACTCAGCTATAAAAAACATTGACATCATGAAATTTGCAGGCAAATGGATGGAACTAGGAAACATCCTGAGTGAGGTAACCCAGACTCAGAAAGACTAACATGGTGTATACTCACTCATAACTAGATACTAGATGTAAAGTAGAGGATAACCAGACTATATCCCACAGCTCCAGAGATGCTAGCTAATAAGGAGAACCCTAAGAGGGATGCATGGATCACCCTGGGAAGGGGAAATAAATGAGATCTCCATGAGTAAACTAGGGCTGGGGGCGCAATAGAGGGTAGGGGATGGGGAATGAGAATATAATGGAATGGGATGGTTGAGCTGGAACAAGGATGGAGTAGGAGAGCAATAAAAGAGATATCATGATACAGGGAGACATCACGATGATAGAAAGCTGGTGCTAGGAAAAGTCCCAGGAATCCACAAGAATGACACCAGCTTAGACTACTAGCAGTAGTGGAGAGGGTGCCTGAACTGGTCTACCCCAGTAATCAGATTGGTGAATACCCTGACTGTCATTATAGAGCTTTCATCCAGTAACTGGTAGAAGCAGATGCTGAGATCCACAGCCAAGCACTAGGTCGAGCTCTGGGAGTCAAGTCAACAAGAAGAAAGAGGGATTGTATGAGCAAGGAGGGTCAAGATCATGATGGGGAAATCTACAAAGACAACTGAACCAAGCTTGTTTGGTTGAACTCACAAACTTTAGACCAACAGCTGTGGAACCTGCATGGGACCAGACTAGGCCCTCTGCATAGGGGAGACAGTTATGTAGTTTGGTCTATTTGTGGGGCCTCTTGCAGTGTGATCAGGATCTATCCCTGGTGCATGAGCTGGCTTTCTGGAGCCCATTACCTATAATGGGATGCCTTTCTTAGCCTTGATGCAGTGGGGGAGAAGCTCGGTCCTTCCTCAACTGAATGTCCCAGGCCTTGCTGACTCTCTATGGGAGCCCTTACCCTTTTGGAGGAGGGAATAAGAGGTGGATCAGAGAGGGGCCTAGAGGAAGTCGAGAGGAGGGATGAGAGGGTGATCTGTAGTCTGTATGCAAAATGTATTAAAGAAATCTTTTTAAAATGTAGCACATTTACACAAACAGAATGTTACTCATCTCTTAAAAATAACATCATGCAATTTGTAGGCAAATTGGTGCAACTAGAAAAAATGATACTAAGTGAGGTAACACAGACCAAGAAAGACAAATATGGTATGTATTCTGTAGCTGTGTGGTTGCTACACGAGTGTGTGGGCTTACGAGGATCCGTGGAATGAAGACACAGAGGCATCTTAAGAATGAATCTAGCCTTTTATGGTTGCAGGGGGTTCCAGCCTCGAAGGACTGAAGCACTCTTCCCTTCACCTAGGGCATATTTATTTATTCTTTTTTACAGTTTAGCCTTTGATCCTTGGGGGACTCTCTGATCTTGACTCTCAGACAAGATTCACATAGGGCAATAAGAGAAATAAAAGGTAAGAGAAACAAAAGGTGTGATTAAACAAAGGAAGGATCAGGGCTAGGTGCTACTCTCTGGAGCCAAGCCAGGAGCTCAGCAGGAATGCCACTACAGATGCCCCTTTTATTTAAAAAAAATCATCGACTACTTTATCTTGAAGGTTATGTAGCCTTACAGTAAATATAGCCTTCTTTCGATCTATTTGTCTTATAATCTTATGCAGGTATACTAAAATACATTTTAAAGCCACTAAATTCACTACAGTTAAGACAAGGGCAACACCTGTTAGGATAAGAAGTCTATTAAAGTGATTTGTAGGACTGAATGAGGCTATAGTATCTGCTAGATTTTTCATAATATCCATTCCTGTTGTATCAGACAACTTTTTTTTTAAAGTTTCTTTGATTTGCTCATGTAAATCAAAAACCATTTGAGAAGCATTAGGGTGACCCAACAAATGTATTTTAACCTTTTTCAAATCATATTTGTTCTCATTAAATCTTAAGGGTGTGATACAATAACAAGAAACATTCCAATCACATTTTATTTGCTCCTTAAAATCTCTAACTGATCACCTAACAATACAACAGCTTTCCTTAGTTCAGCTAACTCATTTACTATCTCATTATCAATTTGACTTTGTTAAGTCTAAAGTTCTTCTGAATGCCTATGCCAGTCTCGAATGAATTCAGCGGTTTAGATTTCTTTATGAAGTACTACTCCAGCCATCGCTGCCATAGCTGTCAATGCAATGATTCCCATAATAACTGTAACCACCAGTCCAGCCATATGATGTGTTCTTTTTAATATTCTTTTAATGAGCTTCTGTAAGAGGATCATTGCAGGAGAGACTTGTCATGGCCTCTACAACTTCACCGGCATCCAGTTTGTTGGCCTTGCTCTAAGAATATATAAAATTTTAAAGGTCAAATTTAAAAACATGCTAGAATTAGCACAGGTATGAAGGATACACCATTCACAAGTGATGCTGTAATTATTTTGGTGCCATTGTACAGGCCCCTTTATAAAAAGTAAGGAAATGGTACATATACCATAAAAGGATGGCTTTGATTTAGTCTAAAAAACAGTGTACTTATCATCTTTAATGTTTAATTTTCCTTTCCATGCCTTAAGAGGGTGGAAAGCATTTGTCAATTTCAAAAAATTATTCTAAATTGAATCGCCAAATTGTAGGAGAGGACTTGCCATTTCAACTCCATGTCACCGAGTAGGTTCAACAATAGAAGCACTAATTTTCACAGTTCCATTTATATTATACCATTTTTCATCTTAATTCTGAGTGAGAATATTTTCTTTGAGGTGAGCCATAAGGGCTCCAATCAATGACATCTCCATTGGAGATATTAATTAGCACTCGAGGTTTCTCACTTTTACACTGTTGTCAGTGTACCCAGTCAGATTCCTTGTTGGTAACCCTCATCTCACAGAATGGTAGATTTATGAAACTAGTAGCATTAATCTCTTGTTTTTTAAAACCAGACACATGAAGCCTATAAAACTTATTATGATAATCTTGGGTAGTATTGACTATTGATAGCCATACTTGATAGGTTATTTTTAGGCGCTGAATTCCATTCCCCATGTAAATAGGAATTTCTTATATACTCCAATAGTGTAATTGTCAATCACTTTACCCGCCTCTATTGGCTGAGCGGGACCTCAGTTGTCATAGGACCAGGTAGCCAAGATTTATTAATCACTATAGGAATGAATATTCCTATCTCCCCAGAGACCTAGAATCAGTGCCGTGTCCAGTTGTCATCAGAAAGGCTTCTTTGACAGCAGACAGGAATGGTGCACAGACACACAGTCAGATGTTATGAGGAAGAGTGTCTAAATTAGAGGTATCCGAAGGCGTCTTCTGTTGGAGATCAGAGCACTCTCCAGAAGAGGGAGAGGAATGATTCTAGGAGGAGGGGATAGAGGACACCAGGAGAACAGCCCACTGAATCAACTATGCTGGCCTCATATGGGCTCATAGAGAATGAAACAGCAAGCCTGGGGCCTGAGTTGTTCTGCATCAGATCCTCTGCATATAAATTATGGCTGTTAACTTGGTGGTTTGTTGGGACTCCTAACAGTGTGAGGCAGTGTGTCTCTGACTCTTTTGCCTGCTCTTGGAACTCTTTTCCTCCTATTGAGTTGGTTTGTATATCTTAGATATGAAGGCTTGTAATAGTTTGAGTAAAAATGGCCCTCAAAGAGAGTGGCATTATTAGGAGGTGTGACCTTGTTGGAGTAAGTTTGGTCTTGGAGGAAGTGGGTCACTGTGGGGGTGGGGCTATGAGGTCTGTTTTCTCCAGCTTCAATCAGTGTGACAGACAGTTTACTTTATACTTTCTTCTTTCTGGTCAAGATGTAGCCAGCACATGTGCCTGCACACCACCATGCACCCTGTCATGATGATAATGGATTGAACTATGAAACTGTAATCCGACACCTCAATTAAATGTTTTCTTTGAAAGAGTTGCCATGGTCATGGTGTCTCTTCACAGCAATAGAAACTCTAAGACCGAAGTTGGTGCCAGGGACTAGAGTATTTCTGTGATAGGCCTGACTATGCTTTTGTTTGGAGTAGTATGGACTTTGGTACTTTGGGTTAGGAAAGTAATGGGATGCTTTAAGCACTGCTTAATGGGGGTATACTAGTAGGAACATGGAAGACAATGGTGCTGATAAAGATTTGAGAGGTTTCAGGGAAATTTTTGGTATGTCCTAGAAATTGTTCTTGTGATATTTTTGTTAAAAAGAGTAGCTGCCTTTTGCCCTTGTCCAAAGAGTCTGCTTGAGGCAAAAATGAAGAGTTTTGGCTTAATTCCATTGGCAGAAGAAGTCTCAAAACAGCCTAGTATAGACTCTGTTGTGTGCATATTAGTAGTAACTGATGAAGATTTATAATGAAAAGAAGCAAGCTGAGCAAGGTAAATTACAAAATGTAAATTTTGAGGAAGAATGAGCACCAGGAAGTGGAATGGAGCTAAATCCCATGTTCAAGAAGATAAACAGGTTGAGAAATGGAATATAGGAAGTGGTGACCTCAGGGCAAGATCCCTGCCAGCTAAATTTCCAACTTGTAAAAAGGAACTAAGAAAAGCTTAGAGCCAGGTGTGATTGAGCAAACCTTTAATCCCAGCACTGGGGTGCCAGAGGCTGGCAGGTCTCTGAGTTTGAGGCCAGCCTGATCTACAGAGCAAGTTTCAGGACAGCCCAGATTAGGCTTTGAAGGATAGAAAGCTGGTGAAGATGTAATTGAATGAGCGGTCCATGTTCCAGCCCAGCAAGCAGCAGAACGTGGAAGCTTCTGCCACATAGTTCTGGCTTTAGAGTTAAGGACAGAAGAAAGGAATTATTATGGTGATATTTTATTTTGTACTAAAATGTTAATTGTATGTTAATAAATAACGTTGCCCAGGAGTCAGAGCTATTAGAGCCATAGGAAGAGCATGGCGGTGGTGATGTACGCCTTTAATCTCAATACCATAGAAGACCTGGAAGTCTCTACAGACAAGCAGTGACGAGGCAGTCATGTGTTTGCGTTTACAGCCAATGATAAGGCAGAACAGAAAGTCTATATAAAGTCAAACAGACAGGAAGTAGCTCTCTTTAAAAAGAGGTCTCTTGGCAGAAGAGCTAGCTGCAGCAGGAAGGGTAAGGCTCTTAGCGCTGATCTCTTGGCTTTCTTCTTTGCATTGGTTCTGTGTTTATTATTTAACAAGACAGTTGGTTACATCTACAAATTATGGAATAATAAAGCCACTGAGGCCAGGCATGTGTCAGGGATTTCCCTGAATGGAGGCCTAGTAAAGAGGTTGTTGCATGAAGCTATGAAGTTGAAGTCTGGATTGCCTTTGAGAACCCAAGGTGTTAGAGATGCCAGAGTCACTGGATACCTGCCAAGGAGAGCTGCTAACAGGGAATGGAACCAGCCCAGTAGAAAAAAAAAAGTGTGTTGCAGTCAACAAAGCTGAACAGAGTTGAGGACCTGAAGAGCTTTTTGATATCAGACATGAAGATGCAGAGGTTGGCATTTGCCCACCTGGTTTTTGGTCTTGTTTTGGTCCAGTATTTCCTCTCTGTGCCATTATATGTGGGAAATTTGTAATCTTCCTATTGATATTATTTTTACTGGGGATTATAGTTACAAGACTGCATGAGTCTGAAAAAAGACTTTGGGCTTTGAAACAAGTTTGGGACTATTATAAACTATGGGGACTTTTGAATTTGGACAGAATGCATTCTTGAATTATGATATAGCTGCAATACTTTGGGGACCTGGGAGTAGAATGTGGTTGTTTGAATGACAATGCCCCCCAAAGAGAGTGGCACTATTAGAAGATGGTGGCATTGTTGGAGTAGGTTTAGTCTTTTTAGCAGAATTGAGTCACTGTGGGGTGGGGTACGAGTCCTCTTTTCTCCAACTTCACCCTGTGTGACAGACAGTCTACTTCCTGTTGTCTTCTGGTCAAGATGTAGCCATCACCACATCTGCCCGCATGCCACTATACTCCCCATCATATGATGATAATGGACTGAACCTCTCAAACTGTAAGCCAACACCTCAGTTATATGTGTTCTTTGTAAGAGTTGCCATGGTCATAGTGTCTCTTCAAAGCAATAGAAACCCTAAGGCAGGGCTTTTGCCTTCTCTTGTTGTATCTTGTTTTGTTGTGTTTGGTTGTTGTCTCTTGGAGCCCTGGCCTTTTCTGAAGGGAGATATAGGGGGAGTGTATCTGGGAGAGAGGGGGAGGTTGGAGGAACTGGGATGGGTGGAGTCATGTGAAAATGTGGTCAGGGTACATTCTGAGAGAAGAATCTATTTTCAATTAAAAAAATGAAAGGCTTTAAGTAATAAAAATGTTTCTTAAAGTAACTGATTTCCAAATCACAGGTGCCTCCCCCAAGGTTTAGGGACCATCACTGAAGATGTTTACAAGAACAAAACTGTGTGTTCCCCTCCTCCACTGTTGGTGGGAATGTAAACTTGTACAACCACTGTGGAAATCAGTATGGCGGTTTCTCAGAAAATTAGGAATTGAACTACCTCAAGACCCAGCCATCCCACTCTTGGGCATATACCCAAGGAATGCTGATTCATACCATAAAGATACATGCTCAGCTAGGTTCACAGCAGCACTATTTGTAATAGCCAGAACCTGGAAACAACCTAGATGCCCATCAACGGAAAAATGGATGAAGAAAATGTGGCACATGTACACAATGGAGTACTACTCAGCAGAGAAAAACAATGAAAGCATGAAATTTGCAGGCAAATGGATGGAACTAGAAAAAATCATCCTGAGTGAGGTAACCCAAACCCAGAAAGACAGTCATGGTATGTACTCACTCATAAGTGGATTCTAGATAAAGAAATAAAGATCAGACCACAACCCATAGAACCATGGAGGCTATATATATAGCATGGAGGTCCCTAGGATGACTGTGGCTTACAATAAACTTTGGTTTTACTCAAAAAAAAAAACCTGTGTGTTCCCATCATGACTGGGTTACTACATTTACAAACTCACAACAGCTGTGGTTGCCTACCCAGGACCTGCACAAGTTGAAGCCAGTCGTAATTCCAATATGGAGGGTATAAGAGCTCAGAAGTCTCCAGCCTAACTGAAGACCCCTGGATGTTTGATAGCTGCTAATAGAGGGTCAGTTTTATTTAGTGATATAATCCTTGATATGTTGTCCATGTTCCACTGAATGGCTCTGTACCCATTATTATATACATAAAACAACCTATGCTCATTGGGTCATTGCAGAAAGGGAACATGCAGTTTAGAAGTCAGGGTAGGGGGTAGAACTTGGGAGGAGGTAGAAGAAGAATTAAGTATTAATATGAGCAATTTTCATTGTATTCATGTAGAAATTTCAAAGAACTAATTAAAATATTATATTAAAAAGTGGTTTCACTGACTTTTCATATTTTAAATGTTATGAGATCACAATGAAAAAAATAGTCAAAGGAAAGATGGACTATGGGATGATTCCAGAAGAGTAAATGTGATTTGCCACAGAGAGTGAAAATTCCATTAATATAGAAGTAAATATCACACCTAGCCATGTGGAGACAGAATTGTAAATGGTATGTTTAAATGGTAAACTCACTCTCTGCAACTATTTTAGAATGGCCACATATTTTATTACACATAATGAAAAATATTTTTCTATGAAGTTTTGATCATTAGTTGCTTCTAGTATCTGTCAAAGCTACACAGAATCTCCCTATGCATCCCTGTGACCTCAAACTCACAAACCTTCCCCCTCAGACTTCCTTGTTCTGGTATTATAGACTTGTACGACCACTATCAGATCTGTCAATGGTATTTTATCTCTCAGATACTTCTGAGTTTTCACTTTCAGAAATATTTAATTTGTTATGGTATATTTAATATACTCTATTTAAGAGTCAAAACCACCTATGTCCTTAAAATATTTAGTCCTTTGTTTCGTTTTTCACTATTTTTAGAAAGATTCCATCTTCCCTTATAATCCAAGTATCACATGATATAAATATAATATAATATAAATATTTCTTGTAAAATATCTTTCTTAGGCAGCTGGGGGAATATACTATCAGGTGGGTAATTCATATAACAAGAATTTTATTACTCATTGTTATTAAGGCTAAAAATCAGAGATAAAGATGATGTCAGGATTATTTCTATTAGGATCTCCCTTATTGGTTTTTATATTATGGTTTCCTGCATGTCTTCATATGATGCTCGTCTGTGTGTACATGTAACAAAGACCAAACATTGGATTAGAGTCCACCCTAATAAAATTTTAATTTCCTTTTTTAAAGGTCATGACTCAAAAATACACCAAATTGTTAGATATTTTGGACTACTTCATTTGAGGAAATATGTTTTGGCCTATAACAGTGTCTTTGATGTTATACATTTTGAGTACACAAATAATAATTTACATATGTGAAAAAATTGGCAGGAGCAAAGTAAGAAGATAAATGACAAACAGAGAGGATGATTACAGTTCATATCAAACACAAAATGCTTATTTTACTAATGCAAAAAAACCTCTGCTGGTCTAGCTAAGTGATAATAGTAGATTCATTTCTAATGTCAACAATGTCACTATCTGTGGGAATCTGGCTAGGTTTTCAGTAAAAGGAAGATGCCCATTCTACTGAGTGCTTTTAAGTCCAATTAGACAGCTCTTCATTACCATTGACACGTGAGTGCCACTTACTGCACCTTCATGAATATCTTGTCATGCTGCTAATTTTCATGATTCATGAAGGTTTTAGTTTGGTGGGGACGATTTATTTGCTCCTCTCCTTTGGCAGCTTGTATATTACATTATGGTAACATAGGAGCTAGACTAGAGAAAAGAGGCTCTCAGGCGAGATCGATCATAAGTCGTGGGTCTTTTGTCCTAACTGTGTGATAGCTTCAGCAATAGTTGCCCACCCTCAACCACTGAGAGGTGACCGATGTCTATAAATAACTGCATTGTTTGGGGAGTCACTATCCAACCAACTGTTTGAATGGAGTTTTTTCTTTACAGCTAGTATCCACTTCTAAGTGCACACATACCATGTTTGTCTTTCTGGGTCTGGGTCACCTCACTCAGGATGATTTTTTTCTAGTTCCATCTACTTGTCTGAAAATTTCATGATGTCATTGTTTTTTAACAACTGAGTAATATGCCATTGTGTAAGTGTACCATATTTTCTTTAGCCACTTTTCAGTTGAAGGGTACCTAGGTTGTTTCCAGGTTCTGACTATTACAAATAAAGCTGCAATTAACATAGTTGAGCAAGTCACTTGTGTTGTTGATCTTATCCACTCTGACAGGTGCAAGATGGAATTTCAATATGTCCTACAAATACTTGTGATCATTTTCTATAACATAGAGTTTTAAAAGCTGTTCATCTCAGTAACATGTATCTGTCATCCAAGCACTCCTAGGGTAATTTGGGAGATGGAGACAAAAGAAACCTCTGAAATTGCAGGTTACTTATCCTGGCATGCACAGATGAGAACAAGAGTTTTTTGTTTGTTTGTTTGTTGTTTTTTGTTTTATTTTTCAAGACAGGGTTTCTCTGTGTAGCTTTGCACCTTTCCTAGAACTCGCTTTGTAGACCAGGCTGGTGTTGAACTCACAGAGATCTGCCTGCCTCTGCCTCCCGAGTGCTGGGATTAAAGGCGTGTGTCACCACCGCCCGGCTATTTGTCCTGTTTCTTGCTGTTTCTCCTTTCTTGGCTTCTTTGACATTATGAAATGATGTGAAAGGTGAGGACTAGAGAAGCTGTTTTCTCACCTTGTAACATACCAAGTACCCTGTATGTACCTGCACACACAGATATGAACACATGCACTTAAGATGAAAAATCTATCCAAGTAAAAACTTCAATTCTTAGTTTCTACACTACATCAGGCATGGGATTTGTTACCCTATGATGGGATACCTCCTGAAGCCTTGAGGCAAGGGGAAGGGCTTGGACTTGCCTCTACTGGATGTGTCTACCCATGGGAGGCCTTGCCTTCTTGTCCGGGGTGGGTTGGGAGGGGGAGGCTGGGTGGGGCAGGAGGGAAGAAGGGGATCTTTGTGTATGAAATGAATGAAATTTTTTTCTTAATTAAGAAAATGAATTGCAAAAAAATAAAAGTGAAGCAAACCATTTCCCAATTCAGTTCTTCCTGAAAATACTTAATAAAAATTTAAAGTCAATCAACAGTGCACAGCTACAAAGATGACAACATAGGGCATTTTGCATGAGTGACTTCTGAGAGGAACTAAAACACATACTCATCATCAATACTGGAAATCATGTCTGCTTTTAGTGAAAACCTATCATCATGAACAATGTCAACTTTTTCTCAAAGTTAAGGGGCAGCTCAGAAAATCTGTGGGAGCCTTTGCACAAGACAATCTGAGGAAAATATCTCCAGTTATGGCAGTTTTTACCAGAGGAGTATTTTTTCAAGCTAAAAATAGCTGACAAAAATCAAACTTCAGACTGCAACTTCTTTTTATTTAAATTTAAATGTATGAGACACTTGCTGTATCTGTATATTCATTCATCTTTCCATTTTTGTCTCTTTCTTCCATGTTTCTCAAGCAAAGTAATGTAAAATTACACTTGTTAAGTGTAAAAATTAGTAAGACAAACTTCTGTTTATTTTCTAATACCAATCTTCCTATATAGCGTAGAGTGGCAAAGAACTATACCAGACTGTCTTGTAATTTGTTATCTTCCAAATTCAGCCTCTACCATTCTGAGATTCTGTTCAGGTGTCACCAGACCCAGCTAGAATAGGAACCATTTATATGAAGTTATATGTGTATTCTTCCTTAAGTAAGGAATTATTTTCTCAAAAATGTGAATCCCATGAGTTAGCTGTTTCTTTTATCAATTAAGTTTTAAATACCAAGATAAAGAGTTTAAAAGAGAAAGGCATTAACTGTTCTAAAACTTTGAAAGTGAAGTGGAGAAATCTACCACGTTTTTCAACACCCTTTAATTATTTGCAATAAGTATCAAGAGAAAATAGTTATCAAAATTTGTTGAAATTTGATGGAGAAATGCTGCTTATTTCAATGTATTTGAGTTGAAATTATTTCATTTTGTATTATGTCTTGAATAAAGGATTCTTTTCAGTGTATAGAATTATTCTTCCACTAAGATCAATTTAATTTTCCTTCAATTGGATTCAATTATGATTTTATCTGCCTCATCCCTGTAAATGTTAAAAATATTCTTTTGAAATCCATTAGTTTATTGTATCTCCAAGTCATATTTAAGATTCTATAATACATAAAGCACTTTGAATAGAACTCATTTTAAACTTTAGAGTTCAGAAAGTATATTAAAACTGATTAATGATTCTTAAGAAGTAGACATTGTTTTAATGTTATGCTTCATTGACAATTGAGAAAAGAAAGCTACTTCTTTTGCCTTTTGCCTTTAATGATTTAAAAATGCCTATTCCCACTTTCGACTTTATGCTGTGTATAGTAAAATGAACTTAATAGGATGTCTCTCTGAAAAATCCTAAAGTATTTCAGAATCACCTGTCAGTAGAGCTGTTTATACTCAGGCTCAGATATTAAGGATACAGAAATCTAAGCTACTTGTGAGCTGAATCAAGAGGTTCTTTTGAAATTTGCCTATGAATTAAATTTTGCTCAAAATGTTATATTTTTGGTAGCATGTTTTAGATGAAGTGAAATGTCACAGCTATTGATTATTTAAGCATTCTAGTAAATTTTATTCTAGTTAACATTTTAGAGATAAACATGCCCAGACTCAACCAGCATCAAACCTGGAACCTATGAAGCATTATTTTATGTAGGGTGATCCACTAATCCTGGCAATTTTCAACAATTTTTCCAATTTCTGCAAGCTCATGCCACCTATGAAAATGGAAGGTCATTTATTTAAATTCTATGTGGACCTCATATGATCTTTTGACTTTTTTTTATCATAGATTATAACAGGGTTAATGCTATTCTGTATCTGGTCATAAAGATTAAGAGGTGAAAGATTTTTCCTCCTGTATTTTGAAACTAGACATCATAGGAAGGTATATAAATATAGAATTAGAAAAAATACCTGTAGAGAGGCTTACCCAGACTTCAGCTTTCCCAGTCTTCTAAGTTGAATGCCAAAAGTTTGAGTAAAACTTTAGAAAGTTTCAGATCTTTTGCAAATTCTTAAAAACTGCAATCTCAGGATTGAGACCAGTGCAAATACTGTACACCTTCAAGACACCAAAAATCATGTCTGGAATTATTATAAATTGCAATGTCTTTAATCTATCAAACATTGAGCATTTTGTCACAATGTTATAGGTATCTGATAAAGTAATTGATATATAATTATAGAATGTCATATTATCCAAGCAAGAAAATCAGCCAAAATATTCATCAACAAATGAATGGACAAAGAAAATCTAAACCCACTGGAATTTTATTCAATCATAAAAAGGAACATAGATGCAACTGGAGATGAGAGTATTAAGTAAAATCAACTAATCTTACAAATACACAAATATGGCACTTTTTCTTTTGAAATGTTGATTCCAAAAGATAAAGGGTGTGAAAGAGTAGAGCATAGTTTCTTTGTCCATGGGGATGTGGAAGTGGAAAAGGGCAGGCATAACTGGATAAATTATATAACAGAGTGTAGACAAATATTTTTGATGTACATGGTATGTACATTCAGAAATATAATGAAATCTATTTCTATGATTAATATATACTAAAAATAAAAAGGCTAGAAGACAACCATAAACCATATGATAATTGGTTCAGAGATCAGATACAAGTACAAGCTAAATGCAGTGGGAAGAGTACAGATGAATATGTTCATAAGGCTTGAATTAGGCAAGTATATATTGCTTTACCAGGTTACCCATGGCTATGTTGTGTAGTTTATAAAGAATATGTTTATTAGGCTTATAGATTTAAAGGATTAAAGTTTAAAATTAGTCTTTCCAGTCAGTAAGAATGTGGATAAATTAATAGCTATTATTCTGCTGGGCATATCATGTCAGGCTGGACATAATTATGGCAGGTGAACTTTATAGCTGTGTAAGACTGTTGATAACTTTTCTATCCTAGAAGGTTACATAGCAGTTTCTAGTATTTTGAAAGCTTCATGGCAGAGAGGAAACTTGAGCGATAAATTGAGCTAGATTTCTCCATGTCCTCTGGATCAAAATGTGTCACATCTTAAACAATAGGGCTATATTATGAAGTTCTGGTGGACAACCAAAAACAATAATAGTTTGCATTGTTTTTGTAGGTCTCTAAGGCATTTCCAACAACTTCATGGGAGGTATTCTGCATTCTGCTCATGGTACTCTATAACATCAAACTTTTCTATTTAGGAACCTATGGTATGGTGGTTTGAAAAAGTGGCCCCCATAGGCTCATAGGGAATGGCACTATCATGAGGTGTATCCTTGTTGGAGTAGGTGTGGTCTTATTGGAGGAAGTAAGTCACTGGGGGGGGGGGGTGGCTTTGAGGTTTCAGACTTTCAAGCAAAGCCCAGTGTCACTATCTCTCTCTTCCTGCTCCCTGCCAATCTGAATGCAAAACTCTCAGCTACTTCTCCAGCACCATGTCTGTCTGCATGCTGCCATGCTTTCTGCCATAATGGCAATGGACTAAACCCCTGAACTCTAAGCCCTTGCCAATTAAATATTTTCCTTTATAAGTGCTGCCATGGTCATGGTGTCTCTTCACAGAAATAGTACACCTAATGGAAACATATGGCTTCTGGGAGGACCATTTTCTTCTGCTGTGGATATCATTCTGTATAAATAAAACACTGACTGGCCAGTGGCCAGGCAGGAAGTATAGGCAGGACAAGGAGAGAGGAGAATTCTGGGAAGTGGAAGGCTGAGTGAGGGAGACACTGCCAGCCGCTGCCATGACAAGCAGCATGTGAAGATGCTGGTAAGCCACGAGCCACGTGGCAAGGTATAGATTAATAGAAATGGGTTAATTTAAGATATAAGAACAGTTAACAAGAAGCCTGCCACGGTCATACTGTTTGTAAGCAATGTAAGTCTCTGTGTTTACTTGGTTGGGTCTGAGTGGCTGTGGGACTGGCGGGTAACAGAGATTTGTCCTGACTGTGGGCCAGGCAGGAAAACTCTAGCTACATTCTTCTGTCTAGGTTTACTCCAATTAAATAAATTCATCATATGAAATTCACAAAGAATGAATATATATATTCTTATATTAATCTTATAAAATACTGGGTTTCTATATGGATTTTTTTTTTTTTTTTTTTTTTTTTTTTTTTTTTGGTTTTTCGAGACAGGGTTTCTCTGTGTAGCTTTGTGCCTTTCCTGGAACTCACTTGGTAGCCCAGGCTGGCCTCGAACTCACAAAGATCCGCCTGGCTCTGCCTCCCGAGTGCTGGGATTAAAGGCGTGCGCCACCACCGCCCGGCTCTATATGGATTTTTTTAAACATCCTTATTGTTAATTACCACTCTTTCCCTATAAATCTCTGTCCTACCTTTCTCCCCCTTAAAACCCTCTCCAATTCTTCCCACGTTCTACTGCATATCATCTGTATTCTACTCTTTCCCCTTCTTTAAAAAATCTTTCTATGCCTTCCCTTTTAATGGCCCCTACATGCCTAGTACTGAAAATATGGCCAAGAATCTATGACTATGGGGTTCATTGACCCCAGGTGTGAACCTACTATTATTTTTGCGAAGTGGACATAGTATGGAGCTGTCCTCTAAATTCAATTCTTTGTACCCAAAGGCTAATGCTGCTTTCAATCCATCAGAGAAGCTTCTTTGTGCAGCAACCAGTGATTGAAGTATAAAGTTATAACTGGTCAAAGTATAGAGAAGAAACATCCGTGAAATGCTCAGTTACAAATAAGATATCTATGTCATACACCTCAACAACACCCCCCCACCCCCAAGGTTCAGGGACAGTTGTCTAAAGGGACAAAAAAAAGATTGTAAGAGCTAGATTACTGCAGGAAATAAGTAAAACAGTGTGTTTTTGACACGAAGGACTTTTGCGATCATGAACTCAGAGCAAGTATGGTTACCTGCACAAGACCATTATTACAAGTTTCAGATAGTCAACATTCCATCAAGACATGAGTGGTTCACTAGCACCTACCTCTAACTAAAGACCTACTGTCATATGATGGATGCTGATAGTGTGTAGGAGTCAGTGTTATTCAAGGGTGTTGCCCCTGGTTGTTCAACCATTTTCTAGAGGATGGGCCCACACACATGAATATGTAGCCAACAAAATTAAAAAACCATATGAAATGGGAAGGGGTCTGAAATGAGGTTGAATGTGGGAAGATTTAAGAAGAATAATTGGGGTAAATATAATCAAAATACATTGTATGCATGTATAAAATTCTTAAGGAATGAATGTAAATATATTTTACATTTAAAATGTATATTTTAAAATGTTGGCTGTTCCTATCTGGTGGTACTTGGTAAAGGCCTTTTGCCTATATCACACCATGAGAGATGTTATCTGGGTGAGAGGAGACATGTGTGGGAGAGAGGTCACATAATAAGATAGGAAGAAATAAACTCAGTAGGAGACAGGCTCACATTTTTGTTGTTGTTGCTGTTTTTAGCAATCTAATTTAAGGGAACTCATCAACTTCAGGAGACTAGAATTGGTCTTTTCCAAGGATGACCAAGATCCTTGTACTTCCCACAAAGCCTTACTCTAAAGTGATTAATGACCCCCATAACATCACACTTAGAGAAAATTTCTATCACTTAATTATTAATTATTAATGGTGTATATACTCCAACCATATATGACCCACCACAACTTTTCTCTACTCAGAGTAATTAATAACAATAAAGAGAGAAAGGCATACAAGGAAAATAAAAATGAAAACCACAAATATCTTACTTCTTAATTGTATCTTCAATGTAGTTTGTGATAAATAGTCTATAGACTATGTAAAATGTAAATCATGTCCTGACTGCCATATTTCCCCTACAACTCACAAGGATAATAAACTTCTTTAATTATAATCATAGACCACTTATTTATTAAAAGTGTGGCAATCTTAGAGGGTAGAACAAAGAGCTACTGAGAATAAACCATTAGGGAAACAGTCTAAAAGCAGAATTATATACTAATTGGAGAATATGTTCTATCCTCTACAAAGAGACAGATCACTTAGGACCATGCATATGCTGGGACATGCTCTGACACCGAGCTCCACATCCCTTTCACTATTTATTGATAATACACTCTTGAATGTTTTATCAGCTAAAGTTCTATAACACAGCATTTCAATACCTTTCATGACAACCTGGGTGAAGTAGGTGTAATACAAAAGGATAGCAGACTTTCTTTGACCACCAGCCCCCAATTCATGGCATGGAGACTTAATATTAGTTATGAATTCTCAGTCTTGCCCTATGCTTGTGGTAGTATTTTGTGTATGCTTTAACAAATAAAGCTTTCCTGAAGATCACAGGGAAAAGCCAGGCACTAGTTAGCCATAGAGGCCAGGCAGAAGTGGGACACACTTTTAATCCCAGCACATGGGATCTCATGCTTTTGCTTCCAGTATTTAGGAGGCACACATGTCTTTAATTCCAGCACTAAGGAGGTTGCGACACGAAGTGATATGTCTGGGCAGAAAAAAGGAATATATGGCAGGAGGAGACAGGAGCTCAGTCTTTTTTGATTGAGGAGTTGGTGATGTGAGAGGTGGCTATGGCTTGCTCCTTTGTCTCTCAGGTCTTTCACCATTTACCCTGATACCTGTCTCTGGGATTTTATTAAGACCAATTAGGAATTTGTGATGCATATGCTTGCTTTTTGCTAGCTCTTGTAATTTATATTAACCTGTAACTCTTCATCTACATTTTGCCTTGGGGCTTTTTTAACTTTCTTTCATTATGTATATCTTATTTTCCTGTTTCATCCCTGTCTGGCTGACTGGTGGCTACCTAGCTTCTGGCCACAGGCATGTCCCTCTCTTTCTCCCTCATTCTCTTATTTCTCTTCTCCTCTTCTCTGAGCCTAGATTCCTCCTTCTACTTATTCCCTCTACCCAGCTACTGGCTGTTCAGTATTTTATTAGATCAATCAGGTGCCTTAGGCAGGCAAGGTGAAACAACAATACATCTTTACATAATTAAATCATTTCAGCATAAACAAATGTAACACACTTTTACATAGTTACAGTATTATTCTTCAACATAAACAAATATAACACATCTTTGCCTATTTAAAGTAATATTCCACAACACAAAAGATCTCACATGGTCACTGCAAAGAAAAATAATTTTTTAATATAAATTAAATTTTTTTTATTATTAAGAAATTTTCTATTCATTTTACATACCAATTCCAGATCCCCTTCTTTTCCCTCGTCCTGCCCCCACCTTCCTCCCCAACCCACCCCCATTCCCACCTCCTCCAAGGCAAGGCCTCACATGGGGAATCAGCAAAGCCTGGTACATTCAGTTGGGGAAGGTCCAAGCCCCTCCCCTCTGTACCAAGGCTGTACAAGGTGTCCCACCATAGGCACCAGGCTCCAAAAAGCCCATTCATGCACCAGGGACAGATCCGGATCCCACTGCCAGGGGCCTCCTAAACAGTTCAAGCGAAACAACTGTCTCACCTACGCAGAGGGCCTGGTCCAGTCCCATGGCGGCTCCATGGCTATTGGTCCACAGTTCATGAGTTCCCACTAGTTTAGCCTGGTCATCTCTGCATGTTTCCCCATCATGATCTTGATGTCCCTTGCTCATAGAATCCCTCCTCTCTCTCATTGACTGGAACCCTGGAGCTTGGCTTGGTGCCCAGCTGTGGAACTCTACATCTGCTTGCATCAGTTACTGGATGAAGGCTCTATGATGACATTTAGGGTATTCACCAATCTGATTACTGGAGTAGGACAGTTCTGGCCTGCCCTCCACTTTTGTTAGTAGTCTAAGGTGAGGTCATCCTTTGGGATTCCTGGAAACTTCCCTAGCACCCTGTTTCTCCCTAGTCCCATGATATCTCCATCTATCATGGTATCTCTTTCCTTCCTCTCCCACTCTGTCCCTGTTCCAGCTCAAATTTCCCATTCCCTTATGTTCTCACCCCCCATCCCATAACCTCCATTGCCTGCCCCCTCACCCTCAGGTTGCTCATGGAGCTCTCATCTATTTCTCCTTCACAGGGTGATCCATGTTTCCCTCTTAGGGTCCTCCTTGTTAGCTAGCTTTTCTGGAGTTGTGGGTTGTAGTTTGGTTATCTTTTGCTTTATTTACATCTAGTAGTCATTTTATGAAAGAGTACATACCATATTTGTCTTTCTGAGTCTGGGTTGCCTCACTAAGGATGATAGTTTCTAGCTCCATCCATTTGCCTGCAAATAAATTAAATTCTTAAGCTGTGAAAAATCAATTAAAAAACTGTTGTTTTCTAGTGACTGTTTTTCAAGAAGAAGAGATTTAAGGGTCTATCCACAAAGCATCCTAGATAAAAATTTGAAATATGCTCATCTTAATCTATAAGTTGCTGGCAAGGAGCATATGTGGATGGTCTAATGTATTGCTACAGATGAGGACACACTGAGTAATCAAAGAATGATAGAGAAATAATAAAACAATTTTGTAATACTTACATAGAACACTGAATTTAATACCAGCAGTTCCTACTTTGCATAAAAAGAGTAACATTATCTTGTAACTTGGGTCCATATTTTATTATTATAATTCTGTTTTGTTGAGTGTGCAATTAACAGTATAATCAGAAAGATTACTCCCCAAAGGACACAGTTATATTCTCCAAAGGTAAGGTGATACTGAGAACTCAAGTGATTGAACTCTATTTAAAATGATTTGTGATTATTAGTAGATGTCTAACCATAGTCTTAACCCCTGCTGACTAGTGTTTATGGTACTCAAAGCTACTCTGCATGCCACCAGAGGAGAAAATTTACCACCATCCCAGCTGTAAACCCTGTGATCTACAATAGTGACCTGCTTGCATGATAATGCTGGTGCAATAGTGCCATGAATGTGGGAGTAACTACTCACATATTGGATGGATCACATGCCTTACACTGCTCAGGTAGCCAAGAACTTGAGAATGGTCAGACCTTTTGCCCTTAGAGAAAAATTAAATAGTATTGTTCTGCTAAAGGAGCACAACAATAAAATGACTCCTAATGACATGCTATTGTAGTCATAGATCAGTGACTAGCTAAGCTATCATTAGAGAAGCTTCCTCTTGCAGTAGATGAGAACTAATACATTGACTCAGAACTAGACAAAGCACAGAGAGGAAGAGATTTTGGAGCATTTAGCACTAAATGAGATCTCTTCATCAAAACCCACCCCTCAGGTGGGCAGTGGTGGCACACGCCTTTAATCCCAGCACTTGGGGAGGCAGAGCCAGGCAGATCTCTATGAATTCAAGGACAGTCTCATCTACTGAACAAGATCCAGGACAGGTACCAAATCTACACAGAGAAAGCCTGTCTTGAGAAATCAACAAACAAACAAACAAAACAAAAACACTCCTCAGGAATCTGAGCTATGCAGAAGAGGAGGTGGAAAGATTATAAGATCTAGTGGGAATGTATAACAACAAGGAAATACTGTCTTCCAGAATCAACCGAAGTAATGCACATATAAACTCACAGAGACTATTTCAGCACACACATGGCTTATACAGATTCAGGTGATATGGTGTGTCAGTGTTAAGAGGGGAAAGTAGGCATGAGCTCCCAACCCTAACCTAGAAGCTGTCTCCAATTAACATTTGCTTTCCAAAGGAAAAGTTTTCTCAAATGGGATCTTACTGGGTATATTAAACACACATAATGTTAGACCCCATGACCATCAATAGATGACCAACACAAAACTAACTCAACTTTATCTTTGTAGATTTTTTTTTGCCTCATAAATGCTTTGTTTGGGAATTTTTTGAAGACTGTTCTTTTGCTTGTATATTATGGTTTCCAATTTTGTGTTTTATGGGGTTCCCTTCTTTTTAGTCTGTGTGTGTGTGTGTGTGTGTGTGTGTGTGTGTGTGTGTGTGTGTGTGTGTGTGTTTCAATTCTGGTTCATATTTTTGTTTGCCTGTTTCCTTTTCTAAAGAGAGAGAAAAAGAAAGGGCATGATGGTAAATGGGTAGGGAGTTAGGGAGGATCTGGGAGCAGTTGTAGGAGACGAAACTGTAATTAGAATATATTGTATGAAAAATTTTATTTTTAATAAAAATTATTCTCTTCTCACTATTGATGATCTTATTTCTAGGAACTTTTAAGATAAAATAATAAATATTTGTACATAAGTTAAAAATACAAGAAAAGATTAAAATCTTTTAAATTATTATTAAATTAAATTATCTACTGTTTTCTGTATAGTTATATGAATTGTTTAGGAAGAGTCAGTTTTTAATAAAGAAATTAATCAAGTCATATATACTGAAATTCTAATATAAATTTATACATGTTTATCCAAGGAGGACCCTAAGAGGGACATATGGATAGCCTTGGGAATAGGAAGTAGATGAGATCTCCTGAGTAAACTTGGGGGAAATGGGGGAAGTAGAGAGTAGGGGATGCTGGATGAGAACCTAAGGGAATGGGATGGCTGAGCTGGAACAGGGACAAAGTAGGAGAGCAATAAAAAAGATACCATGATAGAGGGAGACATCATGGGGATAGGGAAAAACCGGGTGCTAAGGAAGTTCCCCGGAATCCCCAAGGATGACCACAGTTTAGACTACTAGCAATAGTAGAGAGGATACCTGAACTGGCCTACCCTGGTAATCAGATTGGTGAATTCCCTAACTGTCATCACAGAGCCTTCATCCAGTAACTGATGAAAGCAGATGCAGAGGTCCACAGCAAAGCACCAAGCTGAGCACTGGGAGTCTAGTCAAAGAGAGGGAAGAGGGATTCTATGAGCAAGGGGCATCAAGATCATGATGAGAAAATATACAGAGACAACTGAACAAAGCTCAAAGGAACACACGAATTTTAGACCAACAGCTGTGGAACCTGCGTGGGACAAGACTAAATTCTGTGCATGCAGGAGACAGTTGTGTAGCTTGGTCTGTTTAGGGGACCCCTGGCAGTGTGATCAGGAGCTATCCCTGGTGCATGAGCTGGCTTTTTGGAGCCCATTAACTATGGTGGGACACTTTGCACAGCCTTGATGCAGGAGGAGGGTCTTGGACCTTCTTCAACTGAATGTACCAGGCTTTGCTGACTCACCATTGGAGGCTTTACCTTTTCAGAGGAGGGGATTGAGGGTAGGTTGCAGAGGAAGGCTGGGGCAAAGTGGGAGGAGAGATGAAAGCGGGATCTGTGGTTGATGTGTAAAATGAATAAAAATTTTCATAATAAGAAAAAAATAAATTTGTATGTGTTTTTCAAATTCCTTAAATCTTACTGCTTTGAGTAATTAGTTTGCATAGTTGAAAACAGAATTATGTAAAGCATTGTGTTATGCTTTTTTCTTATATCCTTACTCATTTTCACTCTCATGATTAGCCTCATCATTAGATTTTTGGGTATTCTTCAAGAGTTTCCTTTTAAAGTATAAGGGAAATTTTTACTTATATATTTACATTTGATTTCATTTTTGCATAAAGTAATATATATATAGGTATTAAGAGATAGACAGATATATGTATATATATATGTACATACATATATATATACACACACACATATTTATTCTCGATTTCCACATTTGAATATAGTACCTGTTATCTAACTGCATAATATTCCATTGTATTGATGCATTATGACATACATTTCTAAACTTGGTAAAATATTTAATACTTTATTCCAACAAATGCATCTTTTTAGATATGTTAACAAATTTATAAAATCGTTTCAAGAAATTAGTAGGTCACAGAGTGAACACATAGGTTTTTTAAATATCAGCAACTGGTTCCTCAATTTATAGGAGTTTTCTCATAGCTGTGCAAAAGAATGCATTTTCATTCTTTGAACTTCGCTCATTTTATTGTTATAATTCACAATACAGGATGCTTCTCATTATGATTGAATTAGAGCTATTTAACATATGGCAATATTGTTCATGCAGCCATCTTTCTTTCTAGGAGAGATTGTTTCATAGCAGACTTCCTGCTATTCTGACACTTACACTCTTTGTGCACTATTTCTGTGATGCTCCCTGAGCCATAAATGCAGGAGCTGTGATGTAAATATATCTGTTAGGGCTGGACTCCATTCTATCCATTGATATCTGGAGTGCATCTAGCTGTGGTTTTCTGTGATATTCTTCATTTACTAGAAAGAGGGGCTTCTTTGATGAGGGGTGGCATCTCTAAATTTCTCTCTCTCTCTCTCTCTCTCTCTCTCTCTCTCTCTTTCCCCTGTCTCTCTCCATCCTTATGTCTCTCTTTCCCTCTTTCTCTCTCCCCTCTTCCCCCACCAAATAAAACTTCACTGAGGGCTGTCTGCATGGCATATCTGTCTCTCATTTGCCATGAGACACTTTGGCTCTACCTGCCAAAGCCTCCTGCACACCTAAATCATAACAAACAGGACAAAACATCAGCCTACAGAATGGGAAAATCTTTTCACCCACCCCACAAATGACAGAGGGCTGATTCTCAAAATATATAAAGAACTCAATAAACTAATCATTAACAAATCAAATAATCTGATCTAAAAATGAGATACAGATCTAAACAGAGAATTCTCAACAGAATTAAGATGAATTCAAATGACCAAGAAACACTTAAAGAAATATTTAACAACATTTATTCATCAGGGAAATGATCTAATGCATTTATCCTGTTACACTCTTCCTATGGGCAATTGAGATTACCTTCTGATCTAAATAAAATCTTATATAAAAGGAGGAGGAAATAATTATAGAATGAAATAAATATTTTCTCAATGTTGCAGAGTAAATTAAATATGGAACCTGAAAAATTAAGAAATGCAACTATGGTCAAGTTTAGTTTTCCTTTCTATTGCAATCCCTTTCATGACTATTGTATACATATATGAAATAAGAAGAAATCATTTCACAAAAAAAGTATTTTTATCTCTAAGCTGTAATACATTTGTTCAACTTATTTGGTAATTTATTCTTTATGCTGTGATTTTTATAACCACAAATGAGAATACACAGGAATATATACAAGAACTTCTATTTTATCTTACTTTCCATCTACCTATTGTTTGTATGGAAGTTCTAATGAAGACAAATATAGCAGAGTGCTTTCAGGAATGAAAAAAAGTCTACATTTTGATTGTGTGATGGTAAAATTGGTTACACACTTAAAATCATTAAGTTCTCATGAATATCTTCAAAAATGATCTTTTTTAGTTTCCTGAGATTAACAATGCATAAAATTGTCTGAATCAGCTATAAAATACCAGAATGTTGTGAGACAATCTTTTTGTATACTATGAAGATGTGTCTCTGCTAAGGCACCTTTCGATTGGTTTAATAAAGAGATGAATGGCCAATAGCTAGACAGGAGAGGCTAGACAGGACTTCTTGGTAGAGAGAGGAATTTGGAGGAAAAAATCAGAGAGGCAGAGATTCACCAGCGAGATGTGGAGAAAGTTTGACTTACTGTATGGAGAAGAGGTAATGAGCCATGTGACAAAACATAGATTAATATAAAAAGGTTAATTTAAGTTTTAAGAGCTGGTTGGGAACAAGCCTAATCTAAAGCTGATCTTTCATCATTAATAGGAAGTCCCCATGTCATTATTTGGGAACTGATGGTCCAAAGAAAGTCTGAGTACACCAGAGGGTTTTCCCAATAGATAAAACAATAAGATGAGCCAGCGGTGGTGGCACACTTCTTTAATCCCAGCACTTGGGAGGCAGAGGTAGGATCTCTGAGTTCTGAGTTTGAGGCCAATCTGTTCTACAGAGTGAGTTTCAGGGAATCCAGGGCTACACAGACAAACCCTGTCTTGAAAAAAAACAATAAAATGCTAGAAATGCTGGTTATCTTGGTCTAATAATTATTAGTATTACTATTAATTTTCAATATTAATGACACTAATAGTCATTATTAAACTGAACAGAAAATGATTCATAGTGATTTCTTTGATATATTAAACACATTTCAAATACTTTTCTATGGTGATATTTTATTTGTACTGAAATGCGATTTTAATTTTATGTTAATAAATAAAGTTGCCCTGGGGTCAGAGCTATTAGAGCCATAGTAAGAGCGTGGTGGTTAGAAGAGTTAGGTAGATTTCTGTGTGTTCAGGGATACAGCCAGTATTGGAGACATACGCCTTTAAGACCTGGAGGGCGGTACTTACAGGCAGTGATGAGGCAGTCATGTGGTTGGGTTTACAACCAATGAGAAGGCAGAACAGAAAGATTATTTAAACAGAGACACAGGAAGTACCTCCCTCTCTCGGGGAAGCTAGGAGCACTGCAGGAGGTAAGATTTTATCTCTGAGCTCTGACCTCTCGGCTTTTCTCTTTTACCTTGGCTCTGTGTTTCTTATTTTAATAATACGATTGGTTACATCTACATCTGGCGCCCAACGTGACAAGAATCCATTAAAAACTGCTTGGGGCCGGCTCCCTAGCCGGAGCAGCCGGCTCCCTAGCCCCAGCCCAGGTCTGCTTGGGCTCAGGCCGGACTGTGAGCTGCTTGCTTAAAGCCAGTGCTACAAACAGCTCAGGCCTGCCCTGCTAAACAGGGCCCCTGGCTGTAAAGCCAAGCCTTGACTCGGCTCAGAGGGAACAAGTGGCTGGCTTTAAGCTTTAGCCGGCTACCCCTTCGCTTTCACTTTCACTTTCACTTTCACTTTCGCTTTTGCTTTCTCTCTGTCTCTCTGTTTCTCTCTCTCTCTCTCTCTCTCTCTCTCTCTCTCTCTCTCTCTCTCTCTCTCTCTCTCTGGATTTACACCTAGGACTCTAGGTGGCTGTTTTGAAATTCACTCGGATTTCTACTGTTCTACGCAGATTTGGTAAGTCATAAAGGAAACTATTTAAAAGACAAATTTTTTCCACATTTAAAAAAATGGGTTTCCTGTGTACATTGGAAGAAAATTGGGTTTTGTTTGAAATTTTAGGCAGTCTGACAATGGAACAACTATATGAAAAGATTAGTATTATGGGAATTATGCAGTTAATCACCATGCTTATTCTCATTTTACTATTTAAAAAGATAGTCGATTTAAGTGCCAGGATAACAGCTTTAGAAAAACCTGTTAATTTTAACAGTGAAGTTGGTTCAAGTTTGGATCATAAGGTTACAGAAAGAAAGCCTGTTTTCACACAATCATCCTTAATTTATCCTGTAACCGTACAGCAGATGCCTGATCAAATGGCTACACAAAATATCTGGGCTCCAATTGAACTGATGGATTTTAAAAGGTTTAAGGAGGCAATAGTATCTTATGGCATGCATTCCCCATATGTAAAGCAAATGTTAAACTCTTGGTCAACATATAATAGGATTATACCACAGGACTGGCGGGACCTTGCACAAGCTGTTCTGGAACCCAGCCAGAGAATTCAATTTCTGACTTGGTTTAAGGAGGAAGCTAGAAACGTAGAAACACAATGGAGGGATAAAGGAATACAAGTTTGTCAGGATCAGCTTATTGGAGAAGGCCAATATGCTTCAATACAAACACAATGTTTATATGATGTTCAAACCGTAATTTTATGTCGAACGGCAGCCTTGAATGCATGGGACAGAGTTGAGGAACCAGGAAAAAAATCTGAGTCATTTACAAAGGTTATGCAAGGCCCAAAAGAATCTTTCACAGATTTTTTAGAAAGACTGGCTTCAGCAGTAAACAGAATGGTCTCAGGATCAGAAGCTAGTAAGGCAATAATTGAAGCTTTGGCATTTGAGAATGCGAATGCAGCATGCAAAAGAATAATCAGGCCGTTAAGGGCAAGATCTGCACCTTTGGAAGATTGGATTAGAGAAACAATTAATGTTGAGGCTGATGAGCATGATGATACGTGGGTAGGAGAAGTAATTTCAAAAGGTTTGAGGAGTGTTAGATGTTTTGGGTGTGGAAAGCAAGGACATTTTAAAAGGGACTGTAAACAGGTCATTCCTAGAAGCAATGTTTCTTCAAGGAACAATGGCAACAGAATGCCCCTTCCTTCTGGAGTATGCAGAAGGTGTGGTAAGGGAAAACACTGGACCAACGAATGTAGATCAACAAAGGACAGACAGGGTAATCCTTTGCCTCAGTTTTCGGGAAACTCCCAGAGGGGCCTCATGCAGGCCCCCATAGCAAAACCAGTTCAAACCTTTCCTGCAGCTGTAGAGGAAATCCCTGCTCTGAGCGATTAAATAACCAAATGACTATTGGAATAAATCATGCTGGTCAGGATGATGAAAAAGAGAGAATAGAAAATTCAGGAGAAAACATAAAGAAAATTTTTTGGCAAACTTCTATTAATGAACAGAGACCAAAATTAACGATAAAAATAAATGGTGTTTTGTTGTCTGGTCTGGTAGACACAGGTGCGGACATTACCATAATTGCACCAGAATTTTGGCATCCAGCTTGGCCTCTTCAGGAGGTAAACGTTCAACTGTTAGGAATTGGGACATTATCTGGAGTGAAACAGAGTGCAAGATGGCTGGAATGTATAGGTCCAGAAGGACAGAGAGGAAAATTAAAACCATATGTCGCTAACATAGCTATGAACCTGTGGGGTCGAGACTTGTTGCAACAATGGAATACTCAGATTAAAATCCCTCCAATCTCAGAAACAAATCATAAACTAGCACATGTTTCTGAGAGAAATATTAGAAGGCATTATTTTGAGTGGTCACCAGCCATCCATATTATACAAGAACAGGGCACAACAACTGATAATCTTCCAAAAATACCACGGCTCTACCTTTAAAATGGTTAACAGACAAGCCTGTATGGGTTCAGCAATGGCCTTTAACAACAGAGAAACTCCAGGCTTTAGAAGAGCTGGTAGAAGAACAGTTAAATGCTCAGCATATTGAACAGTCAACCAGCCCTTGGAATTCTCCTGTATTTGTTATTAAAAAGAAATCTGGTAAATGGAGAATGGTAACAGACCTTAGAGCAATTAACAAAGTAATTCAGCCAATGGGCTCTCTACAATCTGGAATTCCTTTGCCTACTCTGTTACCAAAAGGATGGCCTCTCATAGTTATTGATTTAAAAGACTGTTTCTTTTCAATACCCTTACAAGAAAAAGACAAAGAAAGATTTGCTTTCACAGTGCCTACTTATAATAATTCTCAACCGGTTAAAAGATTTCAATGGAGGGTCCTCCCACAGGGAATGTTAAATAGCCCAACTCTGTGTCAATATTTTGTACAACAGCCATTGGAAGTGATACGTAAAAAATTTCCTAAATCTATAATTTATCATTATATGGATGATATTTTACTAGCTGACTCAAATGCAGATACTTTAGAAAGAATGTTTGAAGAAGTAAAGAAAATTTTGCCTTGCTGGGGATTACAAATTGCTCCTGAAAAAATACAAAGAGGAGATTCTATTAATTATTTAGGATATAAAATAGAGCTACAAAAAATTAGACCCCAAAAGGTGCAAATTAGGAGAGATAGACTACAGACTCTTAATGACTTTCAAAGATTATTTGGAGATATTTCTCATCTACGAACTATTGTTGGGGTAAAAAATGATGAACTGACTAATTTGTTCAAAACCTTAGAAGGTGACAAGGACTTAAATAGTCCAAGAGAATTATCACCTGAAGCTGAGAAAGAATTGGCCTTGGTAGAAAAGAAAGTATATGAAGGGCACGTGGATCGTATTAATCCAAAGCTGGATTGCATTTTGGTTATTTTACCCTCTAGGCATTCCCCTACTGGAATATTAATGCAGAGGGAAGATATTATATTGGAATGGATATTTTTACCAAATAAACCAAATAAAAAATTAAAAACTTATGTGGAAAAAATCTCTGACTTGATTTGGAAAGGAAAATTGAGACTTCGTCAATTAGCAGGAATAGACCCAGCAGAAATTGTCGTACCTTTAACTAAGGAGGACATTGAAAAATTATGGACAGAAAGTGAACCTTGGCAAAGAGCTTGCAGTAATTTTTTGGGAGAAATTAACAGCAAATATCCCAAAAGCAACAGAATTGATTTTATAAAGAGAGCTGATTGGATCTTGCCTCGAATTGTACGGCAAAAACCCATATCTGGAGTTCGTACATTTTATACAGATGCCAACAAACAAGGAAAGGCAGGTTACAAATCAGAAAATTTAAGTAAAGTGGTACAAAGTCCTTATAATTCAGTGCAAAAATCAGAATTGTATGCTATTCTGTTGGTATTAATGGATTTTTCAGAACCTCTCAACATAGTAACTGACTCTCAGTATGCTGAAAGAGTGGTATTACATATTGAGACTGCAGAATTTATCCCTGATGCTTCAGAATTAACTTCACTATTTATTCAATTACAAGATACAATCAGGAAAAGGAGTCATCCTTTATATATAACTCACATCCGATCTCATACTGGTCTGCCAGGCCCTCTAGCACAAGGCAATGATGAGATTGATAAATTATTGATAGGAAATGTGCTGGAGGCCTCAGAATTTCATAAAAAACATCATGTCAATAGTAAAGGTTTAAAAAAGGATTTTCCCATAACCTGGCAACAAGCCAAAGAAATAGTAAAGAAATGTCCTACTTGTTCCTTCTATAATCAAACACCATTACCAGCAGGATGTAACCCAAAGGGTACTCAGAGGAATGAAATCTGGCACATGGACGTGTTTCACTTTGCAGAATTTGGAAAACTGAAATATGTACACCACACTATCGATACTTATTCAGGATTTCAATGGGCAACTGCTCTGAGTTCTGAAAAAGCTGATTCTGTAATCACTCATTTGCTAGAAGTTATGGCCATCATGGGTATACCTGCACAAATCAAAACTGACAATGCTCCATCATATGTCTCTGTTAAAATGAAACAGTTTTTTGCTTATTACAATATAAAGCATATTACAGGTATACCACATAATCCTACAGGTCAAGCAGTTATAGAAAGGTCAAACAGAACTCTAAAGGATATGCTAAATAAACAGAAAGGAGTAACAAAAAACCCCAGAAATAGACTGCATAATGCTCTATTAACTTTGAATTTTCTGAATGCCAATGAGAAAGGAACAACAGCTGCAGAGAGACATTGGGTAATAGAAAAAACTACAGAATTAAATCAGCCTATATACTTTAAGGATGTGCTGACCTCAGAATGGAAGCCAGGGTATGTATTACGTTGGGGACGAGGTTTTGCTTTTGTTTCTACAGGAGAAGATAAGCTGTGGGTACCATCAAAATTGATAAAGGTTCGATTTGAACAAGAGAAACCTCTTAATTAGAGGAGGTGATAGTTCATCAACCAGCATGAACATCCAATTTAAACTAACTTGTACCTATAACACATGTCTTTTCATTTAATCAGATAATAACTTGCCAAAAAGGAACATCCCCAAAATTAGTGTTGGGGGAAGGTTTTTGTTTTTGTCTTTTAGGAGAATGAAGGTTAAGGAATCTGAAGGACACAAGACAAATGAGACAACTGAAGAAAAGGGACAAATCATCTATCCCAGGAAACAGAGTATATTGGAGTATATGGCATATGGGTATATATTATCTAAAAAATTTTATGTCTTCTTAAATGTTTGTTTCTGCTTTTCTCTAAAGATTTAACACTATTGGTTTTCTAATAGTCCCAGTTCAATTAAAATTTAAAGCTGACTTTGGAGTTGGAGAATGGCTCTCTCCTTCTTTAAACTCAAGCATGTTGTTAAAATGAAAATACAAACTCCCTGTATCATGACAGAATAAAAGAGCCATTTTCTGCTATGGGACAGGACAAAAGCCAAATTAATTAAGGGACTATTCTATTACTAATCTCAACTCTTTGATTCTATTCTGATTCTTTAAACTTTTCTTAAAGTATAAATTTTATATCAAAATTTACAAGATTAATATATATATACATTTTAAACTTTGTTAAGATATGAATGGTCATATAGAGTACTAACTAATTCTAGAAAAAAGGCTTCAATTAGCTGCATATATATGTCTTTGTGTTCGAGTCTCTTATCAGTTTTCTGCAGGAAATCATGGCCAGGCCTAACATCAGCTGAAATCTCCAGGAAGAAGATGGGGCCCCACAACAACAAACACAACAACAACAATTCCACGTGGACAATAATAATATCACTGAACTGACAAACATCATCTATAGATCAGCTTTGAACCACAAGGTGCTCAGAGTAATTTTGAGATGACTAGCTAAGATGATCCAGTCTCAAAGACTACTTGAATAAGGACTTGAGATAAACCCTGAACTTTGGCATTATACACAGACTGGATAATAATGAAGGATATAGTTACCTTTCCTAGAATTTGACAATTAACCTAAAATTTTCTTTCAGGATAAAGATAACTTCGCCCATACCCAGCAGGAAGCAATTTCAAGAATATGACACCCACATTGCCAAAGAAGTGGTGTGGGGCGGGTGGTTTTTTGGTTCTTTTAATGGGTTTTGGGTCTGGGATAATTTTCATTGTTTAGGGGGGTTGGTTACAAGTTGTTGTCAAGGGTTAGGAAAAAGGCTAAGCAAAGGAGATTAGATTTAAGGTTCTTGTTTAAAAAAAAAAAAAAAAGAAAGAAAAGAAAAAGACAATTACTAGTTTTAAATACTTTACATTATTACCAACTATTAGGATATAAAGAAATGAAAGTTAGTAGTTAGACATTACAATAGAAATTGTAGTCATATTAGATATGTTTTAAAAATTGAGCAGATATATTTTAGACAGGTCATCTTCAAACCCTTCAGAGATCTAACGAATATGGCATTTAAAATGTTTTAATAACTTAGAAATTTTTCTTTTTTGAGACATGTCGGCTCCTGGCAGTACCAATCTACTTCAGAGAAAATATGGCATTGAAGAAACTGCATATGGAGTTAATTTTCATTGTGGCAAAAGTTAGCCACTGGACAACAAAGTATCCTCAAATCAACAGGACAAAATGGACAGACAGAACACGAAACAAAGGACTACCGATTCCTGCCAAAACAAGTGTGGTTATGGCTTTATCAGACGGCATCTTCTGAGGCCAGGACAATATGGCACCATCCCTGAAGTGGCCTTCACAATCTGGAAAAGGTACAGTGCCCTTTTTCTTTGAAGGCAGCTGAACAGGCAGTGGGCCGATGGCTTCTGTTGTGCAATGGAACAGCAACTGAAAGCTCACGCCTCTCAATAGTAGACTGGCATTTAATAGAGGGATGTGGAGAAAGGCATGCTTAGATGAAGCCATATATACACAGCCAAGAAGAATGGACAGCTGAATTCAAAAACCATCAACAATTTCCAGAATTTAAAATCCTGAATCATGACATGACACTAGTGGAATTCACGTGTTTCTGGTACATGGACTGCTCTCACCCAGTGTGAGGTTGAACTGTTGACCTTGTGTACAACCTACTTCACAAATGAGTCTGTCAGATACGCTAAGCCTATAGGCTGAAGATGATGCCCCAACACTGCAGAGAAACCTCAGGTGACTGTCCAGGCAGCTGGCTGTTTCTGTCGACTCACAAAATTTTTGGAAGTTGCTTTTGTGCACTTCCTGTTTTTATTTTTGTTAGCTAATATTATTTCCTTCTTGGGTCTCTGAGGGAGTTGAAGATTAGTTAGTTATAGTTGAAGATTAATTAGGATAGAAAGTGAATTAGATACATTTTGGACTTACTAAAATAGGATAGATAAGGGAATTATTTTCTCTGATTTGTCAAATACAAATGGACTAGACATCGTTTAGGTATTTGTTACTTGTATATATTGTATATAGTTATTGTACTTTTGTATATAGTTTTTCTTTTGTTAGTTATAACCTTTTGCCTTTTTTCTTTTATTAAAATAGAAAAGGGGAAATATGGTGATATTTTATTTGTACTGAAATGCGATTTTAATTTTATGTTAATAAATAAAGTTGCCCTGGGGTCAGAGCTATTAGAGCCATAGTAAGAGCGTGGTGGTTAGAAGAGTTAGGTAGATTTCTGTGTGTTCAGGGATACAGCCAGTATTGGAGACATACGCCTTTAAGACCTGGAGGGCGGTACTTACAGGCAGTGATGAGGCAGTCATGTGGTTGGGTTTACAACCAATGAGAAGGCAGAACAGAAAGATTATTTAAACAGAGACACAGGAAGTACCTCCCTCTCTCGGGGAAGCTAGGAGCACTGCAGGAGGTAAGATTTTATCTCTGAGCTCTGACCTCTCGGCTTTTCTCTTTTACCTTGGCTCTGTGTTTCTTATTTTAATAATACGATTGGTTACATCTACACTTTTCTCAGACATCTAAGCCAAATGTACCCTTTGCTCTACAAGTTTCTTTTGGTCATGGTGTCTATCACAGCAATTTGAAAACCTAACTAAAATGAGGTTTTCTTCTATTTTGATTTTATTTCTGTGTAATTAAGGGATGCAGTGCATGAATAAATGACTGATCACAGGTCATCATTGATGGAAACCAAGGCAAGGATTCATGCAAGACAGGAACCTGGAGGCAAAAACTGAAGTAGAAATCATGGAATTGCTGCTTACTGGCTTACTCCCCATGATTTGATCAGCCCACTTTCTTATACAACCCAGGACCACCTGCCCAGGGATGCACAACCCACAGTGATCTGGGCTCTTCCATATCAATTGTTGATTCAAAACTTTGCCTAACAGACCTGCCTAAACTAGTCTGATGTCAACATTTTCTCAATTAAGTTTCCTCTTTCTAGATGAGTCCAGCTAGTGTCAAGTTGATGAAAACCTAACAGTTAGGGATTTCACTGATCCTAATTGTCAATACTTAAACATTATTTGGATAAAAGTAAATGCAACTTGATCTATGTACTGGTCCACATTGTTATTACTGTCTCTAATAACCAGTATTTTATGAAATAATTATGTGCCCAATAATCTAGTCCAGAAACCTAATTACATATCTCCTAAAATCGTGTAGCAATAATTATGTAAAATTTAGAATTGGGTAGAATGATGGTTCAATCCTTTCTGCTACTTATAATTCCTGAATCTTGGTTATCTTTCATATTATAACTTAGTTATAATGTGTATCCCTTTTCTTCCTCCAAACTCTCCCATAAACCTCTCTACATTCTCCTTTAAATTCATGGCCACTTTTTTCACTAATTGTTTTTGTATACATATATGTATTTGTATATACATATGTATTTCTAAACATAGTCTCTCTCATTGGAGGCTCCCAGGTCTAAATGTTCAGATGTGAATATATAGCCTGTGCTGATTACAAAGACCAGGAAAGTAAGATAGGAATATTGTCAGGATAGAGGAGTTAGAGAACAACAGAGAATGGACTAGCAGGCTATAAATGATCTGATTAGAGAAATAGGAGAAGAGGGGAGCCCTTTAGAGAGAGAATAAATTGGGAGGAAGGCAAAGGGGAATGGCAGATTACAAGTAATCTGATAGGAAAGTATAAAAAGAGGGCATTTTTAGGGAAGGGACAAGGAGATGAATACAGAAAAAGAAGGAAGGTGAGTAAAATAACAATAAGGATTTCTAAAAAAAAAGGAATCATACTATCAACTATATATCCCCCAAACCCTATTATGCACATAATTCTGTGTATAAATATACATATGTAATTTTAATGGACTTTCCTTGTCTAAGCTGATGGTCCCTAAGGCCACCTAAATACCCCAATACCAGACATTAGAAAACCTCCTTTTAGTCCTTGCCCAGGTCTGTCTAAAAAACTCTTAAAAAAAAAAAAAAAACTCAGCCTATTGCTGTTGCCCTTGGTTGCCCCTCAGAAATGGAGGTAAGTCCGTATTGCTGAAGACACCATGAACTTCAGAAACAGGATCCCGATCTTCTGAACTGACTTGAGTCTTTTTAATGTAAAAAGCCATTGTATAAAAATACCAATCAAATATATGGGGAAAATTTTAAACAAAACAATGTAAATCATCATCAGGTTTAATCAAACAGTAAAATGAACATCAACTGTGTGGTTTGTACATTCGTAGGAACTGAGAATCACAGTTTGGATGAGAATAAGCCCAAGTCTTTTTAAGATATACTATTTAGTGAGAAAGGAAAGCATTACTGAAATCAACTTAAATAGGTATATATATACAAATAGTAATGTTTTATAAAGGAAAGGTACATGATCCTGAAAACTTAGGGAAACATTTATGCCCATTATTCTTAGAATAGTTGTCTTAACCATAGCAGTTATCAGTGCCTTATTTTGTAAGTACTACCTTGTGATGAGTTATACAGCTTATCCTCAAATGAAGAGTAGTATTGGCAAAGAAGACTAAATGGTAACAAAATCCACAGACTCTGTAATCATAAATGCTAGAAGCTGTGGAAAGTTCAGAAACTTTTAATCTTTCACTATTATGAAGTGGATAAATGCACATAAAGACAGCTCTGTCCTCTGAAAAAGTACATGTAAATTCAAAGAAGTCAAGCATTTGAATAAAAAGTGCCTGGTGTATTAGTGATATAAATTGTTATAATAAAGAGCAAATCAAAATTGAAAAATATCTTTTATAGGTTGAAACAGAAGGTGGACTATGTTGCATGCATGCCAGATCATTTAGAAATCTAGTTACAAGACAGTGTCACTTGATGGCAGCTTTTAGCAGATGGATACCAGCATATGTGCACTATTGAACATGATTAATTGAATGACCTGGAATTAGGTTTCTCAGAAAGAAAAATATGAAATAAACTTCAGAGAGGGTAAGGAGATCTGTGCAATCTCAAGGCTTGCCAAATTTAAAGCTTTCAATCTTTCTTGAAGTACTATTAGTTATACAAATCATACTTCAAGGATGCACAAGCTGTTATGGTTAGTTGTAAGCGCTTTAGTCAGTTTGTTAATTAACTTCCTAGAAAATTGCAAATTTTACCCCATAAGTGAAAAAGTAGGCCCATTTTACTCAAAATTCACACATGTATAAAGAATAGCACATCAAGGACCAAACAGGGACATGCTTCTTCCATTCTCAGAGAAAATAACATCCATCAACAGAGGTTTCATTACAATATTACAAAGAAAAAGACCACTACTTTCATTCCCAGCCCAAGCTCCACAGTAGTAGCATATGTTATTGTTTGAACATGTTAACAGAAAGAAGAAATTGTGGGGAGGAAATTTTAACTCCACATGAATATAAGAATGAGAAGATACTATTTCACATGTTCTACTTCTCTTAAGTACACAGAAATTAAATAGTGAATTAATATCAAATCATATTTTATCATATTGTCAAAACCTAAATAAATGTTATTATACATGTAATGCTGGTTATTCTTGGTTTTAACTTGTAAAATGCTAGAAATATTCATTATTTTGAAGCTATAGGATCACAATATTGTACATCAATTTTAAATATTTTCTTCTTTATGCCAAAGGCATTTCATGCAATATTTTAAATTTCCTCTTCCTTAAATTAACACAATAACTCAATACTCATGAATACTCACTATTAGTGGTTGATGGAGTTGAAGAAAATATGTTATATATGTTCTTATGCTTTTATCATTAAAAAACACAGTATTACTAGGAAACAGGCTTTGCATCAAAGGAGAGAAAATACATATTAGTCCAACACATCAAAGTAAAACAAATACTTCTATACTTACATAGATTCCTTTTATTCTTATGTATTTATTGAGGTATAATGTATGATCAAGAGTATACAGGATCACTGTGAAAAATAGTGCAAAAACTACAGGGATATGTTTAATAAAAGATAGATGTGGCATACCACAACTGCAACATTAGCAGATGTAAATGAAGGACAGGTAATCATATCACATGAAAACACAAATATAAATACATCTCATTAATATTATAGAAAATTGTTCACCAAGTGCCAATTTTGTCTAAAGACTACATTAAAAATCATTTAGTACGTACTTATTCTGATAGTTTGATTTTCAATAGGAGTTTTTCAGCTTAGCTCCTTGCTTCTAGATTCATCTGTGTTTGGCACAAATTCACACCATAACATAAAAGGGCAACCGCAAGAGCTGAAAATCTGAATGATAAATCAGTTTAACTATTTTTGGCCCTCAAGAAAGTGTGTGTGTGTGTGTGTGTGTGTGTGTGTGTGTGTGTGTGTGTGTGTGTGTGTGTGTGTGTGGTGTATGCTGCTATGGTCTTTACATGTGTATGTCATATTTATGATGTATATATTTGTGGTAATACGCATGTGAGTGTGGGGCTATGCACATGCCTACACATATGGGAAGGTTAGAGGTAAACATTGGGTGTTTTTGTCTATTTCACTCCACTTTATCGCCTTGAGACAGGATCTCTCACTGAACTGGAAGCTTACTTTTTTGTCTAGGCTGACTGGATAGCTAGTTGCAAGGATCTGTCTGCCTCCAACACAATCTTGGGGATAATGGTATACACAACCATTCCTGGATTTTCATGTGGGTAGAAGGGACTTGGACACACCTAATAGTGCTTGCTCAGCAAGTGCTCTTAACCACTGAGCTTTTTCCTCAGATTTAAATGATCATTTTTTTAGTATAGCATATATGCTAGAGAAAAATGTGCTTGTTTATATAATATTGTATTAGTAGACAAAGTTTTTAGTAAGAGTAGTGATAATAACAACAATAACCATAAATCACTCAATAAGCATATATTGTTAATTTTAACAAAGTCAACACAAGTAAATTAAGGAAAGTCTTCATATGTTTACACCAACATGAGCTAGTGTGTATACATTAAAGGGTCTAAATTTTGTAAAGAATCTTCAATATACATTTTAAAGAGAAATTCAAGTTTGTGGAGTCGTGGATGGTATGTAGAACAGTTAAGAAAACAGAACAGAGTCCTTGAAAATGACAAGCTAGAATAATATTTTTCCTATACAAAGCATTGCCTCTGGTTTCTAAATCAAATGCCTGAGCATTATAAGCTGTACATTATCTCATGTCTTTTCTAAAATTGTCTCATGGATCTTACAACTAGCTTTATTCCATCCATACTCCCTCCTAACTACAGTAACTAGTAGAAATGTTGTCAGGTAAATAAAAAGTAAAGAATGCAAACATCCTAATGGAACAGTTGGAGGTGAATAAGGCAAATAAAGCAATAACAGGGACTTCACTTTCAATATTTGTTGTGGTATATCACATGGATGAGTAACATGATTTTGTAGGTGCATTTTCCCCAAAAACAGATATTATTATATCAATGGAAGTTTATCCCATTTAATAAAAGAATGTGACTGCCAAAAATTTCATTAGTTCCATTCTCCACATGGGCTATTGGGTATAAAGGTTATTGAACAGGCTAGAGTACCAATATTGTTTGCACATTGCAAAATACCGTAAATTCCTTTTGTCTATTTTATTGGAAGACACTTTTATTTCTCCTTACATTATTACATTGCTTTGCTATGTACAGCCTGGTGGCTATTAGGCCTTCCTAGGTAACTTGGTATTTCACACTTGACACTTTCAATGTAACTTATTTCTATATATTATAATTTAATGAAGATAAGTTATTTTTTGTTCTTTTCTGTTTCATACCCTTAAGGCCTCCTGTGCCTGGATCCACATCTCTTTTCTGAGAAATATTTGATATGATTATTTTTAACAAGATTCTTCTCTTGATTCTGTGCACACAGTCCTTGAACTTGATCTTTTTATACTGTCACTAACATTTTGTCCTTATGGGAGTATTCTAGTTCCTCTTCCTTGTCATCAAACTTTGATATTCTTTTCTCTCAATTTATTCTATTGGTTAAGCGTTCCATGAAGTTTTGTATTTGACTTAATATTTTCTTTTTTCATTATATTTTGATTACCTGACATAATTTAAAATTCAAATATATTTTGATCATATTCTTCCCCTCCCCCAAGTCCTTCCAGATCCTCTTTTCCTCCCTTTCCACCCAACTTTAAGTTCTTTCTCGAAGAAAAAAAAACTTGGTATAACAATGAAATCAAGAAAACAGAATAAAAATGCCCCAACAGGATGTCTTACACCAAACTGTAATCAAATAAAAGCCACAAATAAAAGCTGTGGAGTCAATTATATGTTGGTCAACTACTCAGGAACATAAAGCGTGCCTTGGAGTAGTTAATGTACCCAGTATCACACTCCATTGAAGAAAACTGATTTTCCCTCTCCTAGCAAGTATGACAGTTTGTTTGTTAACCTTTACCCTAGTGGCTAGGTTTTTGTTAATTAATTAATTAACTCATTCATTCGTTCATTCATTCTTTACTTTCTTTTAAAAATGTAACAAAATAAAATATGAAGTAGAACAGAAACTATCACATCAATGTTGGACAAACCAATAGAAAGAAAAGAGCCCAAGAGAAGTCACAAGAATCAGAGGCCTGCTCATTTACACACTAAACAAAGGACCTGGTGTACACTCATGCAGGCCCTGCTTCAGACTCTGTGAGTTCATATGAGCTTAACTTGCATTGATGTAGAGGGCCTTGGACGCCTAGTATCCTCCATCCCCTGTGGCTCTTACAATCTTTCTGGCTCCTCTTCAGCATAGTTCCCTAAGCTCTGAGAGGAGGTATTTGATGGAGGCATCTCAATTATGGCTCAGTGTTCCGAGGACCCTCACTCTCTGTGTAATGTCTGATGTGGGTCTCTATGTCTGTTCCCATCTGATGGAGAAAAAAAAAAACTTCAATGGTGAATGCTGAGTACGATGATGATCTATGAGTATTGCAAAATATCATTAGGAGTCATTTTATCACTATGCTTTTTTTTATTTTGTTTTGTTTTTCTTTCTTTTTTTCCCTTTTTTTCAGACCAGGATTTTTTGGTAACCATGGCCTATCTAGTCTCAGATTCTTGGTCAGCCAAGCAGTGTCAGGTATGATTTCCATATTGTAGAGTGGGTCATATATCAGATCAGTAATTGGTTGGTTACTCACACAATCTTTGTGCCACCATCACTCTAACATGTCTTACAGGCAGCATACCATTGTAGATCAAAGGGTTTCTAGGTGGCTTGGTGTTAAGGTTTTTCTTTTGGTATTATGCAGAGTAGCATCTTGTACCAAAGATACTGGAATGTAGACATGAAAGATCTGTAGACACTAGTTCACTATCTCCATGTTCAATGAGTTATGTAGGTGTTTTCTTCAGCTTTTTGGCATCACCATCAATTTGTGGTGAGCAATCTATAGACTTGACAACATCCTGGGTTGCTTGGGTATTCCCATGGGACTCAAATAGATTTAACACAATCCCCATACTGGAAGCTCCATGGTGGCAAGAGATGGCCATTTGGGATTCTGTCACCACCATTACTTGGAGATTTCATTTAGACTGCCTTCATATGTACATATTATAGGAAGTTTCTACTGCATTAGGTTTCCATGCTATCCCTGAAATGCCCCTTAATTGTAGCTGTCTCTCCCCATATTTCCTTCCATAACTTCTTTCCCTCCTCCCTATTTGATCCTACCTTTTCAGCCCTCTGTCCATGCATAATTTTCTATTTCCCTCTTCTAATGAAATCTATTTATTCTCTCTAATCTCTTACTCTGTACCTACCCTCTGTGGTTCTATGGATTGTAGCTTTTCGTTGACTTAAAAGTTAATACCCACATATAAGCAAATGCATACCATATTTGTCTTCCTGGTTCTGGGATACTCAGAAAGACTGTTTCTAGTTCCATCCATTTGCCTGAAATTTTTATAATGTTATTTTTCAAAGCTGAGCAATGTTCCACATTTTCTCTATCCATGCTACTGTTGAAAGACATCTTGGTTGTTTACAACTTCTGGCTATTATGAATACAGCAGCAATGAACATGGTTAAGCAACTATCTCTGTGATAATATGAAACATATTTGGGTACATGCTTGTAGGTGATACATCTGTATCTTGAGGTAGATGAATTCCTATCTTTCTGAGGAACTGTCACACTGATTTCCATAGTGGCTATATGAGTTTGCACTCCCATCAGCAATGTGTATTCCTCATTGAATTGCTTGGCTAGAGATACCTCAAGATAATTTATATTATATGAGGCTACTGTGAAAGATGTTTCCCTCATTTCTATTTCACACCATCTGCCATTTACATATAGAAGGGTAACTGATTTTGTGAGTTGATTTAGTAACTAGCTACTTTGTTATAAGAGTTTATCAGCTGTAGGCATTTCCTGTTGGAATGTTTAGGGTCACACATATATACTAGCATTTCATCTGCAAATAAAGATATTTTGATTTCTCCTTTCCAATTTGTATCCCCTTTTATCCCTTTCATTTGTCTTATTTCTCAAACTAAGACTTTAAGTACTATGTTAAATAGGTATGGAGAGAGTGCACAGCTTTTACTTGTTCCTAATTTTAGTGGAATAGCTTTGAATTTCTCACCATGTAAGTTGATGTTGGCTATTGCCTTACTGTAAATTATCTTTATTATGCTGATGTATGCCCCTTGTATCCCTAATCTCTGAAGCATTTTTTTCATGAAGGATTATTGAATTTGTCGGTCATTTATGTATCAAATGAAAAGATCATGGTTTCTTTTTCTTTCAGTTTGTTTATATGGTGGTTTACATTTATTGAGTTACATATATTGAACCATTCCTGCATCTCTGGGATGAAGTCTGCTTCATCATCATAAATGATCTTTTTGATATGATGCTGTATTCAGTTTGAAAGCATTTATTGTGTAGTTTTATATCTAAGTTCATAAGGGACATTGATGTGTAATTCTTTTTCTGTTGGGTCTTTATGGAATTTGGTATCAGAGCAACTGTGGTCTCATAAAATGAATTTGACATAATCCCTTCTGTTTTTATTTGCAAAATAATTTGAGGAGTATTGGCATTAACTGTGTTTTGAACGTCTGGTAGAATTCTGAGCTAAAACCATCTGGCCAAGAGCTTTTGTTGGGGGGGGGGTGGGAATTTTAATCACTGCTTCTAATTTACGATGGGTTGCAGGTCTGTTTACACTGCTTCTCTGATATTAATTTAACTTATTAGGTGGTATTTATTTAATAAGAAAATTATTTCTTTTAGGTTTTCAAATTCAGTAGTATATAGTTTCCTAAAGTATGTCCTTACAACCATCTGTATTTCCTGTCTGTTGTTATGCTTCCCTTTTGGTCTCCAATTTTGATAATTTGCATCTTCTCTCTCTGGCTGTTAGTTACTTTAGCTAATGGTTTGTTAATTTTATTTTCTCAAAAAAAATCCACAACTCTTCGTTTCATTGATTCTTTATTTTGTTTTGTTGTGGTGGTTTCCATTTTAGTAATTTCTGCCTTGAGTATATTTCTTGCTCTCTACTCATTAAGGTTTTGTTTCTTTTTTTCTAGCAATTTTATGTATTCCAGGTAGAACATGTTTATAGGAATTGTGAGCCAACATGCAGGAATTGGGATGGGCTAGAAGTAGGGAGATGGGAGGGTACAAAAGGAGGGAGGAAGGATGGGTCTGCTAGGAGAATCATTGGAGCAGAAAGGGAGGTGGTCTGCTAAAGGCCTAGGGATGAGACTGGGGAAAGGGAAATGGAGGGTAATGAAGACGGCCCACCTGATTCCCAGGCTATCATGGCCAGTGGGTTTCAGGTATATGAGTGACTCTGGATATTAGTGGCAGAGACAAAGAGATGGTGTGATGGAGGAAGGCTGGGTCCTGTGAAAGTTTTCAGAGTCCCCAGGGAACGGAGACAGAAAGGAAAGACAGGCTTCTGCAAGTTGTCTGCTACAGGGCTGGGGCTAAGCCTGGGGAAGGAGAGTGGTTTGCCTACCTGATTCCATGGTGGTGCAGAGCAGATTTCTAGGTATATCTGCTTTTATTGTTGCTGGTAGTGGTGATATACATTCTAGGCTGGTTTTATCCATGTTGCAAGTGTGCTTCACAACTTCAGGCCTCTCTCTCTCTCTCTCTCTCTCTCTCTCTCTCTCTCTCTCTCTGTCTGTCTCTATTAATGGAAATTTTAAGAAAAAAAAATGGAAAGGTAGGAAAAATGCTACTATGAAAAATGAATAGAAGTAAAAAAAAATCCTGAGACAGAAATAAGTTGAGGCATCCCAGCACTAGATAAAAAATTAGTACACTAGGGTTCAATTAAGTACATTTTACATTTGTATTAGTCTATTATACATCCATGCGGAGTTTCCCATTAAGAAGCTGCATACACTAAGGGGCAGGCCTTGAGTATACCCAAAGTCATGGGCTTATTCTACTTTGCTTCTTTATCACTGTGATTAAGAAAACATGATCAAAAGCAAATTAAAGGTTTTATTTTATCCTTACAGGTTACACTGTATCATCAAGGGAAGCTAGGATAAGAACTGAAAGCAGGAGTTATAAGCTGAAATCTAAGGGGAACACAACTTTCAGGCTTGTTCCCGAGACTTGATTGGCTAGCTTTTCTATACATCCCATGTCCACCTGCTTAGATATGACACTGCAAACAATAGGCTGAATTGAGAAAATCTCTAACAGATCTATCCACAGGCCAATCTTATGGAGCAATGCATTTCTGTATGCCAAGTTGAAACAAAGATTTGCAATCATAGGGATAAAAATAATTTGGACAATATAGAGAACATATTTATCTTAATCAGAAGTGTAAACTAGACATGGTGGTTCATGTTTGTCAATGCATGTAGCACACAAGAGGATAAGGCAGGTATATCATAACTGTGAGCTCTGTCTGAACTACATAGCAAGAAAACCCTATCACCAAAACCAATGCCAAAATGGAACATGTATATATTCCTAGATAGATATGTAATGGGTGGATAGATTGATTGATATATAAATGACAGACAGACAGAAAGATACTTATAGATTGGCAGAATTTACGTTATCTAAGTGCAGCAAATGTACAACCAAATATTTTATTCCGAAAATGTCCATTGAACTTATTAGATAAAATAGGGCTGAAAATTTGAGATATACTTTGAAAACTAGAAATTTGAGACAACAGAAAAGGGATTATATCAAAGAAACATAATAAACTTCTTTGGAAATATCCTACAGCTACTGATAATTCAATTAAATATGAAGCCATAGAATCATGATATAATATTCCCCATTGAAGTTTATCTTCACGGCATAAAAGAATGTTAGCAATAATATTTATGTAAAAAGGTAAATAAAAACGTTGTAAAATAATGCTAAAATGAAATATTAAGCATATTTTTATCTATCAAAAATAGATACTAATGAATAGATGCCCACAAACATCTCATTTATTGTAGCAATAACGCCTGTGCTACCACCACAATCGAATTGAAGACCCTGACATTAACCCACACACCTATGGACATATAATTTTTGACAAAGAAGCCAAAAGTGTACAATGGAAAAAAGAAAGCATCTTCAACAAATGGTGCTGGCATAACTGGATATCAGCGTGTAGAAGGCTGCAAATAGATCCATATCTGTCACCGTGCACAAAACTTAAGTCCAAGTGGATCAAAGACCTCAACATAAATCCAGCTACTCTGAACCTGCTAGAAGAAAAAGTAGGAAATAGTCTTGAACGCCTTGGCATAGGAGATCACTTCCTAAATATAACACCAGTAGCGCAGACACTGAGACAAACAATCAATCAATGGGACCTCTTGAAACTGAGAAGCTTTTGTAGAGCAAAGGATACGGTCAACAAGGCAAAGCGACAGCCTACAGAATGGGAAAAGATCTTCACCAACCCCACATCTGACAGAGGACTGATATCCAGAATATATAAGGAACTCAAGAAATTAGACATCAAAAGGACCAACAGTCCAATTGAGAAATGGGCTTTAGAACTAAACAGAGAATTCTCAACAGAGGAATTCCAAATGGCTGAAAGACATTTAAGGAATTGCTCAACTTCCCTAATCATCAGGGAAATGCAAATCAAGACAACTCTGAGATACCACCTTACGCCTGTCAGAGTGGCTAAGATCAAAAACACTGAAGACACTTTATGCTGGAGAGGATGTGGAACTAGGGGAACTCTCCTCCACTGCTGGTGGGAATGCAAGCTTGTACAACCACTTTGGAAATCAATATGGAGCTTTCTTAGAAAACTGGGAATCAATCTCCCCCAAGATCCAGCTATACCACTCCTGGGCATATACCCAAGAAATGCTCAATCATACCAGAAGAGCACTTGCTCAGCTATGTTCATATCAGCATTGTTTGTAATAGCCAAAACCTGGAAACAACCTAGATGCCCTTCAACTGAAGAATGGATAAATAAATTGTGGCACATATACACAATGGAATACTACTCAGCAGAGAAAAACAATGACATCACACGGTTTGCAGGCAAATGGATGGATCTAGAAAAAATCATCCTGAGTGAGGTAACCCAGACTCAGAAAGACAAATATGGTATGTACTCACTCATAGGAAGATGCTAGATGTGGAACAAGGATGACTAGACTGCTACTCACATCACCAGTGAGGCTACCTGGAAAACGGGACCCCAAAAAAAGACACGGAGAAATGGACAAAATCTACATGAATAGCCTGGTCATGAGTGGGAACAATGAAGGGCGACAGTCGAGGGAAAGAGTGGGAGATCCTAGCTGGATCAAGAAAAGAGAGGGAGAACAAGGAATAGGAGACCATGGTAAATGAAGACCACATGAGAAGGTGAGAAGGGGAGGAAGCAGAGAGCTAGGGAGGCCCACGAAGATCCACAAAGATACCCCCTCAAAAGACTGCTGGCAATGGTCGCGAGACGGCAGGAACTGACCTACTCTGGTGATGGGATGGCCAGACACCCAAATAGTGGTGCCATAAACCCCATCCAAGGACTGAGGAATCTGAAGGCAGACATCCACGGCTGGTCCCCTGGTGGAGCACTGGGAGTCTAATTAGTGAGTAAGAAGAGGATTTATATGAGCGAGAATTGTTGAAGCCAAGGTTGGATAAAGCACCGGGACAAATAACCAAATGAATGGAAGCACATGAACTATGAACCAAAGGCTGAGGGGCCCCCAACTGGATCAGGCCACCTGAACGGAGGACCTGAGCAAGGTGAGCCCGCCCAAGGTCACCGTGTTTGAGCCATCAGAAGCAGAGAAGTAGATATTACTATTTAAACATATACCAGATAAGTCAGATATACACAAGGGTGCAAAAAATGAAAAAAAAAATCTAAGAACTGCATTGAGATAAACAATAACATCGACATTTATCCACAATAAATGCTCAATCACTAGATGATAAAGGAAGGAATTTTGTTTTGTTTTGTTTTTTTCAAGACAGGGTTTCTCTGTGTCATTTTGGTGACTGTCCTGGATCTCACTCTGTAGACCTGGCTGGCCTCGAACTCACAAAGAACCACCTAGCTCTGCCTCCTGAGTGCTGGGATTAAAGGTGTGCAACACCACTGCCCGGCCCTGCATGGAGATCTTAATCCACCTGTGTTCACAAGTTTTCCAAGCATTATAGAAACTTTGCAAGACTAACTGACTACATATGTTTCATAATGCAAACGATGATAGGTATATTTGAAATCTTCAACTTTTTCTGGATTAATGTTCAAAAGTCCGTTATTTGGACTCTATTATCCACTAATCCTTCTAAGCCTTCCACCTGCATGAGAATGAATTTCAACTATTTTATTGTCCTGGTGATGGTGGGAGAAAAAAGTAAAAGGGACTAATTTGGCATACTTCACATAAATATCGCTTTTAAAATGATAAAGAATAATTAAAAAGTGAAAGCTTGGAAAGCTTTACTATATTCATAGGTTGTTTGCAATTGCAAAAATCTACAAGGTCATTATTATACTGAATAGATCAGTAATCAGAGATAAAAATCAGAGAGCACATTATTTGTGGCTCCTACATACACTGATTCAAGTTGGATCCATATATTGATTAGTATCCTTTATATTCCATACTTTGTGCCACAACTGGGATTATTTTTAAGGATCTGTATGATAGATATAATATGGCACATCAAGTCCTATATCTCAGTATGTTAACACAATGTGAGTTTGTTTCTTATACAAGTCCCCTAATTACCCAAACACTTCTATCAAACACTTGTCTTTTTTCAGGGGATTCCACAGTCCAGGGCCATGGAATTTATAATGTTCTGCAATTACATTTTTGGAGTAAACAAGCATACATCCTTGAGAATATAGTCTTTGTTCATATTTATTGAACAAAACAAAGTGCATTTTCTTCTTTAAATTCAAATGTGAGAGGACCTAAGTATACTCCTACTGTGTAACTGGGTGGAGAAAGCAAATGTTAACAAATTGAGTGAAGCTTATTATACTATTTTCTTAGAGTACTCATTTATGAAATATGGCAATTACTACATGAGATGATTCTCTCACAGGAACAAATATAAAGCTACACGTTTGGCCATGTGTGACTTATACATTTAATACAGTGAGAGTGTCAAATATCAATCACACACCTGATATACTTCTGAGAATCTTGCTAAGTTATGCTTACGTTTCAAGAGCTATGAAGAAGTTACCTTTTCTGATGCCGTAGAAAATGTACTTCTACTTTAGTTCTTTGGTTAATCTTCACATCTATTTTTGTCTCTATGAGGAATGAAGTTTTTACTATGTATTTTCTAGTTGAAAGTATATAATAATTATATATGTATTCATGGTAAATACATTATCACACATTTTCTCAGATTCACAAATAAACGAACATGAAGCTCAGGGAGCTTAAATAAGCAGGCAATTTATACAAGTTAGTATATCTAATAAATGGGAGAGCTATAATTTGATGAGCATTCTATCTGAATGTTTCCAAATATCAAATTAATCACTGAGTGGAAAAAATCAAATGCATTTCTTGAAGAATAGAGTGTCCAATATCACATGGAGAGCTTCTAGACCATTAAATTCCCAGTGGAGAAAATGTTGAACTAGTCATAAAGGCTCTGTGGGTATAAAACAATCCCATGTATTGTATGCTTTCCTCTCTTTTTTTAAAAATTTAATTTAATTTCATTTTACAATATAATTTAATTCTACATATCAGCCACAGATTCCCTTGTTTTCCCCCCTCCCGCCCCCCTTCCCTTCCCCCCAGCCCACTCCCCATTCCTATCTCCTCCAGGGCAAAGACTCCCCCAAGGATTAAGATCAACTTGGTAGACTCAGACTCAGTCCAGGCAGGTCCAGTCTCCTCCTCCCAGGCTGAGCCAAGCATCCCTGCATAAGTCCCAGGTTTCAAAGAGCCAACTCATGCTGCACTGAGCACAGGACCCAGTCCCACTGCCTGGATGCCTCCCAAACAGATCAAGTTAATCAACTGTCTCACCTATTCAGAGGGCCTGATCCAGTTGGGGGCCCCTCAGCCATTGGTTCATAGTTCATGTGTTTCCATTCGTTTGGCTATTTGTCCCTGTACAGAGAGGGAGAACAAGGAATAGGAGACCATGGTAAATGAAGACCACATGAGAAAAGGAAGAAGCAAAGTGCTAGAGAGGCCCACAGAAATACACAAAAATGCCCCCACAATAGACTGCTGGCAATGGTTGAAAGACAGCCCAAACTGACTGACCTACTCTGGTGATAGCATGGCCAAACACCCTAATCGTCGTGCTAGAAACCCCATCCAATGACTGAGGGAACTGGATGCAGAGATCCATGGCTAGGTCCTGGGTGGAGCTCCGGGAGTCCAATTGGCAGGAAAGAGGAGGGTTTATATGAGTGAGAATTGTTGAGTCCTCTCTTTCTTGACAGATCCATGGATGGGCACTAGGATTTTTCTATACTTAACAGAATGTGAGTAAAGAAAATAGTGCTACTCTACTAGAAAAAACCTAAAGATTCAGTTCATGCGATGTTCTATTGTTTTCATATATCACAGTGGCCAAGATTATTAAAGTCCAGAGCTTACACAATGCAGTGGGTTTCAGCATGTGCATGACAGTAACATATGGCATAGCCACACCTAAAGTGCAGCTGGAAGTTTCTCCAGTCCCACCTGGCCCCGTGGTCCCACAGCCACTTATAAAATAATCACTCAGGGGTTTATATAAATTACAAACTGTATAGCCTATGGCTTCAGCTTCTTGCTTGCTAGCTCTTTCATCTTAAATTACCAGTCTGCTGGCATCTTGTTGCTCCTTTGGTGGAGGCTGGTGTCTCTCCCGACTCAGCTCTCCTCTCTGTATCTCTGCTTGGATTTCGTGCCTGGCTATAAGCTTCCTTACTATAGATCAAACAGCTTTACTTATTATCCAAAAGGAGTCTCACATATTCACAGCATACAGAAAGACATCCCACAGCACTAAAATTAATTACAGGATACATTATCTTCTCTTGAATTTTGCAGAGACCTAAACTTTCAGTATTGACTTTGATGCTAACTTCTGTGAGCTTGGGCAGAAACACTATAGCATTTGAGTCTTCACTTTGACAATGATAAAATAAGGTGGTATTGGTGGTTTTTGCTCTTTTGGGAGGCCCACCACCCAGCTCCCAAATAAATCACACATGGAGGCTTACTGTTACTTATAAATGCTCAACCTTAGGTTGGCTTATTTCTTGCCAACTTTTCTTAACTTTAAATTATTCCATCTATCATTTGTCTCTGGGCTTTTTCCTTCTCTTCTGTATATCTTATGTTCACTCTTACTCTGGTTAGCTGTGTGGCTGTGTGGCTGGCCCCTAGCATCTTCCTTTCCTTGTTTTCTTGCTTTATATTCTTTTCCTCCCAGATTTCTCTTCCCATTTATTCTCTGCTGGCCATCTCTGCCTATCCTTTCTCCTGCCTTTCTATTGACCATTCAGCTCTTTATTAGATCATCAGGTATTTTAGACAGGCAAAATAACACAGATTCACAGGGTTAAACAAATGCAACATAAAATAATGCAACACATCTTTGCATCATTAAAAAATGCTCCACAGTATAAACAAATGTAACACATATTACAATAATTTCTCAATAATTTCTACAGCATTGCCCCCTTTTTGTCTAAATAAAAATGAAACTGTGGAACATGCATGGTACTGGACTAAGTCCTTTGCATATGGGAGAGAGTTGTGTAGCTTGGTCTGTTTGAGGGGCTCTATGCAGTGGGATCAGGATCTATCCCTGGTTCATGAGCTGGCTTTCTGGAGCCTATTATCAGTGGTCAAGTGCTTTGCTCACCCTTGATGCAGTTGGGAAGGGGCTTGGTCCTGCCTCAACTGAATGTACCAGGCCTAGCTGACTCCCTATTGGAGGGAGGCCTTACCCTTTTGGAGAAAGGGATGAGGGATGTGACATGTGACTGGGGTGGGGGGAGGGGAGAGCAGAGAGGCTGTGGGGAGCAGGTGGAGGGATGAGAGGGAGATCTGTGATTAGTATGTAAAATGAACAAAAAAGATTTAAATTTTAATAATATCATTTTGAGGTACATTTCTCTTGTACTTCAAAAAAATGTTTCATAGCATAAGCAAATGTAACACATCTTAAAATAATATTCTATAACAATAAGGTTAATATAAAATAGTATAATATTGCAAATAAAGGTATTTTGAAGATTATAAACACATCATAGTCTACAATTTAAACTAAATGCTGTTTTCAAACAAATATTTGGAAATTCATGTATTGTTCATATCAATTTTTCATTTTGTAATGCACACTTATGACTGTATGTTGCCTATACAGTGCAGAATTATTGGCACATTCTATTTTTATAAAAATTTAATCATTGGGCAATAAATGTATGCATTCAATGCATAACTGTACAATTTGGTTTAAATATATTTGTAATGTTTTCTCTAATAGCCTATTGGTTACCATAGGAACATATTTTATCTTGTTTTCAGGTTTAAAATATGCAGCAACAATTTCCATCATATTATTATGTACAATTAATGCAAAATATACTTATAAAAATAATATGCATGATTCAATGAACTATAATCACTGTACTAGAAGTGTCAGAGCAATTTTATGACAAAATTATCACTTAAAAAAGAGCTATGACATTCTAATTATTTTTTATTTTTGAATTCATATTTTCTTTCTCATCAATTCATATTTTACACTAATAAATCTTTAAAATATTTTGTTCATTCTTTTCTCCCATTTTTCTACAAAAATATTGTTTCAAGGTAGGAATTGGCTATCAATTTTACTTATAAACTGAGACATTATTTACCAATTTCTTCTACATATTACAACTGAAAATTATAAATATTGACATAGGATTGAGCCATATCTACTTCAATGTCACATAAAATTACTGTAGGTAATAAAGTGTATTTTTATTACTACGAACATAATAAAATTTTTCAATAATAAAAAATAAGATAAATATGGGAGCTTACTAGTGGTATTACAATGATTCAAGGTTTATCTACATTTTATTACCTCTACATCTATATAGTTTTGAAAATGTATATCATTGAATACATATACTGTAACATATACTACCTAGGCTCAGAAATACAGCAAGTAAATTTCCCTAAATCATATATTATGTATGTCTAAACACTGGGATTTCTTTTTGGACAAACAATATAAATGAATGTCTGTTGCTTACAATAAGCACAAATCTTATAAGCAGGTTCCTTACATTCTAGGACAAGGCAAGTGGATAGCAGTATTGAGAGTTTCCTATTACGTTTAATATTATTACAGCAATAATTGTTGTTTTGCATAGCTTTCACAATACACTATGCTTTTATAATCAATTATTTAAATGACTGGAATTTAAATGCAAACTATATTAATAAGCTCAATAATCTCAGGTTTAGAGAGGGTTTATGCTGAGTCACACAAGTCCTCCATTATAGAATGTGTTGCATGCAACTTTCTACTGAACTTGTGACCTTGAACATTACAGACAAAGGGGTAAAACTGCATATACTCCAGGTGGTAATAATGACTCAAATTTATTTTACCAAATTAAATTAATTTGAGATAAAATTTCTTATGAATCCCATAACAAGCTGTCCAAATTTTAAATGGTGGAAAGTTTTTTACTGTTTTTTAATATTTTATTAAGTTTTGAAAATTCCATACAATGTATTTTGAACATATTCACCACTGCAATTCTTCCCATTACCACTCTCTTTACCCTCTCAGCAATGCAAAAAAAATTAACAAATAAATTAGGGTACTAGGTCAATCACCAAAATTAAATGAGTATTAGAGTATTTTAAGCAACACAAACATTAAGCCATCGTGTATCCATTATGATTACAAGACTGCAAAAGACAATGAGTAGTGAAGGTCTAAATTTGCTGTTGCTAAAAGCAGTGGGGTCACTACTTACAGAAGCCAGAAAAATAAAGCTTCCAGTATGAGACTACAAAGAAAGACTTAGCAGAGATATCTATGTGGATATGTTAAAACCAAGACTCAGGAAGAAAGGTTAAGAGAATAGGAATGACATATTAGAACATCTATAATCTCTATTTGATACCCCATCTATTGAAGCTTATCTTCAAGAATGATATGTGCTGCTTCACTGGTGCCACATAAATTAAATGAAAACTCCTTTTAGAAAAATATTTGAAAGAGGTATCCATTTACTATTATTCCACAGTTTGGCTTTGCTCTAGTCCACATTGTGCACTGCTTAACTTTAAAATACCTCTATACCTGGCTTCAAGTTCATTATTTTCTTGATTCTGTGGAATTTATTTTTCTTCTGACCTTATAAAAATGTTTATTGTTGCAAATAGAATGGAAAATTCCAGTGCAATATATTTGGGAGTTTCCACATTACTCCTGTCATATCACAGCTCTTTGTACATTTCTCTCAATTTTTTTATGGAAAGTCATTGCTAGGTATTTGTAGTGTTCCTTCAGGATTAGTATATTGATCAGAATATTGTGACATGCAGGTGTATACTTTTGCTTTTTTTTTGTTCTGTTATCTAAGGTTTAAAGTTTCCTACTTGTAATATGTCTCTTATGTTTGGATCCTTTGCTGGGTTTGAGGATACTAGATGATGAAATATAAAGTTCATGTTTGGTGTTCATTTTTGTCATCTAGACATTGCAACCTGTAGTTTGTTTGGTGAATATGTTAATGATACTTTGGATCCAGCAAATGTGTTTTCAGTAGTCAATGTCCAGGTTACTACCATGTATAGATCACGGACATTTGTTTTCAATGGTACTTACCGTATTCATAGTATCTATTGCCTCAGATGAAAAGCCATGTTTTTAGCTTGTAGCAAGTTACGATCTTGATTACTTCGAGCTCAAATTTATTTCCATCCCCAGTAAGACTCCAAAAATATAAGCACAATCATATTCCCAAATTCTATGAATTCTTTATCTGATTTCAATACCTGTTTAAACAGTTAGTTACTCAGACAAAGTGTCATTGTGGGGCAGAGTTTGGAAATTGTTCCTGCCTGAGGACTTTATTTTTGTCTATGGTAGTCCTGATCCTAATATATTGCACTACCTCCAGTAGTGTTTTCATTCACAGTATGCACACTGGTCCAACTGCCTGTGCTTACCTATAGTCATATACTTGATTCAGGCTATACTTTAAATGTTTGAAAGAAATCACTGATAATTATCTTCAAATGACTACAATTTCTCTGAAGTTTAATGTGTTAAGGTGCATTTTGCCTTTTAATAGCTACAAATAAATTATTAGATTCACATCCCGTTATTTTTTATTTCCATGTTATATATGGATTTGGCATCCTTTCACAATGTAAATAAAAATAGAATTCCAATTAATTATTTTCTTATTAGTGTCCAAAATAAACAGAATACTAAACTGTAAAATATAAGCATAAAGATCAACATGATAAAGTACAACTGAAGACATATTTGACTATCAATTATTGTATAAGTTGTCAATGTGGCAACAAAGTACAAAATAAATGTTTGAAAGTACTTTGTATATATAAAAAGAAATCCTTGAAATGTTTAAGACTACACTTGAATGAAAGATACCTAAAAGTGTAAAGGTCACACCAAGTGAAAAAATAAACAAGCAAACTTTATTCTAAAACTTGAATTTCTGAAGTCATTTCTATTACAAAACAAGATAACCTCATATGTTCTTTCTAAAATAAGTAGTGTTAAAATTAATTAGAAAGACATTACAAGTACAGTAGCTTAATAATATTATTAAATATTCTCTTTAAATGTTGGAAAAGAGATATAGCTGAGTTTATAATTTGATTGTTTTTACAACTAAAAACACCAAGAGAGTAGAATATATAATGTGAAAATATAGTTATTTACCAGGTAAGAAATTCAAAATAGATCAATTACCTTGTCTTTATATTGGGAAAATATCAGCTGAAAATTTAAATGCAAAAATAGCTAATAAAGATTCAAGTCAAAATTCATTATGATTCTAAAAATTAAACTTAATACTAAAAGTGGATTTTCTATATGAAATAATAATACTAACTTAGGAACACACAATCTTGAAGCTTTAAAGGAAACATTCCCCATTCTTGAAAAGGAAGACTGATTATACAGCTACCATATCCTACATTTGGAGAGGGATTTTGAAGTTAACATAAAGTAACATATTCCATGTGGCTATATAGTTGACAAGTGATGCTGGAAAAAGAGCAGATGCAGCTAAGTGAAGAAAGAGAAGACAATTGAATATATGGTCCTACCTACAAGAACTAGACCTGTACATTACAAATCAGACTCATACATCTCATCATATAAATAATGAGTATTCAAAAACATACTATAAGTTGAAATATGAAATGAAAACTAGGATATTCTTAATGATATTAGATTTACAATGATGTTTTAGATTCAGCAACAAAAAACAGAATCCAATAAAAATGATAATTGGGCTTTCATTAATGCTTCTACTCTTTGAAATGTATGATTAGGTGAATTAAGATCAAAAGTACAGATCAGGAGAATTTTTTCCTAAAAATTAAGAATGATTTTTTAAAAAACATGTAAAGCAAATGGAAATCATATGATGGAGTAGTCAATATTAAAATTATGATTCACTGAATCATGAAAATGTAGATTGAAGGAAAACTAAATGTTATTGCTGGTGAAATAAGTCAGTAAATTTTATGAACTGTATAATTTGTACTATAATAAGATAGTGATAAAAGAAGAAATATGGTTTCAAGAGAGGCAGATAAACACTTAAAACTCAAAATAAAAGTCAGAAGTAAAAATGGATATAAGATGTCAACAGACAAATTAACAAGGAGAAATACATATAGCAAATATGATGCATGTGAAAATATTCTCAACATAATAGCATATCAGGCAATTATAATTTTAAAAATGAAAAGATACCACTATAACATCATTAGAATGATAGAAACTGAAATACTGATGACTCCAAATATTGGCATAGATAATATAGAGGAACAGGAAATGTATCCATTGCTGCTAAGTCACTTTGGAAGAGAGTTCAACTACCCCTTACAAAATCTAACAAAAATTCAGCTGTAGGATCCATCTGTCATACTATACCTGTACACAATTGTTAAGAGTATCTATTCATAATGGGGGATGAGAACAAAAGGGAACAGGATGGTCGAGCTAGATCAGGAATGGAGTTGGGGAGCAGTGAGGGAGATAGCATTATGGAGGGAGACGTTATGGGGACGGGGAGAGACCGGATGCTGGGGAGGTTCCCTGGAATCCACAAGGATAACTTTACCTTAAACTATTAACAATAATGAAGAGAGTGCCTGAACTTACTTACCTCAGTAATCAGATCAGTGTGTACCCTAACTGTCATCATAAAGCCTTCATCCAGTAACTGAAGGAAGTAGATGCAGACAGGCCAAGGTCAAGGAGTCCAGTCAAAGAGAGAGAAGAGGGATTCTATGAGCAAGCGGCATCAAGATCATGATGGAGAAACCTACAGAGACAACCAAACCAAACTGTTGGGAACTTATGAACTTGAGACCAACAGCTGTGGAGCCTCCACGGGACTGGACTAGGCCCTTTGCAAGAACAAGACAGTTACGTTGCTTGACCTTCTTAAGGTGCCCCCTGGCAGTAGGATCAGGATCGATCCCTGGTGCATGAGCTGGCTTTTTGGAGGCCACTACCTATGGTGGGACACCTAGCACAGCCTTGATGCAGGGGAAAGGTCTTGGTCCTGCCTCTACTAAATGTATCAGGCTCTGTGGATTCCCTATGGGAGATCTTGCCTTGTTGGAGGAGGGAATGGGGGATGGGTTGGGAGTGAAGACAGGAGGCTTGGGAGGAGGGAGAAGAGGGGTATCTGTAATTGGTATGTATAATGAATAAAAAATTCCTTAATAAAAAAAGAAATTTCCCATGAGTCCACAATCCCCAAGAGTTAAAAATATTAAAAACCCTCCATGTACACATGTACATGGATATCAAAACTGAAGGGGAATGACCATCACAATGGCAATCATGTGCTTCAGTTTGACTGGATCTTTGTCAAGCTGCTCTGCTGGCTTTATGACTTTTGCCATTCCCATCAGATATGACTGCACCAATGTCAACATGAATATAATGTATAACACAAAGAATAAATCTTGAAGTACTGAATACTTATGTGTGTGTATGTGTGTTTGTGTGTTGTGAGTGTATACTCATCAGTTGTAATAAATGTATCCTAGTTACACAAGATAATGACAAATTCATTGAACTTGTGGGAAGGACAGGTAAGGAAACATGAGAAAACTGTCTTCAGTTTGTTCAATTTTTCTTAAAATATGAAACTGTCTCTAACAAAAAAATCTATAAGTTAAAAAACAATATAATAGTGAGAAATAAAGACTTCATCAAATAGTATATATCATAAGAATGCAAAATATACCAAAGAAACAAAATGAAGAATGCAGAAGTAAATTCCTTTATGGCATAATCATATATGACAAATAGATTTTAATGATAATTGGCTAGGAAAATACAGTATTTAAACATGTCTTCCAAGCCAATTACTATTTCCTAAGAAAAAAATGCTTAGTACTGGAAAATAAATGCCATCATATTCAATTTTGTAATATCATAAGTAATACAGCATAAGAAATTTGTAAATGTATTCTGTGATGATATTTTGTGACTAAGTCATGAGGTAGAACTTAAGTTCAGAAAATGATCAAAATGATAATTACAAATAAATAGTTTGACATATACTTAAAATCTGAAATTTATGTTTAAAAACTATGGAACAAATGACGGTGAATATATATATATATATGTATATATATAATATTATGATAATGATGGTGTTATCATAACTGAATCTAAAACTAGCATAATTGATGTGGAAGAAAAAGAAACACTAAATGGGAAATTGTGTTACTAGTGACTAACATGTTCTTAAAATCGAAAACGTTGTGAGTTTTGCTACATAAAAATGGAATTTAGCCTATCTAGAAGTTAGTAAATTTATAGTAGCTTAATTTTGTTCAAATAATTCTCAACTTTTGTGAAAAGGTTGCATTCTTAATTCTCTTGGCTGTATTCAAAGTTGAGTTCAAGTTCTCTCCTTTGTTGTACTCTTTTGCCCTCTACTTCCATACTCTTAATTAAGCCTTAATGAATTTTACAGATTTAGGCTAGATATTCCAGTTTAATATTCATATTTTAGTGCTTACCTTAAAAACATTGATTCCCTTTGAATGGTTCCTTTATAGCAGTTCCTCCCTTCTGGGTATATAATGTAGAAATGAACATAGAGTAGAATCTTGGGGAAATACCTTTATAATTATGTTTAAAACATTTTTTTAAATTCTTATTCTCTGAGAATTTTGTAGATGTATGTCATACATTTTGATAATATACACCATCAATTAGCCCAATTCTACTCCTCCCAGACACCTTTTCCCTATGTTACCCTAGCCCTACCTACAGTTTTATATCATATTCAAATTTTTATTTCCCATCAAGTATAGTGTCAGTAGTATGTATATTACCTCAGAATTATCCACTAGAATGTAGGAAACCTCAGAGACCACACACTCCTGAAGAAAATGATCCTCTTTTCTTAGCATCATCAACTCCCAATGACTCCTCAGCTAAGAGTAGAGTCTTGCAATCTCTACCTCTAGCCATTCTGGAAGATGATTAGCTCGATCTTGTGTAGGATTTGTGCATACAACCACAGCTTCTGTGAGCTCATGAGCACAATGATCCTCTTATGTCCAGAATATAGTGTTTCATTCTAGTCCTCCATGTCCTCTGGCTCTTACAATATTCCCATGTATTCTTCCTCATGTTCCCTGAGACTTGTGGGGAAGAGGTGTAACTTAGATATCCCATTGAGGTTTGGGCTTTCCGTAGTCACTTATTTTCTCTACTCTTATCGTTCTGAGTATCTGTATTAACTTCCATCTATTGAAAATAAAAGAATCTCTAATAAGGGCTGAGATAGAGAATGACATAGGTATTAACATTTTAATATAGGTGCACCAGTACAACAAGTGTAGCACTCTGGCATGGTAGTGATAACAGAGGAAGATATATGTATGAGCAGAGCAGGTTTGTATATGAGGCATCTCTACATAATCCTCTAAATTTTAATATGAACAGGTAAACAGTATCTATATTATTCTAAAGAACTGTTGGTTATCTTTAACCAGTGTCAATTAATGAATTAGATTCTTCTGAATCTAACTTGGATAAACTGCAAGATCTGTTATACTGGATGGTGATGCTTTGAACAGTTGTGAAGGATGACAGTCTTCTTAAACATCATGTAACATGCTGTCATCCCAAATACTGAAATTTATAGAGATCAAAATCCCTAAAGTCTAAAATTCTTGAAGTCTAAATTAAAAACAAAAACAAAAACAACTAAAAACAGTAAGATTCTCAGTCTCATTGACAACAGGATTAAAAAGTAAAAACAATGCAGAATAAAACTAACTAATGATGTAGTATATGAAAGACTTCTATATTTAAAACACTAAAGAAAAGAAATTGAGAAGAGATTTAAAAATAGAAAGACTCCTATGTACGTGCATTGATAGAATCAATATTTCAAAAAGGACCATCTTACTACTAAAATGAATCTTCAAATTCAATGCAATCAAAATCAAAATTGCAGTGACAGTCATAACAAAATTAAAAAAAAAATAAACTGTCTCACCTATTCAGAGGGCCTGATCCCATTGGGGGCCCCTCAGCCTTTGGTTCATAGTTCATGTGTTTCCATTCATTTGGCTATTTGTCCCTGTGCTTTATCCAACCTTGATTTCAACAATTCTCGCTCATATAAACCCTCCTCTTTCTCGCTAAGTAGACTCCTGGAGCTCCACCTGGGGCCTAGCCATGGATCTCTACATCCAGATCCCTCAGTTGTTGGATGGGGTTTCTAGCACAACTATTAAGGTGTTTGGCCATCCCATCACCAGAGTAGGTCAGTTCCAGCTGTCTCTCGATCATTGCCAACAGTCCATTGTGTGGGTGTCTTTGTGGATTTCTGTGGGCCTCTCTAGCACTTTGTTTCTTCCTTTTCTCATGTGGTCTTCATTTACCATTGTCTCCTATTCCTTGTTCTCCCTCTCTGTTCTTGATCTCCCGCTCCCACAGGCTCTCTTTCCCTCGACCCTTGCCCTTCATTACTCCCATTCATGTCCAGGCTGTTCATGTAGATCTCATCCATTTCTCCGTCATTGGGTGATCCCTGTGTCTTTCTTGGGGTTCTGTTTCCAGGTAGCCTCCCTGGTGATGTGAGTAGCAGTCCAGTCATCCTTGTTCCACATCTAGTATCCTCCTATGAGTGAGTACATACCATATTTGTCTGGGAGGCATCTAGACAGTGGTACTGGGTCCTGTGCTCATTGCATGAGTTGGCTGTTTGAAACCTAGGGCTTATGCAGGGATGCTTGGCTCAGTCTTGGAGGAGGGGACTGGACCTTCCTGGACTGAGTCTACCAGATTGATCTCAGTCCTCGGGGGAGGCTTTGCCCTGGAGGAGGTGGGAATGGAGGGTAGGCCGGAGGGTAAGAGGAGGGGGGCAGGAGGGGGGAGAACAAGGGTATCCGTAGCTGATTTGTAGAACTGAATGATATTGTAAAATAAAATAAAAGGAAAAAAATTAAAAAAATAGAATTCATTCATTAGCATAGGAGACACTGGATTACCTAAGCAAGGCTTGGCAAAAAGAATATGGCAGAATGTATCAACATATCTGATTCCAAATTATGCTACAAAGACAGTGATATAAACAGTGTGATGTTGGTATAAAAGGAGATACACAGATCAATGAAATAGAATGAAGATCCAGTTCCAAGGCCATATGACTAGACCATCTGATATTCAAAAACTATGCCAAAAATACACACTGGAAATAGGACAGCATCATCACAAATGGTTCTGCAAAAAAACTGTATGTCTACATGCAGAAGAATGAAATTAAATATTTATCTCTCAATGTGCACATAAATCAACACCAAATAGATTGTGAACCTCAACAAAAAGAATTTAAATTCTGAAACAATTTGTTTAAGGTGAAAACTTGAGCCATTAGGCACCATTTATAGTTCAAGTTTTTCTGTGTCCACCTGGCTCTTCCAGCTGCTCAGACCCAAGTAAACATACAGAGACTTTTGTTACTTTTAAACTGTATGGCCATGGCAGGCTTTTTGTTATCTACTTTTTATATCTTAAATTAACTCATTTCTATTCATCTATAAGTTGCCACGTTGCTTGTGGCTTACTGGTACTTTACATCTTACTTTTCATGGCGGCTGTGGCTGGCAGCATCTCCTGACTCTGCCTTGGCTTCCCAGAATTCTCTTTTCTGCTTGTCCTGCCTATACTATACTTCCTGTCTCACTACTAGCCAATCAGTGTTTTATTTATCAAGCAATCAGAGCAATACATTCACAGCATACAGAAAGACATCCCCAGCAACCGTTGGGTGAAAAAGAAATACACTTAAATAAATAGGCATAGATAACATATGTATCAATAGGACTCTGATCGCTCAGAAAATAAGGCCAATAGTCAACAAAAAGGGATATCAGGAAACTGTCAGTAAAATGAAGAAAAAACTACAGAATAGGAGAAAAAATAAGAGAAAATCTTTCACAACTATAAATCTGATGGAGGATCTATATCTAGAATATATGATATATTCAAGAAAAATAAACATCAACAACATAGATCAGTGGAGACATTCAGGGGACCTGATTCTGGTTCCCAGTAATGACAGGGACTTTGGGTTACTCAGGACAGCTTGTAATTCCAATTCTGGCCTCTATGGGTACCCACACATGGCAAAACTCTCTCTCTCTCTCTCTCTCTCTCTCTCTCTCTCTCTCTCTCTCTCTCTCTCTCATCTGTATCTCTATCTCTCTCCCTCTGTTCTTCCTCCCCTCCTCCCCTCTCTCCACCCCATCATCTGTCTCTCAAACATACACTTAAAACAAAAGAAAAATATAGATATAAATGGCCAGGTTAAACACTTGGACATGAAACTGAATACAGATTTCTCAAAAGAAGGTATATACATGACTAATATTTTTAAAGTATTCAACATCATTTGGAAAAGGATGGCAAGGATATATTCAAACAGGAATACTTATCCATTCTTAGTGGAGGCATAAATTGATACAACCACTATGGAAGTCATTGTTGATACCTCTAAAATATCTAAAAATAGAACTATCATGTTATGTATTTATACCCCTCTGGGCAATCTATTCACAGGAATCTCATAAGAAAAATTACACATCCATGCTTATTGCTGTTTTAGTCACAATAGCTAGGAAATTGAATCAACTAATATAGTAGTCCTCAACTGTTGAATGAATAATTAAAATATTTATATATACAAAGTAGAATTTTAAAGACAATTACAAAATGTGCAGAAAATTCAGTGAAACTGGAAAATACTATTCTATGTAAGGTTATCCTGGTCCAGAAAGCTAAAACAAATTTTGAAAAAAACCTACATGCTTTACCTCGTATATGGATAAAATCTTTAAATTTTTATATCTGTGTATTTATTTTGGATCATTTATAGAGGTTGAGAAGCTTGAAAGGGCCAATGAGAGAAAGGGAGAATACACCACATGTAATATGAAGGTGTGTGTTATGGAAAACTTGGGGTAAAAGTTTAAGCAGTGATGGTAGAGGGAGTTAAGGGAATAGTAGATGAGGCAGGTTAACGAAAACTAAATATGTATGAAAAACCCCTGCAGAAACCTATTATGATGTGAGCAGTAATCTGTTTTAAAACAAGATTAAAAATTGGAAAGGGTTTGAACACAGACACCCTGCATGGACAGACAATGATTCTTGAAAAAGACATAGATTATAAAATGAAAAAGCTCAGTACCATGATGTTATTTGTCCTCCATTCTTCTTTCTCCTTCTGAACTTAACTCCCTCAGTCATCCCCAGTTGGAACCCCCTTTCCTGGTTATTCATTCACTCCTCATATCACATATATCCTGCTATTTCCCTCCCAAGTCTACCCTGCTCCTTTATATTTTATATTTTATATTTTTATATTTTTATGCTCCTTTATATTTTTCAGGATTCTGTGGTTATTCCATGTTGTATACACACATCTGAGGACTTGGAGCTAGGAACCACAGACGAAAAAGATTTTGGGGGGTCTGTGTTATCTCACTTAATAAAATCTTTTCCATGTCCATCCATTTACTAATAAATTTCTGTTTTCAGTTTTCTTTATACATGGATAGTATTCCATCATATATAAGTATTACATTTTTATTATCCACTCATCTGTTAAGGGTATTCAGGTTGTTTCCATTGTTTTCTGGCTGTTATGATGGTGACAAGGAACATGGTTAAGCAAGTGTCTGTGAAGTAAAATATGAAGTCCTTTGAGCATATACCAAGGAGTGTTATATCTGGGTTATGGCTCATAGGTTTGTTTGTTTGTAGTGTTTTGAGGATTCCCCATACTCATTTCCAGATTATCTGTACCAGTTGTCATTTTCACCAACTTAGAAATAGCATCATTAACAAAGACTAGAACAATGGCAGTAACAATGAACATGTTAATGTGGAAGAGGGAAGTTTTCATGCAGTTCCACCTCTAGACAAAAAACTACAGGAAACTAATGATTGCTGAAAGAAATTAGACTTTCCCAGGGATGATGTTCTGTATTGGTTGTCCAAAGCAGAGTGGCAAAAAGGTCAGCTTTGAGACCATATAAATACCTCCAACAAATATGGACTCAGAGGGTCTGTGTGTGCTGTGGGATGTTAATGTATGTCCTGTGGGAGCCCTTCTTGGGTTCCTTGTGGCGTTACCCAGCAGGTTTGCATAGAGGATGATTAGGACCATGGGCCTGAGTGCAGGTGTCTGAGATGGTCTGCACTTGGCTGTACTGGGGGATGGTCTGTATGTCAAGTTGCTCTGATTGGTCAATAAATAAAACCTGATTGGTAGTGGCTAGGCAGGAAGTATAGGCGGGACTAACAGAGGAGAAATAAAAGAACAGGAAGGCAGAAGGAGACGCTGCCAGACACTGCCAGGACAAGCAGCATGTGAAGATGCTTGTAAGCCACGAGCCACGAGCCACGTGGCAAGGTATAGATTTGTAGAAATGCGTTACTTTAAGATATAAGAACAGTTAACAAGAAGCCTGCCACGGCCATACAGTTTGTAAGCAATATAAGTCTCTGTGTTTACTTGGTTGGGTCTGAGCGGCTGTGGGACTGTCGGGTGACAGAGATTTGTCCTGACTGTGGGCAAGGCCGGAAAACTCTAGCTACGTGTGTGTGTGTGTGTGTGTGTGTGTGTGTGTGTGTGTGTGTGTGTGTACTACACATACATATATGCATATGACAATAGTAATCAAAGAAAAGGAGGCTATGTACTTAAGAGTGGGGAGCATAGGTGGGGTTCAAGTCTTTGAACAGGGGTGTCACAGATCATGCAAATCCACACAAGCTATTGTCATTGTTCTAGGTTGCCTACCAGAACTAGATAGTAAGACCCTGTAAACGAATTGCTAAATGGTCTTAGCAATAAAAAACCTGGAGCCAGGTATTGGGGTTAAAACCTGAGAGATCAGAAAAGCAGAAAGAAGCCAGTCACTTTCTTAACACTTGAAAATCCTCTGCCAAAGAGAGCTACTTCCTGTATACCCACGCCTATATGCCTTTCTGTTCTTCCATTTCATTCCTCTCTGTCCAGCTATATCACTTCCTTTTCCTGCCCAGCTCTGTCACTTCCTGTATTTCTGTATAGACCTCCAGACTTTTATGGTTAACTAGTATTGGAATTCAAGGTATGAACCACCACACCTGGCTCTGTTCCCAGTGTGGCCTTGAAACTCACAGAGATCCAGACAGATCCCTGCCTCCCAAGTAATAGAATTAAAGGCATGTGCCAGCATTGCCTAACTTCTATGTTTAAGAGAGTGGCTGGTTTTTTTCCTCTGATCATCAGACAAACTTTATTTGGGGACAGATAAAATATCACCACAAGACCCTATTGCTGAAAACAGAACACATTTTTTTCCAAGCCATCATAACAAAATAAAGCTGAAATTGACCTGAGAATTTTCTCCTGCTGATTTATTTCATAGTGCTGAAAGTAGTTGTGCAGGCCACTTTAGGGTGGGGTGAACCATACGTTTTTATCTCTTTATCAAACCCTGCATGCTACAATATTGACTTGACAGGGGAAATAGGGCCTAAAGAGGGAATGGTGGAATGAAGGTTCTATGAGTGAGTAACTGTTTGGGGATTTAAATTCTGGTCTGCTCCACATGAAGAAAGTCAGATCTGGTACTATAAATTTGGTTTGAAACCCATGACTTGGTGTAGTCATAACCGTCTTGTTAAATAAGAAACACAGAGCCAATGCAGAGATGAAAGCTCAAGAGGTCAGATCTAAGAGCTAAAAACCTTAACCTTCACTGCTGCTATTGTCCTCTTCAGCCAAGAGACCTACATCCTGTGTATCTGTCTTTATATAGACTTTCTGTTCTGCCTTCTCATTGGTTGTAAACCCAACCACATGACCTCCTCATCACTGCCCATCTATACAGACCTCCAGGTCTTCTAAGGTTGGTATTGAGATTAAAGGCATGTGTCTCCATGTTGGCTGTATCCTTGAACACACAGAGTTCTGCCTAGCTCTGCCTCCTAAGTGCTGGGATTAAAGGCATGCACCACCACCACTCAGCTTCTGCTATGGCTTGCTATTAGCGCTGACTCCAAGGCAACTTTATTTATTAACATACAAATAAAATCACATTTCCACCTCATCATCCTCCCCATGGGCAGCTTTTCCCCCAAAACTCTAACAGACACCCTAGGTCCAGACATAGTCTATGTCAGTCCAAAGAACAGCCCCAGCTGCTCTACTGGAGGCCAGGCTGGTTCTGGGTATTCTAGAAGAAGAATCAGTCTTTACTGGAGGCCAGGCCAGGACAGACCTAGAAACCCAAGAAGACTTCAGCTTTATAAGAGGCCAGACAGGATCAAGGGAACCAAGGTCTCAAAAACTCCATTAGAGACACCCTCCTGGAACTGAAGACTCACCAGTCACAAGAATCCTTAGACACATAGGCTAAAAGACCGGAAAGGGAACAGAAATTAAGGAACAAAACACTCAAAAGAGTAAAAAAGAATAAAAAACCCCAATAACAATATAGCACCAACAGAATCCAGCTATCCCACTACAGCAAGACCTGAACATTCCAATGCAGCTGAAGCACAATAAAATAACCTTAAAAATAACTTTATGAAGATAGAGGTCCTTAAAGAGTAAATGAAAGTCCTTAAACATATTGAGAAAAAGACAAAAAGGGAGTGGGAAATCAATAAATCTTAAAGAATGGTAAGAAAATGAAGAAAAAAATAGTTGACAAAACCAAAAGTGTTCAAGACCTAAAAATAGAAATAGAAGCAATAAAGAAAACACAAACTGAGGGAATTCTGGAGATGGAAAGTCTACGTATGCAAACAAGAACTAGAGATGCAAGCCTCATCAATGGAATAAAAGAGATGGAAGAGAAAAATCTCAAGCATTAAAGATACCATAGAGGAAATAGATTCATTTGTCAAAAAATGGTAAATCTAAAAAATTCCTAACATAAAAAATCCAGGAAATCCAGGACACCATGAAAAGACCAAAACTAAGAAAAAATGGGAATAGAAAGAGGAGAATAATACCTGCTCAAAGACCCAGAAATTATATTCAAATAATTCCTTAAGAAAATTTTCCAAACCCAAAGAAGGACATACCTATAAAGGTACAAGTATCTTAAAGAAGAACAAATAGACTGGACAAGGAAAAATAGTCCCCTCACCACTTAATTATCAAAACACTAAACATAAAGAAATAAAGAAATTAAAGACTTCCTAGATTTCAAAGAAAATGAATGCATAACATACCCAAACCTAAGGGACACAAAGCAAGCAGTGCTAAGAGACAAGTTCACAGTGGCAAATGCCTGCATAGTCTTTGGAGAAATCTCAAACCAGTGACTTAGCAACATACCTGAAGACTCTGGAACAAAAAGAAGCAAACACACCCAAGAGAGGTAGATGGCAGGAAATTATCAGAATGAGGGCTGAAATCAATAAAATAGAAACAAAGAGAACATTACAAAGAATCAATGAAACAAAGAATTGGTTCTTTGAGAAAATCAACAAGATAGACAAACCCTTATCCAAACTAACTAAAAGGCAGAGAGAGAATATGCAAATTAACACAGGCAGAAAGGAAAAGGTGGATATAAGAACAGACACTGAGGAAAAAATCATTAGGTCATACTTCAAAAACCTGTGTTGTATGATATTTTGTTTGTGTTCTACAAATAAAAATTGCCTGGTTATCAGAGGGCGGATCTAGTCACAAGTTAACCATAGAGGCCAGACTGTGGTGGCACACACCTTTAATCCCAGCACTTGGGAGGAGGAAGCAGGAAGGTCAGGAGTCCAAGACCACCCTAGGCTACACAAGATTGAACTAGTCTAAAAGAGAAACAGAGCCCAGAGGTGGTGGCTCACAATCTTTGATCCCAGAACTTAGAAGTCTCATGCCTTTCATCAAACCACTAGGGAGGTGAAGACAGGAATATAAGGCTGGTGGAGACAGCATCTGGGGCCCATTCAGTCTGAGGATTCTTATAGATAAGACCTCCCCTCATTCAGTCTGAGGTTTCATGGAGACAGGATCCACCCCACTCAGTCTGAGGATTCTTATAGTTAAGACCTCCCCTCATTCAGTCTGAGGATTCTTATAGTTAAGACCTCCCCTCATTCAGTCTGAGGTTTCGTAGAGACAGGATCCACCCCACTCAGTCTGAGAATTCTTAGAGGTAAGAAGTTTCTGGTGGCTGACTGCTCTGCTGCTCTGCTCTTTCAGCTTTCACTCTCAATATCTGACTCTGGGTTGTTATTGATTAAGATTAATTAGATTCATGCTTCAATCATGTACTCAGCAATATTGGAAAAATCTAAAACAAACAGACAAATTTCTTGATAGACACTGAAGGGTCCAGAAATATAGAAATATAAAATTGTAAACCTAAAATATAAAAGCTGACAGTCATCAGCTCTAAATGTTAACTGCTAACAATGGCCCTCTGCTTACAGCCAGCTCCTCTGTCAATAGCCAGGGGTTCACTTTTAACCCCTTTGCCCCTTACAGCGAATAACTGCCTGGACCAAAGTTAACTTTTAAAAGATGTTTCTACAGGACTTCTAGTATGTACCCCATACTTGATGCTTTCCCCTTCACTATAAAAGGTTGGCCAGAACCTGCCTCCATTGCCACAGCCTCAGAATCCTGACCACTGCCTGCAGCCTCAGCTAGCTGATAAGCTTTTGTGCCCTGCAGTGATTTTCTTTTTTTCTTTTTTTCTTTTTTTCTGGAATAAAGTCTGCTTCTGGTTTAACGAATTTTGGTGGTCTGTCCCCCATTATTGCATGACCCTGGAACCAACAATTTAGTGCTAAAAACCGGGACTTCTTGCAATACTTGTTCTGGGGGGCACCCCAATCTCTGGCAAACTTTATCTACTGGTTTTAGCCAAGCGTTACGTTTTCTGTATCTGGAGTCTCGACAAAACTGAAGCTCAATAAGAGTAGGTAGATGGCCAAACACCCTAATAGTTGTGCCAGAAACCCCATCCAAGTACTGAGGAATCTGGATGCAGACATCCATGGCTAGGCCCCTGGTGGAGCGCTGGGAGACTAATTAGCGAGAAAGAGGAGGGTTTATATGAGCGAGAATTGTTGAAATCAAGGTTGGATAAAGCACAGGGACAAATAGCCAAATGAATGGAAGCACATGAACTATGAACCAAAGGCTGAGGGGCCCCCAACTGGATCAGGCCCTCTGAAAAGGTGAGACAGTTGATTGGCTTGATCTGTTTGGGAGGCATCTAGGCAGTGGTACCAGGTCCTGGGCTCATTGCATGAGTTGACTGTTTGAAACCAGGGACTTATGCAGGGACGCTTGGCTCAATCTGGGAGGAGGAGACTGGACCTGCCTGGACTGGGTCTATCGGGTCGATCTCAGTCCTCGGGGGAGGCCTTGCTCTGAACGTGGTGGGAAAAGGGGGTGGGCTGGGGGGAAGGGGAGGAGGGCAGGAAGTGGGAGAACAAGGCAATCTGTGGCTGTTATGTAGAACTAAATAGTATTGTAAAATAAAATAAATAAAATTAAAAAAATACCTAACAGGGGCTAAAAATGCCCAATGGGGCAATTTCTTTGATGTTTATGAAAAAAACAGTCAATTCAATAAAAATTTTAATTAAAAAAAAAAAGGAGTAGGTAGATGCACTAAAGTCCTCTGACCTGGAGGGGATAAAGGAGGCTTCAACCCAGTTTCTGGCCATTGGGTTGCTTCAGGACTGCTTTGGGACTGGTTGAGACCTCCAAGGTCCCTGCATGAAGCATTCTTCCTTCTGAATGTCTTGTCTATTCTGTTTGCTATCTGTTGTCATTCTCTTATGGTGATTGTCAGTAAATTAACATTTACCCTGGGACAAGGTTCCTCTAAGCCTCACGTCCCTTTCAGGATTTGTTCTCTCATCTCCAGGATGTCAGGAACATAACAGTACATTTGCCAGCCTTCCCTGCCCTTTGCTGCCTCAGGAGTCCAGGCTCCCCAAGGCAGTGTGAGCAGCCTTAAGCTAAGGGAGAGGACGGACCCTCCCCATTGTACATACTGCAGTTTTCGAATGAATAACAAGGAGGAACCCAGCAGAGGAAGGCAAAGGAGACTATGAGGCCAGGCACCTCAAGTGACCATTGCCAGCCACTTCTCCCAGACATGGTGGGCTCTGGGGGTCGGCAGCAGGCGTGCAGTAGGAACACGGCTGACTGAGCAGCAGCCAGTGCACGGGTACCTCAGCTGGGGCCTGTTGCCCAAGTTGGCACCACTCCTGCCCACACATGGCAGAGCTTGGAAGTTCAGACAAGTGCAGCTGGAAGAGCTGTGGGCACCTGGGCCCTGAGGCGATGGCCCTAGGAGCATCCCCTGCAAGTGGGGACAGACTCAAACTGCTGGGAAGGGCCAGGCCTGTGGGACCCTGGAGGCCTGAAGGAGAGAGGCACCTGGGGATGCCAGAAGCAAATGGGCTGCCCAGAGTGCAGGAGGGCAAGGTCATGTGGGCTGTTCAGAAAATACCAGGGCGGAACTGCAGCAGAAACAGCCCCATTAGGAAAGCACAAATGGCCTGCCCCTCCTCCACCTAAGAATTCAGCTAAAGAAAGTAAGAAAAATTTTGTCTGGTTTGAAGGAATGAAGATGGCCACTAAATCCTTAGTTTCTGATGCTTCACATTGGTACAATGTTGATGCAAATTCAGAGTTATTCTTTTTATAATATATACATATATTTCGGTTCTTGTTTAAAATATTGTAGCCATACAATATATTCTAGACTACTGAGGGGAACCACAAGAAAGACTTTGGTAAAAGTTTCTATGTTGTTTGGAAAGTGAGAGAGAAGGCAGGAGGCTAAAATAAATTTTTAAAAAAGAGGAAATAGAAATTTGTCTGAAACAAATGTCTTAAGAATCAAAGGAATGGACTGAAGGTATGTAGAAGGTTGAAGGCCAGAGGGGATGTGAACTATGCTGGTTATGGTTTCTCATACCTGCAAATACTGAATTTGAAATTTGACCATATTAAGTTAATTCTGGTTGGTTTTCTGCATTTTAAAGATAGCTGATGATTCTTCACTACAAAATCTTTATGTTAAAAATACAGATATATACATATATGTATATATGAACACATATATACTTGGATTCACTCTATGTATATGCATGTAAGCTAGCTTTAAATCTGTATGTATAAGTATATTACTTAGATCCAACTGTGCATACATACGCATGTAATTATTGTTCAGAAGAACTTCTTTTTAACAGCAAACACACGGCTTTCCTCCATTTTGGCTGATGACCTCATCATGATGTAGGCAGCAATTTTTTTACCAAGGTTATAAAGATCTATTCAGGTTAACAAGAGTTAACTTAGAAATTTATATCTAAGTACTTATATCTTTGACAACTGTTCAACAATAAGCTTCTAGAGAATTTAAATAGGTGGCTATTAAAAATGCACCTCAATGCATTTATACACAATAATGTATCTTGCTCTGGCAGCTAAACTTTGTAATTTGTCACCCAGGTGATAAGGTGATAATAGTTTTAAAGACATGAAGGGATCCTAGGGAACAGCTGAGGGTTGAAAATATATGCCAGGGACAGATGATAGTCACCAGAAGTACCAGCCACAATAAAATGGAGCAGGCTGAGATCTAGAAGGCAGGCTATGTATATACTGCCAAGGGTATCTAGCCTAAGAAATGATCCAAGCCTCTAAAGAAAAGAACCAAAAGGATTATAAATTAATCCCAAATATTGAACTTTGGCATTATTTGAACTTTGGAGCTTGGTTTTGCCTTATACAGATAATGGTTATGCCATACGTATTTTCTCTATTTTAAAGTAAAAGAGGGAACTTTATTTTTTATATTGCAGGAAGACATTTGAGAGGTTTTTAACCTTTTTACAAACATTTAAATTTGTAAGGCTATGGGACTGATGTAACTAATTACAGGAATAAGCTTTACTTAGTCCCTTGAGTACGTTTTCAGAGTAGAAAGAAAGTTTGTCTATTCAGATATACATAGAAAGCCCTCAAATACTTCATAGATCTGCAGAATATGGCATTTAAAATGGTGATTAAAAAGCTTGTTATATCAGACAGACTCCAGATCCGAACAGTGACCCAGGGTCTCCAAAGAAGATTACACAGCACCACTATCTCCAGCTGGATTATGGAAATGCTGACAACAGGGTGAGATGCTCCAATGCAACAACTGCAGCCAGGACCCTTCCCAGACTGTGGATAAGCAACAGGACACTAGAAATTGATTACACCCCTTTTGCTTAGATAAAATGAGATCAATTTTCCCCATATTACTCTTCCATAGGAAAAACTCTCTCCTTATGGACCTGGCAGCAGAATACTGATGCTGTTCTGATACTTCTACCTCCAACACTATGGAGACCTGGGTATAGACTGGTCCCTGTCATTTTTTTTTTTTATAGATTCAGAAGCTGCTTGGTCTGCACTCAGGCATAATTTATCCTTCTCAGATCTCAGACACTAATTGATGGCTAGACTAACTATAACTTTATCAGCTTAGCAGTATCAAACAAGCAGATCCTTCCACAAAACTATAGGCAACTTTTCAATTATATATATAAAATGAAGCTTTGCCTTTTCTAAAGCTACTAGGTCTCTTGAAAAAACAAACAGTTTTGCTTTACTCACAGACTTCATATTAAGGGACAAACAGGTTTCAAATATGATTTGAAATGACTGCTCTCAATAGTAGCTTCTTATATCCCTGATAATTGATTAAGTATAAACTTAAAAATACTTCTCCTCAGGCCAAAGAAATATCTCTTCAATCTGCACCTGGCTGTCTGAACAACAACAAAAAATGCATATGCCTTTAACCCAAATCTGTAGTTTTTGCTACATATATAAATGTATGAGTCCACTTCTGCTGTTTTACAGATACCTATTTCTTGATTTGTCTGTGATATGGATTTCAATACAAATTGATAATACTAATATGTCTAAAACTTTTATGTCATTTTGTAATATAAAAGTTCACATAGGCCTTAGAGGATTAAAAGAGTCATAAAACTTGGATCCACTACACAGAGGTTAAAATGACTCCAGATAAGTATAGCTTAAATTTCTCCTACTCTATTCTTGAAGATAATCTCTCTCTCTCTCTCTCTCTCTCTCTCTCTCTCTCTCTCTCTCTCTCTCTCTCTCTCTCTCTCTCTCTCTCTGTCCTGTATTGGGACTTCTCCCCTTTTATAACTACTGAGACTATGAATCTAAAAGTTCCAATTATTATTTTCCCTTAAATTACTAAATTTTAACTTTTGTCTCTAGTCTATATCTGTTTCAGCAGATTTATACTTGACTGACTGACACATCCAGGCATCAACTGCTGACTTCATCCTGTGAGCCATGGCTATGCTAAAAGCAGATATGGACCAATCCAGCTGTTATGAATGCTCCTTGTCTCCATCTTGGTCAAATCAGACATTTCTGATAAATATGCCATTGCCTAAATTTCCTCCTTACCTTTGACTAGCATTTTACCCTCCTGAGCTCTGAACATCTGTGTCCCATTTCAGGTCAAAGCAGTTATAGAAAAAAATACATCATCCCTACCTACCCCCAAAACAGGCTAAAAAGGCAAGTCAAAGGAAAATTCCCTGGCATGGGGATGGGGGGGGGGGGGAGACAATGGCTAACTATAATGCCCAAAGATATACCAGGAGAATGGGCCCAGAACTGTCAATTGATAAATTCATTAACTAAAATGATTTTACAAGATAAGACACTTAACCTTCTTTATACAAAACTAAAGAGGTTATTATATAGTTTAAAATAATTATTTTTATATAAATCATTCAAGATTATAACCTGACTCATATTTAGACCTAGAAGAATCAAAGGTTTGATTCTGGTTAAAACTCAAGGGGGGATTGAAGTGTCCAAGAGAATCGAAATATAAAATTGTAAAACTGTTTGGGAGGCAGCTGTGCATTGGTGCCGGGTCCTGGGCTCGTTGCATGAGTTGGCTGTTTGAATCCTGGGACTTATGCAGGGACACTTGGCTCCGTCTGGGAGGGGGGGATGGACCTGCCTGGACTGAGTCTACCAGGTCGACCCCGGTCCTCGGGGGAGACCTTGATCTGGAGGAGGTGGGAATGGGGGGTGGGCTGGGGGGAGGGGAGGCAAGAGAGGGAGAACAGGGGAATCTGTGGCTATTATGTTGAACTGAAAGGTGTTGTAAAATAATAAAAAAAATTATAAAAAAAAAGAAAAAAAAGAAAAGAAAAGAATAGGAAAACATAAATAAATAAAAGCTGACAGCCATCAGCTCTAAAGGTTAACTTCTAACAATGGCTCTCTGCTTACAGCCAGCTCCTCTTTCAACAGCTGGGGGTTAACTTTTAACTCCCTAGCTCCTTATAGCCAACAACTGCCTTGACCAAAGTTAACTTTTAAAAGATATTTCTAAATGACTTCTGGCATGCATCCCACGACTAATGTTTCTACATGACTTTTAGCTTGAATCTGTGCTGAAATGTGGTGATATTTTCTTTGTGCTTTAATAAATAAAGCTTGTCTGGAAATCAGAGGAAAAAGACAGCCTTGTAAGTAAACACAAAAGTCTGGCAATGGTAGCACATGTCTTTAATCCTATTGCTTGGGAGGCAGGGATCTGTCTGGATCTATATGAGTTCAAGGCCACACTGGGAACAGAGCCAGGCATGATGGCACATTCCATAAATTCCAACACTAGTTAACCATGGAGGTCTGGATGTCTGTACAGACAGACAGGAAGTGACAGAGCTGGGCAGGAAGAGGAAGTGATGCAGCTTGACAGAGAGAGCAAATCAGATGGCAGAACAGCAAGACATATAGGCATGAGTAGACAGGAAGTATTTTGCATTTGGAAGATGTGGAGTTGGTGGGGTAAGGTTAGCTGTGACTTTCTCTATTTCTCTTCTCTCTCTCAGGCTTTCACCCCTATATCTGGCTCCATGTTTTTTATTTAATAGGACTCTTTAGAAATTTGTCTACATGTATCCCATGATTGATGTGTTCCACCTTACTATAACAAGGGGGCTAGAACCCACCTCCATTACCACCGCCTCAGAATCCGAACACTGGTTGTGGTCTCAGCTAGCTGGTAAGCTTTTGTGCCCTGTGTTTATTTTCCCCCCACTTTTTTTATTTTCTGGAATACACTCTGCTTCTGGTTTAAAAGACTTTGGTGGTCTATCCCCCATTATTGTATGATCCCAGACCCAACATTATCACATGCAACAATTAAATCAAGATTGATCAGATAAAATATTCAAATAGACCCCTAAGGAAATAGGATCAGTCATTGAAAGTCTCCCAATCAGAAAATAAAAGCACAGGGCCAGATGGTATCAGTGCAGAATTCCACCAGACTTCCAAAAGAAAAAAAAAAAAGCTAATACCAGTACTACTCAAATTATTCCAAAAATAGAAAGGTCATTACCAAATTTTTCAAATTCTTTTTATGAGGCCACAGTGACTCTGATACCCAAACCACACAAAGATTCAATGAGGAAGGAGAATTACAGACCAATTTTCTTTATGAACATCGATGCAAAAATGCCCCATAAAATACTGGCAAATCAAAAACACATGAAAAATGTCATCCACCATGATCAAGTGGCCTTCATCCTAGAGGTGCAGGTATGGTTCAATATATGAAAATCTCTTGTAGAAGAATTGTTTCTATGGCCATTTTACTGTGCCAATAAAGTCACCTTGTATCAAAGGATGGAGTCAGCATTTGGTTAACTGAGATTAGCAATAGAGTTCTTGGAGGACAGAAGAGGTAGGCTAGAGAGCACAGGAAGAGAGAAGAGAGGAATTCAGGGGCTGGTGGTTGGGGAAAAATGTGAAGAGAGAGTCAATCAATCAACTCTTCACTGTCCTTAGATTTATCAGTTCTTTATCTCAATTTCTGTCTCCCGAGTTTTTATTATACTGGAACAATTTAGATATTCTTTACATCTGGCATCTAAAGTGTGCCATTATTAAACCACATCAAGATCGTGAACCTGGCACACTGCTGCTGCTGCAGTGGCCACCTTTATCTCCCTCCCCACTGGCCTGCACACCTGTTTTTCTGATTCTGGGTTTTTTCTGTTGCAGTCTTTCTACAGCAGCCTTCAGCTGCTGCCTGCCCTCAGCCCCCAAACACTTCGCAGGCAAGCTGCCCTGCTGCTGGCCCATGCCCTCACTTCCCTCTATGTGGGTAAACCCCAGACCTCATCTTGGAACCACCAACCCAGGGTAGCTCAGCTATCTTAAAACCTGCACAGCACTCAGTCTCTTACTGCTGCTGCCACTGCCACGAGCTGCTGAGGGGGCCCAGCCCTGCACTGCCAGTGTCCTCTACCCAGCCATGCTGAGCAGCAACAGTTAGCCACAGCTAGTGACAGAAAGGGTGATCCAATCCCAAGCCAAGCCAAACAAATTTCCCCTACCAGTTTCCATATGTTAGCTCCTCAGAAAACACACCCTATTCCCTGCTTTGTGCATGAACAGCCACAGTGGCCCCTGTCATACCTGCCCTCCATGCAGGCACAGTTGAACATCATCACTGTAGCTGCTTATTCCCACACATCTCTTCCTATGTGGTCAGCATCATCAGATCTGGAAAGATACTTGGGAATTTTTAAACAGAAAATTAGGTTTAAAAATAGATTTAAAAAAAGCAAAATATTTCCAATGTTAAGAATTATAAACATCACAATGAAGGAAGTTAGGACCCTAAAATGTTTAGGAACACTTTGGATGGCTTGCAAACAGAAAAAAATAAATGAGGGGATAAACAACTTACTTGGTATTGACATAATATTAATCATAATTAGTATCAGTCTGGTAATTCATATTTTATCCTTAAAGAAGTGGTTTGATAACTTTGCCAAATATGATAATTTGACTGATAAGATACAAAGTCTTTCTATTTATAAGATACAAGCTTTAGAAAGATATACTACTGATAAGAAATATTTGAGTGATAAGATCCAAACCTTAGAAGGACTTAGTATTGAAAAGATACAAGCATTAGAAAGACCACCTAGTGAAAATAAGAAAATATTCAGATACAGACCAAGGAATTTACACAAGAACCTTCTGCACCATTGCATTATGAAACCTAAGAAGAGTAGCCAAAGGTTAGTAGAATCCCAACTTCAATTTATCCAGTTATCATAGAAGATAGGCACTCCCAAGGTTAGGCAGAAGTTGTGGTGATATTTTATTTGTGCTTTAATAAAGTTTGCCTGTGATATCAGAGGAAATAGCAAGCCATTTTAAGTAAACATAGAAGTCAGGCAGTGGTAGCACACGCTCTTAATCCAATCACTTGGCAGACAAGGTCTCTATGTGTTCAAGGCCATACTAGGGAACAGAGTCAAGTGTGGTGACACTCACCTTTAATCCCAGTACCAACCATAGAGACCTGGAGGTATGTACAGACAGACAGTGACAAGGAAGTGAGGTAGCTGGGATAAGATAGCCAATGAGAAGGCAGAACAGCAGGGCAATAAAGGTGTGGGTGAAACAAGAAGTAGCTCATATTTGGAAGCTACAGAGCTGGTGAAGTAAGGTTGGCTGGTGGCTATTCCTATTTCCCTGATCTCTAAGGCTTTCATCCCTATATTTGGCTCCATGTTTTTTATTTAATAAGACCATTTAGAAATTTGTCTACAAGAAGTTAATTGTGATACCGTAAAAATGTTAGATTTGAAGAAATTTTAGGAAGCATTTGTTTAATAAGGTATGCATTTACCCTTGGTGAAACAGTTGTTAAACTCATGGGCAACTTGGAAAAGAATTATTCCACAAGACTGAGAAGCTTTAGCTAAGAAATATTGGAAGCGGGTCCTCAGTTACAATGGAAAACATGGTGGATAGAGGAAGCTAGCATCATAGGACAAAGAAATAGGTCTAGAGGTATTGAAATTTCCCAAGACCATCTTCTCTGTGATGGCTAGAATGCTGATTTGTAAAGGCAGTCTACATTTGATGATCACTACTCGGTTCTATGCTCTATAGCATCTTTGAATGCTTAGGACAGTGTTGAAGAATGAGGAAATGACTGAGTCATTTACTAAAATTATACAAGGTCCAAAAGAAGACTTCAGTTCTTCAGTTTTTTTTTGTTTTTTTTTTTTTAAACAAAGATTGACTTCAGTTGTAAATAGAATGTTATTAGATACAGAAGTCAGACAAATATCAATTGAATCTTTGGATTTTTCAAAATGGTAATTCAGAATGCTAAAGTAGGCCTTTAAAGGCAAGATCAACACCCATAGATGAATATATCTGAAATATGATACTGGATGTTACACATATGATGCTGCTTTGATAGAAGTAATTTTTAGAAATTTTAAGAAAACTTAAATGTCAGATATTTTCATTGTGGTAAACAAGGTCATTTGAAAAGCGATTGTAGGCAAGATGTTCCTAGGAACAGTGATGGATGGGTGAAGTTGCTCTGTATGCTATGAATGTGTTGATCTGATTTGTTGATAAATAAAATGCTGATTGGCCAGTAGTCAGGCAGGAAGTATAGGCAGGATAAGCAGACAAGGAGAATTTTGGGAAGAGGAAGGTTGAGTCAAAAGCCACCAGCCAGACACAGAGGAAGCAAGATGTGAAGGCAGAACTGAAAAAAGGTACCAAGCCACACAGCTAAACATAGATAAGAATTATGGGTTAATTTAAATGTAAGAACTAGTCAGTAATAAGCCTGAGCAAATGGCCAAGCAGTTATAAATAATATTAAGCCTCTGTGTGATTATTTTATAAAAGGCTATGGGACTGTGGGTGAGAGATTCGTCCTGACTGTGGGCCAGGTGGTACAGAGAAAAACTTCTGGCTATAGAATAGTGTTTTTTTCTAGAGACAATCCAAACAGAAGGCTCCAGTCTTCTGGAATATGCAGAAGGGATAGCAAAGGATGTCATTGGACTAATGAATTCAGATAAACAAGGGACAGACAGGTAACTCTTTGTCATTGGGAAATGACATACAAGATAACTAAAAAACAACAGTATCCATCATATATACAAATGATAAAAAGGCTGACAAAGAAATCAGAGAAACAACACACTTCACAGCAGCCACAAACAATATAAATATATTAGCTTTGTGCAGTGGCAGTATCGTAGCCAATGAGGTTTATTCAAGGCACGATTATTGCTAATTGAAAACAATATAAATATATTATGGTAACTCTAACCAAGAAAGTTAAAGACCTATATGACAAGAACTTCAAATCTTTGAAGATGGAAATTGGAGAACATATCAGAAGATGGAAAGATCTCCTGTGTTCATGGTTCTGTAACATTAACAAAGTTAAAATGACCATCTTACCAAAAACAATCTATATATTAAACTCAATTCCCACCAAAATTCAACAAAATTCTTTACAGAACTTAAAAGAATAATAGTTAACTTCACCTGCAAAAACAAAAGTTCAAGGACATCTAAAACAATGCTGTACAGCAAAAGAACTTCCAGAGGTATCCCCATCCCTGATCTCAAGCTCTACTACAGGGCTATAGTAATAAAAACAGCATGGTAGTAGCATAAAAACAGACAAGTGGGTCAATGGAATTGAACTGACAATGCAGACATAAATCCACACACTTATGGATACCTGTTTTTTTTTTTTTTTTTTTTTTACAAAGAAGCCAAAATTATACAATCAAAAAGAAAGTATCTTCAACAAATGGTGTTGGCATAACTGGAGGTCAGAAGGTAGAAGAATGCAAATTGATCTGTATCTATCACTCTGCACAAAAATCAAGTCTAAGTGGATCAAAGATGTCAACATAAATCCAGATACACTAAACTTGATAAAAAAAAGAAAGTGGGAAATATCTTTGAATGAACTAGCAGAGGATAAAACTTCCTGAATAGAACACCAGTAGCACAGACACTGAGATCAAGAATTAATAAATGGGACCTCATGAAGCTGAAAATTTTTTCTGAGGCAAAGGACACTGTTGGTAGGACAAAATGCCAGCCTACAGAATGGGCAAAGTCTTTACCAACCCCACATCTGACAGAGGCCTGATTTCTAAAATATATAAAGAACTCCAGAAAACTAGACATCATGAAACCGAATAAACCAAACAAAAAATGGAGTACAGACCTAAACAAAATTCACAACAGAAGAATCTTAAATTGCATAGAAACACTGAAATGTTCAACATCTTTAGCCATCAGGGAAATGAAAGTCAAAATGACTCTGAGATTCCATCTTACACCTGTCAGAATGGCTAATATCAAAAACATAAATGACAACTTATGCTGGAGATGATGTAGAGAAAGGGGAACACTCTTCCATTACTGGTGGGAATGCAATCTTGTACAGGCATTTTGGCAATCAACATGACAGTTTTTCAGAAAATTGGGAATCAATCTACCTCAAGGCCCAGCTATACCACTCTTGAGCATATACCCAAAGGATACTCAATCATACCATAAGGACACTTGCTCAGTTGTGTTCATAACATCTTTGTTTATAGTAGTCAGAACATGGAAAAAACCTAAATGCCTCTCAACCAAAGAATGGCTAAAGAAAATATGATACACCTGCAGAATGAAGTATTACTCAGCTGTTAAAAACAGCAACATCATGAAATTTGTAGCAAATGAATGGAACTAGAAAAAAAATCCTGGGTGAGGTAACCCAGACCCAGAAAGACAAACATGGTATGTACTCCCTCACAAGTGGATATTAGTTGTAACTAAAGGACAACCATGCTATAATCCATAGACCCAGAGAGGCAAGGTAACAAGGATTGCCCAAGGGATGACACATAGATATCCCTGGTAAGGAGAAATTGAAGAGATTTCATGGGTGCACTGGAGGTGGGTGGTGATTGGAACATGAGGGATCAGGTTGAGGGTAGGTTGCAGGGGGAGAATACTAAAAATAATTACTAGTACTAGAAATCTAGCCAAATACACAGAGGTAGTGAGATCATGTATCTTAGATTAACTACTAACACCACTTTACCAGGGGTGGTATATAATTCCAAATTGCATTCTAAATCTTAACTTTATACCCATAGATAAATATAGGTCTCAGCCCTCATCAGAGAAACTTCTCTGTGTAGCAAATGAATGAAACAGAGGCCATGACAAGAACAAGTAATGCTGGAGAGATAAACAAAATGTCAGGAGCCAAAGCCCAAAGAATACATCTACAGCATAACACAACTCCTGACATTGGATGCAGGAAACATCACAGAAGAAACAGAAGTATTTTAAGAGCCAGAGAACAAGAAATTCTACTATGGGGTTGTGTCTCCTAAAAATGAAACGGAAGCTATACCCATGACATTGCAACAGTATTGCTGCCTAAATAAGACCTGGGCAATGATGGTAAGGGGGAAATAGAACAGGGTTCCAACCCTAGAAAAGAACTATAGACAATTAATTATTGCTGAGAGAAGGAAGATTTACCTGTGAAGAAATGAGACCCCCTAATTGGTTACTCAATACAAACTGGTCAGCCCTGAGATAAAAAAAAAAATGGACTCATCAGGTAATATTGCATGCATATTTATATGTAACAATAATAAAGAAAAAGAGACCATCAATTAGAGAAGATGTGGGATATTAGAAGAGAAGGAAGGATGAAGTGATATAATTATATTATTTAAAATAAATTAATATAAATACAAAATTATATTACTTAAAATGATATAAAAAATAAACATTTTGAGATTTCATCTTACCCCACTCAGAATTTATTTTATTTATTTATTTATTTATTTATTTATTTATTTATTTATTTATTTATTTATTTAGACAGACAGATAGATAGATAGTTCATGGTGTGGATGTAATAAAAGGGAAATATTTACATTTTGTAGGAGTACAACCTGGTGTAGCCGCTGTGGAAATCAATGTCGAGGTTTCTCAAAAATATAAAAACAGAACTGCCATATGAGCTATATTCAGAACTCTTGCATACATGCAGAAGAGATTCATACCCCACCACAGAGGCACTTGTGTATCCATCTTCACTGCGGCTCCATTCACAATAGGAAACTGAATCAACCTAGATGCCCATCAGCTGAAGAATGGTTAAGGGGAGATTGTGCCACATAGACACAATGAAATATTACTAACCTATAAGAAATTATAATCATGAGATTTACTGTTAAATGTATGGAACTGAAAAAACTTATCCTGAGTAATACAAGTAATACAAATACAAGTAATACAAATGTCATGTTCTCTCTTAGATGTGGATATTATCTTTAAATCCATTGTGTGTGTGATTAACCTGGACTTTATGTGGAATCCAGGTACTTAAGAAGCCCTTTGGGGAGAGATACATTAATGGAGGGGAGATATTAAAACATAAGGAAAATGGGAAATACTGGAGGAGGAAATAAATAAAACATTGAAAGGAGAGGGGTGGGAAAATGAAGGAGTGGTGGAATGCCTAGTTAAAATGTAGGGTGTATCTAATACTATACAGAAACCTATGAAATAGCCACCTGTGTAATATACTGTATAATAGAGTGGATTGTAGAACACAGGTAATGAGAAATATGCGGTTGGGATAATCCAGGTCAAAAGTTTAAGTGAGGATGGGGATGGGATGTTGAAATATATGTATGGATATTTGCAGAAGCCTTGTGGAAATACACGAGTTGTAAGCTAATTAGAAATATAATGTATATTGAAAAGAGTTTGGAGAAGAGTTCTTTCCACAGGTGGACAGTGATGCTTTCAAAAGGTATGAGTCAGTAAATGAAAATGTGTGCCCAGCGTAGTTACTTCCCTACAAGTTTTGGTCAGAGAGGCCACAGAGAGTCACCTGAAACAACGCAGGCTACTTCCACCACTCTTATTTTTGAACCATAACTCGATGGTAAAACTTTTTTGAAGACACCACTCGACTTCCTTCTAGCTAGCTTACACAGTTCCAGAAGGTGCAATGGAAGCAGCAAAGAGCAAGAGACAAATTGTGTCCCTCACTGCTAGGTCCTGCATGCTACAATATTGGCCTGCCTGGGAAATTTGCCCACTGGTATTAACAGTGACATGACAGTCACAGGGTAACCAAGAACCTTCTACTTGAGTATGAGGCCCACTGTACAGGAGGTCTTTTGTATTTACTAGGCCAAAGCCTATAACTAGGGAAATCACAGCCCCTAGGTGTGAACACACTGCTATTGTTATAATTCACAGCCATGCTATGATCTGTCTTCTGAATATTTGTGTTTATACCCTTAGATTTGGGTCACTCTCAACTTTGGTCAGAGACGCTCCTTGTGGTTAAGGCAAAGATTCATAGCTGGTGAAAATACAGAGCATAAGTAACTGAAAGCTCAACCATGGATGAATCTGCTATATTAACCTTCACTCACCAAAGGTTATGAGGATATCACAGAAAAGCATGCAGAAAGAATTAAAGAGACAACCGAATCAGAGATTTGAAATGCAGATTTCTGTAAATAACATAACTGCTGCATAATCCAATTAACAGTACTTTTGTCTAACTACTCAAGATCAAACTCTTCAAAGTTCTAACATGAATTGTGAAGGATGTGTCTAATGTCACACCATTGGAGGGGCTATGAGCAACTGATGGCTTATGAGAAAGGGAAAGTCACTCCTTTTGGAGAAATGGCCTCTGTTAGGTTGTCCATGCTCCAGTAGGTGGACTCAGACACATGGGTACATGGGCAATACTAAGTGGACTCAGAGGGTTATTAATAAAAAAAGAGAATGCATGAAGTTGAGAACATACTGGGACCTCTACAGGGAGTTAAAGGGAATAAATGGTCAATGGATAAAATAAAAATATATTGTCTAAATGCATAAGCTCTTGAAAGAATAAAACAATTTTAAAAAGTACTCTAAGACAATGTGATGGTTTGAATAAGAATGGCCTTCATAGGCTCATAGACTTGAATGCTTGAATTAGGAAGTGGGGCCTTATAGGAGGAAATGTGTCACTGGGAGTGGGCAGTGAGGGTTCAAAAGCCCATGCCAAGTCCAAAGTCTTTTCTCTCTGCCTATGGATCAGGATGTAGTCTTCAACTTCTGCTCCAGAGTCTGCTGGCATGCCACCGTGTTTCCTGCCATGATGATAATGGCCTAAACCTCTGACACTGAAAACAAGCCCCAGATTAAATGCTTTCTCTTCTAATAGTCGCTTTGATCATGGTGTCTCTTTACATCACCAGAACAATGGCTAAGATAGTTAGGCTGTGGTTCAAGTCATACAGTTAAAATAAGCAATCAGTTGTAGGCCAAATTTAAAATACATACTATTTCACACCTTTTTTATTTTCCCAACCTAATATTTTATTAATCATTTGAGAATGTCATACAACATACCTCAATCACAATTGATTCCCATTCCTCCCAGGTCCACCCTCTCACCTTTGTGGCATCCTCCCCCAGAATAGAAAAAATACAATATAACAAGTCCAATTGGTGTTCTCCTTATACTCATTGGAGCTTGGGCAAACTTGCAGTAGCTAGCCCTTCAAAGAGGAGTTCTTTCCCAACCCCTGCCTGAAGCCATCAACTCTGAAGACCTACAGTTAAGTATTTTTATTACAACTTTCAAGAACTCTCCAATAAGATCCTGTCTAGATTTTCTTTTTTGGAGGGATGGTGGCATAGAAGCCTTCAATGTCCATCTGAATTTCAGTTATGATCTACAGTCATTGATACTACTGCAAAAGAATTTCCTTGCCCATAAAAGTCAGTGGAAGTATAGATCAAGGCCTTCCACATGGTTTCCAGCAGGACAATGAATCATAGACTTCTACAGGGTATCCAGGAGCAGCACAGATCATGGAATACAAGATTACTGGTGACAGCTTGGATAACTGCCATCCATCTGGTCCAGGACATCAACACAGATCACCAACATAACATGTTTGAGGGAGGCATCACAGATCACTATCAGGAAGTTTTCTTGTGGCAGTACTGATCACAGATATCGACACAGTCTCCATCAGCAGCTGGGTCATGGATATCCAACTGGTCTTCAGCATACAACCCAGAGCATGAACATAAACATAGTATTTGAGGGCATCAAGGACAAAGATTGCAACATGGTTTCCAGCACAATGATGGCTTAATGATATCAAAATAGTTTCTGTTGGCAGCTCAGATCATTCATATTGACCTAGTCACCAGTAGAAGGACCAATCAGAGGCATCAACATTATGGCTGACAGCAGCAAAGACTAAAGTCATCATGGTCATCATCATGGACTCAGGTGGAAACATGGACAATGGATATTCACAAGGTCTAAGATTCCAACAAAGACTATGGCCATAAACATGGTTATCAGCAGCAGCAAGAATGAGTGACATCAACATAATTTCAGATGTTAAGTCAGATAATGGACATCCACATGGTCATAAAGGGAACAAAGATCAGTGACATCAACATGGTTGGTTTCCTGTGGCAGATCATAAACATCAACTTAGTTTCAGGTGGCAGACAAATCACAGAATTCAACATTGTATACAGTGCCAACACAGGACACTTACCTGAAGTGGGTCTCAGGTGGTAGTATATACCATTGATTTCAGAATTGTCACAGATTATAACAGACTAGAGACAGCAGTATGGTTACAAGTGGAAGCAAGTTTCAGTAACATCAACATGGTTGACAGCAACAGCAAAGATCAGTGACATCAACAAAGTTCCAGATGACAGGTTGAATCATGGATATCTGCAAGGTTAAGAGAGGCAGCAAGAATCAGTCACATCAACATGGTTGCCTGTGTCAGTATAGATCGTGGATATCAACTTAGTTTCAGGTGGCAGACAGATCATGGAAATCAATATTGTACACATGAGGGACACAGGAAACTTACTTGAACTGGGTCTAAGGAAGCAGTATGGACGAATGACTTCAACACTGTTTCTGATGACACTGTACACTGCAGACACCAATATGATTACAGGTAGTTGCAAAGTTCAGTGACCTCAACATGGTTGACAGCTACAACGTAGATCAGTAACATCAAAAAAGTTTTGGACAGTAGGTTGGATGATGAACATCAACATGGTTAGAAGATGCAGCAAAGAACAGTGACATCAATATGATTTCCTGCAGCGGCATGCATCAGGAGTATTAAATTAGTTCTGAATGGCATGTGGATCAAGGAAATCAACATTATTCATGTTGGCATCACAGAATACTTACCTCAATGTGGTCTTAGGTGGTAGGACAGAACATGGGCATCAACATTGCATCCAGGGGCAACAAGGATCGCAGGCATCACCATGGCTTCCTGAAGCATTAGGGGTTGAATGGTAGGTCAGATCATGGGCAGCAACATAGCTAACAGAGGCAGCAAAGATCAGAGACGTCATAATGTTTGCCACCAGCAGTACAAATCAGTGATATCAACATAGATTTGGGGGCAGATCAAATTCCAGACAACAACATGGTTAACAGAGGCAGCACAGATCAGAGACAGCAGCATGGTTACTGGTAAAATATGGAGCAAGGACATCAATATGGTCTCTAGTGGTAGCAAAGACAAACACTATTAATGTAGCTTTCAGAATGAATAGGGTCATGGAAATGACATGGTGTCCAGTGGAAAGAGAGACTAGATGCATCAACACGGTTACCAGTGGCAGCATAGCCCCTGCTGTCACATTGAGACAGGAACATCAATATGCTTACCAGAAGTAGGAAGAATCCATGACATCAACATGGTTTTGAATGGAGGATTGGCTCATGGATATCAACATAGTTAAAACATGCAGCAAGGATCAGTGACATCAAAGTGGTGGCCTGAAGAAGCATGGGTGATAAAGTACAACTTAGTTTTGGAGAGTAGGTTAGATCAAGAGAAGAACATACTTCACATTGGCAACAAAAACATTTACCTCAGCACAGATTCAGGAGTCAGAACAGAACATCGACATCAACATCATATTCAGGGGCACCAATAACCACAGGCATCAACATGGCTTCCAGAAGCAGTAGGGATAGCATGGTAGGTCAGATCATGGTAATTAACATGATAAAAAAAGAAGCAAGGATCAGTGATATCAACATGGTTCCAGGGACAGAATGAATTATAGATATCAACTTAAGTTCCAATGGCAGGTCAACTCATGGAAATCAATATTCTTCATGTGGGCAACACAGAAAAATACCTCAGCATGGTATCAGGTGGCAGGTCACACCATCAATATAAGCATCTTATACAGGATCAAAAAGTACCACAAGGCATCAACATGGACTTCAAACCAATAGGAATAGCATAGTAATGTTCATGAACATGATAAAGAGGACAGCAGACATCAATGTCATCAACAAGGTAACAGGTGGCAGCATGTAAATAACAGTTTCAGATGGTAGCTGAGATCATGGCAATTAACATTGATCACATTGCCTGCACAAAACTCTTGCAACAATAGGGTCTCATGTAGCAGAAGATCTCCATGGATATGGACATCAATGTCATATCCACAGTAAGAAAGATCACAAGCATCAACAAGGCTTCCAGAAATAGTAGGAAGAGCATGGTAGGTCATCCAACCATGGACATTAGTTTGGTTAACAGATGGCATCAACATGGTTTCAGGTGCCATCATGAATTATGGATTTCATCTTATGTTTGGATGGTGGGTTAAATCATGCAAATTAACATTCTGCATGTTGGTAACACCGAACAATAATTTAATGCAGTCACAATGGGCAGGAGAGACCTTGGAAATCAACAATGTATATAGTAGTTAAGAAGGACCACAGGCATCTACATGGCTTCCAGAAGAAGCAGGAATACCATGATGTCCTATGTTAGACATCAATTTGATTAACAGAGTAGGATCAATGACATCAACATGGTTTCAGGTGCCATCATAAATTATGGATTTCATCTTATGTTTGGGTTAAATCTTAAAAATTAACATTTTTCTCATTCACAAAACAGTGGCAGGAAAGATAGATATAAACTTCATATTGAGGAACAAGAATGACCACAGGCATTGACATGGCTCCCTGAAATAGTAGGAATACCATGGAATGTCCAATCACAGACATCAAGACCATTAACAGAGGCATCAGGGAATAATGGCATCAACATGTTTATAGACAGCAGCATGAATTATGGATATTAACTTAGATGGTAGTTGAATTCTTGGAAATTTACTTTGTTCATGTTGGAATAACAGAAACCTTATCTTAATATGGTCATAATTGACCACATAGGTCACCAATATCAAGACGTTATCCAGAGATAACAAGGAGCATGGGCATCAACATGGCTTCCAGAATGAATAAAAATAGCATGGAAGTTCTGATCATAGGCATCAACATGGTTAACAGAGGCAACATCGATCAATAAAATGACCATTGATTCAGATGACACCAAGAATTACGGATATAAAATTAGTTTCCAAAATTGGTGAAATCTTGGAAATTAACATTTCAATGGCTAAATCTTGGAACTTAATGTTCTTCATTAAGTGAGAGAAGACTTAATTTAACAAGGTCAAAGACAGCAGGAGAGATCACAATAATCAATATGGTATCCACAGGTACAAATATGATGGGCATCATCATGGATTCCAAATGTTGTAGGAATATCATTATAGTTAGAATCATAAACACCAGTATGTCCAACAGAGGCATGAGGGATCACTGACTTCAACATGTTTGGAGGTGGCACCATGCATTCTGTATATCAACTTAGTTTCAGTTGGTGGTTAAATTCTTGGAAATTTATGTTCTTCACATTGACAGAACAGAACACTTACATTAACATTGTCACAGGTAGCAAGAGATATCAAGGAAATCTATATGGAACATACTGGCAAGAAAAACCACAGGCATCCACATGGTTTCTAGTAATGCCAGAAATACCATAAGACATCAAATCCTGGACATCTACATGTATACTACATGCAGCAGGGATAAATCAATTCAGTTTATATGTAGGGAGCAGCAAGTATTCTAGATATCAACTTAGTTTCAGTTGGTATTTCAGTTCGTAGAAATTTACTTTCCTCACATTAGCAAAAAAAGAACACTTACCTTAATATGACCATAAGGGGCCATAGAGGTCATGGCAATCAAGATGTTATCCCATGATAACAAGGACCACATGCATCAACATGGCTTACACAACCAATGGGAATGCATGGAAGGTCCATTCAGATATCAAAAAGGGCAACAGAGGCAGCAGCGATCAATGACATCAGCATTGGTGCAGGAGGAAGTATGAATTACAGATATCAGCTAAATTAATGGAGGTTCATTAAATCTAGAGAATTACCATTCTATAAATTGCCAAAAAGCAACACTTACCTTAATATTGTCACTTGTACTTGGAGAGATCATGGAAATCTACCTGGTGTCCACAGGAAAGAAGATCATGAGCATCAACATTGCTTCCAGGGGGTAGGATTAGTAATTGTAGTTCCAATCATGGACATCGACATGTTTAACTCATGGACACTCAGCTGGGAAAATGACCCCAAATTGTTTGAGGTAGCAGCAAGTATTAAGAATATTAATTTAGTTTCTCTTGGAAAATGCATTCTTCACATTGGCAACACAGAACACTTACATTAATAAGGTCATAAGGGGATGCAGAATAAATAGCAATCAAGATGTAATCCCATGGAAACAAGAACTGCATGCATCAAAATGGCTTACAGAATCACTAGGAATGCATGGGAGCTCAATTTATTAATATAAACAGGGTTTTAAAAGGCAGCAGTGATCAATGACATCAGCATGGGGGCAGGTATCAGTATGAATTATGTGTGTCAACTTAGTTAACAAAAGGTTGTTAAAACTTGGAAATTACCATTCTATACATTGGCAACAAGGAACACTTACATGAACATGATCACCTAAAGCAGGAGAGATCAAGAAAATCAACATGGTGTCCAGTGGTTTACAAGATCATGAGCATCAACATTGCTACCAGAGGTAGTAGGAATAGTATTATGTATCTAATCATGGACATCCATATGGGTAACAGAAGCAGCAGGGATCATTTAAATCCATAAGGTTTCAGGTGGCAGCATGTTCAATGGATAGCCACATAGTTTACTATGATAGTTTAGATCAGGAAAATTAGTATTCCTCATGGTGAAAACACAGAACTCTTTCTTCAACATGGTCTCAAGTAGCAGGACAGATGGACATCAACATCAGATCCATGGGCAAGAAAGAACCTGGCATCAAAAATAGCTTCCAGAAATAGTGGGAATAGCAAAATATGTCTTCTCATGGACATCCACATGTTTAACAGATGCAGCAGTGATGAATGAATTCAATTGGTTTGGAGTTGACAGCAAGTATTCCAGATATCGACATAGTTTAGTTCTTCAAAATTTACATTCTTTATGTTGGCAACACAGAACACTTACATTAATAGAGTCATAAGGGGCCAGAGTAGTCATGCCAACCAAGGTGTTATTCCATGGTGACAAGGACCACATGCATCAACATGGCTTACAGAACAAATAAGACTGCATCACAGGTTCTTTCATAGACATCATTAAGGTTAACCGAGGCAGCGGATGTCAATGACATCAGCATGGGTGCAGGTGGCAGAATGAATTACAGATACCAGCTAAGTTAAGAAAGGTTCATTAAGTCTCAGGCATTGCCATTCTATATATTGCCAAAAAGGAATACTTACCTTAACATGGTCACTTCAAGCAGAAGATGTCAAAAAATAAAACTGGTGTCCAAGGGTAAGAAGATCCTGAGCATCAACATTGTGTCCAGAAGGAGTAGGAATAGCATTGCAGTTCCAACCATGGACATACACATGTTTAATAGACTCATCTGGGATTAATGTCCCCAACATGTTTTGAGGTAGCAGCATGCATTCAGGATATTAACTTAGTTTCTGTTAGTATTTCAATTCTTAGAAATTACATTCTTCATATTCGCAGAACAACACAGAACATGAACATTAGTAAGGTCAAAAGGGGATGGAGAATTCATAGCAATCAAGATGTTGTCCCATGTTAACAAGGATCACATGCATCAACATGGCTTACAGAACCAACAGAAATGCATGGGAGCTCCATTCATTAATATCAACAGGGTTAGCAAAGGCAACAGTAATCAAAGACATCAGCATGGCTGGAGGTGGCAGTATGAATTATGTGTATCAACTTAGTTAGCAAAAGTGGGTTAAATCTTGAAAACTACTATTCTATACAAGGATAACAAGAAACACTTACCTTAAGGTGGGGACTTGTAACAGGAGATATCATAGAATTCAAAATGGTGACCAAAGCTTACAAGATAATAAGCATTAACATTGCTTCCAGAAGTAGTAGGAATGGCATTGTGCTTCTAAACATGGACGTGCAAGTGGTTAACACAGGGAGCAGATATCAATGACATCCACAGGGGTTCAGGTAGCAGCATGTAGCATGGATATCCATAAATTATACTATGGTAGTTCAGATCAGTGAAATTAAAATTCTTTATGTTGGAAGGACAGAACTCTTGCATCAACATGATATCAGGTATCAGGACAGATGTACATCAACATCATATCCAAGGGCAAGGAAGAACACTGGCAACAACATGGCTATTAGAAATAGTAGGAATAGCATGGTAAGTCTGCTCATGGACATCCACATGTTTAAGAGATGAAGCAGGTTGAAGGAATTCAATTTGTTTGGAGGTGACAGCAAATATTCCAGACATCAACTTAGTTTCAGTTGGTATTTTAGTTCTTGGACATTTACATTCTTCATGTTGGAAACACAGAACACTTTCATCAATATGGTCATAAGTGGCCAGAGTGGTCATGGAAATCAAATATTATCCCATGGTAACAAGGACCAAATACATTGACATGGTTTACAGAACCAATAGGAATGCATTGGAGGTGCATTCATAGACATCAACAGGGTTAACTCTGGCAAAAGCTATCAATGCTATCATAATGGTAGAAGGTGGCAGCATGAATTACAGATATCTGCTGAGTTACCAATGCTTGTTATATCTTGGAAATTATTTTTCCTCACATTGCCAAAAAGGAGCACTTTCCTTAATATGGTCATAAGTGGTTGGAGAATTTATGGCAATCAAGCATTTATCCCATACTAACAAGCACCACCTGTATGAAATATGGCTTATAGAACCAATAGGGATGCATGGGATCTCCATTAATTAATATCAACAGGGTTAGTAAAGGCAGCAGTGATCAATGACATCAGCATGGGTACAGATGCCAGCATGAATTAGTTACCAAATATTTGTTAAATCTTGGAAATTACCATTCCATACATTGGCAACAAGGAACACTTACATTAACATGATCGCCTGTAGCAGGAAAGATCATGGAAATCAACATGGTGTCTAGTGGTTTACAAGATCATGAGCATCAGCATTTTACCAGAAGTAGTAGGAATAGCAGTATGTATCTAATCATGGACATCCATATTGGTAACAGAAGCAGCAGGGATCATTTAAATCCACAAGGTATCATGTGGCAGCACGTAGAATGGATAGCCACATAGTTATCTATGATAGTTGAGATCAGGGAAATTCACATTCCTCATGTTGAAAACACAGAACAACATGGTCTCAGGTAGCAGGACAGATGGATATCAACATCAGATCCATGAACAAGAAAGAACACTGGCATCAAAGTGGCTTCCAGAAATAGTAGGAATAGCATAGAACGTCTGCTCATGAAAATCGACATGTTTAACAGATGCAGCATGGATGAATTAAATCAATTTGTTTGTAGGTGACAGCAAGTATTCCGGATATAAACTTAGTTTCAGTTGGAATTTTAGTTCTTGGAAATTTTCATTCTTCATGTTAGCAACACAGAAAACTTTCACCAATATGGTCATAAGGGGCCAGAGAGGTCATGGCAATCAAGATGTTATCCCATGGTAACAAGGACCACATGCACCAACATGGCTTACAGATCCAATAGGCATGCATTGGAGGTGCATTCACAGACATCAACAGGGTTAACCGTGGTAAAAGCTATCATGGCCATCATCATGGTAAGAGGTGGCATCATGAATTATATATATCTGCTGAGTTACCAATGCTTGTTATATCTTGGAAATTATTTTTCCTCACATTGCCAAAAAGGAGCACTTGCCTTAATATGGTCATAAATGCCTTGCGATTCTATGGCTATCAAGAAGTTATACCCATGGTAACAATCACTACATACATAAACATGGCTTAGAGAACCAATAGGAATGCATGGAAGCTCCATTCATTAGTATCAACAGGGTTAGTAAAGGCAGCAGTGATCAATGGCATAAGCATGGGTACAGATGCCAGCATGAATTATGTGTAATACCTTAGGTACCAAATATTTGTTAAATCTTGGAAATTACCATTCCATACATTGGCAACAAGAAACACTTACATTAATATGATCACCTGTTGCAGGAGAGATCATGGAAATCAGCATGTTGTCCAGCGATTTACAAGATCATGAGAATCAACACTGCTACCAGAAGTAGTAGGAATAGCATTATATTTCAAATCATGGACATCCATATTGGTAACAGAAGCAGCAGGGATCATTTAAATCCACAAGGTTTTAGGAGGCAACACGTAGATTGGATAGCCACATAGTTTTCTATGATAGTTAAGGTCAAGGATATTAACATTCCTCATGTTGAAAACACAGAACTCTTTCATCAACATGGTCTCAGGTGGCAGGCAGATGGACATCAGCATCAGATATATGGGCAAGGAAGAACCTCGAATCACCATGCTTTCAGAAAGAGTAGGAATAGCACAGTATGTCTGCTCATGTATAACGACACATTTAACAGATGCAGCAGGGATGAATGAATTTAATCTTTTTGCAGGTGACAGTAAGTATTCCAGATATCAACTTAATATCAGTTGGTATTTTAGTTCCTTAAAATTTACATTCTTTATGTTGGTAACACAGATCACTTTCATTAATAGGGTCATAAGGGGCCAGAGAGATCATGGCAATCAAGATGTTATCCCATGGTAACAAGGACCACATGCATCAACATGGCTTACAGAATCAATAAAAATTCATTGCTGGTCCTTTCACAAACATCAACAAGTTTATCAGAAGCAGCAGCAGTCAATGACATCACCATGGGTGCAGGTGGCAACATGAGTTACAGATATCAGCTGCATAAACTAAGGTTCACTAAATCTTAGAAATTACCATTCTATTTATTGCCAAAAATGAACACTTACCTTACCATGTCCACTTCTAGCAGGAGACATCATTGAAATAAGCCTGGTGTCCAGTGGTAAGAACATGTGAGCATCAATATTGCTTCCAGAAGGAGTAAGAAAAGCATTGTAATTCCTACCATGGACATTCACATATTTAAGATACTCAGCTGTGATTAATGACTCCAACTTGTTTGGAGATAGCAGCATGCATTCAGGATATTAACTTAGTTTCTGTTAGTATTTCAATTCTTAGAAATTACATTCTTCATATTCGCAACACAAAACATGAACATTAGTAAGGTTAAGGAAATGGAGAATTCATAACAATCAAGGTGTTGTCCCATGTTAACAAGGATCACATGCAGCAACATGGCTTACAGAACCAATAGGAATGCATGGGAGCTCCATTCATTAATATCAACAGGGTTAGCAAAGGCAGCAGTGTCCAATGACATCAGCATGGCTGGAGGTGGCAGTATGAATTATGTGTATCAATTTAGTTACCAAAAGGGGTTAAATTTTGGAAATTAGTATTCTATACATTGATAACAAGAAACACTTACTTAAGGTGGTGACTTGTAGCAGGAGATATCATAGAATCCAAAATGGTGTCCAGAGCTTACAAGATAAGAAACATTAACATTGCTTCCAGAAGTAGTAGGAATGGCATTGTGCTTCCAATAATGGACATGCAAGTGGTTAACAGAGGGAGCAGATATCAATGACATCCACATGGGTTCAGGTAGCAGCATGTAGCATGGATAGCCACATAGTTTTCTATGGTAGTTGAGATTAGTGAAATTAAAATTCTTTATGTTGGAAGGACAGAACTCTTGCATCAACATGATATCAGGTATCATGACAGCTCTACATCAACATCAGATCCATGGGCAAGAAAGAACACTGGCAACATGGCTTTCAGAAATAGTAGGAATAGCATGGTATGTCTGCTCATGAACATCGACATGTTAAACAGATGCACCAGGGATGAATGAATTCAATTTGTTTGGAGGTGACAGCAAATATTACAGATAACAAATTAGTTTCAGTTGGTATTTTAGTTCTTGGACAATTACCATATTTATGTTGGCAACACAGAACACTTTCAACAATATGGTCATAAGGGACCAGAGTGGTCATGGAAATCAAATATCCCATGGTAACAAGGACCACATGCACCAACATTGGTTACCAAACCAATAGGAATGCATTGGAGGTGCATTCACAGACATCAACAGGATTAATTGTGGCAAAAGCTATCATTGCCATCATCATTGTAGGAGGTGGCAGCATGAATTACATATATCTGCTGAGTTACCAATGCTTGTTATATCTTGGAATTTATCTTTCTTTCCATTGCCAAAAAGGATCACTTGCAATAATATGGTCATAAGTGGCTGGAGAATTCATGACATTCAAGATGCTATACCATGGTAACAATCACCACATAGATAAACAATGCTTACAGAAGTAATAAATATACAAGGGAGCTCCACTGATTAATATCAACAGGGTTTATAAAGGCAAGAGTGATCAAGGAATCGGCATGGGCACAGGTGGCAGCATAAATTCTGTGTATCCATTCCATACATTGTATCATTCCATACATTGGCAACAAGGAACACTTACATTAACATGATCAACTGCAGCATGAGAAATCATGGAAATCAACATGGTGTCCAGTGGTTCACAAGATCATGAGCATCAACATTGCTACCAGGAGTAGTAGGGATAACATTATGTTTCTAAACATGGACATCAATATGTGTAACAGAATCCATATGTTTTCAAGAGGTAGCATGTAGAAAGTATAGCCACATAGTTTACTATGATAGTTGAGATCAGGGAAATTAACATTCCTCATGTTGGAAAGACAGAACTCTTGCATCAACATAGTCTCAGGTGCCAGGACATTAACATCAGATCCATGGGCAAGAAAGAACACTGGCATCAATATGGCTTGCAGAAATAGTAGGAATAGCATGGTATGTCAGCTCATGGACATCTACATGTTTAACAGATGCAACAGGGATGAATGAATTCAATTTGTTGGGAGGTGACTGCATGTATCCCGGATATCAACTTAGTTTCATTGGTATTTTAGTTCTTGGAAATTTACATTCTTCATGTTGGCAACACAGAACACTTACATTAATATGGTCATAAGGTGCCATAATAGTCATGACAATCAAGATGTTATCCTGCTGTAACAAGGACCACATGCATCAACATGGCTTACAGAACAAATAAGAATGCATCCCAGGTACTTTCATAAACATCAACAAGTTTAACAGAGGCAGCAACGGTCAATGACATCAACATGGGTGCATGTCGCAGAATGAATTACAGACTTTAGCTAAGTTAAGAAAGGTTCATTAAGTCTTAGGAATTACCATTCTACATATATCCAAAAAGGAACACTTACCTTATCATGGTTACTTCTAGCAGGAGACTCCATGGAAATAAGCCTCGTTTACAGTGGTAAGAAGATCCTGAGCATCAGCATTGCTTCCCGAAGGAGTAGGAATAGCATTGCCCTTCCAACCATGGATATGCATATGATTAAGAAACTCAGCTAGGATTAAGGACCACAACTTGTTTGGAGGTATCATCATCCATTCAGGACATTAAGTTAGTTTCTGTTAGTATTTCAATTCTTAGAAATTACATTCTTCATATTTGCAACACAGAACATGAACATTAGTAAGGTTATAAGGAGATGGAGAATTCATAGCAATCAAGGTGTTGTCCCATGTTAATAAGGATCACATGCATCAACATAGCTTACCAAACCAATAGGAATGTATGGGAGCTCCATTCATTAATATCAACAGGGTTAGTTAAGGCAGCAGTGATCAAAGACATCAGCATTGCTAGAGGTGGCAGTATTAAATATGTGGATCAACTTAGTTAGCAAAAGTTAGTTAAATCTTGGAAATTACTATTCTATACATTGATAACAAGAAACACTTACCTTAAGATGGTGACTTGTAGCAGGAGAGATCACAGAATTCAACATGGTTTCCAGTGGTCAGAAGATCATGAGCATCAACATTGCTTCCAGAAGTAGTAGGAATGGCATTGTGCTTCCAATCATGGACATGCATGTGGTTCACACAGGGAGAAGATATCAATGACATCCACATGGTTTCAGGTAGCAGCATGTAGAATGGATAGCCACATAATTTACTATGGTAGTTGAGACTAGTGAAATTAACATTCTTCATGTTGGAAAGACAGAACACTTGCATCCACATGGTCTCAGGTAGTAGGACAGATGTACATCAATATCAGATCCATGGGCAAGAAAGATCACTGGCATCAACATGACTTTCAGAAATAGTAGTAATAGCAATGTATGTTTGCTCATGAACATTGACATGTTTAACAGATGCAGCAGGGATGAAAAAAAAATGAATTCGCTTGGAGGTTACAGCAAATATTCCGGATATCAACTTATTTTAGTTGGTATTTTAGTTCTTGGACAGGTACATTCTTCATGTAGGCAACACAGAACACTTTCATCAATATGGTCATAAGTGGCCAGAGTGGTCATGGAAATCAAGATATTATCCCATGGTAACAAGGACTACAGGCTTTGACATGGTTTACAGAACCAATTGGAATGCATTGGAGGTGCATTCATAGACATCAACAGGTTTAACTCTGGCAAAAACTATCAATGCCATCATCATTATGTTAGAAGGTGGCAGCATGAATTATGGATATCTGCTGAGTTACCAATGCTTGTTATGTCTTGGAAATTACCTTTCTTCACATTGCAAAAAAGGAGCACTTGCCTTAATATGGTCATAAATGACTTTAGATTTTATGGCAATCAAGATGTTATCCCATGGAAAAAAGCACGACTTGTATGATCATGGCTTACAGAACCAACAGGAATGCATGTGAGCTCCATTCATTAATATCAACAGGGTGTGTTAAGGGTGCAGTGATCAATGACACCAGCATGGGCACAGAGGTGGCAGCATGAATTATGTGTATTAACTTAGTTACCAAATGTATGTTAAGTCTTGGAAATTACCATTCCCATACATTAGCAACAATGAACACTTACATTAACATGATCACCTATAGTAGAAGTGATCATGGAAATTTACATGATGTCCAGTGGTTTACAAGATCATGACCATCAACACTGCTACCATAAGTAGTAGGAATAGCATTATGTTTCTAATGATGGACATCCATAAGGGTAACAGAAGCAGCAGGGATCATTTAAATCCACAAGGATTCAGGAAGTAGCATGCAGAATAGATAGCCACATAGTTTATTACGATGGTTGAGGTCAGGGAAATTAACATTCCTCATTTTGGAAAGACAGAACTCTTGCATCAACATGGTCTCAGGTGGCAGGACAGATAGACATCAACATCAGATCAATGGGCAAGAAATAACACTGGCATCAACATGGCTTCCAGAAAAAGTAGAAATAGCATAGTATGTTGGCTCATGGACATCTGCATGTTTAACAGATGCAAGAGCGATGAATTAATTTAATTTGTTTGGAGGTGTCAGCAAGTACTCCGATATCAACTTAGTTTCAGCTGGTAGTTTAGTTCTTGGAAACTTGCATTGTTCATATTGGCAACACAGAACACTTACATTAATATGGTTATAAGGGCCAAGAATAGTCATGACAATCAAGACGTTATCTCATGGTAACAAGGACCACATGCACCAACATGGCTTAGAGAACAAATAAGAATGCATCGCAGGTACTTCCATAGACATCATTTTAACAGAGGCAGCAAGGGTCAATGACATCAGCATGGGTTCAGGTGGCAGAATGAATTACAGACTTTAGCTAAGTTAACAAAGGTTCATTAAGTCTCTGGAATTACATATATATATATATATATATATATATATATATATATATATATATATATACAAAAAAGAACACTTACCTTGACATGGTCACTTCTAGATATCGTCGAAGTCACCATGGTGTACAGTGGTAAGATCGTGAGAAGCAACCTTGCTTCCCGAAGGGGTAGGAATAGCATTGCCCTTCCAACCATGGATATGCATATGTTTAAAAGACTCAACTAGCATAAATGACCCCAACTTGTTTGGAGGTATCAGCATCCATTCAGGACATTAACTTAGTTTCTATTAGCATTTCAATTCTTAGAAATTACATTCTTCATGTTCGCAATACAGAACATGAACATTAGTAAGGTATAAGGAGATGGAGAATTCACAGCAATCAAAGTGTTGTCCCATGTTAACAAGGATCACATGCACCAACATGGCTTACAGAACCAATAGGAATGCATGGGAGCTCCATTCATTAATATCAACAGGGTTAGCAAAGGCAACAGTAATCAAAGACATCAGCATGGCTGGAGGTGGCAGTATGAATTATGTGTATCAACTTAGTTAGCAAAAGTGGGTTAAATATTGGAAACTACTATTCTATACAGGGATAACAAGAAACACTTACCTTAAGGTGGGGACTTGTAGCAGGAGATATCATAGAATTCAAAATGGTGTCCACAGCTTACAAGATAATAAGCATTAACATTGCTTCCAGAAGTAGTAGGAATGGCATTGTGCTTCTAAACATGGACGTGCAAGTGGTTAACACAGGGAGCAGATATCAATGACATCCACAGGGGTTCAGGTAGCAGCATGTAGAATGGATAGCCACATAATTTAATATAGTAGTTGAGACTAGTGAAATTAACATTCTTCATGTTGGAAAGACAGAACACTTGCATTCACATGATCTCAGGTAGCAGGACAAATGTACATCAATATCAGATCCATGGGCAAGAAAGAACAATGACATCAACATGGCTTTCAGAAATAGTGGTAATAGCATGGTATGTCTGCTCATGGACATCCATATGTTTAACTGATGCAGGAGGTGGAATGAATTCAATTTGTTTGGAGGTGACAGCAAATATTCCAGATATCAACTTAGTTTCAGTTGGTATTTTAGTTCTTGGACATTTATATTCTTCATGTTGGCAACACAGAACACTTTCATCAATATGGTCATAAGTGGCCAGAGTGGTCATGGAAATCAAATATTATCCCATGGTAACAAGGACCAAATGCATTGACATGGTTTACAGAACCAATAGGAATGCATTGGAGGTGCATTCATAGACATCAACAGGGTTAACTCTGGCAAAAGCTATCAATGGTATCATCATGGTAGAAGGTGGCAGCATGAATTACAGATATCTGCTGAGTTACCAATGCTTGTTATATCTTGGAAATTATTTTTCCTCACATTGCCAAAAGGAACACTTGCCTTAATATGGTCATAAGTGCCTTGCGATTCTATGGCTATCAAGAAGTTTTACCCATGGTAACAATCACTATATACATAAACATGGCTTAGAGAACCAATAGGAATGCATGGGAGCTCCATTAATTAATATCAACAGGGTTTGTAAAGGCAGGAGTGATCAATATCATAAGCATGGGCATAGGTGCCAGCATGAATTATGTGTATTAACTTAGTTACCAAATGTTTGTTAAATCTTGGAAATTGCCATTCCATACATTGGCAACAAGGAAAACTTACATTAACATGATCACCTGCAGCAGGAAAGATCATGGAAATCAACATGGAATACAGTGGTTTACAAGATCATGAGCATCAACATTGCTACCAAAAGTAGTAGGAATAACATTATGTATCTAATCCTGGACATCCATTTTGGTAACAGAAGCCGCAGGGATCATTTAAATCCACAAGGTTTTAGGAGGCAACACGTAGATTGGATAGCCACATAGTTTTCTATGATAGTTGAGGTCAGGGATATTAACATTCCTCATATTGAAAACATAGAACTCTTGCATCAACGTGGTCTCAGGTAGCAGGAAAGATGGACATCAACATCAGATCCATGGGCAAAGAAGTACCTGGTATCAACATGGATTCCAGAAATAGTGGTAATAGCATGGTATGTCTGCTCATGGATATCATCATGTTTAACAGGTGTAGCAGGCTGAAAAAAATTCTTTTTGTTTGGCGGTGACAGCAAGTATTCCAGGTATCAACTTAATTTCATTTGGTCTTTTCGTTCTTCAAAATTTACATTGTTCATGTTGGCAACACAGATCACTTTCATTAATATGGCCATAAGGGGCCAGAGATTTTATGGCAATCAAGATGTTATCCCATGGTAACAAGGACCACATGAATCAACATGGCTTACAGAACAAATAAGAATGCATCACAGGTACTTTCATAGACATCAACAAGTTTAACAGAGGCAGCAACGGTCAATGACATCAGCATGGGTGCATGTCGCAGAATGAATTACAGACTTTAGCTAAGTTAAGAAAGTTTCATTAAGTCTCAGGAATTATCATTCTATATATTGCCAAAAAGGAACACTTACCTTAACATGGTCACTTCTAGCAGGAGACATCATGGAATTAAGCCTGGTGTCCAGTGGTAAGAAGATCGTGAGTATCAACATTACTTCCAGATAGCATTGCCCTTCTAACCATGGATATGCTCATGTTTAAAAGATTCAGCTAGGATTAATGACCCCAACTTGTTTGGAGGTAGCAGCATGCATTCAGGATATTATAGTTTCTGTTAGTATTTCAATTCTTAGAAATTACATTCTTCATATTCACAACACAGAACATGAACATTAGTAAGGTCATAAGGAGATGGAGAATTCATAGCAATCAAAGTGTTGTCCCATGTTAACAAGGATCACATGCACCAACATGGCTTACAGAACCAATAGGAATGCATAGGAGCTCCATTCATTAATATCAACAGGGTTAGCAAAGGCAACAGTAATCAAAGACATCAGCATGGCTGGAGGTGGCAGTATGAATTATGTGTATCAACTTAGTTAGCAAAAGTTAGTTAAATCTTGGAAATTACCATTCTATACATTGATAACAAGAAACACTTACCTTAAGATGGTGACTTGTAGCAGGAGATATCACAGAATTCAACATGGTTTCCAGTGGTCAGAAGATCATGAGCATCAACATTGCTTCCAGAAGTAGTAGGAATGGCATTGTGCGTCCAATCATGGACATGCATGTGGTTAACACAGGGAGAAGGTATCAATGACATCCACATGGTTTCAGGTAGCAGCATGTAGAATGGATAGTCACATAGTTTACTATGGTAGTTGAGACTAGTGAAATTAACATTCTTCATGTTGGAAAGACAGAACACTTGTATCCACATGATCTCAGGTAACAGGACAGATGTACATCAATATCAGATTCATGAGCAAGAAAGAACACTAGCTTCAATATGGCTTTCAGAAATAGTGGTAATAGCATGGTATGTCTGCTCCTGGACATCCACATGTTTAACAGATGCAGGAGGTGGAATGAATTCAATTTGTTTGGAGGTGACAGCAAATATTCCAGATATCAACTTAGTTTCAGTTGGTATTTTAGTTCTTGGACATTTACATTCTTCATGTTGGAAACACAGAACACTTTCATCAATATGGTCATAAGTGGCCAGAGTGGTCATGGAAATCAAATATTATCCCATGGTAACAAGGACCAAATTCATTGACATGGTTTACAGAACCAATTGGAATGCATTGGAGGTGCATTCATAGACATCAACAGGGTTAACTCTGGCAAAAACTATCAATGCCAACATCATAATGGTAGAAGGTGGAAGCATGAATTACAGATATCTGCTGAGTTTCCTATGCTTGTTATATCTTGGAAATTACCTTTCTTCACATTGCCTAAAAGGAGCACTTGCCTTAATATGGTCATAAGTGGCTGGAGAATTTATGGCAATGAAGCGTTTATCCCATACTAACAAGCACCACCTGTATGAAACATGGCTTATAGAACCAATAGGGATGCATGGGAGCTCCATTAATTAATATCAACAGGGTTAGTAAAGGCAGCAGTGATCAATGACATCAGCATGGGTACAGATGCCAGCATGAATTAGTTACCAAATATTTGTTAAATCTTGGAAATTACCATTCCATACATTGGCAACAAGGAACACTTATATTAACATGATCACCTCCAGCAGGAAAAATCATGGAAATCAACATGGTGTACAGTGGTTTACAGGATCATGAGCATCATCTTTGCTACCAAAAGTAGTAGGAATAGCATTATGTATCTAATCATGGACATCCATATTGGTAACAGAAGCAGCAGGGATCATTTAAATCCACAAGGTTTCAGGTGGTAGCATGTTCAATGGATAGCCACATAGTTTACTATGATCTTTGAGATCAGGGAAATTAGTATTCCTCATGTTGAAAACACAGAACTCTTGCATCAACATGGTCTCAGGTAGCAAGACAGATGGACATCATCATCAGATCCATGGGCAAGGAAGTACCTGGCATCAACATGGAATCCAGAAATAGTAGGAATATCATGGTATGTCTGCTCATGGACATCTGCATGTTTAACAGATGCAGCAGGCATGAATGAATTCAATTTGTCTGTAGGTGACAGCAAGTATTCCAGATATCAACTTAATTTCATTTGGTCTTTTAGTTCTTCAAAATTTACATTCTTCATGTTGGCAACACAGATCACTTTCATTAATATGGCCATAAGGGGCCGGAGAGATCATGGCAATCAAGATGTTATCCCATAGTAACAAGGACCACATGCATCATCAAGGCTTACAGAATCAATAAAAATGCATGGCTGGTCCTTTCACAAACATCAACAAGTTTATCAGAAGCAGCACCAGTCAATGACATCAGCATGGTTGCAGGTGGCCACATGAATTACAAATATCAGCTACTTTAAAAAAGGTTCATTAAATCTTGGAAATTACCATTCTATATATTGACAAAAAGGAATACTTACCTTAACATGTTCACTTCTAGCTGGAGACATCATTGAAATTAGCCTGGTGTCCACTGGTAAGAACATTGTGAGCATCAATATTGCTTCCAAAAGGACTGTAATAGCATTGTAGTTCCAACCATGGACCTTCACATATTTAAGAGACTCAGCTGGGATTAATGACAAAACTTCTTTGGAAGTAGCAGCATGCCTTCATATATATATATATATATATATATATATATATATATATATATATATATATATTTTGGTTTTTCGAGACAGGGTTTCTCTGCGTAGCTTTGCGCTTTTCCTGGAACTCACTTGGTAGCCCAGGCTGGCCTCGAACTCACAGAGATCCGCCGGCCTCTGCCTCCCGAGTGCTGGGATTAAAGGTGTGCGCCACCACTGCCCAGCTATTTTTTAAACTTAGTTTCTGTTTGTATTTCAATTCTTAGAAATTATATTCTTTTTTATTGGCAAGTCAGAACACTTACCTTAACATGATCATAAGGGGCTGGAGAATTTTTGGCTATCAGGGAGTTATCCCATATTAACAAGGAACTCATGCATCAACAGGGAATACTGAATCAATAGGAATACATGTGAGCTCCATTCTTTAATTAATTCATTATTATTAATATCACATTTGCAAAGGCAGCAGTGATCAATGACATGAGCATGTCTGCAGGTGACAGTATGAATTATGTGTATCAACTTAGTTACTAAAAGTGGTTTAAATCTTGGAAATTACCATTGTATCTATTGATAAGAAGAAACACTTTCCTTAAGGTGGTTACTTGTAGCAGGAGAGATCATAGAATTCAACATGCTGTCCAGTGGTAAGAAGATAATGCGCATCAACTCTGCTATTAGAAGTAGTAGGAATAGCATTATGTCCAATTGTGGACATTCATATGTTTAACAGAGGCAGCAAGGATCATTTACATGTACAGTGTTTCAGATGACAGCATGTAGAATGGATAGTCACATAGTTTACTATGGTAGTTGTGACCAGTGAAATTAACCTTCTTCATGTTGGAAAGACAGAACACTTGCATCAACATGATCTCAGGTAGCATGATAGATGTACATCAACATCAGATCCATGGGCAAGAAAGAACCCTGGCATCAACATGCCTTCCACAAATAGTAGGAATAGCATTAATATCTGCTCATGGACATCTACATATTTAGCAGATACAGCAGGTATAGTGGCATCAGCTTGGTTGATAGAAACATGCACTTGGATTTCATCTTAGTTTCAGTTCATATTTCAATTCTTGGACATTTATATTCTTCCTTTGGAAATTGTCCTAAGAGGATGGAGAGGTCATGGCTATCAAGATACTATCCCATGAAATCAAAATCACATGCATCAACATGGCTTACTGAATCAACAGGAATCCATTGTGGGTCCAATCACAGACATCAACGGGGTCAATAGATGCAAGAGTGATCAATTACATCAGCAAGGGTGCACATTGCAGCATGAATTATGCATATCAACTTAGTTACCAAAAGTTGGTTAAATCTTGGAAAATATCATTCTATACATTGGCAACAAGAACACTTACACTGACATGATCACTCATAGCAGGAGAAACTGTGACAATCAACATGTTTTCTGGTGGTTTAAAAGATCATGAGCATCAACATTTCTTCCAAAAGTAGTATGATTAGTATTATAGTTCCAATCATAGACATTCATATGGTTAACAGTTAGCAGAGATTAATTAAATCCACATGGTTTCAGGCAGCATCATGTATAATGGATAGCAACACAGTTTTGCTGGATAGTTGTAATCAAGAAAATTAACATCCTTCATGTTGGCAACACAGAACACTTGTAGCTACATGGTCTCAGTTGAGAGGGAGGATGATATATATCAACATCAGATCCATGGGCAAGAAAGGATCCTCCTCAACATGACTTCCAAAATAGTAGGAATAGCATGGTATGTCTTCTCATGGACATCTACATGTTTAACAGATGGAGCAGAGATCAATGAATTCAATTTGTTTGGAGGTGACAGCAAGTATTCCGGATATCAACTTAGTTTCAGTTGGTATTTTACTTCTTGGAAATTTACATTCTTTTGTTGGCAACACAGAACACTTTCATCAATATGGTCATAAGTGGCCAGAGTGGTCATGGAAATCAAATATTATCCCATGGTAACAAGGACCAAATGCATTGACATGGTTTACAGACCCAATAGTGATGCATGCGAGATGCTTTCATAGACATCAATAGGGTTGACAGAGGCAGCAGGGATCAATGACATCAGCATGGGGATAGGTGTCAGAATGAATTATGCATATCAACTTAGTTACTAATGGTTGGTACATCTTGGAAAATAACATTCTACTCATTAGCAAACTAGGAACACTTACATTAACTTGGTCACTCATACCAGGAGAGATCAGGTAATTCAACATGTTACCTAGTAGTAAGAATATCATGAAAATCAACATTGCTTCCAGAAGTAATAAGAATAGTATTGTAGTTCCAATCATGGACATCCGTATGGTTAACAGAGGCAGGAGGAGTCAATTAGATCCAGAAGGTTTCAGGTGGCAGCATGTAGAATGGATAGAAACAACTTCATATGGTAGTTGAGATCAAGGGAATATTCTTCACATTGGCAACACAGAATTCTTGAATCAACATGGTATCAGGTAGCAAGACATATGATGGACATCAACATCAGATTCATGGGCAAGAAAGATCCCTGGCATCAACATAGCTTCAAGAAGTAGGATAGCATGTAGGTCCACTCACAGACACCCACATGTTTAACAAACAGATTGGGAATCAATGACATCAATTAGCTGGAGATGGTAGAATGCATTCTGATATGAACTTAGTTTCAGTTGGTAGTGCAGTTCTTGGAAATTTATATTCTTCACTTTGCAATAGGGATCCATTACCTTAATATTGTCATAATGGCTGGAGAGTTTATTGCAATAAAAATATTATCCTATGGTAATGAGGACCATGGTGATCAACATGAATTCCAGAAGCAACAGGAATAACATGGTATGTCTGATCATGGACATCATCATGTTATACAGAGGTAGCAGGGATCAATGATATCATCTTCCTTGCAGGTGACAGCATGAAATATTGATATCAACTTAATTTCTGATGGTAGGTTAAATCATAGAAATTAACATTCTTCATGTTGTCAACAATGAACTCTTCTGTTTTTTTTTTTTTTTTTTTTTTTTTTTTTTTTTTGAGACAGAGTTTCTCTGTGTAGCTTTGTGCCTTTCCTGGAACTCGCTTTGGAGACCAGGCTGGCCTCGAACTCACAGAGATCCACCTGGCTCTGCCTCCCAAGTGCTGGGATTAAAGGCATGTGCCACCATCACCCGGCAACAATGAACTCTTCTATCAACATGGTTCAGATTGCAGCACAGATCATGTTTATCAACATCTTATTCGGGAGCAACAAGGGCCATAGGCATCAACTTGGCTTCTAGAATCAGTAAGGATAGCATTGTAAGTTTGACCATGGTCATCAACAGAGTTAACTGAGGCAGCAAAGATTTGGGACATATATATGCTTGAAAGTGTTAGCATGGATCCTAGATATCAACTTAGTTTCCAATGACAGTTTGGGTGGAATAAATCAATATTTTTCAAGTTGGCAACACAGAACTACTGCATCAATTTTGTCTCAGCTGGCAGAACAGATCATGGACCTCATCATTGTATCTAGTGACAACTAGGACCACAGGCATCACTATGGCTTCCAAAAGCAGTAGGGGCAGCATGGTAGGTTGGATCATGGATGTTAACATCATTAACAGAGGTAACAGGGATCAGTTATGTCAACATGCTTTCCACTGGCTGTACGGATCAGTGACATCAACATACTTTTGTGTGACATCTTGAATCCTAGATAGCAACATCAGTAATAGAGGTAGCAAGGATCAGTAAGATCACCATAGTTACTGGTAGAGCATGGACCAGGAACATCAACCTACTCTGCACTGGTAGCAAGGACCAAAGTTGTCAACATGGCTTAGAGAATCAGTATGTATCCTGGACATTACATGGTCTCTGGTGGCAACAGGAACTATGGGCATCAACATACAGCAGCAGCAAAGATCACTGGTATCAATATAGTTTTGGATGGTCATTCAGATAAAGGACAACAACATGGTCTTTGGGAGGGGCCCTGATCAAGGACATAAACATGGTGTCTAGTGGCAGCATAGGCCACAGACATCTCCGTGTTTTTTGGTGGAAGCTTGGATCATGGACATCAACCTGGTGCCCAGGGGAACCATGGATCAGGACATCAACAAGGTTGCTGGTGGCAGCAGAAATCATGGACATTATTTAGCACTCACATTACATCCGTTTTAGCAATATTTTATTGTTAACATTGTCAATGCTTTTTAAAAGGATAAATGTAACACAGAAAAACGTAATATAAACATACAATATGTAACCTTTTATATGTAATATCAAACAATTCTGTCATTAGAATTTTTTTAGACATCAAAAATCTAGATTTTTAAATAATCTCTTCCATTTAACTTAGCTATGTATTTCTTGTTTTCCTTTTTTTAATCTCTGCAGTCCACATATGTACAAACCATCTTTGATTCCTTGACATGAACATCATTTTGACTTTATTCTTGAGGACTCATTCCTACATTACCCATGGTTTCAAATTACACCAGGGTGTAAACCATTAGCTCTATGTGCAGATCAAGTATAAAAAAATATAATTTCCACAGATTGCAATTTTATACTCTTTAATATCATTTTTAGTAATGACAATAACCAGGAAAATATATTTGCCTATCAAATTCAAATAAAGATAACCGTCAATTTTTAAATAAAATTGATAATGAGAACCCTTATAAAATAAAATTTAAGAAAGCTGTCTGTGTTAAGGCAATTTATTATCCATGTACCTTAGTTACTGAGAACAAAATAAAAGTGCTTACCTACATACAGCTTCCCATGAGCTTACAGTGAATGTTCATATCTGTATGTTTTTCTTCTTCTATGTCTCTTACTCTTTCTAGAAATTAAAAAGTAATGAAATACTTAATATGTAAATTTAATGTTTTACTTCCCTGAAGTTTTCTAACCTTAGAAAAATTAAGTAGCTGGATATAAATGTGAAATTTTCTTCTATGTAGATAATTAATTGAATATTTCTCTTTCCAAATGTTTGTGTTTCATGTGTGTTATCTCAGATGTTCCCTCACTCATATATAACCATTCTTCATTCTTTATATTTAATTTCTTTGACTTATTTTCCTTTCTTTTTGTTGTGTCATTTGGTTCTATAGTCTTGTGTTTTACATTCATTCTGGTAGTCTTCTAGTTTTTCTCTGTTTATCATTTGTCAAATGATACACTGCCTCAAAAATCTTCCCCTTTACTTCAAATACTTAACTTTATGTTGAGAAAAAGCTAGCAAACAAGGTTGTTGGTGAGAATTCTTATTTTGGAGAAAGGACAAAGAATTCAGAGAGTACTAACATTAACTTACAATTAGGGACTACCAAATTTCTCTAAATTGTAATGTATCCCCTGAGAATGACAAGGTATTTATCTTTATGGATAAATTCCAGTACAAATATGAAGAATATTCATGTAACTCTGGTAAGCACAACAAGGGTCTTATGAAATGTTTTCTAACTTCATGTCTCATTCAAAAATTATAATACAATGAGAAAAGTAAATGAAGGATTTATGTTTAATAACTAAAATATTTCAGAAGCAAAATAACCTGGTATTCTTGCCTTATCAAGATGTGCAATAAATCACTTTTATGAAAGTACATTGCTTTCATTACAGTTCACACTTTTTAACATTGTTATTTTATTACATTTGGGTACTGTGATAAATACTTAATGATATAAAACTTTATTTCCCAAATAACTAGTTTAAAATGGTAATTATTGGAAAGATGAGACTCTTGGGTTATTCAAAGTTAGGGGAAATTTCTCAAATGTTTATTGTGATGAGATTCATTTACATGACCATTTCTGTGGTCTTTGGGCAATCACAGAAACTGGATATCCATATATTTTTTATACAATAGAAATACTGTCCATACTACATAGAATTGTTCTGAAAATTAACTAAAATGTAAACATAAGGCATACTTTATAATACCTAGTATGATGGAGAGTATTAATTAATCAACACTTAGGAGGCAAGGCACTCAGCATACCTATGAGATATTATCTAAATCAAGATTAATCTGAGACTATCTTTGAGGGAATACCTTGATTATGTTACTTGATCCAGGACAAGCCAACTTAATTTTGTTAAGAAGAAGAAACCAGTGAGATAAAAGGAACCATTGCAGGGTAGTGGTGAGAGAGCAATAGAGAGGTCAATATCAGGTTACATGTGATTGGAAGGAGGACATGGATTAGACGGATGCCGGGAGGGATGTAAATACAAAAGGAGGGTAAAATAACAGTAAGGATGTCTGAAAAAGTCATTATAAATCACATTATTAAGTGGCTTCATAAATACATCTAATATACATAAGTGAATGAATGCACATGGTTTAAGTAAAATGTTCACCTTATGTAACAACTTCTAACTATGTCTATTTTGCTTCAAGTTATATGATTTCAAATTTTATCACAGCTGAATATTATCCAAATATGACATGATGTATTTTCTTTTTTCCTTTTTTATTAAAAAATATTTCATTCATTTTACACATCAATCAAAGATCCTTCCTCCCATCCCCCCAACCTCCCCCTTCTAACCCACCCCTCACTCCTGCCCATAAGAAGGCAAAGCCTCCCATGTGGAGGCACATTCAGAAGAGGCAAGTCCAAGCCCTTCCAGCTGCCTCAAGGCTGCATGAGGTGCTCCATCATAGGTAGTAGGGATTGTGTGACACTACATCCATTTAGCTAAAATAATAATACTATGTTCTCCCCTAGGGCCTATGACACCCCAAGCTATGGGTTTATGTGTCTTGAATTCAATCACAAGCCTAACTTCCAATGACTAAAGTTACCTAGTTTCTTAATGCTTAGCTGATGGGTGAGTTTAAGTTTAAAATAAAAGCAAACATTGGAGAACAAGAAGTGCAAAACCCTATTATCTGTAATGGACTGTAATTTTTTGCTGATTAAGATTTTCATACTTGCATATAATGTGTTTTGAACAAGTCCAATCCCAATTTTCCCTTCTAATTTCTTCTCTATCCTTCCACCACTATTACCTCCATATTAGCTACTTTGTTGCTTCTTGTTGCTATGATTAAAAACAATGGCCAAGGCATCCTATAAAGGAATAGTTTATTTTGGCATATGCTTTTAGATGGAAAAGAATCCTTCATGGTTGGGTAGTATGGCAGCAAGTGTCAGGAATGGCAGAAGTAGGGAGCTGAGAGCTCACATCTTTTACTATGGACACAAAAAGGGGGCCATTCTGGAGGTACAGCAATATTACATATTCTCAAAGCCTGTCTCCCGTAATATTGTTCTTCCAGGATTGCCATAATCTACCACACCTTCCCAAACACCACCACAATAGGGGGGGTCAAGTGTTCAAATACCTGAGCTTATAGGAAACATATATCTAAAACAGCATATCCCATTACTGCTGCCATGATGTACATGGGCCACATTCCTAAAGGAAAAAAAAAAAATCTCCAAATAGCTGTCAAAAACTTGTTAAATTTCCATACTTAGCAGTGGGATTTCCTGATTGTCTCTCCCCCCACAAGCTCGGATTTTGTCTGGCTTGATCTTGTGCTGGTCTTGTGTGTGTAGTTAGAGCCACTATTTTTTCATATGTTCAACTGCCTTGCTGTGTCTGGAGAAGGGTTTCTCTGTAATTATCCACTAACTTTGATTCTTGGGATCTTCCCACTGTCTCCTCTCTGATGATCTCTGAATCTTGAGAGGATGAGTGTTGTGATTTAAGTAAGAAATAACCCTCATAATATCTGGCATTTGAGATTAGTCCCAAATCAGTAGTTTTGCTTGGGAAGGATTAGGAAGAAGTATTCTATCAGAGGTGGATATACATACATTTTTAAGAAAAGAAAAAATAGTTTTCATAATTATTTGTGGGGTAGAACATGTCATCCAGGGCACCTAAATCAATGCTTTTAAGTCACAGTCATTCATATTTGGCTCAAAATGGATTATTGCTTCTTCCCTTTGAATGATAGATAAGTTTTTTGTATCCAGAATTCCGAAAACAGTTAAAATAAATACCATCAAATCAGAATTAAAATAATAAATTATATTGAGTGCCAGCATTAAGCTGAAATTTTTAAACATTAAAATTTTAGGGATAGAGACTAAAAGCGCCATTCATAGTCAATGTACATCTGTTATTCTGAAAATTAGATGAAAGAAACTTTAACATAAAAGGATAAAGTCCAATAAACATGAAAAAATGAGTTGTAAAAGCCATAATTTAGTGCAAGCAGGAACCACAAATGATAACTACAAAACAACAGAAATTAATTTTGTTACTGCTTATATTTTTGAATAGATTAAGTTCTTGACACTGATAAAGAATAAAAAAGAATGTATTAAGTATAAATAAAATGAAAAATTATACAGAGATGATATAATTAAATTATATTCATGGAATATTTATCTTAATCAACCTAAAGCTAGTTGTTTTGAAAGTAATATTAATATACTGTGCAACAGATTTTCATAAACCTAAAAAACTAAATACGAAATTGAAATTATCTCATTATTACTTTAAAACATCAAAGGACAATGTTGATAGGACAAAGAGTCAGCCTAGAGAATGGGAAAAGATTTTTATCAACTCCAACATCTGATAGAGATCTAATACCTTAAATAGACAAAGAACTCAAGAAACTAGATATTAAAAACCAAATAATCCAATTAAAAATGGGGTGTAGATCTATAATGAGAATTCTTAATACAGGAATCTCAAATGGCTGAGAAACAAATATTCAGCATCCTTAGTCATCAGGGAAGTGCATATCAAAACTACTTTGAGATTCTATCTTATGTCGGTCAGGATGGCTAAGATCGATAATACAAACAGCAGTTCATGCTGGTGAGGATGTGAAACAAGGGGAACACTCTTTATTACTGGTGGGAGTGCAAATGTATACAGCTGTTATGGAAATCAGTATGATGGTTCCTGAGAAAGTTGGGAATTCTCTACCTCTAGACCCAGCTATACTACTCTTGGGCATATATGCAAAGAATACTCAATCCTACCTCAAGGACACTTGCTCAACTATGTTCATAGCAGGTTTATTCATAACAGACAAAAACTGGAAACAGCCTAGATGTCCCCCAACTTAAGAATGAATAAAGAAAATGTGGTATATTTACATAATGGAATATTGCTCAGTGGTTAAAAAATGACATCATGAAATTTGCAGGAAAATGGATGACACTAAAAAAAAATCATCCTGAGTGAGGTGACCCAGACCCAGAGGAAATAGATTAGATTTTGTGGGTAGAAGTGGGGAAAATGTGGGCAGAGGCAGGAGGGATCAGGTTGTGGGGGTGGGGCTGATGGAGAGATCGTGTGTGGGGAGAGACAGGACAAATTGGGTGGCATTTGGGGGGGCAGTGTGAAACCCTAGTGCACTGGAAACTTCCTGTAATCTATGAGAGTGATCCTAGAGAGGACTCCTCAAAATGGAGGATAAGGAATCTGAACTCATCTATTGCAGCCCCATAAGGCTTCCAGTGGTAGCACTGGTTATAATTGGCTGAGCTGTTGGCTGAGGGGCCCCTTGGTGATCACTAATCTAGGCTGATGCTAGGACAGAAGGCCTCTCTCTGAAAACTCATTGAACTTAGAGAGGTTGATCTGGTGCTTGGAGCCTTCACCTCTACACTAGTATCGTTTTGGTGTGAGAAGGGACTCTTCAGGGTATGGACAGAGAAACCTAGACACCAACCCAGACACAAAAACCTACAGCTACAACTGTCCTGACTGCAAGATGTACTGGGGCAGTGGTGGTGCGGAACTTGTGAGAGTGGCCAAGAAAATTTGTTTAGGTTGAGGATCATTCCACAAGAGGAAGTCCAGGCCTATACTGCCTGGATATACGTTTATGGATATGATAACTTACAGTAATCTTTTCACACCAGTCTATAAATCACATTTCATTATTAATTGTATTTGATATTAGTTGATTTACTGAAATGGTTGTAATTGATGAGTTTAAATGATTCCATGTTGGTAAAGAATTTATAACTGCAATAACACATGGTAAGTACAATTTAGTTATTTGTCCTAAGAAACTGAGTTGGCAACTGAGATGAAAACACAATTTCCCTATTTAAAACACATACCATGTTTCAAAGGATGATAAAACCTTTTTTAACAGTCCAACATATGTTTACACTATTGAAATGATAAATTCTAAACGTGTTAAAAATTCAGTATTAAACGCCGGGCGTTGGTGGCGCACGCCTTTAATCCCAGCACTCGGGAGGCAGAGCCAGGCGGATCTCTGTGAGTTCGAGGCCAGCCTGGGCTACCAAGTGAGCTCCAGGAAAGGCGCAAAGCTACACAGAGAAACCCTGTCTCGAAAAACCAAAAAAAAAAAAAAAAAAAAAAAAAAAAAATTCAGTATTAAGTTACAAATTATTTAATTGGTACACTTGAATTCTACCACTAAATAATAGTGGCTGTGATTTAGAATGGATCTAAATACAACAATTTCATCATGAATTTCATGAAACAAAACATGACTGCTAACTAAATGAAAAAGGCAATTAGTATAGACAATTTAGCAATTAACACCTGAAACAAGAGATAGCAAAGTGACAGACTGTGATCGTTTCCTGTCCACAGCAAGGAGAAATGACTTTCACAAAATAAAAAGGTAAATCAACTAGCTAATAAGAAATATTCTTGTTGGATAAATGTAAGAATTAAAATGAAGAATTTTGTTTCTTTCAAACCACAGATCAGATGCATCTGATATTAAAAGTAACACATGATCTCTTAAATTAAATAAATCAACAAGTATGAAAGACTGTAAGATCTCCATTTATCTCCCAACACAGTGCTGAAAAACAAGACTTTTAACATCTATTTTTCAAACATATCTAAAGAGCTATTGCAATTCCCACCATGATCCCTTTCCCAATGTTATAGTTTTCATATCAGTATACATGACACTAAAATTAATTTGCATAGCTGTAATATTTAATCAATTGCACTCAAATGGATATTTAGTCCTTTAAAGGTAATCATTTTCCATTATTAAAATCTTCCAGAAATGTCACTGATGGTATATTTGAAGAACTCTCACCAAAAAATATGACAACTGAATGTAATCTATGAATACCACAAATGTGATTAATATCATGAGTGTAAGTAATGAATATCATGAGTGTAATTTAAAAAAATAAATAATAAAAAATTTTAAAAAATATGACAACTGACAAGTATCTAAAGTAATGCATATGTTAGTTATCTTTGTTTAACCATTCTAAAACATACATATACATGTGTATATGCATGAATGTTCAGCCCTAAGTATGATATAGTTATCATGTTTCCCACAATGAGATTCAGGAAACATCTCGAAAGAGAAAACACAATGAACCGAAAGCTGGAGGGTGGCTAGGAGTACTATGAAATACTGTATAAAATACGGTACTTTCAGACCTGACATGGCTATTGGACTTATGACCTCACAGCATCGGTGAATACCTACCTACAGGAGACATGTACTAGCTCAAGCCCATAGACATAACAGCATAGAGCAAGGATCTCATTAGGTCCCCCTCCTAGAAGAAAAGACACTGCAAGTTGATGAAAGCTGGCAGAGAAATAGTCATTTTTCTTTGTGGATTTCCACTAGTAGTTTGCCCATCCACTAATGGAAGACGGTACAGCCGTTAACATAGAGGCAGCACTAATTGGATGCAACGGACTATACGTTTTTTAAAAATCTATAAAAAGATGACACAAATTAAGAAGGTGGCATGATTGAAAGAGATCATTGAGAAAACAGGGGTAGATATGATCATTATACTTTGTATATTTGTGTTCTAGATTGCTTAGCATTGCTGTGATAAGACACCATGACCAAAAGCAACTTGGACAGGAAAGGGTTTATTCGCTTTACACTTCTGCATCACAGTACATTGTTGAGAGAACTCAGGGCAGGAACTCAATTCATGAACACGAAAGCAGGCCAACTTATTTCATAGAGTATTCCCTCTGACAGGGAGCTCATTCCCAGCCAATGAAGCACAGCAGAAACCATGAAGGAACAGTGCTTACTGGCTGGATGTCCAGATCTCTCGGGCCCATGCTCATCTAGCTCCCTTAGAGATATTATCTATCCATGAAATGTTACCACAGTGAGGAAGTCCACAGAACAACCCCATAAAGACAATTCCTTAATTCAGACACCCTTTTCAGGTGATTCTAGCTATATAGTATTGATAGTTATTAGTAGCTAGAATAACATATAATATTCTCAAATAATAAAAAAACAGGGAAAAGGAAAGATGAAATATATATTTTTCAAACATCAGCCCATACAAGTAATTATTGGAAAAAATACTAGGGCATCATTGTATTTTTCTTAATATGTACAAATGGATGACTACCAAGAATTAGGTCAGAAACAAGAATGAAAAAGTTTAAACATTCCATAATGCCACCATTATTTTATCTATGCAATTTACAATTTTATTATATTTTCCATAACCACAATTTCTAAAATTGTCAATAGCATTTTATAATATTTTTAAATTTTATTAAATGTGTTCACAATATATTATCTTTACACAATTGTTACAATATATGAATAACTAATATAAATTAAAGTCATTCTCCTACTACTTAAATGAATCTTTTGTAATAAAAATAGGGTAATTTAAATGGATACATGGTGTATATCATGTATTTTACCATATGTGTGTATATGATTTTAATATTTAATAGCTGATAAAATAATTTTATCAATAAAGATGATATGAAATGAAAATAGCTATGTTAGAAATATTCTATTTGAAAATGATAGAAAACTGATTAATATAGGAAAGTCTGGGAAAAGGAAATTAAGCCTGATGTTCAGGGCATATCCACAGTAAAAAGCATAGAGAAATGAATGTGTACATAATCACTTGCTTATGTTTTTTTCCTCAACACACTTATGTAGTTCAAGTTTCTTTCCTAGGGAATTATGCTACACATAGTGAGCCCATTGTAGTCTTACAACATCAATTAACAATTAAAACAATCCTGAATATACATATACCCATAGGCCACCAATCTAGACAATTCCTCAATTAAGAATCTCTTCCCAGGTGATTGCAGTTTGAGTAAAATTGACAGTTAAAAAAAAGCAACCATCAAAGCCAGGCAATAGACATTCTCTTTGTGGAGTATGTAGTCTCCCACAACAGTTCAACTCTGTTATTTTAGTGCAAAAGGAGCCATAGAAAATACAAATTGAATGAACATGGTTGTGTTCCAATAAAATTTCATTTCCAACGCATAGAGCCAGACTGTGTTGGTAGTTTGTCAAATCTTGCTGTAGAGGGAAATATTGGAAAATACATAAAATTCAGTTACATGCTGACTGATTATTGCTAGTTTAAGTGAAGTTTTAAACAAAGAAAAATCATGATTACTTAGTAAAGTGGTGGTTGTAGATTCTCCTCTAAGATCCATGACCTCACTATTGCCAAACTGTTGGTTAGGCCCTACAACATCTTTTGTTTTATCAAATCAACATAATTATTCTCTACACTCTAAATATTTATCCTTATACACACAAATAAGTGTAGCTCTCACCCATGATCAAATAAACTTCATTTTGTAACAGAAAGAGACCATTACAGATAACCACAACCAATCAAATTGTAGAAAATAAGTGATCATAGGGTACTCATCCCCAATTGCTACATATAAAACACAATTCTTGGAAGAAAGGTCCAAGGAATATCCCAGAAGAGGGAAAGGAAGATTTGAAGAGCCAGGGAAATAAGAAGTCTGCTATGAAATTATGTCTCCTAGAAATGTTGCATAGGCTACATCATGAAGTCTCAACAACATGGCTGCCTAAACAAGACCAGAACAAGGACAACAGCAAGAGTCATGCTAACATGGAGGAAGCAACCTCTCATGGGGCCCTGAGCATAAACAAAGAACCACAGAAAACTAGGAATGTTAAAAGTGAGAGAAATAATCAGAAGAGTCTCCTCAATTATCTATCCACTATCAAATGCTCAGTCCTGAAATCAGATAGATACAAATAACATTCTATGTACTGACCGGGATGTATTTATATATTTAGGAAACACATACACACTTAAAGAAAAAGAGGCCATGCATTTGAGAGAAAGTAAGATTGAGGGTACATGGGAGGGGTTGAAGGCAGAAAAGGGAAGGAGGAAAATTAAACAACTATAATTTTAATTCCAAAAAATAAAAATACACACAAAAGAAAGTAACATCTTCAGGATTTCTTTCCAAACACAGATGAAAACATACTTAAGCATACCCTTCCAGACTATTGCCTTCAAATTATATTGGCTGATATTTTCTTATCCAGGTTTTCTTTATCTAATTAGAAATATTTATAAAATGTATGTGGCTTTTAAGCAACAGCTGAGTTAGGATTTGTATGTGTCATAGTCTCACACAGCTTCCACTAAATTTTTTTTTCAAGACCATAAGAACTAGAGTTTTTTAGTGATAGGGACTAAAGTTGAACTATCAGCATTGTGTTTCCTTTAAAGAAGACTAATCATAGAGGAAGACATCATGGGGATAGGGAGAAACCAGGTGTTAGGGAAGTTCCCAGGAATCCACAAGGATGACCCCAGCTTAGACTACTAGCAATAGTGAAGAGGGTGCCTAAACTAGCCTACTCCAGTAATCAGAGTAGTGAATACTCTGTCATCACAGAGTCTTCATCCAGTAACTGATGGAAGCAGATGCAGAGATTAACAGCCAAGCACAAGGCTGAGCTCCAGGAGTAGTCAAAGAGAAAGAAGAGGGATTCTATGAGCAAGGGGCATCAAGACCATGATGGGTAAACGTACATAGACAACCAAACCAAACTAGTGGGAACTCATGAGCTGTGGACCAATAGCTAGGGAGCCTCCCTGGCACTGGATTAGGCCATCTGCATAGGCAAGACAATTATGTAGCTAGATCTGCTTAACGGTCCCCCTGGCAGTGGGAACAGGACCCATCCCTAGGGCATGAGTGAGCTTTTTGGAGCACACTGCATATGGTAGAACACCTTGCACAGCCTTGATGCAGGGAGAGGGGCCTGGACCTGCCTTAAATGAATGTATCAGGCTCTGCTGATTCCCCATGGGATTCCTTTCCTTGGAGGAAGTGGGAATGGGGGGTAGGATGAAGGGAAAGGCTTGGGGTGGGAGGAGGCAGGTGGCAGGAGATGGGATCTGTGGTTGGTATGTAAAAATGAATAGAAAATTTCTTAATTATATATATATATACATATATATATATATATATATATATATATATAATAAAAAAATACTAACCATATAATTGACCATCACAGATTCTATATGGTTCTTCCAAGTCTGGAAGAAGAAACATTTTGTCCTGAAAGATTGATATGTTTTAAAAATTATACTTATGAAGTAGCAAGGGAAATAATTTTATATTTTGGGTTCACCACAGCATGCAGAACTGTATTAAAGGGTCATACTATTAGAATGGTTAAGAACCACTGTTAAAGATGACAAAAACAAGCTACCAGACAGAATGTTAATACCAGGTGAATTTATAGTAATAGTCCTCTGAAAATGGTACAGAAGTTGATACAATGGTCATTATAAGATGATGCATTTCCTAATAACTAGACACTTGATCCAGTGAAAGTTATAGAGGCTCCACACACAGACATTGCTAGTGATCTACACTGGATTTTTTTTTACTTTCTTCACCCCTATACTGTCTTGAGTCCTCATGGATCCCATAACAAGGATATGTAGGTCAAGGTCTAAGGTATCAGAACCACATTAAACTAAATTCTATTGTTGCTTGCTGGAGACTTCCGGATCCTAGTACTGAGACTAGCAAATACAGAATGCAGTGTACTATGCGGGCAAGAAGGAAACATTCTTGGAACATGATAATATAGGGCTATGCCAATTAAACTGTCAGGGACAGGAAGGTATATTTCAAAGCTTGGAGAAGCTGTTTTGTTAAACTCTGTTACGGTTAATCTTCATTGTCAAGTTTGATAGTATCTGGAATAATCTGAAACTATGCCTTTGAGTGAATCTGTGAGTACATTTCAAATGATCACTAATCAAGTGCTCTCTGACAGCAGCCCAAATACAAGGAGATCTGAGGAAGCAGTGAGGCTTGCCTACCAGGCTCCAACATGGATTGAAGACCAGCAACCCTCTGGAAATCTTCAGATTGAGACTACTGAAAACTGTTCCTGAACTGAGCCACTATGGGATTCTTTTCAAACTACCCAGCCCTTATCAGTTGTAAGCCACTCTAGTCAATAATTTATAAATAATACATATTTTATTGGCTGTGGTCTCCAAGACAGCCTTGGATAAAACATTTTTATACTATGTTGTATCTGTAAAGTAGAAAGAGCAATCATCAACTAATAAGTATCAAACCACCAAGAAAGTAACTGAGACTAGTAAAAATGCTAATAGGGGAAGGAAATGTCCAGTGAGGTGAAGGAAAGGTAAGACATTATAACTCTTGGACAAATGACTTGAAGCACTGAATGCTATAGTTTGCCTCAGTAGCCTCATTTAAAAAAAATCTCATTTGCTATGACAAACTAATATCCTAAAGATGTACCTAAATGGAATGAAACTATTTTGGGAAATGAGTATTCCATCGAGGTACCCCTTATCATGTGGTACACTCCTCCTTCATCTACTGGTTAATAATAAATAGTCATGCTGCCTCCTGCCCCTGTTTTATTGCTGATCCAAGGGAAAGCTTCTCCACCTGTTGAGACTTCATTACATACACATAAAGGGTGGACTTTTCTCAATGACAAAGAGACATGGAATACCAGAATGTCTGACCACTTACTCTAAGGTGGGATCAAATATTTGGTTCAATTCTTTCTTTACAACTTTGTTGTGCAGTCATACTGAATTTGGCTTCTACTTGAAACCTGAATTCATCTTTTATCTCTTGTTTCCCAGATACCCTTCTCTTAAGACAAATGCCCAGTACATAAAACCGACATGTTCAGGGCTCTGCTTTTCAGCAACTTTACTCAAAGCACTTTTAATATACTATTTTTAAAGTTCACCAGACTCCATCAAACTATTATAATCACTCTCTAGAAAATATGTGCCAATTTTTTTTCTGATTTTCTTTGTTAATTTCATCCATGCATATGAAACTAAACACTACTCCAGAAATTTGTCTGATTTAACAATTTATGTAAGTGGAAGTAGTGTATTAATATCCCCTATGGGATATTACAAACAGACATATTCATACTAACTATACAGTTTTGCTTTGTTTTCACTCTTATGTGATATGCTTCATAAATACATTAAAATGTATTATTCATTTTGTTGGAAAATAAAATTTTGTTGGAAAAGCATTGATTACTTCCATTTTTCTATTTCAGTGAGATGCATATTCATACATTCATCTTGTATACAAACACAAAATGTTCCTCTAGTGAAAGCACCTAGATGATGTCACCATAGGAAAGCAAACATTTTAGTTTCATGATGTAATTCCAAATTATTCAAAACTAATTGAGCTAACTAAACTCATAAAAAATATTACAATACTCTTTTCCACATAATTGGCAGTACTTCGTGTTAGAATAACTTCTATATGACAAATTTGCCATATTAGCCTATAGGAAATTGTATTTCTTAGTGTTAATTCCAACTTCTTTGGTTATTAATGAGCATGATGGAATTGTACATTTTTTGGTATCGCTCACACTTGTCAGTTTTTTGATATCTTTGAAATACTTATTTTTAATGCATTTCCTGTTCAATTATTCATGTTTTTTTGTGAGGCCTAATCAAGTTTCCACTCTGTGGAAGCCAAAAGGGGGTCTTTCGGAGGATACATTAAATGAGGGGTATGGTAAATTCTAGGAAACATTAGAGTGTCAGACTTTGGTGATTGAAAAGGCTTAGATAGGTAGGAACAGAGAAATGTGAACTAAATTGGGGGTTAGGGAGAGAACCCAAAGAAAGGGTGGATGAAACCAGTATCCAAGCCTATGATCCCATAAACCAATTAAAATATTGTTGGAGTAAGAGTAAAATTCAGGGGATCAGAAACTGAAAGGATGTATAAGGGAGTTAAAAGATTAATGGGGTGTCAAGGGAATGAGGGAGAAGAGGGAATATTTTGAATAAAATAAAATAAAACCCTAATGATAAAGGTGCCACACACTTTAGATAAAGACACAGAGAAATCCATTTCAAAATCACTGGAAAATTAGCTTCCTGATGGCTAGCTTCCATAGTGTCAGAATGGGATTGGGGATAAAAGGCACCCATGTACTCACCCAGTGTTGGAAACTGTGTGCTCCAACACTGACTTGCCAGACAAGATTTGCCCACTGTTGCTATGGCTGCATCACTATTATGAGGTAACCAGCTGCTTTCATAGTGCATTTGAGACCTGCCCAACATAAGGGGATTTCATGCTTGGTACTGCAACCATAGGCAAAGGCTCATGGTTTAAAAACCAGGGATTTATTAAAAATACTTTATAGGAACTCACATCTTAGATGATTTCCAAATACAACTTAAAACAAAGAATTCAAACAGAATTACCCAGCATACATCAACAATTTCACTCCCCCAAAGCATGGGTTATTAAATGAAAATCAGAGTGTAAGAAATAAGACACCTCACCTTGAAGTACTGGGCAAGAAGGCCTCAACAGCAGGCCATTAATCCTTGTACACAGGAGGTAGAGCCAGGTGGATCTCTCTGAGTTTGAGGCCAGCCTGGTCTACAGAGCGAGTTACAGCACAGGCTCCAAAGCTACACAGAGAAACCCTGTCTCACCCTCCCCCTAAAAAAACAAAATAAATATTTTTCCCACTGTTCTTGGTTACCCACCAAAACTTCATGATAAAACCCTAATGATAAACATGCCCCACACTTTAGCTAAAGACACAGAGAAATCCATTTCAAAATCACTGGAAAATTAGCTTCCCGATGGCTAGCTTCCATAGTGCCAGAATGGGATTGGGGATAAAAGGTACCCATGTACTCACCCAGTGCTGGAAACTGTGTGCTCTACCACTGACTTGCCAGACAAGATTTGCCCACTGTTGCTATGGCTGCATCACTATTATGATGTAACCAGCTGCTTTCTTAGTGCATTTGAGACCTGCCCAACATAAGGGGACTTCGTGGTTGGTACTGCAACCATAGTCAAAGGCTCATGGCTGGGGAGTTCAAGGTCGTAGGATAGAACCTGCTATTGGAATCTTGCTCAAAAGTGATGTTGCAAAATTGTCTTCCAAATATTTCTGTTTATACCCATAGATTGTTCTCTAGCATGGTCACATAAACCGTTTTTGAAGTGGGCACCAATAACTACAAAGACAATTTGCCAATGTGCAGAGAATAAGTGTGAGTAAAAGCAAAATCCTAAATGCACAACAATGTCACTTCCCACACCTTCGAAATCGCAGGGAATATCACAGAAAGAGGAAGCAACAAGAACAAAAGAGACAGACAATGTGGAGGAGTGCTCTAACGTGCTCTCTTCTGGACAGGATATGGGTATTGCACCCATGAAATCACAGCACCTGTGATTACCTAGATATCCAAATAAGAACAAGCCATCCAGAACTTTGGCATAGATAGGGGAGAATGTTCCCCATGTTTTGCCTCTTAGGAGGGGCAATTGGCACTTGGTAACTGTTGAAGCAGGACGTTCTGTTAAGAAGATTCTCAAGGCTCTAGTGGATAGCCTCACATCCAAGCTCATATGAACAGCACTCATCCAAGCTCATACAAGCAGTACTAACTGGACTTAGTGAATTACCACATAACAAAGACATACAATGGTGAAGGGGAAACACTGTAGAGGAAATCGGTGCTGTTTGAGGAACAAAATAGCAGAACAATTGATCATATTTCACTGTATATACATGTGAAATTCTCAAGAACTTGCCCTGGAGGAGATGGGAATGAGGGGTGGATTGAGGGAAGGACAGGGGCGTGGGAGGCGGGAGGACAGGGGAATCCATGGTTGATATGTAAAATTAGATTAAATTATAAAATAAATTTAAAATAAAAGAAAAATATATTTAAAAATACAATACCACGTGGTCCCTGACATTATGAGCTTCTAATACAATCATTATCGTGATTAAATGACTAGCAGACAATATTGTTGCTATAAATTTTGGATTATGATCTCCTAAAGATATGTGCAGTAAAGACTTATTTCCCCATGGTGCTGGTATTGGGAGGACTTGTACCTCGTGATAGTCCTTAGGTTAATTGGGTTATGGCCTTGAAAGGTTTCTTACCTACATTTTTATTGTTGTGATCAAACATTATGCACATCCTTTAATTTCCAAAGATATACATTAAATAAACTTATTTTCTTTATTTTTTAAAAAAGCTTATTACTTTGTTAAAAACATGTATTTTGTACCAAGTTTGGAGTTTGTGCTTTTAATAAAAAAGATTAACATATACATACAAAAATGTGCAGATTATATTTATACAGTATCCTAATTTCCTTTATACAGCTGTGATAAAAGGACATGACCAAAAGCAATCTGGGGAGGAAAGGTTTTATATCTTTTTTTTTTTTTTTTTTTTTTTTTTTTTGGTTTTTCGAGACAGGGTTTCTCTGTGTAGCTTTGCGCCTTTCCTGGAGCTCACTTGGTAGCCCAGGCTGGCCTCGAACTCACAGAGATCCGCCTGGCTCTGCCTCCCGAGTGCTGGGATTAAAGGCGTGTGCCACCAACGCCCGGCGAAAGGTTTTATATCTTATCATGAGGAAGTCAGGGTGGAAAATTAACATGAACAAAGAAAATCATAATAAAAAGAAAACTTGGATGAATGCTTCTTATGGGCTTGCTCCCATATGTTTTCTCAGTTTGCAACATAGAGGTGGTATTACCTATAGAAGGATAGGCCCTGCCACATCAATCACCAATCAAGAAAATGCCCCACAGACTTGCCTATAGGTCAGTCTGATAGAGGCGATTCCTCAGCCGAGGTTCCTTCTTCCCAAACAAGTCCATTTTGTGTCAAGTTGACAGATAAAAAGAACCAGCACGATAGACTATTGTGCTATATCAACCAAACACCTACTAGCAATTTGAATCTCCTGAGGAAGTGCTCTGTGTCTACCAGGGAGAAACAGCTCATCAGAATTCATTGTCATCTGGTTTATATTGTGTGTTGCTTCCTTCACATTGCATTCTCTAGATTCTGCAACCCAGGGTTTTTATGTTGTAATTATCCTTTTATGATTTACCTTTAAAATGTATTAGTCTGTTAAAAACATATAGTACGTACCCTGTTCTAAGTTTGGGGGTTGGGCTTTTGAATTAAAAAAATATATATACTAATTTATACATGTAGTGGGTAGCCATTCCAGCTTTGACCTGGAAGTTCCAACCCCCATTGAGGCTTTGGTAATGGTCATGCCTACAAGGCAGGGCTGAGAGAGGACGCTGAATTCCCAAGATCCAGATGCGGAGGCTATCTTAGTTCCTAGACCCTGTAAGCAGGAGGTAGACTACAGAGTTCTCCAGAGAACACCACTGGACTGTGCTACACCTTTTCCAGACCCTGTAAACTATCCCTTCACTTGTAAGTTACCCCACAAAATAAACCTCCCTTTTAACTACATGGAGTGGCCTTAATAATAATAATAATTTCACCCATATATACATACAAAATGTGCTTTTTGTGCATAAACACTCTAATCCTGTAGAAAAACAAACCATTTGGGCCAAGAAACAGACTACCTTAAAGGGCAGCATGAACGCATAATAGAATGCTTTCAAGCTCTGTGACCCACTTAAAACTGGAGCAGTATCAAGTGTAGAAAATACTGATTTCAAATCCTTAGCATATCTGTCTGACATTATGCTTAATACCTGGTGGTGGGAATTACAGCAGTCAGTAACTTGTTCTTTAAGAGATACCCAGCATTTTGTGGGTCCCTCAATTGCCAAAACATTTGAGTACAAATCAAGCCTTTGACAAGGTTTATCTCTCATCCTCTTTGAATACATTTTTTATCAAGGTATCCATTATATGCCATATCTTCTCCAAGAAGTCCAATTAACCATGGCATTTTTAGAGTTAACAAATGTTGATCTTATTATCTAAATTATGTATAGAAAGATCACATATCTTTAGATAAATTACAGAAAGCAAAAATATTCATATGATTTTGTAGTTTTAACTATTCCAAATGAAATTTTACAACTTATAATATGCTTTTGGGATACATATAAAACCAAATACTCTGAATACATCTGTGCCATCAAACCATATACTTAAGAACATCTCAAATTGTTTAAGAAAGAGGCAGCATCTATTATAACTGGTGTATCTTATTTGAGCTTAGTTGTTTACTATCATTATGAAGGATTAATATTTAATAGTAAATTAAATGAATACCTCTGCAGCATTCTATAGGGGTAGCAATAATCTCTGGCATATTTTTGCATTATGTTCTACAGTTTCTAATTACCTATTTTTGTGTGAAAGTCAATATAATGTGTTAACATATATTAAATAGTAGGATATATTGACTGCTATTATGTGTACTTTACCAGTGGAGATGAACCAACATCATTTCACTCCTGATAAGTCATGAAGGAGAGACCACAGAAACAAGTTAACTCAAGTATAACTTGACTAAACAAAGAATTAATTAGAATTATGTAGCAGAAGTTTCTCCAGTCCTGCCCAGCCCCGAGGTCCAGACAAATCTCTCCCACCTTCAGTCCCACAGTCGTTTATGAAATAATCACTAAGAGGCTTAATATTAATTACAAAGTGTATGGCCTATGGCTCAGGCTCATTATTAACTAGTTGTTATAACTTAATTCAACCAATTTCTATTAAACTATGTTTTGCTACATGGCTTCATGATATTACCTCTTCTCTCACATCTTGCTTCTCCTGGCAGTGGCTTGCAGCTTCTGCCCTGACTCCACTCTTCTTCCTCTCCATCTTTAGTTTGAATGTATCGCCTAACCTTATTCTGCCTCGCCATTGGTCAAATAGCTTTATTTATTAACCAATGGGAATGACACACATTCACAGCATACAGAAAGACATCACACAGCAGAATTACTTATAGGGATGTGGGTGAGAGGTCACTTACAGGAGGAGAAGCAACTTATTGTTGGCTATATCACTGAAGGAAAAACTCATTCCTTCCTCAGCAACCATTAACTATCTCTATATATCTTTGGAGAAGACTGTGTCTTTATGAGACCTCCCTGGTTGCAATCATTAACTCTATGAATTCTCAGATGGGCATGACTTCATGACACTCTCATGATGAGAATTTAATGTTTTAAACCTCAGAGCCATAATCTCTCTCTCTCTCTCTCTCTCTCTCTCTCTCTCTCTCTCTCTCTCTCTCTCTCTCTCTCTCTCACACACACACACACACACACACACACACACACACACACACACACACACAGTATTTAATGAACTCATTACGAACATTTGTCTCATAACTGAGAAACTTAGAACCCTGTAGTTCCTTGGTCCTTGAGGCTGCTAGCCTCAAAAACTGGAGTTAAACAGTACCTGTCTTATACTGAAGATGCCAACAATTGGTGCCTCAAAAGTCCCAATCTGGTGCAGGAAACCTTGAAGTCTCCCAGAGAGCTGCTGTTTCTTAGGCAATGGTAGCAGCCTGAAAATACTGGTCTTGGTACCAGTGAAGGAATAAACAGCATCAGCAAGAGGGTAAGTCAACTTGGCAGCAAGAAGAAAGTTCAACTTGTCAAGAGGCAGAGGCCAAACAAGCAAATTGTTAATAATCCTCCTTCTGCCATGCATTTTCTAATCTGGGCTGCTACTTGAAGGTGTTGCCCACCATTAGTCTGTCTTCCCATAGCAATTAAGGCAATTCTTTAGTTGAGGTTCCTTTCTCAGAGGACTCAAATTTGTGGCAAGTTAACATTAATACCAACTATCACAAATGTATTTTATTTTTAGAGTTATACTTAGGTGACTATCATTTCTTCCTATTTTTTAGCATTATGTAAAAATGCCTTGTTGTTGGAGGGCTTCTCTCCAGGTTCCACCAAGCCCCGCAGTCCCACAATCCACATATAAAATAATCACTCAGACACTTATATTACTTATAAACTGTATGGCCATGGCAGGCTTCTTGTTAACAGTTTTTATATCTTAAATTAACCCATTTCTATAAATCTATACCTTGTCATGTGGCTGGTGGCTTACCGGCGTCTTTACATGTTGCTTGTCCTGGCGGTGGCTGCAGTGTGTCTCCCTCCTTTTTTCTGTTTCCCCAATTCTCCTCTCTCCTTGTCTTGCCTATACTTTTTGTCTGGTTATTGGCCATCAGTGTTTTATTTACATAGAGCAATGTCCACAGCACTTCCCCTTTTCTTCTTTTTTTTTTTAAAGGAAGGTTTTAACTTTAACATGGTAAAATTATATATAACAAAACAATAATCAAGCAAGAATTGCTGTTACAATACTAAAGATGTCCTATCTATCTTATATTTGTGAGTTTAAGGTTTTATATCTAACTTATCTTTTATCATAACTGAGGAAATTACAACTATCTAGTCTTTAACCACATCAAAGACCTCAGAAGGATATAATATTACCTGAGAAATGGGAGAAGGATGTAAGCAACTTTCAGGAGTCTTACAGGGTAGACAGAGACAGCTGACAGCCTGGACAGTCATCTAATGTTTCTTTGTAAAGTTGGGGCATCTGTCTTTAGCTCATAGACCTAGAATCTCTCCGTCATTTTTTTAGTGTCCTGTACAATGTCTGGCAGTTTTCTCTGCGAAGCAAGAACCTGAAGGACCATCTTGTCAAGCAAAGTTTAGTGGTCATCCTTCCATGGGTCTTTTATGTCCAGCCGATCAAGCAGTCCAGGCAAGAACAGTTTATTGCCCAAATGGCTATCTTTGCCAAGGTGAAGATAAACTCTATATGGAGTGTCTTTGATGCCCATCCTCCTCTCCGAAGTAAATCCAGTGTTTCCAGGAGCAGACATGTCTCACTGTCCAGAACGTCTACATTTTTAAAACATTTTACATGCCATATTCTGTAGGTCTTTGAAGTGTTTGAAGACTACCTGTCTATCTGAAATATATCTATGTATACCTAGAAGACTAATATAACAGTGGCTGTAAATATGATTGTCATAGATGACTAATTATTTATCTATTTCTTAATTATCCATTACAATTTTAAATGAGTTACATAAACATAATACCTCAAACAAGAATAGAAATATATATATACAGGATAACAAAATTAACTTTTAAGTTTGTATCAATAAACTAAAATTTATACCAATTTAAAACATTTTAAACATAAACTAAAATCTATACCAATGTAAAACATTTTAAACAAGTTGTTGTTATTTAAAAATGGGTTCATTAATCTACCCTTTTTTATCATCTCTATATCCTATATATCTATATCATCTTCCCATAGCAATTAAGGCAATCAGGACAATTCTTTAGTTGAGGTTCCTTTCTCAGAGGACTCAAATTTGTGGCAAGTCAACATTAATACCAGCTATCACAAATGTACTTTATTTTTAGAGTTATACTTAGGTGACTATCATTTCTTCCTATTTCTTAGCATTATGTAAAAATACCTCCCTGGTATAACAATGTAAATGTCAGAGAGTAAACATAAGCAATTACTGCATATTTAGCAGTCAAAATAAAGTTGTTTTGAAATACTTTTTAAGTTTCATTGTTTATATCATTCATGACACTGTTACATACATACATTTCCATATAAGTAGATATCATACATTGTGGATTTTACACGTGACACTGGCATACAGAAGGAAATGTTGCACACTCTGAAGAAGTACTTCTCTCCAATACAAACAACTTTAAAGCACTCAAAGTAAATTGAATCCTCTCACATTAAAAAGAGTGACAAAAATCTGGGGCTTGTTCTACCATCAGAAAGGCTTCTCTTACCTGCTTCTCTCTGGTCAAGTGGGTTGCTTTTAAAATGAGGAGTTGTTTTTGAGTGTTCTTAGAGTAAACTTCATGTCTATTCAAACATAGTCATCTACTTTGGCAAGAAACTTTGAGATCACGTCCCTATCAGACTTCCTCAGAACATAGGGAAAGTCTTGATACACTGTCGAGTATACTAGTCATGTTTTAGGCTCTGAATGCTTGACCTGCCTTTCACAATGTGTAACATCCATTCTCCAAGGGAACTGGGGAGATTACAATTAGACACATCATATGTTTAGCTTACTGCACTTGGAATTAAACTTCTTTAAAAGTGAAAATAGTGGCTTTGGAAAATTTTTATGCACTCACACTGAGTACCTCCATTCAAAGCCTTTACTTTATTTCATTTTATCTTATCTTTTAATTTGGCTATAAGTTAAGTTTCATTATGGATTTTTTAAAGATTTATTATTACTTTTAATTGTATGTATGTGTGGATATCAGTATAGGCGTATGTGCATATGAGTGAGGTTGCCTAACAGTATCAGAATAGGGCATCTGAGCCTTTAGAACAGTGGTTCTCAAGCTCTGGGTCATGACCTTTCACAAGGGTTACCTACGACAACTGGAAAACAGATCTTTACATAACAGTAGCAAAACTACAGTTATGAAATAACAACAAAAATAATTTAATGGTTGGGGTCACCAAAACATGAGGTTTGATGTTAAAGGGTCACAACATTAGGAAGGCTGAGGACCACTGCCTTAGAGCTATATTTACAGGCAGTTGTGAACTACATGACATTGGCACTGGGAACCAAACTCTGGTGCTTAACAAAACCAACAAGCACTTTTAACCTCTGAGTCATCTATGTTTCTTGGCCTTCATTATGGCTTCTTCATTGGCACTCAGGACATACCCCTGTCCCCTCCACACCCTCCTATCGTTATCCCCATCTGCACTCAATTTGTTCTATACTAATTACTCCCCTTTCCAATTTATTCCTCTTCAAGCTTTTTTGCCCTCTCATGGGGCTCTTTCCTAGTGTCCTGGCATTTAGATACAGCAGATGTGATTACACTCAAAAGACCTGTACAAGATTAGGCTCATTAGCATTCCATCAAGAAGAAAGACACTTGTGTGGCCTCCACCTCCCCTCACAGACAGTTAATATTTGCTGGGAGGATGTGAGGCTCTCATAAGACTCCCAACTGCTCCTCAAGGACACATAGGCAGTTAACAGTAGTGAGGAGGGTGGAGGGCATGAATTTCCACTGCTCTCTGATGATTCACAGGCAGTTGGCAGTTGCTGGGGGAGGGGAAGATATTTTCTTAAGGATTATAGCCACTGGCAAGTGCCCATGACTCTGTAGAGAACTCCTCACCCATGCTCCTGTAAGCAGGCCTGATTTAACTCATTAGATCATCAAAAAAAATAAAAATAAAAAATCCATGAAAGTAGAATAAAACCAGTCAAGAAGGGGGAGGTGATCATCTGAAGATAAGAGACAAGATAGGGTCATTGGGGTGAATATGATCAAAACACATTGTATAACTGAGTGAAAATGATACAATGGAGCCTATTATTATGTATAATTAATGCCAATTAAAGTAAGAAAGAACTCTTAAAGGAAGTACCACTGACATTTTGAGTACATTCTTCAGGATTTTATCACATTAAACTTAAATGGGGGACATTTCAAGTGTTGATAGTTTTTTGTTGTTTTTAATTATTAGTCCTTTGAGAATTACATATAATGTATTTTGACCATATTCAATCCCCTCCTCAAACTCTTTCTAGATTCGCACACCTTCCCTCCCCACCCAATTCTGTGGCTTTTTATCCCATCATGTCAATTTTGTGCCATCCTTACACTTTAAGCATTGACAGTTTTCCTAACAGACTGTAGTTTTGAATGGGTATTGACAATTTAAGAATGCAATTTTCTTTTGACACTAGAGTGGAGTTTCCATCAAGGTGAATTTGTTCATGGGGAGATGGAGGCATGGACCATTGTTGAAACATTACATATTCGACCTGATCTCACACAGGTTTTGTAAAATACATAGATTTCTTGTATATCTTTAGGGAAGTTTCAAGAGACCTTAAATTCTTGTTCATTTTTTCCCTACAGCTTTGTCTATTTTATTAATTTCACTGAGTGTGATATCTATATTCTGCCTCAAAATGCTCTCAATGCTCTCAGAAGTCCAGCTCATTCAGATGAATTAGTTTTAAGATTATCAACTATATTAGTTAGAACAACTCAAAGAAACAGAACCAATAACTTATATGTTACTATGAAAGTAAACAGGTAATTTTCAAGGCAAGGAGTCCTGCAGTCTGTTTGTTATCTGTAAGCTAGGAAATCTGAAAATAATTCAATCCAGGTCTGAAGACTAGAAACCCAAGGAACTACAACTAAATACCAGGAGTGGCAGTGATGTTTGGCATTAAAATAAATGGATGAATATCTCAGCCAAAAAAAAAATTGATTTGCCCTTCATCCATTTATTTTGTCCAGGTAGGATTCCATAAGCACTAATAAAGTATAAAATATACTGAAAATACAGTTGAAGGTTAAGTAGGTTAATTTTTTAAAGAGATGCCATGGAGGAACTTACAACTATAACAAGAACAAAATTAAGTGCCATCATAAACACTTTAGTCAATATGATAAATTATTGAATAAGAGTAGCTTCTATTACAAAAGCAACATTTATAATTTTATACTCTCAGGGAATAAGTGAATTATTACTTAGTTTGGGAACTAACAAGACTTTCAGGTACTAAAATAACTATTGGATAACAGAAGTATACCTATGATAAAGAATAGTGGTATCAAGGGATTGTCATATTCAACACAGTTCTTGATTTTTGTCTTTGACACAAATGCAAACTATTTTATTGTTTCATGAAAATTAGAATTTATATGGTGGTTGCTCCAAAAACTAAACAGTGCTACCATATAACCACTATACTACTACTAAATATATACACAAAGAACTCTAAATTATACACTAGAGAGACTTGTGCACCCATATTTATTGCAACACTATTTACAAGAAGCAGGTTATAGACTAAGACTAGGTACCCATGAACTGGCAAATGTACAAAGAAAGTGTGGTACAGATTCACAATGGAATTCTGTTCAGCCATAAAGAAGAATGAAATTATATCATAAGAAAATGGATTCAACTAGAGACTACTATATTAAGCAAAATAACTCAAGACTCAGAAAGGCAAATATCACAAGTTCACTTTTCTATAGATTCTAGATTTTGCATATGTACACAAAACTCTTTAGAAATGAACACATAACAGGAAAATAGATGTAGGAGTGTCTGGGGAAGGATAGGTTCTAGTGAGAGGTGGAGCAAGAAAAATAGAAGGATGTATAGGAATGGATACATTTAAAAGTATATAGTATCGCCGGGCGGTAGTGGCGCAAGCCTTTAATCCCAGCACTCGGGAGGCAGAGCCAGGCAGATCTCTGTGAGTTCAAGGCCAGCCTGGGCTACCAAGTGAGTTCCAGGAAAGGCGCAAAGCTACACAGAGAAACCCTGTCTCGAAAAACCAAAAAAAAAAAAAAAAAAGTATATAGTATCATAGAATGAAAATATTTTTATGAGTCTCAGTGCTCTGTATAATTAATATACAAGAATACTAATCAATATTAGAAATACTAATCAATGTAAAATTATGTGTCAAGGATCAAAACTAAATATTGTCTACTAAGTACATATGGAGTTAGAACCTTTCTTTCTACTTAGTGATGTATTGACTCAAAGGTAATGTTGATTTAAGGGCAGGCCCCATGCCCAGCAGAAGATCAACACCAAATGAACTCAGTGGTACTTTTAGTTATTTTTTGCCTCATATTTCCTTGTTTGGACATTCTTTTAACTTACTGATCATTTGCTTGTATATTACGGTTTCTGACTTGGGGGTCTTTGTTGTGTGTGTGTTTGTATATGTATATGTTTCTTGTGCTTATTCTTTGTCTTGGATTTTTAATTCTTGTTTGCTTTATTGGTTTTGTTTCAGTGTATTTTCTAGAGAGAGATAGAAAGAAGGTATGTCAATGGATGGGAGGGGAGGTGAAAAGAGTCTAGGAAATAAAGGGGAATGATCAGAATATTGTGTATGAAAAATATTTTCAATAAAAACTATCTATACTTCATTTTAGGGTCTGTATTGTCTCTCAAATATATCTATTTGGAATATCTGACAAAGTTACTTTCTCCTTCTCTTCCAATTCATGCTGAGTAATCATTATCTTTATCCTGACTACTAAAGCCCTAGTGGAGACTGTATCTACATTTTAGATACTGTTACAATGCTGAACTTTGAATTGTTTTTTCATATACAATATCCCCAACATACTGTACTTCAGATTAAGCAAATATTTACAGTCAATGGCTAGGGAAAACAAAGGAATGCAGTTACTGTGTGAATTAAGTGATGGTCTATCATGAATAGTCAGATTTGTATGCTATGTAATCATAGGGAGTGGTAAACTTTTTTCCTGAGAGTTTACATTCTTCCAAACCAAAATTCCCTCTACGTTTTCTAGCTAAAATTGCTTTTCTATAGAAGTTATGAAGTTTGGCTTAATTGGCTAAGTGATCAGAGGCTTCCAAATTTGTCTCTTACCATCCTCAGTTATAAGGACTGGCAGCTATGACCAAACAAGTCCATTAACAATCTTCCTACATTTCTATTTTTATTGCTTCAGACTTATCACACTTGTGAACATGTTAAAAATACCCTTTCTTACTGGTAATATAATTTCATGACTTTTGCAAACAACTATTTGAACCTTTTGAGTGTGACCACTATCAAGAGAGGTGATGACCTTCATCTTACACCACTCACTGTCTTAGTCACAGCTTTTAAGTGCTCAACTAAATCATTAAACTAAATTAATATTGCACTGATCAAAGAGGTACCCTTCCAACTAGATAATAATATGTTGCTGTGGGATGTTCTGTATGGCAAATGTGTTGCTCTGATTGGTCAATAAATAAAACACTGATTGGCCAGTGGCTAGGTAGGAAGTATAGGCGGGACTAACAGAGAGGAGAAAAGAAAGAACAGGAAGGTAGAAGGAGTCACTCCCAGGCGCTGCCAGGACAAGCAGCATGTGAAGACGCCGGTAAGCCACGAGCTATGTGGCAAGGTATAGATTTATGGAAATGGGTTAATTTAAGATATAAGAACAGTCAGCAAGAAGACTGCCACGGCCATACAGTTTGTAAGCAATATAAGTCTCTGTGTTTACTTGGTTGGGTCTGAGCGGGTGTGGGATTGGCAGGTGACAAAAATTTGTCCTGACTGTGGGCAAGGCAGGAAAACTCTAGCTACAATATGTCCCCCTAGTTAAAGGTCTTTCTCAAACACACATAAATAACTTAGGAACTACAGTATTAATTATATAAATGCCAATGTAGTGTTGGTTATATGATTGACTATATATTGCAAAATATAACTATATAATCATTTGACCAGCTGAAATAAGCTCAGAGACCATGTCAAGTACTATCTTCCTAAGTCACCTAATAAAAATAAATAAATCCCTAAAATTCAGCTGCACTACTAAATCTACAAAATGAACACAAATTATGAGTGGTAGTTTTGTCTATTGTCCTTGAAAGAAATAAAAACTACAATGGAGGCAATTTTATTTCTTTTGTAAAGCCATAGAAGTAAAATATTTCTTAAAAGAGGATTCACATTGTAAACATTTTAAGGTAAGAATGTCCTACATGCTGGGAAACGTTCACAAGGAGCCTTCAGATTGATTCTTGTCTTATAATCATATCATACTATCTGACTGTTCAAATCTTTGTTTTATAATGACATCATATTATCTGATTGTTCTGAACAAAAATATAGAATGTTTTATAATTTCATTTGCTAAGTACAGTGTATTTTAGATACTTTCAAGGGTTAAGCTTTATGACTAAGTCTTTATGTCTCTAGTGTATGTTATTACTGGGAAACATAAGCTAAAACATACCTAACAATGGAACCAATAAGGACTTTTCAAAGTAATTAGAAATTACTGAATCAATACTTTCACAACATATTTCCTTATACATTTAAATGATAGCACCAATTTATTAGTAAAAATTCAGTAATTCCTACAGTTTTGATAAAGACACTATTTATCAATAATGCTGAGATGGAGTCCAGGGAGCTTTGCATAACATAAGAATTGTACCACTGAGAAGTATTTCTGGGTGCTAGAGGCCATGTTTCACTTATTAAAGTAACATTTCATTACATTTAGAGTGAAAAGAAATAGAAATTTATACTAAGTTATATGTATTATAAAATAAGTATAAATTTAAGCTATATTTGATTAAATAAATATGGTATCTGTGAAAAATTCATTTTCCAATTGCATATATATGTTTGTTTTCAGGACCAATATAAAAGGAGGTTGAAAAATGGATACTTATATTCAGTACCAATGGGCACCAAGTAGAGTTACATAAGAAGAATAAGGTCAAATGTTCTCTAAAGAATAAAGTATCCCATTTCTAAGAGATACTGTTTCACTTCCAGATATTCTGGTTCTTAAAATCATTTTGTCCCCACTACATTAATGTTCCTGCAGCCATAGATGCAGGCGATATGACAGAGATGTATCAACTGGAGCTGGGCTCATCGAGATACACTGCTCTTTGCATTGTGGTCACTTGTTGATTTCTGCAGTGGCCTCCATTTGCAGTAAAGGGAATCTTCCTTGATGAGGGATGGTAGCTACATTATCTGTGAGTATAAGAATAAGATTTAGAATGTAGTAAGATATTATGCTGACCTAATAAGGTGGTGGTAGTACATTCTTTTGTCAGGTTCATGAGATCACTAACCCTGGGAAGCTCGCCAGGTTTTCAGTACTAGGCATGATTTCTTTATTTAGTGGGCCTTATATCCAATTAGACAGCTGCTAGTTATCAACAACAACATGTGAGCACCACTTACTGCATCTTTACAAATATTTTGCCATGGTGTCTATTGTGGTTCACACACATGCCTGGAACTACATACACTAATGACAGCTGAGGAGGGGGAGAAGGGATAGAGAGCTAGCCTGCCCTAGGGATGACCTCCCTAAATGGCTGTTCAATACAAACTGGTCAGCCTTGAAATCATATACACACAAATAACAGTAGATTCAGCAGGCTTACATATTACAAAATTACATATTTGTAAACACACACACATACACACACACACACACACAACTATAATAATTGAAGAAGAGGCCATCAATTGAGAGTGGGAGTACATGGAAAGAGTTGGAAAGGGGAATTGGGAATGACTGGAAGGAGGAAAGTAATGTAATTATATTTTAATTAAAATATTAAAAAAGAAAAACAGTATCCCCTCCTCTTATTGCTTTATCTGAGCCCCCAACTTTAGGAGACACTCTCTGCTATCCCACGTTAAGAGAGAGAAGCAGGTAGCCTGACTGCAGCTATTCACCTCTTCTTCCATTATTCCAGAAACACACTTTACCTGGAAACCACAGTGGCCAAACATACCAGTTCCACAGAAAATTTACTTCCAGACAATACACAGCCAAATTATTCTCATAAATACCAGAGGAAGTAGAAACCAAGGAACAAAACACCTACATCCAACAAGGACAAAAACAGATTATCTGCACCTAGATCTATAATCTTCCCAATTCTGGATACCTAAATGCCAGGGTAAACAGACAATAACTCCCAGGAAATTATAAGAATGATCTCAGCTAAGCAATAGGGGATATATAGCCTGAACTGACCATCTCCTGTGACCAGGCAAGACTGTAAGTAGAAGGATTGGGATACCAACTCAGATACCTATGAAATATGCTGGAGTAAGGGTGGCACAGAGATTGTAGGAGTTGCCAACCAATGACTGGTCCAGCCTGAGACCCATATCAGGAGGGAGAGCTCACCTCTGACATTACCTAGTACACCAGGACCCATAGGCTGTATGGCCTAGAGACCTAGGATAGAGCCAAACAAGACTGGTGAAAAAAAAAAGAAAATGTAATGATGCCTAAGGATATTCTGCTATACTCATAAACTGGTGACTAACCCATTTGTCATCAAAGAGGCTTCATCCAGCAACTGGTGGAAACATATGCAGAGACCCACAGAGAAACACTAGACAGAGCTCAGAGAATCCTCCTGAAGAGAGAGAGGAATGATTGTAGGAGCCAGAGCATTTAAGGACATAACAAGAAAAACCACAAAAGGAAGGAGAAACTGTGGTTAGATTGTAAAATTTAAAAAAAGCTAGATATCAACAACAGAAACAAGAGAAAGCTTGCAATTTCATGGAAACTGAGAAATTTTCTACTGAATGAAAAATGGGTCAAAATAGAAATTAAATACTTTATACACTTCAATGAAAATGAATGCACAACATACACAAACTTATGGGACACAATGAAATAATTCTAAAAAGCAAGTTCATAGTACTAAGGCCCTATGTAAAAAATTAAGGGAGATCTACACTAGCAACTTAACAGCACAATGAAAGTTCTAGAACAAAAACAAGAAATCACACCCAAAAGGAATAGATGGAAAGAAATAATAACTCAGGATTGAAATGAATAGAAATGAATAAACAAGAAATATAAAAAAAATTCAATGAAGCAAGAAGTTTGTTCTTTGAGAAAATAATTAATACTGACAAATACCAAATAAACTAAAATGCTGAGAGAGAATATCCAAATTAACAAACTCAGAAAGGAAAAGAGGGATATAACATACACCAAGAAATCTAGAGAATCATAAGGACATACTTTAAAAGCCTGTACTCAACCAAAGTGGAAAATGTTTAAAAATTTGATAATTTGATAGATACTACTTACCAAAGTTAAATAAAGACTATGCAAATAGTTTAAACAGACCTATAAACACTATTGAAATATGAACAGCCATTAAAATTGTAACAACCAAAGAAAGCCCAGGGCTAAATGGTTTTAGCACAGAATTCTACCAGACTTTAATAGAGTTAATGCCAATACTCCTCAAAGTATTTCACAAAATAAAAAGAGAATAAACATTACTCAGTTTGTTTTATGAGGCCACTGGTACCCCTGATACCCAAACTACATAAAGACCCAACAAAGAAAGCATTACAGGCAAGTTTCCCTAATGAGTATAAATGCAAAAATAATCAGTAAAATACTTGTAAACTGAATCCAAGAACCAATCAAAAAGATCATTCAACATGATGAAGTAGGCTTCATCCCAGCAAAGCAGGAATGTTTCAACAGATGTTAATCAATTAGTTTTATTCATCATATAAACAAATAGAAAGATAAAAACCACATGATCATCTCATTAGATGCAGAAAAGACCTTTGACAAAAATCCAACAAATTTCCTCAAGAGATTACTGATACAAGGGACATACCTAAACATAATAAAGGAAGTTTACAGGGAGACCACAGCCATCATCAACCTCAATGGAGAGAAACTGAAAGCAATTCCACCAAAATTGGAAACAAGAGGAGGTTCTCCACTCTACCCTTACATATTCAATATAGTATTTAAAGACTTAGCTAGAGCAATAAGACAACTGAAGGAGATCAAGGGAATACAAATTGGAAGTTAACATTTTAAAGTACCTTTATATGTACATGATATGATAGTATACAAAGTAACCTTGAAAATTCCACTGGTATACTCTTACAGCTGATAAATACTTTCAGCAGAATGGCTGAATACAAAATTAACTCAAAAAATTTAATAGTCCTTCTATATACAAATAACAGACTGAGAAAGAAGTCAGGGAAACAACATCTTTCACAATAGTCTCAAATAATACAAAATATCTTGGGGTAACTCTAACCAAGCAAGAGAAAAACCTGTACGATAAAAATTGAAATCTTTGACTAAGGAAATTGGAGAAGATATCAGAACATGGAAAGATCTCCCATGATCATGGTTTGGTAGGATTAACATAGTAAAAATGGCCATTTTACCAAAGGCAATCTAGAGAATCAATGAAATCCCCATAAAAAAGTCAACACAATTTTTCACAGATCTTGAAAGACAATTCTCAGCTTTGTAAGGAAACACACATAAACAAACAAACAAAAAACAGAATAGCTAAAACAATCTTCAACAATGAAAGAACTGTGGAAGGTCTCACCATTCTCTATTTCAAGTTATATTACAAAGCTATAGTAATAAAACCTGCATAGTAGTAGCATAAAATAGATGTATTGGTCAATGGAATTGAATTGAAGAACTAGGCATAAACATGCATACTTATGAAAGCCTATTTTTTTTATAAAGAAGTCAGAAATACATGCTGGAAAAAAGGCAGCATCATCAACAAACAGTGCTGGACAAACTGGATTTCTGCATGCAGAAGAATTCACATTGATTAATACTTACCATACTGCACAAAATTCAACACCAAGTGAATCAAAGATCTCCACATAAAACCAGATACACTGAACCTGATAGAAGAGAAAATGAGAAATAGCCTTGGAACAAGAAACAAGTTTATGAACAGAATATCATTAACACAGGCACTAAGACCAACAACAACTAATAATTGAGACCTTGCGGTGCGGTGATGGCACACACCTTCAATCCCAGAACTCAGGAGGCAGAGCCAGGCAGACTTCTGTGAGTTCTAGGCCAGCCTGGTCTACAGAGCAAAATCCAGGACAGGCCTCAAAACTACACAGAGAAACCTTGTCTTGAAAAAACAAAAACAAAAACAAACAAACAAACAAACAAACAAATAAATAAATAAATAAATAAATAAATAAAACCTCATGAAGTGGGAAAAGCTTCTATAGGGCAAAGGACATTGTCAATCAGACAAAGCAGCAGCTACAGGATGGGAAAAGATCTTCATCATCTCCACATCTGACAGAGGGTTGATCTTCAAAATATATAAAGAACTCAGGAATCTAAATATCAGAAAACCAAATAATCCAATTTTAAAATGGGTACTTTTATAAACAGAATTCCAAATAGAAGAAATTCAAATGTCTGAGAAACATTTAAAGAAATGTTGAACATCCTTAGCCATCCAGGAAATACAAACTGAAACAACTTTGCCATTCCATAACATCTGAGAGAATGGCTAAGATCAGTAACACAAGTGGCATTTCTTGTTGGTGAAGATGTGGAACAAGATCACTCCTCCATTGCTAGTGGGAGTAAAAACTTGTACATTCACTATGGAAATCAATATGATGGTTCCTCAGAATGTTTGGAACAGATCTACCTCAAGATCAGCTACACTACTCTTGAGCATATATACAAAGAACATTTTATCCTACCACACAGACATTTGCTCAAACATGTTCATTGCTACTCTGTTCACAACAGTGAGAAATTGGAAACAACCTAGATGTCCTTCAAGAGAAGAATGGATAGAAAAACTGTGGTATATTTACACAATGTAGTATCACTCAGCTGTTAAAAAAGATTACATAATGAAACTTGCAGGCAAAAGGATGGAAAAAGAAAAAAATATCCAAAGTGATGTAATCCAGACACAGAAAGATAAATATTGATTTATATTTGCTTCTATATGGATATTAGACATTAAGGAAATGATAACCAAGCTACAATCCATAGACCCAGAGAGGTTAAGCATAGAGGAAAGGATTAGGGGGACACATGGATCTCCCCGGGTTAGAGAAATAGAATAGCTTTATATGTGGACTAGGTTCAGGGTGGGAGAGGAAGTGGAGGAAGTTGGGGAAGGGGACGGGATATGAGGGAGGAGATGTGTGGAGAGTCAGCTAAAATAAGAGGCCTTTAAGGAGTGATATGTAAACCTAGATCAGTCAAAAACCTAAAGTAGTCAAAACTTTCTAAAATATATGAAAATGGTTTTAGTGAAATTTGCAAATAATCAGGAACAGTCACAACTTGTCATCTCTTGTCACCAAATGAAGGTTCCAGTACCAGGAATGAGTTACATCCAAATAAATTGTTGACCAAAGGGGCCCCATGGGAATCACCAAACAACCCAGGCATTTGTCAAGACAATAGGTTCCTCTCCACAAACTGAGATCAAGACCCCATTGCTGAAGACAACACCCATGAGCTGATGCCTACCTAGAGCCTTCATCTTTATATGTTAGTGTCTTTGGTACTAGAAGGAACTATGTAGGCTACCAAAATAGAAACATAAACTTCAACCCAGCCACAAACTCTTTGATCTACAATGTTGTCCTGTCTGCAAAATATTCTAGTACAATGGTGGCATAAATCTTGTGAAAGTAACCAACCAACCTCTGATTTGACATAAATGTTCACTCCATGACACAGAACCCTTATCTGATACTACTTGGCTGACCAAGAACCAGAGTTTACATAGTCCAGAGACAAGACACCAAGGTTAAAACCAAATACAACTGGTTTTTAAAAAAAGAAGCAGTAAAACACCTCCTAATATTCTTTTATGCTTATAGATCAGTGCCTTATTCAGCCATTATCAGAGAAGCTTCCTCCTGCAGAATATATGTACAAATACAGAGACAGTCAGATATTACACAGAAACCTTGAAACATGGAGCTCTAAATGGGATGTCTCCATCAAATCCTTCCCTTCAGAGCTCAAAGAACCCCACAGGAAAAGAGGCAGAAAGTGGAAGAGCCAGAGCAGATGGAGGATAGCAGGAGTACAAGGTCCCTTAAATCAACCAAGCAAGGCTCGTATGAATTCACAGAGATAAAGCAGCATGCACAGGGCCTGCACAGTTCTGCACCATGTCCTCTGCACGTATATTATAGCTTTCAGTTTAGTATTTTTATAGGACTCCTGGGAGGTGAATGAGTGGGTCTCTGATTCTTGTGCCTTCTCATGGGGTTCTTTTCCTTCTGTTGGTTTGCCTTATCCAACTTGGATGTAATGATTTTTTGTTTCATCTTAATACATCTTATTTAGTTATGCTTTGTTATCTCTTAGAAGCCTGTTCTTTTCTAATGAGAGAAAGAGAGTGAATCAAGATTAGAAAGGAGATGTGGAGGAGCTGGGAGGAATAGAGGGAGAGGAAGCTGTAATGAGGATATAGTCTGTGCGAAACTAATCTATTTTCAATAAAATGGGGTGGAGGTGGTGAATCAGCCTAGGTGTCCATAAACTGATAAATGGACAATAGAAAATGGTCATCTGTGAGACCCCAGCAGCAGACCAGCAGGTGACAGACTTGTGGGAAGGCCACAACACTACTCCTGCCAGCCATTCCCACCTATCCCAGCATTCTTCCCTTGCACATGCCTCATTTATAACATCAAGAGTCCCTATAGGTGATGCAGATGAAACAGAATAAAGCAACCCTAAAAATTAGCTTTATGAAGATGATAGAAGACTTCAATGATGAAATAAAAAATCCCTTAGAGAAATCAAGGAAAAGACAAAAATTTGGGAGAAATCAATAAATGTCTTAAAGAAAGCCAGAAAAAAAGAATCAAGCAAGTAAAGGAAACAGTTCAAGACTTGAAAATTGAATAGAGGCAATAAAACAAACTCAAACCAAAGAAATTCTGGAAACAAAAAATTTGGGTAAATAAACAGAACAACAAATGCAAGCATTTCTAGCAGAATGCAAGAGTTAGAAAAGAGAATCTCAGGCAATGAAGATATGATAGAAGAAATAGATTCATTGGTCAAAGAAAATGTTAAATCAAAAAAAAATCTTAACACAAAACTTTCAAGAAATCTGGGATACCATGGAAGGACCAAACCTAAGAATAATAAGGATAGAATGAGAATAATTCCAACTTAAAGCCCGGAAAATAAATAAAACAAAATCATAGAAGAAAACTTTCCCAACCTAAAGAATGACATGTCTATGAATGTACAAGAAGCTTACAGAACAGCAAATAGACTGGACCAGAAAAATGTCACCTTGCCACATAATAATCAAAGCACTAAATATGCAGAATAAAGAAAGAATATTAAGAGCTGTAAAGGAAAAAGGCCAAGTAGCATATAAGGTCAGACCTATCAGGATCACATCCCACTTCTCAATGGAAACTCTGAAAGCCAGAAGGTCCTGAACAGATGATTTACAGACCCTAAGACCATGGATACAAGCTTAGACTACTATACCCAGCAAAACTGCCAATCACTATAGACAGAGTAAACAAGATATTCCGTGACAAACCAGATTTAAACAATATCTATCCACAAATCCAGGCCTATAGAAAGTACTAGAAGGAAAACTCCAAACCAAGATGTTATCTGTACTGACAAAAACAAAGGCAATAGATAATCTCACACTAGCAAAACCCAACAACAAAGCCAAAAATAACAGGAATTAACAATCACTGATCATTAATATCCCTTAATATTGATGGAATCAATTTGTCTATAAAAAGACACAGATTAAAAGAACGGATATGAAAACAGGATTCATCCTTCTGCAACATACAAGAAACATACCTCATCTTCAAAGACAGGCATTACCTCAAAGTAAAGAGTTTTCCAATCAAATGGACCTAAGAAGCAAGCTAGTGCAGCTATCCTAATATCTAACAATATAGACTTCAAACAAAAATTAATCAATAGATGGAAACAGACATTTCATATACATCACAGGAAAAATCCATCAAGATGAAGTCTCAATTGTGAACATTTATGCCCCAAATATAAGGACACACACATTTGTAGAAGAAACATTACTAAAGCATAAATCACAAATCAAACCCCACACATTAATAGTGGAAGACTTCAATACCCCATTCTCACCAATGTACAGGTCTTCCAGAGAGAAACTTAACAGAGAAATAAGGGAACTAACAAATGTTATGATTCAAATGGACTTAACAGACATCTATAGAACATTTCACTCAAACACAAAAGAATATACCTTCTTTTCAGCACCTCATGGAACCTTCTCTAAAATTGACCACATACTCAGTCACAAAGAAAATCCCAAAAGATACAAAAAAATTGGAATAACATCCTGTATCTTATAGGATCACCATGAATCAGTTAGAATTCAACAACAATACAGTCTACAGAAAGCCTACAAACTCATGGAAACTGAACAACTCTCATCTGAATCACCACTGGGTCAAGGAAGAAATAAAGGAATTAAAGACTTCCTGGAATTAAATGAAAATGAATGCATGACATACCCAAACTTATGGGACACTATTAAAGCAGTGCTAAGAGGAAAGTTAATAGCACCAAGTGCCCACATGAAGAATTTGGAGAAGTTTCATATTAGTGACTTAAAAGCACACATGAAACTTCCAGAACAAAAAGAAGCCAACTCACCTAAGAGGAGTAGAGGACATGAAATAATAAAAGTCAGGATTGAAATCAATGAAATAGAAACAAAGAGATGCTTCTTCGAGAAAATCAACAAGATAGACAAACCTTTATCCAAACAAACTGAAGGCGGAGAAAGAATATCTAAATTAACAAAATTGGAAGGAAAATGGGGGATATAACAACAGACAATGAGGAAATCCAGAGAATCATCAGGTCATACCTATACTCCACAAAGTTGGAAAATCTAAAAGAAATGGACAATTTTTTTGATAGCTACCATATACCAACATTAAATCAAGACCAGATAAACAATTTAAATAGACCTTAAACTCTAAGCAAATAAAAGCATTCATTACCCCCCCCCCCAAAAAAAGCCCAGGGCATCATTAAAAGCCCCCCCCCAAAAAAAGCCCAGGGCCAGATGGTCTCAGTGCAGAATTTACCTCAAATTGTTCCATGCAATAAAAACAGAAGGAACATTGCCAAATTCTTTTTATGAGACTGCAGCTACCCTTATACACAAATCACACAAAGATGCTAAAAAGAAAGAGAATTACAGATCTATCTCCATCATGAGTATTGATGCAAAAATATTACATAAAATACTGCCAAACCAAATCCAAGAACAGAAAAAAATCATCCACTATGATCAAGTAGACTTAATCTCAGAGATGTAGGCATGATTCAACATACAAAATCTGTCACCGTAATCCACCAATAAACAAACTAAAAGAAAAAAAAAACTACACGATCATATCATTAGATGCTAAAAAAGCCTTTGACAAAATCCAACATCACTTCATGATAAAAGTCTTGGAGAGATCAAGAAACTCAAAGCAATTCCACTAAAATCAGAACAAGACAGGGCTGTCCACTCTCTCTACATCTATTCAATGTAGTACTCAAAGTTCTAGCTAGAGTACTAAGACAACAAAAGGAGATCAAGGGAATACAAATTGGAAAAGAAGTCAAACTTTCCCTATTTGCAGATATGATATGATAGTATATATAAGTGACCCCAAAAATTCTACTAGGGAACACCTATAGCTGATAAACACCTTCAGTAATATGGCAGGATACAAAACTAAAGAAAAATCAGTAGCCCTCCTATATATAAATGAATAAACTGGCTAAGAAAGAAATGAGAGAAACAATACCCTCTACAATAGACAGAAATAATAGCAAATACCTTGGATTAACTCTAACCAAATAAGGGAAAGATCTGTATGACAAGAACTTCAAGTCTTTGAAGAAAGAAATTGAAGAAGATATCAGAAAATGGAAAGGCCTCCCATCTCAATTGATAGGTAGGATTAACACAGTAAAAATGACAATCTTACCAAAAGCAATCTACCTATGCAATTCCCATCAAAATCCCAACACAATTCTTCACTGACTAGGATAGAACAATACTCAACTACATATGGAAAAACAAAAACCCCAGGGTAGCTAAAACAATCCTGTACAATAAAGGAACTTCCAGAGCCCTCATCATCCCTGACTGCAAGCTTTACTATAGAGCTATGCTAATTAAAAACAGCTTGGTATTAGTATTAAAAATAGACATGTGGTTCAATGGAATTGAATCGAAGACCATGGCAAAAATCCACACACCTATGAATACTTGATTTTTGTTTGACAAAGAAGCCAAAATTACACAATGGAAAAAAGAAAGCATCTTCAACAAATGGTGCTATCATAATTGGATGTCAGCATGTAGAAGAATGCTAATAGATCCATATCTATCACCCTGTACAAAACTCAAGTCCAAGTGGACAAAGACCTCAACATAAATCCAGTTACACTGAACTTGATAGAAGAGAAGTGGAAACTAGTCTTGAATGCATTGGCACAGAAGAGTACTTCATGAATATAACACCAGTAGCACAAACACTAAGATTGACAATTAATAAATGGTACCTCCCGAAATTGAAAAGCTTCTGTAAGGCAAAGGATACTGTCAATAAGACAAAGCGGCAGCCTATAGAATGGGAAAAAGTCTTTACCAACCCCATATCTGACAGAGGGCTGATCTCTAAAATACATAAAGAATTCAAGAAACTGGACATCAAAATACCAAATAATCCAATTTACAAATGGGGTACATACCTAAACAGAGAAGTCTCAACAGAAAAATCTCAAATGGCCAAAATACACTTAGTCATCAGGGAAATGCAAATAGAAATGACACTGAGATACCATTTAACACCTGTCAAAATGGTTAAGTTCAAAAACACTGATGACAGCTTATGCTGGAGATAAAGTGGAGCAAAGGGACCATTCCTCCATTGCTAGTGGGAGTACAAACTTATATAACCACTTTGGAAATCAATATGGTGGTTTCTTCAAAAAATGGTAATCAAGCTACCTCAAAACTCAACTACACAACTCTTGGGCACATACCCAAAAGATTCTCAATCACAACACAAGGATACTTGCTCAACTATGTTCACAGCAGCATTATTTATAATAGCCAGAACCTATGACATTTTAACTACAATGAATAACAATTAAGTGTGGTGTACACAAATTTCTACACAGTCTTATTAAATAAATACCATGGGGCCAAATATAGCGGTGAAAGCCTTAGAGATCAGGGAAATAGGAATAGCCACCAGCTAACCTTACCTCACTATGCCGTAGCTTCCAAATTGAGCTACTTTCTGTCTACTTGCACCTTTATTGCCTTGCTGTTTTGCCCTCTCATTGGCTCGTAGCCCAGCTACCTCACTTCCTTGTCACTGCCTGTCTATACAGACCTCCTGGTTTTTATGGTTGGTACTGGGATTAAAGATGTGTGTCACCACGCTTAGCTCTGGTTCCCTAGTATGACCTTAGACACACAGAGACCATGCCTGCCAAGTGATCAGATTAAGAGTGTGTTCTACCACTATGTGATATCACATTTGTTTGCTATCTAAACCATTATATATTGTTCCATGTGTGGTGGTATGCAACTGTAATCAGAGAACCTAGGTGGTGGGGAAAAATTGATCAGAAGTTCAAGGCCGCCCTTTGCTATATAGTAATATTAATGCCAGTATGAGCTACATGAAACCTTCTCAATAAGAAAACAGAAAGTAGATTAAGATGTGTTTGCTGAATTTACATATATATATGTATATGTACACACACAGTTAAATGTACATACATATATATAAAATTTTACATTTTATGTACATATATAACATACTTTGTATTTGGTATGCTATGTTTTAATATGTAGTATAAAGTTTTAGAGGCATATTATTATACTACATACTATATATAATATGTAGTATGTGGAGTACCAGTAACATTAATGCTGCATATTATATATTATACTATATACACATTTTACATTATTTAATACATATTCAGAAAATTTGTATGTTGAAAATGCATTTCACTTTCACAATTAAAAGAGAGAAGATTGGTGTCATCTATCCCCTCTGACTTCTACAGTCTTTAGGAGAACATGGCCCACCAAATCAACTAAGCAGAGCTCACATGGGCCTGCATGGGTCTGCACCAGGTCCTCTGCATATATGTTATGCCTGCTAGTTTGCTGTTCGTGAGAGTCCTGACAGTGGGAGTAGGTGTATCTCTGACTCTTTTGCCTGCTCTTGAGACTCTTTTCTTCCTATTGGGTTGTCTTGTCCAGTCTCGAAATGAAGGCTTTTGCCTTGTCTTATTGTATCTTATTTTGTCCTGTCTGGCTATCTCTTGGAGAACTGCTCTTTTATGAAGAGGAAATTGAGGGAGAGTAGATCTGGGGGAGAGGGGAAGTGGGAGGGAAGCTAGGAAGAGTAGAGGGAGATGAAATCATGGTTGGGATTTATTGAGAGAAGAATCTATTTTCAATAAAAAAACAAACAAATAAATAAATAAAAAATAAAGATTGAATTCTGGGACATATAACTTTAGTTTGGTTTTGAGATCATAGGCTAGTGCAAGCTGTGTTATGGGATAGCTTATCTCTAGCATTTCATCTCTCACCAATTGAAGAGTAGTGTTGGTTCAAAGCTCTCCTCCCACCTCTTGATTCTGACTGCATGCAGTTATCGTCATGGCTACATTGTGACATAAGGAGCAACTATACCTGAAACCTCCTCTCAGCAGACTCTGAACCATCAGAAAGGAGATAACATTCATGGGCTAAGGACCTGCAGCTCTGATAGACTGTAAACAACTGAGGCATATTTTGTCCCTCTGGGTAGTCCAAGTATACCTTCCATTGTCAGGTACAGAAGATCAAATCTAGACATGTTTGATCCAGCTGTATTAGATATTCCAGCTGTGATTTTTGACAATGGTTCTGGACTCTGTAAAGTTGGAATTTCAGGAGAGATTGGACCCCGACATGTCATCAACTCTGTTGTTGGCTACCCAAAATTCAATATACCATCAGCAAGAACCAATCGGAAAAGGTACTTTGTGGGAGAAGAAGCCCAGGGCATGTACGATGGATTATACCTGCACTATCCTGTTGAGCGTGGACTGGTAACTAGATGGGATGACATGGAAAAACTGTGGAAGGACCTTTATGAGTGGGAACTAGGAATGAAACCAAGTGAACAGCCAGTTTTTATGACTGAGCCCTCCTTGAACCCACGAGAGACCCGAGAGAAGACCACAGAAATAATGTTTGAGAAATTTAATGTACCTGCCTTGTACCTTTGCAATCATGCTGTAGGAGCCTTGTGTGCTTCTGCCTGTATCACTGGCCTGGTAGTAGACAGTGGAGATGGGGTCACTTGTACTGTCCCCATCTATGAGGGCTACTCTGTGCCTCATGGTATCACCAAATTATATGTGGCAGGAAGAGATATCACAGAACACCTCACCCGACTCCTTCTTGCTAAAGGCTACACCTTCCCCTGCATCCTCAACAAAGCAGTGGTGGATGACATAAAAAAGAAGCTATGCACTGTCACCTGGGGACATAAAAAAAACCGCAAGAACTATCAGCAGATCCTAAAGGAGTATCAACTGCCAGATGGGAATATCATCCAGATGAGTGACCACCTGTGCCGGGTGCCTGAGGTTCTTTTTACACCTGATCATCTAGGTATTCATGATCTAGGAATCGCAAAAATGGTCTGCAGCAGCATCATGAAGTGTGACACTGACATCCAGGAGACCCTGTTTGCTGAGATTGTGCTGTCTGGAGGTACCACACTGTTTCCTGGGCTACAGGATAGACTCCTGAAAGAACTGGAAGTTCTGGCTTTTGAGGGAACACCAATCAAGATCACAGCTTCCCCAGACAGATGCTACTCAGCTTGGATTGGTGGATCTGTCATGACTTCCTTGACAACATTCAAGCAAATGTGGGTCACTGCTGAGGACTTCAAGGAGTATGGGGCATTTGTGATTCAAAGAAAATGCTTTTAAGGATCATTGAACTCTTGGAACTACTCTAAATGCCAGGTTACAGGAGTGTTGGTGGAGGCAATATCATTCCTTGGCATTTAATAAAATGATCAGTAAAGCTGTAACTGATTCATGCTCCAACTATTTATGTCTCTAAGCTAATTTTGTAAAGATTTGTTTTATTTTATGTATATGTGTATATGCCTGAGTATATATGCATATGCCACACACACATGCAAGTGTCCATGGAGGCCTGAAGAAAGCATCAGATGCCCTGGCCTTGGGGGTTATAGGTGGTTTTGAATAACCAGTTTTGGGTGCTGAGAACCAAACCCATGTCATGTCCTCTGCACTCAACGTCTTGAGTCGTCTCTCTAGTTATCCATAGTATGTTTTTTTTATTTGATTTAATATTATATATCAGCCTCAGATTCCCCTGTCCTCCCTCCTCCTGCCACCCCTCCCTCCAGCCCACCCCCCATTCCCATCTCTTCCAGGGCAAGGACTCCCCTGGGGATTCAGCTCAACCTGGTAGATTCAGTTGAGGCAAGTCCAGTCTCCTCCTCCCAGGTTGTGCAATGTGTCACTGCATAGGCCCCAGGTTCCAAATAGCCAGCTCATGCACTAAGGACAGGTCCCAGTCCCACTGCCTGGGGGACCTCCCAAACAGTTCAAGCTGATCTACTGTCTCACTTATCCAGAGGGCCTGATCCAGTTGGGGGCTCCTCAGCTATTAGTTCATAGTTTGTGTGTTCCCACTAGTTTTGCTATTCATCCCTGTGCTTTTTCCAATCTTGATCTCAAGAATTCTCGCTCATACAGTCCTTCCTCATTCTTGCGAATTGGTCTCCCAGGGCTACACCTGGGGCCTGGCCATGGGTCTCTGCATCTGCTTCCATCAGTCATTGGATGAGATTTCTAGCATGACAGTTAGGGTGTTTGGCCATCCTTATCACCAGAGCAGGTCAGTTCAGGCTTTCTCTCAACCATTGCCAGCAGTGTATTGTGGAGGTATTTTTATGGATTTCTGGGGACCTCTCTAGCACTTTGCTTCCTAGTCCCATGGGGTCTTCATTTATCATGGTCTCTTTTTCCTTGTTCTCCCTCTCTGTTCTTGATCCAGCTACTCAGCTAAGTTTATAGCAGCATTGTTTGTAATAGCCAGAACCTGGAAACAACCTAGATGCCCTTCAACTGAAGAATGGATAAATAAAAGTGGTACATATACACAATGGAGTACTACTCAGCAGAGAAAAACAATGACATCATGAGGTTTGAGGGCAAATGGATGGATCTAGAAAAAATCATCCTGAGTGTGGTAACCCAGACTCAGAAAGACAAATATGGTATGTACTCACTCATAGGAGGATACTAGATGTGGAACAAAGGATGACTAGACTGCTACTCACAACTCCATGGAGGCTACCTAGAAAAGAGCACCCCAAGAAAGATACAAGGATCGCCCAACGACAGAGAAATGGATGAGATCTACATGAGCAAACTGGACATGGGGGGGAATGAAGGGCAAGGGTCAAGGGAAAGAGAGCTTAGGGGAGCTGGAGACCCCAAAGTATGTTCTTACTGTTATTGGAATTACATATACCTTTCCTCTCTTATAGATCTCTTGAGTGTGCTTTTTACTCAGTAAATAGTGTTAGACTGTTCAAATGTGCATTTAGTAGCTATGTACTAAAAGGTTCTGGGGCCTCTTGCATAGGAAGTTGGCTAATTAGGGTCCTATGGATCTATTTCTCATATATCCTAGTGTACAGTACACACACATACAAAACAATATCCACGAACACAGTGGAGAGGTCAAATTCAGTAACAATATCACCCTACACATTCTTGTAGATCATCACTTTTTGAATTTATAACCAGTGTTATTTCAAGAAATTTGGGAAATAGGTGGGCTCCTAAATTCTCATTTGTTTAAGGCTCTATAAAAGTTGAGAACTGCTGGGCGGTGGTGGCGCACGCCTTTAATCCCAGCACTCGGGAGGCAGAGCCAGGCGGATCTCTGTGAGTTCGAGGCCAGCCTGGGCTACCAAGTGAGCTCCAGGAAAGGCGCAAAGCTACGCAGAGAAACCCTGTCTCGAAAAACAAAAAAAAAAAAAAGTTGAGAACTATGCTTCAAGCTTATTAGTTTTGGTTTTAGTTTCAAGGATACCAATAATTTTCTTAGAAAGTAAAATGCTAGAAATAGATCATGCTTTCCAATGAAGTAATTGAATAAATTACATCTACTTATTTTCATTAACTGTGTATTTTCCATAGACATTATGGAGAGATATGGTAACAATCTATTTCTGTAAGGAAAACAATGCCATTTCTGCTATCACAAGAGAAAAAGGATTACATATGTGTAATTTTGCTTATTTTCATATATAAATATAAATTAACACCTATTTCATATAAGCATTTGGAGACAAGTCTGAAAGTGAAATATTCTAGTTTGCTTTCTGTTGCTGTGATAAAACACTGAACAAGCCAATTGGGGAAAGAAGGGTTTATTATTTCATATCATCAAAGGAAGCCCTGGCAGGAGTGCGAGGCAGAAGCCCAGAGGCAGGCACTGAAGCATACCGAGAGATGCACTGGCTTACTATGGCCTCCTGAGCTATTCTCTTTATATGACACAACACTACCTGCTCAGGAATCGTACTACCCACAGTGGTCTGGACTCCCTTACAGAAATTAGCAATTAATAAGATGCCCCACTGATGGAGACAGTTCCTCAATTAAGAGTCCCCTTTCCCAGGTGTGTCAAGTTGCCAACTAAAACTATGAGAGTAAACATCATTAGTTTAAACAAATTTTGGTGAATGGATTTTTAAAAGTACAGGATAGTTTTTTTTTTCCAGTCTCAGCTTCTCCAGATTTACAGTACTAAATACAGATTTGTTCCCATAAATTAGGCCTTAAATTAGAAAGCTATTGGTTACCCCCATGGCTTTCATTGCCACCATTGCAACAATGGGTATATCTTTTCAGACCAGTAGTTACTGTATCTCACACAGTTTACAGCTGAATAAGCCTGTTGAGGATCTTTCTCTCCAACAATCTGTAGACGAGCTTCTGGCACTATGAAAACTAGTCACCAGGAATAAAGTTCCTGGGTCAGTCCCAGTTTCATTTCCCCTCTGCTATTTGTGTATTGTCTTCAGTGGTAAGATCGTGGCATCAGGATCAGCTACACAACCAGAAGTAACCATCCACAGTTTTCTGTATTGATAAAGAACTACTATTATTTTGCTAAATTGGCATAATATCAAACAGCCTCCTAAATACTTATCATTATATACACATATTGCAACTCTTATCTTTAATTAGAAAAAAATTCTCTTTATAGTAGATTTTGGCTAATGCAGAGTTGCATAACTGGTCAAAATGTAGTGAATAAATGACCATGGGGTACTCAATCCTAAGTGGTACAAATTTATAACACCTTCAATAACCAAGGATCATGAACCATCCCAGAGGAGGGGATGAAAATATTTTAAGATTCAAAGGACAGAGATGGATACTGTGAAATAGTTTCTTCTGGAAATTATAGAGCCATTGACCTCACAACAGCTGTGGTTCCCTGCACAAGAACCAGCTATTCAACGTCTCAGTGTGAGGAGGGGAGGGGTTCATGAGGACCCATCCTTAACTTTAAATTAATGGGAGTTGATAACTACTGGTGGATCGAAAGTAAGTTTCTCATAGGTTGTCCATGCTCCAGGGATCACCTTCACATGCAAGTACATGAATATCACCAATTAGATTCAGTAGGTTATGAAAAAATAAATTAGAAATGAAGAACTAATTGTGAAGATCTGTGGAGCACATTGTGAGCAAAAGTGGAGGAGGCAGAAAAATTGTAAGAGCTGGAGGACAAGGAAACAGTGTCTTTCAGACCATCAGGGATGACACACATATGAACTCACAGAGACTGTGGGGGGTACACACAAGACAAGGACAAGTTCGAGCAATATGGGTATCCAGAACTGAGAGGAGGAAGTGGATACAAGCTCCCATCCCTAATCAAGAAGCTATCTTCAATTAACATCTCCTTGAAAAGGAAACATTTGTATCTCCAATGAAGTCTCACTGGGTATACAAGACACACTTAAGAGCAGGCCCCATGTACAGTAGTAGATGGCCAATACAAAATGAACTCAGTGGTACAGTTGTAGATTTTGTTTTGTCTTATAATGCTTTGGGCATTAAGAAAGATCTTACTGGTCATTCATTATGGTTTCTAATCTTATGTTTTTATAGCCTGGGGTTGTATGTGTGAGTGTTTCTTATTTTGTTAGTTTTTGAATTCTGTTTCTTTTGTTTAGTTTTTCTCTTTTTCACTTGTTTTGTCTGTTTTCTAAAGATAGAAAGAGAAAGAAGGCCTGGAATTGGATAGGTGAGGAAATAAGGGAGATCTGGGAGTAGATGATTAGGTAGGGGAAAACATGATCAGAATATATTATGTAAAAAACTTTATTTCAATTAAAATAATGTTCTAAACAAAACAAAAAAATAATGTATGCACCAGAAGATAGGGAGGAATGCTGTGAAAATTTTTTCTATACACATGAGTTGGCTGGTGCACATATGAACCCACAGCAGCTGAAGTTACCCACAAGATACTTGTACAAAATCAAAATAGTCAGAATTTTAGCATGGAAGGGGAAGGGTCTATGGAATCCCCTCACTCCCACCCCTATCTGAGGATTTATTAGCCATTGGTAGATGCTGGATGACAAAGCACAACATTTTTTATAGGAGTGTGGTCAGCATCTGGTAGGTTCCCCATGTTAACTCCACAATAAACCTCTAGTCATACACAAATGGAAAGCACTAGTTGGACTCAGTGGTGACTGAAAAAAGATCATAAAGTAGGAAAGGAGGTATTTGGTGGATATAATCACACTATAAACATATATGAAGCTTTCAAAGAATAGAAAATATTTTTTTTCAAATTAAGAAAAAATTGATAATTGATGACAAACAATTGGTTTGCTGGCTTTATTAGCAATTGTTTGTCATGGAAAATAAGATCATAGAGTGCAGTAGGTAAATAAGAAGCATGACTTTGGAAAACAGCATCCTTTTCCGTTGTTGGTGTGATAAAAATGTATGGAACCATTGTATCATCAAACTGTGGCAGGTATGTTATCTTCTGTTTAAATAAATAATGATGAACTGAAAAACAACTATGCCTTTATAATTATAGATTGTATGTGGCTGTTTTAATTTCACCAAATCAAGCTTAGTGGTTGCAACAAAGACTTTATCTGTGGAATTTTAAACTGTTTGCTGTCTGTATCTTTAAGGAAAGTTCACCAAATGTGGCTCTGTAACATATCATTGGAATTTGTATTTACATGTGAGCAGTTGGATCAATCACAGCACATCTATGTAATTGAGTATAGTTGGTGGATGTGAAGGGAATTAAGAATGTTTTATATTATTTGCAAAATTTACCTATTATACTATTATCTTGGTAAAATGGAATAGCAAATTTTTAATATTGATTTTTGTTGAAAAAGATTATGTAGAATAAACATGAATATAATTCCAGTAATTATCACATCTGATATTGAATAAAAGTGGTGAACATGAACTTTACAAATCAGGGGATTCTATGCTTTTATAATTCAATAATTTTGCACTCTGGGTATTTACATGTATTAGCTGTACTAATGTGTAATCAAATTGAAAATATAAATATAAAATTAAAGGAAATGAAACAAAGGAATAAAAATAAAATGAAATTTAAAACAAAGCATTTACAATGACATCTTATGGTCCTGGAAGTAATTATTGTTACAGATATTTCATGAAGATTTTAAAATAAAAAAAAAATTAAATTTGAAAATTATTAAAGAGGAGACAAAGAAGTATTAAATCTAACTTGATCATCAACATATCTATGCTAAAGTATAAAGATAATATTTTACCTATAAAATATGTAGGTTTAAATAAATTATAATTATAATACAAATAGAGTTATATAACAAAATTAGCATATCTTAAAATTTATTTCTAAGATCACATGCAAGAATATTAAGCACAGTGCAGAAATGAAACTGTGATGCTGAAGTTGATATAGGATATTAAGAATTATTATAATTAAGATACTATGATAATGACTCAGGGAGAGACAAGCAGATGCATATTAACAGAAAGTGACTACCAAAATGAAAACAGAGTTACTGCAAACCTCTGGGAAGTACTGTACAGTAAAGATATAGTGATGTAGAAGTCATAGACAATATCTTGGATCTGATCTTCACTACAAAGAAAGGGGAAATCCATGATAATTTATGCAGAGGGGGACATTAATAAAGGTCCAGTACAGGAAACTATGATAATCAGCATATTCCAACTTTGAACTGTTTAATTTGGAAAAGCTTTAATAGAAGAAATAAGCCTGTCACAGGATATCTTACTTTATTGTGAAATATGGTGGAGATTGAATCAATGCAAGTGCTATAGATGCAGAGAAATGTTGTAATATAACTACCCATCCATACTTAAGACAAAAGTTACAAGATATGAGACTATGAGGGAAAATAGCCGCTGATAAATTCATTTATACAATCCACTTAGTTATAACAGGCTCATTTCCCATGATTACCAGGTGACTGGAGGATAATAGTAGAAGGAAATTGGGAATGAAAGAGGTAGTGTTTGATTGAGCTCATTGGACTCATATATAAGTATATATGACTGTGCTCACAGGAAAGTTCATGGGCTAACAGCAGGAACCACAGGACTGGCATGAAGCATCAGTGGCTTCCCTGAACTCCAAAGAGATGAAAATTACTATGTAGAGGGAACTCAAGCCTTTCATGAAGTAGGGTGGTTCCTTAAGAACTAAAGTAATTATAGAGTGATTTGAAAAGGGAAATAGAGATGTGAAGAGATCTATCTTTGTCACTCAAAAGCAATGTGGCAAGATTAGTGCTGAACCAGGGTTATCAAGAAAAAAAAAGTTACAAAGTTAAATCCAGTGTTTGTAAGGCCATAGATCCCAAGCAAAAACTTTAAAAAAATCTATAAATGAATGATATAGGTGAAAAAGCCTGTGCTTAATTCAGTGATGACCAGTTATGCCTACTAAGTAACTTTGTACATTTTTGTCCTGTACAGTGGAGATGGAAATTGTTTAACTCAGTCAGGTCCTTCATTGCTTCCAGATGTGGCTAATTGAGAAGGAATTGCATGATATAGCCTAGGAAATGTCAGATATGGAGTTTCCATGGGTATAATGCATGAGATCATGGCCATTCACCTCCTTCTCCCTAGACAATTCAGAATAATGAGAGTCACTCCGGGCCTCATTGAAATTATTAGATGTGGAGGGATACATGGCAGCCCTATGGCAGCAACTTAGGATCAAGAAGCAGATTGGCTCATGGAGAATAAATATGGAAGGTAGATGGAGAGCTAGTTAAGGCAGTGTCTCCCATCCATGATGCTGACCCAACATTGACTTTTTGACTGATCAAGTGATACAAATTATGGAAGTCACTCATACGGTATTGAACTTTACTAACATTTTTTTTTTTTTTTTTTTTTGGTTTCTCGAGACAAGGTTTCTCTGTGTAGCTTTGTGCCTTTCCTGGATTTCGCTTTGTAGACGAGGCTGGCCTCGAACTCACAGAGATCCGCCTGGCTCTGCCTCCCAAGTGCTGGGATTAAAGGCATGTGCCGCCGCCGCCGCCACCACCACCACCCCCACCTGGCAAACTTTACTAACATTTTTTTCTAGTAACTCTTTTACTACAGATGTCTCAGATCAACTGGCACTGGTTTGAGTTGGTTAAGGGCCTTCATACACCATCTTTCTTTGCAAATATATTTCATTTCATAGATATATAATGCTAGCTTCTTGAGTGTTTTACAGACTTAAGAAATTATTTGCATGCCATGAACGCCTGCCTAAAGAGTATAAATGGAAAATTAATTCAGATGGGTTCAGAGACCAGGGCAACTGTGCAATCTTGGACACTTTCAAGTTGGATAAGGCACAGATGACACCCAACAAGGTGACAAAAGAGTCTGTCTACGAACATTATAAAATGGTTAAGGGGTTTTAACAAATGAACCATGTGTGCATAGGAAAAGATTCTACCAGAAGCCAGGTGTTTATTAAGTAAAAATCCTGGTGTGAGAGTGGTCTAACTCCAAAGGGGTTGTTGGCTCTGGAGATTTCTGGGGCACTTAAATAATACAGGATGTTGTTATTTCTGTTGGTTGCTCTAAGAAGTAGATTGTAACACTGTATAGTTGAAATATCATACATTTTTATTGAAAGACATAGCACTCAGGCTAAACTGTGTGATTCACCTGTGCTGTCCAACTTTGAAAGTGCCAGAACTAATTACTGCCTTGCTATTTTCATCTACAGTCTGATTCACCACTAGAACCTGCCTGCTATACCATTAACATGCCAGGTAAGATGCATCTGCTGATGAAGGAGGAACGTAACTGTTATGCATGGAGCAAGCAGATTTCTGATTGAATTGGAGTTCTACTTCACAGGAGGGAATTCATATCTGGTACCCTAAGACCAGACAAAAGCAATCTGGTTGTTTGTGGGGAGGGGGTCATAGCTAATACAAGGAAACTGTTGATGTTTTGCTAAATGGACATCATGTATCTGTCAAATTGCCTTCTAAATATTTCTATTTATATCAAAGAATAGTTTTGTTGTCATTTTTAGTAAGAAAAACTTTCTGTGGATAGCATTTATGGCAGAAATTCATAGTTTGTCAAAGTCCTGAGAATAAATACCTACTGAGTGTAAAGCTCTAAATGAGACAGCTATATTACTGTGTTCAAATCTCAGAGAACATCGCAGCAGAGTGGAGGAAAAGAATTTAAGAGCCACAGAAAGGGGTGGAGTATTGTGGAATGTTGTCTTCTAGGCATGAAAAGGCTATTTGCCCTCTTGAACTACCAGCTGCTGGGAATGACTATAGTACAGTTTCCACACAAATGTATATAGAAGGCCTAATCTCAGTAGACAAAGAGTAAAGAAATTCAAGTGGTCATTGATTAGCAAATAATGACACCTAAGAACACTGTGAAGCCTTAAGAATTAAATTGTATCACATAATACATGAAATAATCTTAGCAATACTACCATAAGTAAAAAAAATGCTTAAAAGGCTAAATTCTATTTAATTTCCCTTTTGTGGCATGAACTAAGTAGTCAAAATCATTCATATACAGAGTAGCATAGTTTCCATGGAGAATGAGAGAGGTGAGGGAGAAGTTTTTTGCTTAATGCTACCTGTTTAAAATTTCTAAATGAAACACAAGTACCATATGACTCAGCTTTATCCCTAGTGGGCATATAATCAAAAGGCTCTTTATCATACTACAGAGATACCTGAATATTCATGTTTATTGATGCTCTATTCAGAATAGCTAGGGAATGGAATCAGTCTAGATGGCAACTGATGAATGGATCATAAAAATGTAATACACATATACAAGGGAAATTAAATAAAAATGAATTATGAAATTTGCAGGTAAATGGATATAGCTAAAAAAAAAAGAGTATATTGAGTGAGGTAACCTAAGCTCAGAAAGATAGACATGTTTTCTTTCATATTTGGATCCTAGCTTCAAATCTTTAGATCTTTACGTTTAACTTAGAGTAACTGTCAAAGTTAGGAAATTAGAAAGGAGTCAGAGTGAGAAATAAATAGTTTATGATAGGGAAAATGTGTAACAGGTGGTATTAATGGGGAAACGGGAATATTGTGGACTGAAATCTGTGTAGGCAGAGGAATGGGAGAGTAGGAAAGATGTGGTATATGGGAAGTCTACCTATCATTAATGATGTTTGAAAACCTAAGTGGCAATTTGTATTATATAAACTTGATGCGTGCACGCACACGTGCACACACACACACACATGCAAAGAGGAACAGGTGTAACTCATGAAATCAGGAGAGTGGGAGGGACAGGGAAGAGGTGGATTGGGAGAGTATGGAATGGGAGAGTGTGGAGTAGAAATAATACAAACACAGTACTCAGGTATAAAATTCTGAGAAGATAATAAATTCAATGTTTAAAAAAAGAGAAAACAAAACAAAAAGGTCATTTGGAACTGTCATACAATGGAGAATAACTATTTTCCCAGAAGCCATAGGTTACTGAACAAAAAGTCCACTGTAAGATATGGGATACCTACCCCCCTTAAACTTGTTGGTCAGAGAGATCCCAGAAAAACCCTAAACAATACATGTGGTGATATTTTATTTGTACTGAAATGTGATTTTAATTTTATGTTAATAAATAAAGTTGCCCTGGGGTCAGAGCTATTAGAGCCATAGCAAGAGCATGGTGGTTAGAAGAGCTAGGTAGATTTCTGTGTGTTCAGGGATACAGCCAGTATTGGAGACATACGCCTTTAAGTCCTGGAGGGCGGTACTTACAGGCAGTGATGAGGCAGTCATGTGGTTGGGTTTACAACCAATGAGAAGGCAGAACAGAAAGATTATTTAAACAGAGACACAGGAAGTACCTCCCTCTCTCGGGGAAGCTAGGAGCACTGCAGGAGGTAAGATTTTATCTCTGAGCTCTGACCTCTTGGCTTTCTCTTTTACATTGGCTCTGTGTTTCTTATTTTAAAAAGACGATTAGTTACATCTACAAATACAAGCTTTTGTCATTGCACTTGGATACTCACCAGAACTAGATGGTATGATCCTATTGCCAAAGATATCACATTCTGTTCAAAAGACATGGAAAGTTCAAGATGGTACTGACCTGGAGTCTTTCTCCTTGCTGGCTAGCTTTCATAGTGTCAGAAGTGCTATGCAGGCTGCTGGTGGAGAAAAATCGACAATTTTGACCAGCTATGAGCCCCGAGAGCTACAATAATTACCAGTTTAGCAAGATATTCACATCAGTTCTATAGTGACATGAATGTTATAGAGGTAATTAGTACCTTTTAAATTTGATGTGAGGCCCATGCTATAGGAGAGAACTCATTCACATATATACATATAATGTACATATATATGTATGCAATAAAAATTAGTGAAAAAAGAGGCCAAGAGTTTGAGAGTGGGATGGGGTACATGGGAGGGTTTGGAAGGAGGAAAGGGAAGGGAGAAATGCTGTCATTATAATCTCAAAAACCTTTATAAGATTATGTATCCATACACACATATACTATATATATATATTACTTAATCAAAGTATTAGCTAATAAACACTTTTCGCCTATTCTAAAAAATAGGTTGTCTGTGCAAATGCCCAAGGTTAATCCTTATCAAGTGTAACACTAAATATGTTTGATGAAGCAATCAACATTGAAAGGGTAAAGGTTGTAGTTCAGCATGGTAAAATATATCTATAATCTCAGCACTCCAGCACTTGGGAGTTTAAGGAAGGAGTTTTGAAAACTCTATGTCAACTTTGGCTGGACAGAGAGGTAACCTTTATTGGGAAAAATAGAAGGAAATAAAGTAGACAAGATGCTACATCAGCACCCAGATCCGCAGTTAAGCTCCCTAACTCATGCATGGACCACCAACACACCTCTAGTGCCTGCCCAGCACACCTCCAATAGCCCTTCCTCTTATGGTAACTCTATCCTCACCCACACATCAGACAGAAGCTCCCTAATCCACCAGAGGCCACATTGGCACCCAGAACCCCAGGGCTTCTTCTTGGACAAGAGGCCACTCTAGCCATCAGAGCTCCAGCCAACTTGGGTGGAAACCACCTGCTCAATCAGCAGCCACCACTGGCCATCAGAAGTCCAGCCTTCAACTCAGACAGAGACCGTCTACTCAAACATAGGCCACTCCTGCCAAAACACCAGAGAGTAAACAGAAACCAAAGAAGAAAATGCCCATTTAACAAAGACAAATCCCGAAATGGGCAGCTACGTGTATAATCACTCCAAATCCAGATGCCTAAATGTCAGTGTAAGAACAACAACAACAACAACAACAACAATATAAAAAACAGTAGTCAGAGCAATATTTCACCACTAGAGTACAGCCATCCCACTACAGCAATCACTGAATATTCCAACACAGCTGAAGCACAAATAAATGACCTAAAAACCAATTTTATAATGATAGAGGTCCTTAAAGAAGAAATTAATAAATCCCATAAAGAAATCAGGAAACAGACATGACACAAAAAAATTGGAGGAAATCAATAAATCCCACAAAAAAATGTCAAGGTAACAAAGAAAAATGAAATGAACAGTTGAAGGAAATGAATAAAACTGTAGGCCCTCTGCATACAGGAGACAGTTGTGTAGCTTGGTCTGTTTGAGGGAATCCTGGCAAAGGGATCAGGATCTATCCCTGGTATATGAGTTGGATTTCTAGAGCCCACTACCTATGGTTGGAAGCCTTGCTCAACTTTGATGCAGGAAGGAGGGGCTTGGACCTGCCTCAACTGAATATACCAGGCTTTGCTGACTCCCCATATGAGGCCTTATCCTTTTGGAAGAGGGGATCAGGGCAGCCTTGGGAGGAGGCTGGGGGGAGCAGGAAGAAGGATGAGAGGGAGACCTGTGATCAAGTATGTAAAATATAAAAATATTATAAATAAAAAATTAATTTAAAAAACTGTTAAAGACTCAAGAATGGAAACAGAAACAATAAAGAAAACACAAATTGAGGGAATTCTGGAACTAGTAAACCTAGGTAAGTGAACAGGAACTACACATGCAAGCATCACAAACAGAATACAAGAGATGGAAGAGAGAATTCCAGGTGTTGAAGACAGGATAGATGAAATGGATACATTGGTTAAAGAAAATGTTAAATCTAAAACATTCCTGACACAAAACATCCAGGAAATGAGGGGCACTATGTAGATAGTAAATGTTAGGTCTCAAAGAAACCCAGGACAAATGGTTAATTGAGGTGTCTATTAACAAACATATGGAAGTGAATCCTGGCCAGCCAGTTTCACTCAGTACCTGTGGCTCTTCCCAGCAATTCTCATCTCACCCCCTAAAGCTCTCCCTCCCAGGGGTGGGGCTTCCACTTCCCTCCCCTCAGCCTGATCCCCACATAACTCAGCCATTTTGTCTATGCTCCCACTTGGTCTCTAGGTTCCCAGGTACTTAATTTGCTCCCTCTCTCTCCTCTCCCTCTCTTGCTTTGCCACCACCCCCTTTCCTCTCATACCTGTGGATTCTTCCAGAACAGCTTGCTGTTCTAGCCCTCGTGTCTACAATAAACTGCCTCCTGAACCCGTACCTAGCAACAATCATGTCCTCATTTTTTTCCATTCAATAAACACACTCCAAAGTAACTATGAAGTGAAACAATAAATCACAATGGTAATTAGAAAACACACTGAGATGAATGAAAATGAAGACACAGCATAGAAAACATGACAAGATGGAACAAAGAGTCCTTAGAGGGAAAATTACAATTATAATTGTCTACACTAAAAAAAGAGAAGATTTCAAAAGGTAACCTAACCTTAAGACTTCTCCAGTGATGAATAGCAGGACACATATGCTATTAGGGAGAATGGGAAAATAGGAGGGAGGCTTTAACTACAGAAAGAGGTGGAGGGCAAAACAGAGAAAGGGGGAGAGAGGAGGAATAAACAACATTAAAGATGTTTGAAAAGAACAAGAGGAATTATATTCTTTTGTATTTACCTAAAATTACATATATTTTGTGCATATGTGTGTGCATAGAAAGGGTTTAAATTATGTTACTCCATGTGGGGTGATAATGCTCCCCCAAAAGCCATATATTCTCTCACAAATATTCCAGGACTAAGTAGGAGAAACAATCTTTTAAGTCGTTATTCATGGGAGTCCAAGAAACCCTCTAAAACAATATTGACTATTGTTGTTACAGGGTGTCTCCCAGAATTGAAAGTAAGGCCTTATTGTTGAAGAGAGCACACACTTCAGATACAGAACTTGGAGAAATGGGGAAGTGGCCTGAAAGCATCCTCCCTCAGCAATTACTTACATTATTGGAACATAGCATTCCAGCTGGCAAGGGAGAAGAGTAATCAGTAGTCCTAATACTTAGTAACTGTCTTAGAATTTCTATTGCTGCAACAAAATGCCATGGCCATGGTGCCAAGCCTTAGCTTCTCTGCATGACCATTTCATTCCTGGGTCTTCAATTGCCACTGAAGCTGCACCTTCACTAATGGCCTCTCCTGAACACTCAAAGTACCAAGTCTCAGCTGCTCTCTATGGCCTCAGCATGCCTTCAAACCAGTACCATCTGGGTGACTTTTACATATTACAAAGGTGGCCACCTCCAGAACACAACTTCTCTGAGCTCTTAGGAGATTTTACCTCAGTGATCTCAATTACCACCAATTTCTTATCTCCAGCTAACCAGCATCCAATTCTACCTGTAACGCAAAGTTTTCTCTTTGATGGTGCTGGTCTCTTGTTAACCACAACTGACTCTTTGGCCCCAGCTTACCAGAACAACAGAATCTCAATTCAAAATAGCAAAGGGCCCTGGTAGAGTTTAAATTTCCATCTGAAATTTCACAAGCCAGGACTACAGTCTTCTACACTGCTCTCAACATCCTTATCTTTCAGGCTCCCCAAGAATTTCCCACTGAGTTCTCAACACTCAATGGCTTTTCTTGCCAAAGTTTTAAAGTACTTCCATAATCCTCCCAAAAGCATGGTCAGGTCTGTCACAGCAATATCCCAAAATTCTGGGACCAACTTCTGTCTTGGTTAGGGTTTCTATTGCTGCAACAAAACTCCACAAACAAAAATCAAATAGGGGGGCAGTATTTTGCTTATGTTTCCACAATTCTGTTCATCACTGAAGGAAGTCAAGACAGCAACTCAAACAGCACAGGATCTTGGAGGCAGGAGTTTATACAGAAGCCATAGAGAAGTTTTGATTACTGGCTTTCTTCCCCTGTTTTGCTCAGCCTGCTTTCTTATAGAACACAGAACCACCAGCCTGGGGATGGCACCACCCACAATGGGCTGGGTCCTCCACCACACACAATGGGATGGGCCCTTCCCCATTGACCACTAATTGAGACCTAGATCCCATGGAGGAATTTCCTCAACTGAGGCTCCTTCCTCTATGATGGCTCTAGCTTATTTTAAGTTGACACAAAACCAGCCAGTATAGCAATTATGCTTATGAACCACAACAAAGACTGACCCATCAAATAACCCCATAGTGCATTGGCGACACTTTTATCTTGGGGGTAATCAACACCTCTCATAAAAGAAACTACTTTTTGCAAAAGTTGGAAACTACTACAGACAAACACAGCCAATGAACATATATAGAATAAGTGACTGTCTGGATCCCAATCCCTGGTGATAGAATTTTAAGGCAGTTCCTACACCTAAGGCTCAAGGGAAATCATAGAAGAGAAAGAAACTTATAAGAGTCAAAGGCTCAGGCTGTCTGCTGTTAGTTATGTAATGTCCCCTAGACAGGGCAGAGAAAATGCACCCATGAGCACTCCACCATATAGTTGCCGGAATAAGATCAGTTGGTCAAGTGAAGATGCACATGCTCCCATATCTTGATAAAGAGATACCTGTGCTCGATGGCTACTGACAGAAGGAGAATCAAGTTCCTCCAGGGATGAGCTCCCACATATGTTGTCCAATCCCAAGTGGTTACCCTGAAAACATGTATATAAGATCAACATTAAATGGACTCAGTAGGTTATACATGTATATGTGTGAATATGGGAGATTACAAATTGTTGGGAGGAAACATGGGAGGAATTGGAGCACTACAAGGAGGAGTCGGAATGACAGAGATACTTTGCTCATATATGAAGTTCTCAGAAAACAAAATAAAACAAAAATGAAAATAATAGCTCTTGGGTTAGTCTAGTAGAGAAAAGCACACAAATTCATTGATTCTTTCATTCAGCCAATATTAATCTATCACTGACTACATAGTATGGATGATATTAGGTCCTGGGAATTAAAATTAATATGCTTCTAAAGTTTACCTCTACAGAGTGTTGTTCCCCTAATTTGAATATCTGGAATATAGGTACCTAATACTAATACTAAGTATATAATAAGTGGATTATTGTTCTGAGAATAACAAGCAAATTACTGTAAAGAATAAGGAAAGCCAGGCAGTGGTGGCACACGCCTTTAATCCCAGCACTCAGGAGACAGAGCCAGGCAGATCTCTGTGAGTTCAAGGCCAGCCTGGTCTACAAAGCAAGATCCAGGACAGGCACCAAAACTATGCAGAGAAACCCTGTCTCGAAAAACCAAAAAGAAAAGAAAAAGAAAAAAGAAGAAGAGGAGGAGGAATATTTCTATAGTGCAACAAAGATAGGCTCCAGAAAGATCAGCTACTTGAATGGCAAAATACCCAAGGCAGAGAGAAAACAAGCAGCAATGTCCTAAGGTGGGTGAGAACTAATGCTAAAGACAACCTGCATTGGGACTTGACAGGGAGATAAGGAGCAAAGGTAGAAAAGAGGCTTACAATTAGGCTGTAGAGAGAGGGTCAGCCAAATTAAGGGGGCCTATTAAGTTATGAAAAACAGTTTAGATTATAGTATAAAAAAACAACTAGATGATTATAAAGGAATAGGCATGAAGAGAATATAGGGGTGTCTCTATTTGAATCCAAGGTCACAATACAAAAACAATGTTGTGAAATATTATTGTAACTAAGGAAAGATGTGTGACATTTGTTTATGCTGCAGAATATTACTTTAACTATGTGAAAGTATGTTACATTAGTTCCTTCTGCCTTTGTTAATGATGTGAAGAAGTATTACATTTGTTTGTGTTGCATGTATTTAATTATGTAAAGATGTGTTGCTGTTTCACCTGGCCTGTCTAAGGCACCTGATAGGTCTGATAAAAAGTTGATAGGGATAGGCAAGGTTAGTGGACAAAGAGAATAGGAGGGGAAATCTGGACTCCAGAAAGAAGGAGAAGAGAATGAGGGAGAAAGAGAGAGAGATGCCCAGGGCCAGAAGCCAGGCAGCCACCTGTCAGCCAGAGATAGAGACAGAAGGAGAGTAACATATAGAGAAAGGAAGAAAAGTTAAAAGCCCTGAGGCAAAGCATAGATAAAGAGAAACAGGTTCAAATAAGAGTTAAGTTAAGGCGGACCATTCATAACTAATAAGGAGTCTCTGTGTCATGATTTGGGAGCTTGTTGGTGGACGAAAAGAGAAAAGGCTAGCTACACAATATGGACTTTGTTATTTTGTTACCATTTGAATGGAAAAAATAAATAAATAAAAGGAGGAGGACATGACCTCTCCTAATGTATGGAGAAGATTTTATTGTAGATATAAGAGATAAAGCAGACAGAGGGAAGAATCTAGGCTGAACATGAGCAGCAGACTAAACCAGACCATGAGAGGAGATTGGGAGAGGGAGAGCAAGAGAGGTGCCACCCATCAAGAGAGGTGACTCAGGCCAAAAGACCAAGAGAGCACTAGGCATGGCCAAAATGGCCAAGTTATATGAGGATCAGGCTCAGGGAAGGGCAATGAAAGCCCAGACTCTGGGAGGGAGAGGTTTAGGATAGGAGGCAAGGATGAAGTGCAAGAAGGAGCCACAGATCTTAAGTGATGCTAGAAGAGCCAGGAAGAGGTAAGACTTGTCCTGGATTTGCGACCCAACACTTTTGCTGTTGGGTTTTCTTTGGATGGACACAGGATCAGTGTGCCCATTCAGACATGCTAAGAGTAAATGTTTGGTTTGATGCTTCATATGAATGCTTTTTACCAGTAAAATTAAGTGTTTCTTTATAAATGTTTTCTTTTACCGATGTTTTCTGTTTTTAAATACATGATCCTTCTCATCCAAATAATCAGGTTGAGTCTTCAAGTTCTTTTGGCTTAGATATCTCAATTAGATACTGTTTTAATTTATGTTATATCATAATCTTGATTCTGCTGCTTTGATGATGTCTTTCATTTATGTAAATATAAATATGCTTAGCAGATGAGTGATTATATTTGTCAAGCCTTCCTCCTATATTCCTAAAAATAATAATTAAATAGCTTATCCAAAAGAAGAGATCTAAGAGTAATAGCCCAACCTTATGACACTAGCCAAATAAAAGTAATGCAACTCCAAAGGATTGGAAGAAAATAACTATGATTAAAATATAAATTAACATACTACAGAATATAAGGACAGAATCCCAAGGCAAATATCAGTTGGTCCTTTGAAATCAAGGGTGAAACTGATAAAGAAAGGGCCTTTTTAGACTCTCTCATAAGATGTGGTTACCTGCACAAGTTTGGACAAATCAGTATTCTGCTATGGAAAAGAGAGGGCCACATAACTATGCACTCTTTCATAAGAACTCATAAGCAGTTGACATTTGCTATGGGAAGGGGATCATGAACCCCAAATCAGTTATCAGTTCCTAAGGGGAAGGAATCATAAAGCCTACCTCTCCCTAAGGAATTAGAATCAGTTGGCAGTTGCTAGAGAAAAAAGTTGCTAGGGTCTCCTTCCCTTAGTACTTACTGCTGGTTAACAGTTGGTAAGGGTAGAGAAGTCAGAGCACCTACTTTTTGAAAACTTAGTGGCAGTTAACAGTTGCTAGAGGGCAGGACTCATGAGGCCCCACCATCCCCTGAAAGCTGTTAAGCAGTTGCTAAGCAGGATAGGATCACAAAGGCCCCACCCTTCCTGGAAGACAAAGACAGTTAACAGTTACTAGGGAGGAGAAGCATTTAAGTCCCAACACCCAATGGAGGCTCTTAAGAGTGGCCTCTATTTTGAAAATCAGAGAGACATTTTCTTTAGGAATGTAGCCACTAATACATTTTCCATGGTCCTGCAAATAATTCCTCACCCACGTTCTTGTAATCAACTCTAATTGAACTCATTGTGTCACCAAAAAATAATTGACTAATGACATTAAAGGAATCAAGTGTAAGGAGAATACTATGAATAAGCAAATTAGATAAATTAAGTGTAGAAATTTCAATGATGACACAAACTACCCAAACTGAGTCAGAATGAAATATAAATATACCTGTAACAAATAAAACAAATATGTTAGCAATCTGAAAATACTTTTTAAAAAGAAAATATAAGGTTATGTGGCTTTACTGGTGAACATTTGCACATATTAATGAAGAAAAAGTGGTAGTTTCATAAGTTCCTAAATAAATGGAATAGAATTGAGCATGCAAAAATGAAACCTTATACTCATAATTGAAAATGAAAACTGGGATCCAAGAGAATTCAATAGGAAAATATTATTTTCAACAAAATTACTAGGTCAATTGAATACCTAGATGCAAAACTAAAATCAGTCTCCTATATTACATTATGAACAGATGAAAAGGATTATGTTTCTTCTGTCTTATTCATGCAAACTTATCATAGCAAACAAAGATGACAAAAATGCAATACCTTGTAAAGCAGTTCTGAGGGAATAAATGGGGAATACGGCTTCTTTTTTTTGAGAAACTGCCTCAAACCTACTGGTTAATAAGGCTGGGGATCCTGTGTCTAAAAAAGAAAACAAACTAGTACTTTGGGACTAGGTTTCACAACACTGTGTTAACTAAATAAGAGAAAGAGTGACAGCAAGAAGAAGATATTGACTTGAGTTAACTAAACAGTTCCACACTTTAAGGATACTGACCAAAGGTCAGCTGACATAGGTGACTGATTTACCTAAGGAACATGCATTTCAAGTTCACTGAAACTTGTTTTGGAATGTTTACAGTCTTATTCTTAATAACTAATTTAGAAAATAAATAAATAAATAAATAAATAAATAAATAAATAAATAAATAAATAAATAAATCCAATGTCTACCAACATATTAATTGTTAAACAGATTAGGGCATGTCCATACGAATAACCAGTTATTTGGTAATTAAAGTATAATGAAGTGTTTGAGGAGAGATATATCAAACCTGATTTAAACTTTATAAGGTATACATGCACTAAAACATCACATTATTCTATTACTATGTATAATTTCTATATTTTGTATATCAATTAAATATTAAGAAAAATAAAATAAGGGTGGGAGAGATAGCTCAGCAGTTAAGAGCATTTCCTGATCCTCTAGATGACCATGGTTTGGTTCATAGCACCCATATAGTGGCTCACAACCATCTGTAACTTCAGTTCCAGAGGACCTGATGCCCCCTTTGGATCTCCTTGGGTACTGCATGACAAACACACAGGCAAAACACCCAAACACATAAAAGGTTTAAAATCAAGAAAAATATTTGATAACTTTTAAAATGGTATATCTCTTCATATTATCTCCTATAGTGCAAAACAGAATGTTAATATGCTGTGAAGCCTTTGGCAGATAATTCCTCTTAGCAGACAAGCTTCTTTTCTTTGCAAAGTCCTCAGTATTTTATTTTTTTTACACTTCCATGTTTTCATAAACAAATCAAGTATTATTTTTGCAGCATTATGTTTCTTTTTTATTTCTTGGTCTAACATATTATTTGTCCTGAAGAATAACTCATTTATGAATAATATTGTTCCAAATTTTAATAAGATAATAGAATCTACAGGAGCCATACAAAAGTCCTATAAATTGGAACTATAAAAAGTTACACTGCTGTGGATATTGCTCTGTATAAATAAAACACTGATTGGCCAGTAGCCAGACAGAAAGTATAGGCAGGACTAACAGAGAGGAGAATTGAGGGAACAGGAAGGCAGAGGGAGGTACACTGCCAGCTGCCATGAGGAGAAGCAACATGTTAAGATACTGGTATGTAGTAGGTAGCCATTCCAGCTTGGTTCTGGAAGTTCCAAGCCCCATTGAGACTCTGGCAACTGTCACGCCTACGAGGGGAGGTGCCCAGAGAGAGCACTAGGAAAATGAGAAAAGGCATAAAGCAAAAATCTCAGCCATCAAACTCCAACAATAAGTGAATAGCTACCCTTGTAAATAGAATGGAGATTTAATTCTTGTGTGTACACTATGACCAGGCATATAATATTATAATAGGCATAATGCAAATTACAAATAATCTTATAACACTAAGGTTATAAATATAACAAAATCACTATAACAGCAAAAACATGCCATAGCACTATAACTATAACAATAGTATGCTAACTCTAATAATGATACTATAATGTTATATTTTTTTACTATTATAATACAACACTAAAACTATAAAATTAATAACTATAATAATAGCAGTACACTACACGTCTGCTTTCAATAATAGCACCAGGGCCATCATGCTAGCACTTTGACCATAACACTTTAACTATAATTCTAACACAGTAAATATAATTCTAGTACTGAAATTATGATGAGAGCTGTAGAACTATAATACTAAAGTCTAATATTTTTACTCTATCCATAACTCTAGAAATACAAATAAGGCTTTATAAATATAGCACTGCATTACTATTCATGTCAAAATAAAATAACTATAAATTTTATGGTGTCACTAAAACTGTAGCTGAAAATAATTTTCTTGCTAAAAATAAAGCCTTAACAGGATTGTGATAAGTATAGCACTAACATGATAATGACATTGTTAACTATAGTATAACCACTCCATTAGCACTATCAATATAATGCACTAAAAATAAAACCCAATATAACTATAGGACTATACTACAGCTATAGCATCATATAATAGTAATTTTCACTCTACAATAACTAATTTTTGATAATTGATATTAAGAAATTATGACTGTTTTCGTTACTGTTCTAGTGCTATGAAGAGATACCATGACCAAGACAGCCTTTTTAAAGAAAAACATTTACTTGGGGGCAGCTTACAGTTTCAGAAGTTTAGTCTATTTTCATATAGCAGGGAGCATGGTGGGAACATAGAAACACTCATGGCAATGGAGCAGTAGCTGAGAGCTACAACCTCATATACAGACCAAGAAAAAGAGACTGGGCTTGGCATGAGCTTTTGAAACCTTTCAGCCCATTACCCAGAGATACACTTCAACAAGCCACAAAGTCTAATCCTAATCCTCAAATAGTGGCACTCTCTGATGACTAAGGATTCAAATATATGTGCCTATGGGGGCTGTTCTTATTCGAACCACAATGTTCTATAATTGAAAATATGACATTATAACTATATGTTTTACCCTATTAAAAATATAACTAAAATTTATCTATATCTGTACCTTAATCACTAAAACATGGTTACTAATATACTAATAGATCACTTAAGATCAAAACATAATTTTATCAATATAATGCTAGTTTAACTTTTTACTACAAACATGAATCTACCAGGCTGAGCTGAATCCCCAGGGGAGTCCTTGCCCTGGAGGAGATGGGGACGGGGGGTGGGCTGGGGGGAGGGCAGGGGGCGGGAGGAGGGAGGACAGGGGAATCCGTGGCTGATATGTAACAAAAAAGAATAAAAAATAAAATATTTAAAAAGAGTACTATTATATAATGCAAATGACTACAAGTATAACATTATTATAATATTAAATGTTTTTGAAAACTACCAATGTGAATTCATTGCTAATATCAAGGCCACAATTTTACATCAATATAACTATTATCACTATATTACTACAGAAATATCATTACAATACAAAATATACATAATTCTTCCTGTATATATTTGTGATTGTATATAACTTCATGCTTTTTAGGACACCATTTTCAATATAACACTACCATCGTGACAATAACCTGTAACTGTAACATTAATATTCTTAATGGAGAATTATAATTACAGATCAATACTTAGAGTCATAAAGTTATAGTGTGGTAATATAAGTTAAAACTATCACTATATTTATAATTATAATAGCAGTGCTATACCTATAACCAATAATAGCCTTATAACTCTAACATTAATATGATAACTATATGTCTAAAACTTCAAGCATTAGTATGGAAATGATATACTATCATTACGAAAGCTCAGTAACTAATTAATAAAAACATTTATAACTATACTATGTAAACCAACTGGCATTAGTGGAACTATGATTTAATGTTCTAACTATAACAATATTACTGTAACTGTAAGTCTTTAGTTATAACACTATAACTATCACAATAATTTTCCAATTATGTCTGAAATTTGATCACACTATAACTATGACCTTATAGTTTAATGCTAAGGCATAGCACTGGCAGTATAACTTATACTTTAATATAACTATGACTATAACAAAATCACTACAATCCACTAATCAGAATGTCTCTAAAGATATAACCACAACATAAAATATAAAAAACACTGTACCATTTAATCCAAACCCATTTACCATTATAAATAAAGTACTGTAACTAAAATGGGTGTACAAATGTGGGGGCCCACAGAGACCCCAGCTTATGACTTGTTTCCATCTTGACTCAAGGTCAGAGAGTCCCAGCTTGTTTTCCCTTGCAAGGCTGTATAATAAGATGTTTTGGTCAAAGGAATGATCTCCAGGTGTCTTATACTTGAATGCTTAATTACAGGATGTTTTGCTTTAAGGACTAGTTACCAGATTTCCTGAGCACTAAGGAGGTGTTTACACTTGACTGTACTTTTTACCTTGAACTGTGATGTCCTTGAAAGGGGGAGGTCTTTTTGCCCGCCTTGCTTTAGACATATAAAGGCTGTGAGTAATAAATTCAGGTGTCTGTGGTATTGACCCAGAGCCCACCTGAAACTATCCTGTGTCTCTGTCTTTTTCTTCATCTACATCTATATTTCATAGCTATTATCTCTAAATTCCACACTCCCCACTTCAGAACTGTTTGACAGGTCAAACAGGACTCAACATATTAATATAATCAATCTTTTTATTTTCCAAGTTTAATCTTACATCTACATTCAAATATATAGCAATAATAATAAAATTATTAATATATGATAATAAATAGCACTGTTACTATATCTCCAAAATTGTTGCTTTAACCACCAGATAATCTATATTAACATAGAAATATAATTATACCTGTAACAAGAGAGTTATGCCATTATATGACAATTATAATACTATTGCTATAATATCATCAGTGTAAAACTAATACCATTACTAAATTAATAATAGATTACTATAGCCTTACTAGGGCTATAACTTTACCATTATGCTTAAATGTACAATATGATAAGTTTGTCAACATAGACTTGTAACTATAACAGTAGAATTATAACTCTGTAGATATAACTAAAATCTTTAACAATAGTTATTGTTCCTTAACTAAAACAATGAAATTTTAACAATAGCCATGACTCTATTGTGGTAACAGTTACTTTGTAACTAAAATTCTATAACCATATTACAAAATTATATGTATAACACTATAACAACTTAACTTTTGCCATAACACTATAACTGTAACAGTGTAACAATAATGCTACAATTATAACTGCAATATTCCTTCTACACAAACCCAATATTTCTATAATATCAGCACTAGACTGCTACCACTATACTCATAACCTTAACACGACTGCAACACCACCACCATAACGGCAATTACAACTCTACAGGTATAATAGAATCACTAGAGCACTATAGTCAAACTATACTAATAGTATTAAAACTATAATCTAACATTTTAAATGTAACTATAAAACTATAAATATAACTGACACTATACTGTAACTTTTAAGCTATAATAATGCTATAACAATATGAAATAAATTTGAATCCAATAACTTATCAGTGGTACAATCAAAATCCTAATTATCATTATAATTAAAATGTAGCAATTGCAAATGTATTAATAAATGTATAATTATGATATGACTATAACTATAACACTCTGATTAAACTATAAAAGTATATATAAAATACTACAATGGCATAGTTACTATTTTTACTGTTTATTTTAACAGTATTACTATATACTGTAAATATAACCATGAAGTTTCACTTCTAACAAGTAAAATTCAGTAGCTGTAGGCATGTAACCATAACATTTAACTCTAGTATTAGATTACATTTACAAATATTGATATATTTTTCTACTACCATATCTTGGTATCTTTAATAATTATAACAATACAATTAAGTACATTTAACAATCATTTTATTACTAAGTATGTGTCTGTAAGTAGAAATATGTATCTATAACCCTATTTTTATTGTTCAAATCTAAAATTGATTCCCAAAATATATCCGTGGCTCGATAACTCTAGCCCTGTCATTCTCACACTCTTATTAGTGTTACTCTAAGTTCTTTCTGTAGTGATACATCACTTACTCTGTAATTCTCTCTATAATTTAATATCTAATTATAATTTTATGTAACACTATGCACTATAAGTATGTATACATACAAACACATAGATTTATACATAGCTGTAATTGCAATCTTAAAATTAATTGAAACAATGATTGATGTCCATTAGACAAATGACTATCAAGTTTTGGAACAAATAATATTTAAGATAAATGTGTAAGGTGTCACCATGTCAAACTCATGGGAAATATTACTCAAATTTATTATAGCATATATAGAAATTATGAAAATAAAAGTTATGTTCTGCAACATGATAGAAAAATAAAACAATTTAATCAGATGTGGTGGAGTAGACCTTTAATACCAGCATTTGGGAAGTTGAAGCCAGAGGATCTTGAGTTTGAGGTGTGTGTGTGCGTGCGTGCGTGCGTGCGTGTGTGTGTGTGTGTGTGTGTGTGTGTGTGTGTGTGCATGCATTTCCAAATTTTGGAACTACTTATCAAAATATTTATGGGTAAAGTGGTGTGAATTCTTTCCCTTAAATTTCAGAAAGAGAAATGAACAACAACAAAAAATACCAAGAGAGACTAGAGAAATGGCGTGGTAGGTAAAATGTTTACTATGCAAAAGTAAGAACCAGAGGTTAGATCCCTAGCACCCACAGAAAAGCAGCACACACATACTACATGGCTGAAACTCGAAAGATGGGAATGGGCAAGTGGATTTCTGGGGCTCACTGGTTAGCTGATTTACCTGCAATAGCCAGCTGACCTCTAATGTCAGTGAGAAACACTGTCTTCAAAATTAATATAGAGAGCAATAGAGAAAGATACATGAAGTTGCCCTCTGGCTGTCTCTTATGCACTGCAAGTGACTGTACCTGCACACAGATCTACATACCCACATATATTCATGTAACACACACACACACACACACACACACACACACACACACACACACTTTTTTGTTATTTTTTAAGTTTATAGAATATTGAAAATCTTTATAATCTCACAATATGATTAATAACCACATCATACATTGATGTTTCTAATACTGTTGTTCTTCTAAATGTTCTTGCCATCAAGCTGCCTTCTAAATATCAATGTTAGGGACTATAGAGATAGATCATTAGATAAAAGCACATACTTATCTGCCAGAAGGCCTAAGTTTGTTTTTAGCATCCATATTTAGTAGCTCACAACTGCCTATAACTCCAGCTCTAGGGAATTTGATGCCCTCTTAAGGTCTCCAAGGTCACTACCCTCTCATGAACACACTGACATATACATGTAATTAAAAATAAGAAAAATAAAACTTCACTCATGTTCACCACCCATAGGTTAGTATGAAACATTTCATCAGAAATGCTTCTTACATTGCAGGTACCGTTTAATATAGAAACTCAAAACTGGCTAAAGTGCCAAAAGTTGACAATGGTAATAGCTATATCATTCTCCCAAGTCTCAGAGTGCAGAAAGAATGTAAGAGGCAGAGGAAGGAGAGGTGTGAAGTATCAAGGATGTCTTCTGAACATGCCAGTGTCATTGTACTAATGAAATAACTTTGTAATTATACGCACAAGACTTACACAAGATTGGGACATCAACATTTCATCATGGGTGGGAGAGGGGTCTGTGATGCCTCATATCTCCAGGAGAGACTGTTGACAGTCAATGGCTATTGGGGGAGGGGGTGCCCTTTTCTTCACTGATAAACTACACTTTCTACAGTAAATAATCTCCTACCTAAAACCAGGCAAGAAGCTTACTAAACTCAGTGAGCCACACACAGAGAGCAGCAGTGGAATGGCTGGGGTACTTGTTGGGAAGAAAGGTTTCACTGAGTGAGGGAGGGGGACGAACAAGAGGAAGGAGAGGAGAAAATAATCAACTTTCATTATATAGATAGATAAAACTGTCAAAGAATTAAAAAAAATAAGAATTGGAAGACGGCAAATGAGGATGAGTCTCATGAATATGTATTTGAATTTTATTATTAACAGCAACATCCACAAAGATAATTAATGATCAGAAATGAATTGCCCCAAGATTACTTTTGCTTATCTAACTTCTAAGTACTTGCATTCCAGATCTGTGCCATGATACTAGGCTCTTCTGTATAATTTGGTTATAACTATAAAGGGTACTAAGTAAAGATTATAAATTGAAATCTACATTAAAAACTTATAACAGAAGTAAGGAAGGAATTATTTACAAACTTCATATGACCACAAACTCAACCAAGATCAAGTGATGATATTAAGTTTACTATAATCAAATGGAGAAAAGTTTTTAATTTAGAAGTCTCTGACACATTCAAACAATGCTACGCTTTTTTGTTTGTTTGTTTGTTTGGTTTTGTTGTTTCCTTGAGACAGGGTTTCTCTGTGGAGCACTCACTTTGTAGACCAGGCTGGCCTTGAACTCACAGAGACCTACCTGCCTCTGCCTCTGCCTCTTGAGTGCTGAGATTAAAGGTGAGCGCCACCACTGACTGGCCAAACAATGGTATGAACTGAACACAGAATGTCACCAAAATTAATAATTAACAGCAAATCTCTACATTTTTTTGGAAAGTGGAAGAATCGTGAATGTTTCTTCACTCATTTTATAAAGCTGGTATCATTCTAATAGTGGCAAAATGAAAATGATTATCCAGGAAATCTCTCATGAACTCAGATGCAAACTTCAACAAAACTTTAATGTACTGATTCAACACTTTTTTAAAGTACAAATCATTATCAGACGGATCTTTGTGCAGAACACCCCAGGCTCTTAGTGAAGTCTGTGTTAGAGCTGGAGAAATGAAGTCCCTGGTTTCTTGCCTGCTCTCTGTGAGAAGCCACTGGGCTGAAAGAGTCTGTTCACAGTTCTTTGTCACATGTCCCCCCTTAAGCTCTCTTACAACCTGGCTGCTCACTTTCATCAAATTCTTCAACAGAAAATATTTCTCAGGATTAAGCACTAGTTTTGTGCTCAGGACCATTCTTCTTATTCTGTATTCCTGAACTGCTGTTGATTTCTACCCTTGTGAAGTTCATTTGAGCACTTATTTGTGTCTTTGAATTCTTTCAGCTGAACATGTTTATAACTGTTCTGTTGTTCTTGGTCCTGTATTTGTCTAAGTTGTTCTGATTGGAGAATATTATGATGGGATTGGTGATTATTATCTTTTTGTTTAAATATTTGGACAAATTGCCTTGACTGAACAAACTCTCAAAGCTCACTAAAAAAAGACATACAATTTATGTGATCACACATATGTTAAAGAAATGATGTTTATAGATAAAACAGTTCTAACAAAAACAAAAAACACTTCTAAGAATGCATGGTATGGTGATGTATTATGTAAACTTGCCTGAGGATCAGAGGACAGAAACAGCCACTAGATCAGATTTAGGGGTCAGGCAGTGGTGGCACACAACTTTAATCCCAGTACTGGGAAGCACACACACTTTTAATCCCAGGAAGTGATGTCTGGGCAGAGAGAGGTATATAAGACTTGAGGAAACAGGAACTTACTGTGTTTAGACTGAGGATTTTGTAGAGGTAAGAACTAGTGGCTGGCTGTTCTGCTTCTCTGATCTTTCAGCTTTCACCCTGAGATCTGGCTCTGCATTTTTTTTATTAAAAGACTAAGGCATGGTATCATTAGAAAAATCTAATAAACATTTAAGGCAGAAATGGCACAATTTCCATATCAACTCTTCCAGAAAATTGAAAAGGAGGACTACGTTCTGCTTCCTTCTGTGAGACTAGCATTATTCCAATGGTAAAACATAGTAATTAGAATTAAAAACTACAAATGATATATCTCATGAATACAGAGACAAAACTCCCCCAAAGAACATGAGGATATCTAACCTGAAAGTACAAAAATAAGAGTAAAATTCACATCAGGAAACCGAGAGTGATTGAAAATTTGAAAATAAAAGCTCAGCAACTGAAGGTGGTAGCCACCAAACCCAATGACCTAAGTTGGATCAGATGGATTCACATGGTGGAAAGAGAGAATTAGTTCCCACAAGTTGTCCTCTGATTTTCATATATGTGCCATGGCATGTGCATACTGCTACACATAAACAGATACACACACAAATAAATAAATAGATGTAATAAAAATAAATAAATGTAGTTTACTATAAAATGAGAGTTATGATCATATTAGGCAATATAGAAAACTTATTTAGTTAAAATTAAGATATTTTATAATGGAAACAAAAACATCTCTCAAAGAAACATGAATAAATGATTGAAATAGAGATGATGCTGACCTAAGTAATTATAAACTAAGTGAAGTTTGTAAGGGGAAAGACAAAAGAACACGTATCTGAACACTATACTCTAATCAGTATTTCAGATTAACAGTTCTAAAATCACTATCCATGTATACTTGAATTACACATATAAGTACATAAATTGAAGGACAGAGTTTTTTCAATAGTATGAGAAATTAAAAATAAACAATGGTAGAATGCTCAAATAAACCAAGTTAAACAGGATAAAATCAGATATCATATAAACTCATATTAACTATATAAGTATATAGTTTTATATATATATATATATATATATATATACATATATACATGTGCATATTCATATGTATCTGTGGATGTGTTTGTACATTTTATTATACATTAATTTCTTTTCTGCTTCTGATAACTGAAAAGGATGTAGAGCAATGACACCTCAAGTATTTGAAATATATTATATACTAGCTCTCCTTTTAACTCATAGTTACAGTATCTTTCATCAGATATTAAGTTGTCTGGTCAATATCTGTAACTAGTTTTGTGAGATATCCCAAATCACTGAGGAAAAACTTAGTATATACATAAGAGAATGCTGTTTTTTCTATGAAGTATAACCAACTGATTTAAGTTCAATTTCTTGTTAGAAATTGCTCTGAGGGTTCCCCCACCCTCCTGAAATGTCCATAGGATCCAAAGTAATTCAGCAAGGCAAATATTTTACTTCTGTGGGAGGGTATGTTGACATGCAGGGAAGTGTACCCAGAAGGATCCCAGATGTGCTTTTATTCCTAATGCAAAAGGGTCCTCTGTCTTGTTCTGTGTGGTCCGAGCTTGGCCTCAGCATTCTTACACAACTAGTTAGTTTAAAGTGACAAAGGTGATGAACAGGAAGAGATTTTCACCACTTGGTACAATCTTGAGCATATATTTTGATTTCAGAAAGATTTCTAACCTTAATACTTCTCATCACATCTTCTGCCTAACTTCATGTATGCTTTGAAAAGACATTTATTTATGTAGTATTATTTTTTAATAAACTGAGTCCAATTAGTGCTATTAGGATGTATATGTGTATGCTGGTGGCCACACTCCTAAGATAAACTGATTTCTTCCCCAAGAACCATCAACTATCAGTAGCTCCTCAGCTATGGGTTGAGCATTGGATGCCCTTGCTCATATCTTGTTATAATTTTAACTATCTCAAACTTCTGGATTGCTTTGTTTGTAGGTAATCACGGTTTCTGTGAGTTCCCGTGTATAACAGTCATGTCATGTCCAGACAATAACCTTTCTGTGGTGATATTTTATTTGTGCTGAAATGTGATATTTTATTTGTATGTTAATAAATAAAGTTTGCCTGGAGATCAGAGGTCATAGCCATAAACAGAAGTCAGGTGGTGGTACCACACACCCTTAATTCGATCACATGTCAGTCAGAGTCTCTGTGCCTTCAAGGACACAGCCAAGTGTGGTGACACATGTCTTTAATCTCAGTACCAACCATAGAGACATGGAAGTCTGTATAGACAGGCAGTGATGAGGAATTGAGGTGGCTGGGCTAAGAGCCAATGAGAAGGCAGAACAGCAAGGCAATAAAGGTGCAGGTTAGACAGGAAGAGATTCTCTTAGGGAGCTACAGGGACATGGTGAGCTAAGGTTAGTTGGCAGCTATTGCTCTGATCTCTATGGCTTGCATCCCTGTATTTGTATCTGTGTTTCTTATTTAATAAGACTGTTTAGAAATTCATCTACACATTACAAAGCACTTCCCCCAATCTTATGACTTTTACATTCATTGTGTCCCTTTTTCTGAGATGTTTCCTGAGTTTGATGGGGGTAACATAGATATATCATCTGCAGTTGAGCATTCACATTCACTTGTTCTTAGCATCTGAGATGTTATGAGTCACTGCATTAACCACTACTCTCTACAATGGGAAGCTTTTCTGTCCATGCTTGGGAAAAACACAAATCTATACATGTAAACATAAATATTTAGAAGGCAGTTTGACAGTGCTACCTTTTATAAAATAAAATAAAAAAGTCAACAGATTCTTCACTATGGCCTATGACTCCCTTAGCTCTAGTTTTAACCATATTTTAAATACCAGGCCTGAATTCCCTCCTTTAGATCATGCCTCAAATCCAATCAACAGAGCATTTAGTTACTCCTATAATCAGACTTTCGACTATTGTACCAGTTGGTATATCATGCCTCACAGGCCAGTATTGAAGTACATAGGCAACAGCACTGGATAAGACCATTGATGTCTCAAAAAAACAAAAAAAAAGAAAAGAAAAAAGAAAAAATGACCATTGATGTCTTAACTCGTCTTCCTATTCACTGTTACCTCTACCTCCGTCAAGATAATGATAATACTCAAAAGAGCTAATCTTACATAATATGTGATCCTTAACTCAGAGAGAGTAAAAGGTTGAATTTCTTTCTCCATGATTTTTCAAGTACTTTATTTGTCACATTTTTACATGACTGATTGCCATGCCATCTCTCTAATGATACCTAGTTTCTTTCTTTTGTTCTTTCTTTCTCCTTTCTTTTTCTTCATTTATGCATTAATTATTCTATTCATTTTTTTCTGAGAACTGGACTCAGGGCATCCCACACACAAAGCAAGCATTCCACTAATAAACTACACATTAGTACTTCCTTTACAATAACAGTGTATGGTTAATCAAACATAGAGGCAATGATATGGAACTTAAAATATAGAGCTTCATTTTTTTTTAATTCTTCTACTTCCTAAGCAATTTTTTTCTCACTTTACTTCTGGTAGGAGAAAAAATAAGCTTAGACTCTTTTTTAGATATTTTGAATTATTTTGCCTTGGCAAGTAGTATTTTATAGATTTTTATCAAGGGAGGGAGGAGAGAGCAGATGGCAAATTGGAATAAAACAAAACACTCTTCTATGAATTTAAGCACTGTTTCAGCAATATAGCACTTAAATAGGGTCTTGCTAGAAGGCAAATGCATAAATAAGAACTTCAGTGTTTTGAGAGGTGAGACTGCAGCAGATAGAACACAACAAATTTCAGAAATGGTACTTTCAAAATATTTCTTTTTGTGTTCAACGTAACTTAGCGACTCCCCCCATTCAGTAGACAGCCTCTTCACTCAAAAGATGGTATCTTTTGTTATACAGAATCTTTTTAGTTTTACAGTCTGTCAATTGTTGGCCTTAATTCCTGTATTGATCAGAAAGTCTTTCCTTGTGCCTATAGGGTGAAGTATATTCCCTACTTTCTCTTCTATAAAATTCAGGTGAGAGTGGTTAACAAGAGTCACCCACAATTACTGTGTTGAGTTGATGTTAATCTGGTGTTTTATATTACTAGTATGTCACTTATGAAGTTGTGTGTGTATAAGTTTATAATTGTCATTTTTGTTGAATTTTTCTTTAATGAGTATGAAGTGACTGTCCTCTAATTAGTTTTAGTTTGAAGTCTATTTTGCAAATATTAAAACAGATATGCCTCATGTTTCTTGGTCCCATGCTGTGGATATCGCTCTGTATGCTGTGAATGTGTTGCTCTGATTGGTTAATAAACAAAATACTGATTGGCCAGTAGCCAGGCAGGAAGTATAGGTGGGACAAGCAGAGAAGGGAATGCTGGGAAGAGGAAGGTTGAGTCAGGAGTCGCCAACCAGACACAGAGGAAGCAAGACATAAAAGTACTGGTAAGCCACAAGCCACATGGCAACTTATAGATTAATAGAAATGGGTTAATTTAAAATATAAGGACTAGATATCAAGAAGCCTGCCATGACCATACAGTTTATAAGTAATATAAGTCTCTGTATGTTTATTTGAGTCTGAATGGCTGCGGGCCCGAGCGGGACTAGAGAAAACTCTAGATACAGTTCTATTTGTTTTGAATACTCTTTACCATAAGGTGATATCAATCATTGTGGGTGATTAGTTATTTTGAGACAAGATCTCACTATGTAGTCAGGCTGGCTGGCTTGAAATTTGAAGAAATCTACCTGCCTATACGTCTCATGTACTAGGATTTCAAGTGTGATTCACCAAACCCAGCCTAGTATATATCCTTTCATTGTGGAATTTGGTACATTAATATTGAGAGTTATTATTGAAATGTGATAATTTTTCTCCTTTTGTTGATTTTGTGGTCTTTTCTTAGACCTCTTTTGACAACTGCTTATTTATCCCCTATTACCATTTATATCTGCTTATACTTTTCAAACTGAGGTTTTTTTCTCAGTAGCTTCTGTAGATATTAGTGGTCATAAATTACACTAAGCTTTTGTTTTAATCATGGAAAATTTTATATCTCCTTCAATTTTAATTGATAGTTTTGTAGAGTACCGTGGTCTGGGTTTACAGTTGTAGCCTTTCAGAATTTGGAATGTATCTTTTCATACTCTTCTTGCTTTAAAATTTTCTGGTGAATAATCACAATAATCAGATGATATTGGGCCTGTCTTGGACACTTCTATATCACAGCTTTAAATATCCATTCTCTATTGTGTGTTTGTGTGTGTGTGTTTTCAATTTTCCGTTTATTGAAAAAGTTTTTTTTTTTCATACAGTACATTCCTGTTACAGTTATCACTCTCCCAACTACTCTTTATTCCTCCACACCTCTCTCCCATCTGTATTCACACCATTTCTGTCTCTCATTAGAAAATCAACAGGCATGTAAAGAAAAGATAATATTGGAATAATTATCTTTTATTCCAATATGGGAAGCAAACAGAAGAAAAATAACTAAGGAAAAGGTACATATAGATGCAGACACACACACACTTACACATAGGAATCCCATAAAAACACAAAATCAGAAGCCATAATATATACAAAAAGAATCTGCAAGGTTAAAACAAAATAAACACTGGCAAAGCACTAGGAGGTAAAGAAGTTCTAAATCCCTACAGATGCCATTGAATGTGTTAGACATCTACTTATGGGCATGGGGCCTGCTCTTAAGAGTGGTTTGTATCCTCAGTGAGACTTCATTGTAGAATATTAATTTTTCATATGTGAGCAGTTATCAATTGGAGACAGCTCCTGGTTTATAGATGAGGACTATATTTTTATTTTTCTAGCTATTATATGTCTTGTTAAGTTTATTTTCTAATCTTGTGTATTTGATGTTTTGGAGGCTCATGTGCCTAGATTATCATCTCTTTCACTAGAGCTGAGAAATTTTCTTCTATAAGTTCACTGAAAATATTATCTATACATTACTATACATTACCTATTATATTCTTTTATGCCCATAATTATATTACTAGGTATTTTTATGGTGTCCCCAAACTCTCCCATGTTCTATTCTTTTGTTTATCAATTTCTAACTTGTCTTTACTGTGTAATGTAATTTCTCTATCTTGTCTTTCAATACTGGCTCTGTTTTTCACATGATATTTCTGTTCATGATGCTTTCCACTGAGATTTTTACTTAGCTTATTGAAATTTTCAATTCCAGGATTTTTCAGTTTTGTTTTTATTGAGCAATTCTGTATTTCTACTTCCTCTTTCATTTAGAATATTCTATCTATCTATCTATCTATCTATCTATCTATCTATCTATCTATCTATCTAGTCTTCTTTGTGTTGCTTCAGCATAGATATTATTAGGTCTCAAACCCTGGACAAATGGCTGAGGTGTCTATTTAACATATCAAAGTGGACCTAGCCTCCAGGTTCTCCCATCAGTCTCTACTTGTTACAGGGTTCTTCTGGCTGGCCTATCCCTTCCCCTCCCCTAAACTTCTCCAACCCAGGTTCTGGGCTGCTGTTCCACCAGTTTGCCCTTCCCTATATAATCCAGCCATTTTGCTTACCCAGCCCTTTACTCTCCTGGCTCTCCCTCTTCCAGCTTCACCCTCTCTTCACATGGCCCAGCTCAGGGTCATGCTTAGCACTAGACTCTCCAAGATGGGCCTTCTGCCTATGTTCTCCCTTTTATCTACAATAAACCTCCTCTGCCATATTTAGGAGCAGTCATGTCTTCCCTTTTTCAGTTATAACCATCATTCCTTTGAATTCTTTTGTGGAAGACCTTCCAGAGGTCATTCACCCTGGATTTCATTTCTGTGTATTGTTTTTTTTTTCTGAGGCAGGGCATATTGTGTGTGTGTGTGTGTGTGTGTGTGTGTGTGTGTGTGTGTGTGTGTGTGTGTATACACTATGTTTGCCCCTAACCTAGGCCCTGCATATCTGAAAAAGTTTCTTAGCTCTGTATTTCCTTTTACTCAAATCACCTTTCTACTTACAGTGGTCAGAAATGGATGAAGTTGTAAGAGGGGAAGAACATTGTTTCATTTTGTGGGACTTGTATTCAGAGTTGTAGATTCTCTCTCTAGCCTTCTTAGGCTACAGTTAACTATACAAATAAACACTGTCTAAGGGTCAGCAAGTCATTTCCTCTACTGCTTTCTGGTATGGCTCTTCAAGTCTACATCTATCTTGCATAAGCTCTGGTCAAACAAAGATTGAGGATAGGAAATCTTGAGAAGCTCAGTGTGAAGTGAGGAAACTGGAACATTCAGGAAAAGGAATTACTGGAACATCAAGGTGAGACTGATGAGGAGGAGCCCATTGGGCCTGATGATGTGGAGAAGGGGAGTCCTAAAAGAGCTAGGTGTCCTTGTGGCATGGGGAAGGAATGCATTAGAGTACACATAAAAGCTGCCAAGCAGTACTATTGAAAAGTAATCATAGGCATATCTACTTAGTGACGTGGAGAAAGGGGCTCTCAGGGGAGCCTGTAAGTTCTACAGAGTAGGAAAGAGCAGAAGACCTAGTTGAAGGCACAGGAAATGGAATTCTCAGATGAACTAGATGCAAGCTATGGAACAAGAAGGAGCAGGTCCAGCTGGTGACATAGGACCGAGGAATCACAAATGAGCTGGGGTTGGGGATAGGGCCGTGGAATAAGGAGGAGAGGATTCAGCTGAAGAACCTGCAAAGGGAAGACTTAGTGGAGCCAAGCATTCCTGGTGGCCAGACAAAGGGGAATTTCATAGTAGTCCACTAAGTCTGGTAGCACAACAAAGGCAAGTCCCATAGGAGCTGGGCAGATGGATTGGGAAGGCAGGCAAAGAGAATCTCAAAGGAACTGGCCAATAGATGAACAGAATAAGGTTAAGGAGGAAAGCCAGACTAAGAGACTGCTCAGAGGAAGAAGGGTAGAGTCAAAGAGTCACCAGCCAAATGCAGCAGGAGCAGGAGATTAATGGGCCTTGCTAATAAAGGTACTGCTATGTGGTAGAGCATAAAGAAGGAATATGGGTTAACTTAAAATGTAAAATCTAGTTAGTAATAAGCCTGAAGTATTGACCAAGCATTTGTAAATAATATTAAGCCTCTGAATCATTATTTGGGAGTGCTTCAGGATAGGAAAACTCTACCTGCAACCTAGGCTATTGTGGACATCTCATTCAAACCACTACATTCCACTCTCTAATCCCCATAGACTTGTGACAATATTAAAATGCAAAATTCATTGTATACAATTTTAAAACTCCCCATAGTCTTTCATTCTTTCAACATTCTTTACAAGTCCTAAGTCTCCTCTAAGACTCAAAGCTATCAGTTATTTGTTACCCATGTAAAATCAAAAAGTAAATTACATTCTTTCAGTATATCATGGCATAGAACATACACTGTAATTTTGAAAGACAGGAGTGGAAGAAGAGTGAGAAAATAGTGGATAAAAACAACACAAAAACCCAGTCGACCAAACACCCAATCTTGTGGCTTCCTATGAAGGATTCGACTTAGACGAATCCTCACCTCCAACTTTGCAGCCTACCACATATCTTTCTCTCAGGCTAGTTCCACTCATGCTGTGCAGCTTTCCTTGGCAGATATCCCACCACTTTGGCATCTCCATCATTTTGGGGGCTGCATTGTAGCCCAGATTTATCTATCTATCTATCTATCTATCTATCTATCTATCTATCTATCTATCTATCTATCTATCCATCCATCATCTATCTACCATCTATCTATCTATCTATCTATCTATCTATCTATCTATCTATCTATCTATCTATCTATTTTTATTTTACATCCCAGCTACATTTTCCCGTCCCTCTTCTCCTCCCAGTTCACCCTCCCACCTCTGTTCCTACCTCCAATCCACTCCTCCTCTGTTTCTGTTCAGGAAAGGCCAGGCCTCCAATGGATATGCACAAAACATGACATATCAAGTTGCAGTAAGACTAAGCACCTCTCCATGTATTAAGGCTGGGCAAAGTGACTCAGTATGAAAATTGGTTCCCAAGAGAGTCAGTAAAAGAGTCATAGACAGCTCCTGTTGCTGATGTTAGAAGTCCCAGGATAGCTAAAACAATGGTGTACAATAAAAGAACATCCAGAGGTACCACCATTCCTAATTTCAAGCTCTACTTCAGAGATATAGCAATAAAAATTACATGATATTGGCATAAAAACAGACAAGTAGATTAATGGAATTGAATTGAAGACCCATACTTAAATCCACACCCCTTTGATTTTTGACAAAGAAGCCAAAATTCTACCATGGAGAAAAGAAAACATCTTCAAGAAATGGTGCTGGTGTAAGTGGATCTTGGCATGTAGAAGAATGTAAATAGATCCATATCTGTTACTATGCACAAAACTAAAGGCCAAGTGGTTTTTAAGCCTCTACATAAATGCAGATACACTGAACCCGATAGACGAGAAAGTGGGAAGTAGTGTTGAATGCACTGGCACAGGAGACAACTCCCTGAACAGGACACCAATAATGTTGACATTAAGATCAATACTTAATAAATGAAACCTCACGAACCTGAAAAGTTTCTGTACGGCAAAGAACACCATTAATAGGGCAAAATGGCAACCTTTAGAATGGGAAAACATCTTCACCAGCCCCACATCTGACAAAAGGCTGATCTCCAAAATATATAAAGAACTCAAGAAACTAAGCACCAAAAAAAAAATCAGGTTTTACTTTTACAGCTTTATGCAACACTGACAAACTCGCCTACCAGCTTGAGATGGACATTGATCCCCTTTAATCACAATAGCAGTACCATTTTTAATCAGTTGTTTTCAAGGAAGAGAGAACACACCTTAGGCTCCTTTTTCACAAGTGGGAAGCTTAGCTGCATGCTTCTTTCACTGAGATCTCCTTTCCCTTTATTCTGGTAGATGAGAAATCCTCTCTATAAGAGACTAACTCCTTATCTCATTGCACCTAATCCTTGGCTCCAACATTAAGTTTCCTGGTGCCCTTTTTATCTTTAATCTATGCATTTTATATACTTTCTGCCCCACTTGCTTTTTATGGTTGTTGATCTGCATAAGAGACATTAATAGCAAATATACCACAGATTAAATATTATGCTATCACAAAATTTCCTCTGCTAAAGAATTTACTCCATTTCTTTTTAACTTAGCTTCAGACTATTTCTTAGGATATGGGAGAAGACATCCAGACTATTGGCTTAAAGACCATACAAATGGCCTCTTCCCCAGTTGCTGTTGAAAATCCTTGCTTCCCTCTAAATCTTTTGAGCCAGGTCTGTGCATGCTGCATTAATCTCAGCACTATAATCATCCAAGTTACTATTAGAATGGTCCACTAAGCTCTGCTTACAGCATTGAACAACTTTTCTAGTTACAAAGTCCCCAAACAATCTATATATCTGCAAATAAACAGCACAGGCAGGTTCTTCACAGAAAAAGCAAATTCTGTGATGCCAGCTTCTCTATTAGTTACTTTCCTGTTGTTGTGATTAAATATTATGACCAGAAGAAATTTATAGAAGAGTTTATTTTGGTGTGAGGGTCCAGGGGGAGAGTCTATAATAATGGGGACATATTGTAGCAAGCAGTGGTTACAATGGCAGGTAGGAGGATCTTTACATAAGCATGGAGCAGAAAAGCAAGCTGGGAGTAGAGTGACATTTTCAACTTTCTAATCTCGCCTTTGTGAAAGTCTTTGTCTAGCAAGGCCAAAGTTCCTAAACCTCCCCCAAAGAGAACCACTCACTGGGAACCAAATATTTAAATCTCCAATACTATGGGAAGCATTTCTCATTCAAGCTACCACACATGCTAGTATCACTGCTCTTGGTTAACCTCTAGAACTTGATAGGAAGATCCTCTCCTGAAGATGGCACATACTTGAGTCATGAGACATGGAGAAATGAAGCTACTACTGATCTGGAAGCTTTGTACCTACTGACTAGTGTTCACAGTGCTGGAAGGTGCTATCTCTGACACTGGGAGAGAAAACTCATTAACTGCTTTACTATCTATGAACCTGCAAGCTGGCCTAGCAAGATATGCCCACTGGTAAAACAATGTCACAAAGGTAATGAGAGTGAGCAGACACATTTTTTTGGCTTTAAGGCCCACTCAAAAAGATGTAACTCATTTCTGCTACCTATAACTGGGTCCCAAATGCATGGCTGACTAGATAATAGACTTACTCAAGAATCCAATACTACTATCCTGATAGATGAATGTAGCGATAAAAAGTTTTCTAACTTCTAATTGTCATATTCATAGATTAGATGTATCTCTTAACCCACATCAGCTAAGCTTATTTTAGCATAGATGGCAATTAATACTAAGATCCACAAATAGTCAATATGCAGTGAATAGAGACATAGGAATGTCCATATATAAATGGAATAGCCATAACATTCCCCTTCCTACCAAGGCTCATGTTATCATAGAAGAGAATGCAGAAAGATTATAAGAGCAGGAGATAGTGTATGTGGATACCTGTAGCAAGCCAGTATTTTCTAGACAGTCCAGTTGCACACATGAACTTACAGCAGCTGTGACTACATACACAAGGTCTGCACAGGACAAAAGTCAGCTAAAAATCCATATGTTAATAGAGTAGTGGCCCATGAAATCTAATCACTAGCTGAAGAATTATTGGCAACAGATGGATGATGGAGGATATAGAGTTGATTTTCTTCAGAGTTGTGGCTCCTTAGAGGCTACTCATGCTCTATAGATGGCCTTACCATTCACATACAGACCTTAGCACTAATTTCACACATAAAATTGGGAGGAAAGAATTGTGGTGGACATAGCACAGAAAGCAAAACAAAGAGAAAGTAGGATGGATTTAATCAATGGACCATAATCATGTACAACATTTTCGAACAACAAAAGACACATTAAAGATCCTCTATTATAACCACTGATCTAGATTTTTATAAATATTTGAAATTAAAATACAATTGTGTCATTTCCCCCTTCCATTTCCATCCTCTAAACCAGTGGACCTTATCCTTTCTAATACATTTCTTCATGTTGTGGTGACCGCTATAATAAAATTATTCTCGTTGTTACTTCATAACTGTAATTTTGTTACTGTTATGAATTGTGGTGTAAATATCTGATATGCAGGATATCTGCTAAGTGACCACTATGAAACAGCCTTTCAACTCCCAAGGGGGTTGTAACCCACAAATTGAGAAACACTGCCCTAACGCCTGTCTGTCCTCTTTTCTTCTTCTCAACTAATGGTTTCTTCTCTTTAATCATTGTTACATTCACTGATCTGTTTTTATTTTCTGATCTATATTACACATCTTGCTTACTTCCATGGTTTGTCTTTAAAGAAAATACTGTAATTTTGATTTCTGTACATTTAGCCAGAAGATCAGAAATATAATCATATGTGTTTCTTTTAGATTTACATAATAAATTACTTTAAATTACACAACAAATAAAAAGCACTAGTTACTTTCTCCCTTTTATAATATTACTTTATCCAAACAGTGATTTACTCAGTTCAGGCATTATGATAGGTAAATAACAAAAGTTTACACATATA